>NC_135387.1:19131684-19802517 GCF_051989625.1 Stigmatopora argus
CTCAGGTGTGTTCCAGATGTAGCACGCAGAGGTGTAGTAGTGGGCTTTGACACCAGGGGACAGTCTGAGAGCGGGTGTACCAGTCAGAGGTAATTAGAACTTCAAATTGTTGCCATTAATACACCACAATCCCTGTATCCCTGTTTTAGTGGGAAAAGCGAATACATTGCTGCATAGGTCACCTTGGAATGCACACATTTTTTCTCTAGTATTTCCGTGGGCGTGCACGTGCAGTATTTTGAAGCTGCAAATACATGGTCGAACGTTTCTGTGATGATTTCAGGTTGGCGTCATTAACGGCAGCTGTGTTGCTGAGCAAAGACGTCGCCGTGCACCTCTTCTCCAGCTATGTGCCCACGCCCTACGTGGTAACCAGATAGGACTCGCTTCCCGTGGCAGATTTGGCACGCGTGACTCCCGTTTTTGTGCTATAGCCCTTCGCCGTCAAGGAGCTAGGCGCGGCGGCGGGCGTGATGGTTACAGCGTCTCACAATCCCAAAGAGGACAACGGTTACAAGGTTTACTGGTCAAACGGCGCTCAGGTCACAGGCCCGCACGACGCTGCCATCCTGGCGTGCGTGAGGGAGCATCAGGAGCCCTGGAGCGCCGCCTGCTGGGACGTCAGGTTGGCGCAGCGCAGTCTGCTACAGAGCGACCCGCTGAAGCGCGTGGATGATGCATACATGCAGACTCTCGCTCACCTCTCATTGCACAGGTGAGGAGGATGGCAAAAAGCACGTTGGTCGTCGGCGTTGCGGGAACAGTGCATTTACTACGGTGTGTGTTGCCGTGGAAACGGCACGTTTACTTGCCGAGCGTGTAGCTGTTTGAAGGGGCGAGGCCTCCCCTGCGCTGTCAGGTCAAGTGATGTGCGAATGCGTGCAGGGAGGCGAATTTGACGTGTCCCCTCAAGTTTGTGCACTCGTCGTTCCACGGCGTCGCTCACGACTTTGTCCGTCGAGCCTTCGCCGCCTTCGGGTTCGACCGGCCGCCCATTCCCGTCCCGGAGCAGAAAGACCCCGACCCGCAATTCCCGACTGTACACGTCCCCAACCCCGAGGAGGGCCACTCCGTCCTGGTAAGGTGCCATTTTTATCCATTACTTCCTGTTTTTCCCCTCCTTCCTCCATTGTCGTTTCCAGGCATTGTCGCTTCGCCTGGCCGAGCGGGAGAACGCTTCCGTGGTCCTGGCGACCGATCCCGACGCCGACCGCCTGGCGGTGGCGGAGCGTACCGACGGCGGGGAGTGGAAGGTGTTTTCGGGGAACGAGCTGGCGGCGTTGCTGTCGTGGTGGATGTTGTCGGCGTGGAAGTGCACGCATGGCGAGTGCGCCGACCTGCAGGACGTCTACATGCTCACCACCGCCGTCTCCTCCAGGATCCTCCACGCGCTAGCCCGCCAAGAAGGATTTCAGGTGGAGGTGAGTCTCCACCAATGTTGGTGATGCCGGCTGGCTTGAGAATTCTAGACTTATTCACTATTACATAACCACTGTTAGGCGTGGGACAATGACTCATGACCCCAACTGATACTGCTACATCGTGTAATATAATAAATAATATCATAAACAACATTTCTTGAGGAAGTACCACTAACTATAATACAAAAAAAATCTGGTTTGTCATTTAGTGGTTACAACTTTTTTCTGTTTTTACTGGTCTCAACAAATGGGGATCGACAAAACATATTATGAAAAACATCCAATTAAATGGAAGTCAAAACGTCAGCATCAATACTTTCTTAGTGACAATATCAACATGATGATCCCACCTAGAATCCATTCCTAATTTGTCAAAATGTCACTATTTCATAAAAGCACCAAGAGCAAATTTTCCTACTAGATTTGAATCTGTCAAGTCATTGACTGCCATTGACGGTGCTAGAAGACCAATTCATTTTAAGTGGGTGGGGGCCATGAGTTAAGTAAGTAACTCTTTTGTTTATAAGAACATTGTAGTAGTGTTGCTGTATTTACTTGCAGAAATGTTGCACTAAAATATTCTCATTGTGTGTGATGAAGACAAACATTTTTGACAGATTTTCCATGACAGTGCAAAAAATGCAGTGTTTCCATTTAGTGTTTTTCTCTTTATGAGTTTTATCCTTAAATATCACAGATTGATTTGTTGACTCAATTGTCGCATTACCATATTATGAAATCATGGTTTGGGTGAGCCTAACCAAATCACATAGGAAAGTAGCCAGAAGTTCCCACCTCTAATCACTACAGTCAGACTTATGAATTGAATTCATTCCATGGAAATGCCATGAATATTTAGTTCCATCCCCTCTCCAAAACACCTACATTGTTTGTGATCAGAAAACTGAAAAGAATGTTTTTTTTTTGTCAACAGGAAACGCTTCCAGGCTTCAAGTGGATTGGGAACCGAATTCAAGAGCTCTCCGCCGCGGGAAAGACAGTCCTGTTTGCGTTTGAGGAGTCCATTGGTACTTTCCACAGCATGCTTCTGCCAGCGCCATTAATCCGCCTAGCCGATGACATGCCTGTGTGCACACAGGCTTTCTCTGCGGCAGTCTGATTCCAGAAAAGGACGGCGTGAGCACGGCCGTTGTGGTGGCTGAGATGGCCGCCTTCCTCCATGAAAGGGAGCTCAGTCTCCAACAGCAGCTGCACAACATTTACCAAACGTAACAGTGCACCTTTTTTTCTCTTTCTAAGCCCACTTATATTTTGTGAACTATATTTTTAACGTTTGACTTTCCTGCGTGCAGGTACGGTTATCACGTTTCGCGGACATCCTACGTCACCTGCAACGACGCCGTCACCATTCGCCAAATTTTTACTCGCATCAGAGACTTTGACTGCGGCGGCTCGTATCCCGACGCTTGCGGCGGCATACGCGTGGTCAACGTCAGAGACGTTAACACGGGATACGACAGCAGCCAGACGGACAGCCGCTCGGTAAGACGCCGTCTTATTTTCTCTCCCTTCCCATTGTTCTGCTCATTCCACCATGAATTAATTTGCGACCTGCTTCCTTGCGCAGGTGCTTCCCGTGAGCAGGAGTGGTCACATGATCACCTTCACGCTGGAGAACGGCGTCGTGGCCACGCTGAGGACAAGCGGCACCGAACCCAAAATCAAAATTTACACTGAATTCTGCACCTTGCCCGGAACCAGGTCAGTTGATTTAAAAAAGTCGTTTTTAATCCCACATCACAAAGCATATGTACCATATTAATTGCATATAAGCCGAACACGAGTATAGAATTGCCTTAAAATCATAGAATTTTACAATTTCTCTCATAAGACGCCCCCTGATTCACAATGTTCACCTCCATATTCATGGTTTTAATAGGGTGTACAAATGTGTTAGATTGAAGGGAAAATCTTTAAGAAAAATCATCGCACGTGGTATTTCTGAGATACCGTATAAATCCAAAAGCACATTATTAGGGTCAACATCATAGGGAATTAATTCATCCAGTAATGGTTGTTTTCTTACTGCAAAACAGAAAATAACCAACAAATAGTAAATGTTACTTTGCCGAAATCTACTGGTGAAATAGTATAGCAAGTCTTGTGCGCATATAAACCGTGCCCTTGATTCAGTCATCATTTTTTTGAGTTACAAATTCGGCTTATATGCGAGAAAATACGGAAATTGAAAAAAATGACAAAGTTTGACAAACAAAATTTTAGGGCTACCACGACTAAGCCACAACTAATCGATTATCAACAGAATCGATGACCATTTTAAATGTCAGGTCATCATTTGGAGAAGTACCTTACTGCACAGAATAACAATTCAATTAGGCAGGCAATTGTTAAATCCATCAGAATTCAAACATGAACATTTGGCTTAAAAATAGTAAAATTATGAAATGTAAGAAGATTCAAGAGCCAGTTTTAGGTGAATACATCCTGTCGACTGTGTTGCAGTGAGGTTTCTGGCCTGGAGGCAGAGCTTCAGAAGGTGACGGACGCGCTCCTGGATGACTTCCTTGAGCCTGAAAAAAACAACTTGATTCGCCCCGCTGTCTAGCTCCGACTCCATCATGATGTTCTTTCCCGTTTCATTATCATTAAATATTTAGAGCGGCTTACAGTTGCTTTGGCGAGAGACAAATCGAAAGTAAATTGTTTACATGCGTGAAGCGTGAAAAGATGATTATTCCTTTATTTATTTTTCTAACATTTCTGCTTCCGTGTCCACAAATATTTCACGTTCCGCAATAAAGCTGGCAAAGTTGAAAGACTGAAATGTTGTTTCAATATGTGGAACGTAACTTAAGAGAGCCCATGGGTCAAACTTTGGTACATTCTGAAATATTTTAAATTTGGGGACATTTTTTACCCTCATCATGATTTCAGGTGTAAAGAATAATATTTGTGGATTTTTTTTATATTGCCGTTAAATGTCAAAACTGATGAAATTAAACCTAAAGAGTGGCTAAATCACAAAATAATTTGTTCCAATAAATCGTGTGCTTATGGCGTCACGTCCAAGTGCATCAATATTTGAGTTGTGGTTAACGATCAACACAACTGTCCTTTTTAGCTCCAATGTAGCGCCAACTATCAATCATCGTGCTCGGCGAATACACCAGGTAGGATAACTCCTATTTACGCGAATAATGTTGAAACATTGAATGGAGTAGCAAATGTTTTAGCAGAATGAGTTTTGTGTTATTGCAAGAGGTTGCATGGTAACATATATTTTGGCAATTATTTGACAAGATAGGGATGCCGATGTCAAAATGACATTACGACATTGAAACATGGTGCAGAGGTTTTCCCCCTCCTTTGGTTAAGCTAAGACCTAAACATTGGTAAATAAAAATGAATGTAAAGTACTATGATCAAACGCAAATACTGGAAATGTTTCCTCGGGCAGTCAGGACAGTCAAACAAACCAACATACCTATAGTTCAATTTTATTCTCCAACCAGCCATTCAATCATCCGTTACCACATGTATCCTTGTTTTCTTACTCACTACCAACACAGTTGAACGACCTATCTGTATATTGATTCTTCCTTATTTTCTTCCAACCACTCAAGCTTCTTATTTGTCCATCCTATAAAGCAGTGTTCTCACCAACTGACCTATCGACCGGCCTAACCGTAGTGTCGTACTGAAAACCACAGTATCCGAGATGAAGACTTGCCCGAGACCAGATCTCACCAAGATGACAATAAAATCTTTGCAAGTCGAGGCAGAGACAAGACACAGACCATGAAAAGCCCACATATGAGTTTTTTGTTAACTTGCCCAAGATTGCCCTAACCACTTTTTCCACAATACCACATCAATGAATCTGAGAAAATAGTAGACCATTGCTGTTCTTGACCAAAAATACGCCTCTCTGGCTAGGTCAAGACTTTTGGGCGTCGAGACTGAGACAAGACCAGAACCCTCAAATGTGATCTTGAAACCGATCTTTTGTTAAACCATTACCTAAGTGCCCACCTATTCATCCAGATGGACTGAACCACCAACCTGTGCCCACCCGTTCCTCCATCCTCCATCCTTTCAAGCCAGGGCCAGGACTCGCACTCTATCGCTCGTGCTGATAGAACCTCTCGATCGTAGGCTCCTGGGCTTCAACCGACCCCGGCTATAAGGCGGTCCTGCCTACTACTAATCAGCTGGCACAACTAATGTTCTTTACAAGCTTACCGACATACTAGCACCTAACAGAGGACTAAATCAGGTGGCTAAACGAGGTCCTGTATTCGCATCTCGGTTGCAGACATGTTGATGTCTGTCGTCAACACAGCCACGCTACTGCTATTCAGCGCCGTAGCGATAGAGAGCACAGGTAAGGATTGACGGGGCGCTCATAAATCCAATGGTTCATACAAACATCTCTCGTCCGTAGTGTTCCTGCAACGTGCCTCGGCCGGGCAGCTCCTGCGCTCGTCCGTGGCCAACAGGATGCGCCGGGCTAATTCCAAGCTCCTGGAAGAGATGTTTCCGGGAAACCTGGAGCGGGAATGCTTTGAGGAACGCTGCTCTCAGGAGGAGGCCGCCGAGATCTTCCAGTCCCAGGAGAAAACAGTGAGACCTGCTTTCTTCTCTCAGGACACTGCTATGATTTGTTACTATGTTCTGCCGTCGCCCAACAGCTGGAGTTCTGGTTCCGGTACACGAGTGAGTCCACCTCATGGAAGAAGCGATGACCGTGACACTCGTGCCTCGTTGAAGAAAACATTTTTGCTTTCACAGACTTGAATCCATGTGGGAGCAATCCATGCTTGAACGGCGGCAAGTGCATGCTGGAGCGAGGAGACTTCCACTGTCTGTGCCCGCCTAATTACCACGGCAGCACTTGCCAATTGGGTATCCACAGCAAACGCTTGCCTATTTTACCTACAAGAATCTGTTGTTTTTCGACATTTTCTTCGCCGTATGTAAAATGAATCTCAAATTCTTTGTTAAAACCGTATTCATAATACATTTGGATTGGGCATGGGTCGATGTACCACACTTGGGCCCCCCTGTTTACCCTTAGCGCGTGTCCCTGAAGTGTGTGCAAACGTCCATGTACATTTGTCTGTCTCTACGTGTGCCTGCAGAATTGGTGTCCTGCAGTTACAAAAATGGCGGCTGCCTGCAGTACTGTACAAACTTGCCAGGGGGGGTTGGTGTTGAGTGCGGATGTGCTGAGGGCTTCCAGTTGGATTCTGATGGAAAAAGCTGCTCCGAGACAGGTACCACGTCACACACATCTGTGACATCTCTCCCTGTGGCCAACACAGACACACACAGATACACATCCTCACCTATGCAACTACTTTAAGAGTCTTCTCCATTCACTCAGTGGAGTTTCCTTGCGGGGTCAAACGGGCCATGTTGCTCCAGCGAGGTCGCTCCTTCTGGAGCCTCTCCAATGAAGTTAACTTCACTTCGGAAGCAGACATCATCTTAGATGATGGCAACTTCACCATGGAAACCGACACCGCACTGGAAGAAACCAATGTCACAGTGGAAATGAACACCGTTCTGGATGACGCCGTCAACTGGACACACAGCGCTAGCAAACCAATCAAACCTCGCATTGTGGGAGGGGACTTGGAGAGACTAGGTGGAAGTCCCTGGCAGGTGAGGAGATTTATGTTATCGGAAGCATTACATTTCAGGGATGGGAACTTTAATGTTTCTGGTGGGGGAAAAGCTCAGTTTCTTTGGGAAAAAAATGGAAGACTGCATTCATTCACTTTCTGAACCGCTTAACCGAATGGAAGACTTGAGTCTTAGATTTTGTTTGCAGAAGCCATAAGAAGTAAGACTCACCTGTTCCGCCCGCAGGTTCTCATACATCGCGCTGACGGTTTTGGCTTTTGTGGAGGCACGCTGGTGGCCGATCGTTGGGTGGTCTCAGCTGCGCACTGCTTCCAGCAGACTGCTCACTACGTCACAATAGGTCAAAAACTCACGCTACTACCACGTAGCATCAACAGGGCCTTGTATTAGCTACATGCTGCCTATAATTATGTATCCGCTGCATGAATTCTGCGTGCAGGAGACTACGACAAACGGCGTCACGATTCAGGCGAACAAAAAATTGCAGTCAAGCAGGTTCTCCTTCATCCTCATTTCCATGAGTTTACAATGGACAGCGACTTGGCTCTCCTCTACCTTGACCGGACAGTCGTCAGGGGTCCCACTGCCATTCCTGCCTGCCTTCCAGACCCCCACCTGTCCAAATATCTACTCAGGGTAAGCCCAAGGCAGCAAGCGTATATTCACTGTGTCATTATCAAATTGTCTTTTGCAATGCAAGGACAGTTTGGCGGGCAAAACTTTGTTTGGACGAGACACATTTACTTTCTTTTAAATGGACTATAATTTGGTGATCTTAAAAGTTCTGAAATTATTTTTCCATAGCACAAAACCACTGTTTTCTGAACCGTTGGGTGACTTTGAATAATCTGTGCACGTCAAATTAGTTTATAATTACCGTAAATTTGCTACATATTTCCGTTAGCTTGTCTGGAGTTTTGCACACAGTATGCTAGCATTAACTAGCCGACAATTGATGTCAACACTATAACATGGTTCGGGTGAACATTTTCCGGTTTAAATATACAAATAAACCTTTTGTTTTAGGAAAACAACCGCGGGTTGGTGACAGGATGGGGTGCCACCCAATACCTACGCCGGTCCTCTCGATTCCTGAGGAAGGTAGCGCTCCCGGTGGTCAATCACCGCACCTGCACGCAGTCTACCGAGCAGGTGAGTGTTAGCTACACGCTAGCATTATTACCCAGATATTAATGGTGTATTCCTACTTTCCCTTTAGGTGATCACGGACAACATGTTCTGCGCAGGATACGTGGATGCAAGCATGGACGCGTGCAGCGGCGACAGCGGCGGTCCCTTCGTCGTCCACTACCGGGGAACCTGGTTTCTTACAGGTGTGATCAGCTGGGGTGAACGTTGCGCCGCCACTGACAAATATGGCATCTTCACACGCCTGGGAAATTTCCTGAGCTGGATAAGGACCACCATGAACAGTGTGGACCGCAATGCCACACGGAGCTAAGGTTTCGGTTGTTTCACTAAGTGGAGGTGTGTCCAAACTACGTTCCACGGGCCAACTCCTGCCCAGTTTTTGTTAGCCTGCAGCAAATGATGGAAATATCATTGAATATTGCCCGCACAAGAAGCCTTGAATTTAGCCGACTTTGGACTTCTTAGCTTTAGCACGAGATGAAGTTACAGTCACCTAAACTCTGGCTCTCCATTAACTTAGGGCACTGGTGTCAACCTGGGGGCCAGGTCCGGGCCTCCCCATCATTTTTTGTGACCCACTAAAGTAAATCATGTGTGTGGGCTTCATGTTTTATGATAAAAGTCAAATGGAAATTATAGATGCGTCTATACGTAGAGAGAGAAAATTTTGTTTTTTTTCCTTCCTTTTGTTTAAGGATATATTAAACAAATAAGTACATGTTTGAATACAAAAAAATCTCATCACTTTTTTTCATTTAGAAAATTTCGAAAAACCTAAAATAAGTCAATTAAAACAACTTGTGCTTTAATTTAATTTACAAAAAGAAAGATAAATGATTAAAAAATATAAGTAATATATGTTTACGTACCAAAGGGAAAAAAAAACTACTAATCTACGTTTTAAAAAAAAACCTATAATATTTAGTTTTTTGTTGTTGTTTTTTTAATTAATGGTGCTGATCAAAGTGACAGTGATGCAATTCAATAGGAAACCATGCTGGCCGTCTGTTCTCGGACCGTCGCCTTGGAAACCGAAGGGGGCAAGGGGTGCTGGGTATCGGTGTTTTTTCTTTTCTTTTTTTTCTTTTTATCGGCGTCAAGGCGGCCATGGCAGCGGCGCGGCGACACAAGCGTCTGCTGCTGAGTTTCGGAGGCACCGTGGCGGCTTGCTGCGCCTTGGCGGCCGCCGTGTCCGCCGGACTTCCTCGCTGGCTGGACGCTTTGGTTCTCTGCTCGACCGGAGCCGAACTTGTCAACGCCACCAGGAGCGAACTGGACAAGTTCGTAGGCCGACTCGCTTACGGACTTTTCCACGGAGAAAGAGTCAAGACCTGCGGGCTCGGTGGCAGGACCTCGCGATTCTCAAGTAATACCATTAAGAGATTATATGTACTATTACCTTATGATTTAGGAAACTGTTCTGTATATTTGGGTCATTTTTTTTAATTAGGAGACAAATGCGCAAGTTATAGTTGTCTTGACACAAACTGTAATTTTTATTGAGATTTAAAATATATCTATATAAATATAGATATATTTTTTAATCTCTCTCTCTCTCTCGCTATATATATATATATATATATATATATATATATATATATATATATATATATATATATATATATATATATATATATATATATATATATATATAAATTAGAAACTTTGTTTATCGTCCACTCCCAACAATATTGCCATGGCAGATTAAATTGTAGTATGCGTACATGCATATGTGTACTGTGTACTCCTATATACTTTATACGAAGTGAACGCACGGCATGCGTGCATGTATTTCAGTGTTGAACATGCCACTGTTAAAGTTTCACCTCATCAATAATAAAAGACAGCAAGCGCTTCAATTATTGAAAATCTTCTCAATGTTAAGACATCAATGTCATATACATGTAGCGTTTGTGATTAGTTTGAAAAATGCAAGGGATTCAATTTAGGATTTCTCTTTACCTCTAAGAGTAGCTTTTTTTTGGTTTGTTTTGTTTTTAGTTGTGAAGCTTCTTTGGTCACTCTCTTGACCACGACATTTTAGGGGTGGACAGGCACACTGTTTATTGTCTTCTTCCCGGTTTATGTGAGAGCAGTGATCCATCTCTAACATTTTCTCAATGACATTCTGTGTTTCTGCCTCAGTGCTTCATAACTCGACAAACTACTTTGGCCGCAACACTAATTTTCTACTGTCGACGTGTCTTCAGTTTCGTTCATTTTTTAAAATGCAAAATAGTTAAAAATTCAGTTCTCAGATTATTATAGTAACTGCATCATTTCAGTAATGAAATTTCAAAGTAACATGATCCTAATCCAGGTGCATCTTTAATACTTCAAAGATTAAAACATGAGGATTAAAAAAAATCAAAACATTCTTGTCGTGTGTTTAAAAGTATGCCTTTTTTCAGTGTTTTCAGAGTTATTGGACGCCATCCCAGCAGGTCTTCATGTGACCATCATTTTCTTCTGTGGCGCGTTGATTGTCTTCTCCTCCGTATCCAGCGGCTTCTTCTTTTTCAACGCCTTTGGACGTCCTTATGAGACACTGCACGGGCCTCTGGGACTTTACTTGTGGACGTCCATCTGCTGTGAGCATTTCTGATGAAAACGATCTTTCGGAATATCGTTCAGAGTTCTCAAGTTGACGCAGCATTTGTTGAAGTGTCCTGGAATACTCAAACAATCCTTGGGTTTCATAAATTTCGTTTAGAAAAGGCAAAACGCTTGACAACAAGTTTTGAATTAGCAGCACGTTGCTCTGAAAACATTGACATTCATCTATGGACTTTGTCTCCTGGCAGGTGCGTGCAGCTTCATGGTGGTGGTTCTATTCGTCTCGGAGGTGAAGGTTGAGCGTCTGTCTGAGCGCATCGCCAACTTTGAGGAGGTGACCTTCAGGTTCCAAACGCACGGCGAACGTTACGATGTCTGTTTCTGGATCGTCCTCCTTGTCTTTTTTCTGCACGCGTTCAACGTGGCCGTGATACGCCTGGCCGGGATGAACTTCCCTTTCCGGCGTGGAAAAGACTCGGAGCCTGGTGGGGGCGCTGCCGACCTCATGTACTGAAGAATCTAAGAGCAAAGAATATTACACCCGTACCTTGATTTACGAGTTGAATTGATAAGGCTTGTAACTCAATTTACTTCAATTGCAAATCAGTATTCCCCATTGATATTCAAATGCCATTATTCCTTTCGAGCCACCGAAATAACACATTTTTATAACGGTCGTTTAAAAAAAGAAAGAAAGATCAGCACCGTTTAAAGAAGGTAAAATAAAGACGTCGTAGGAGTACCTTTAAGGGGCGTGGCCTGTGATGGACGTCAGAACATGGCAAGCCAGTTTTCATGTAAGCTTCTGCACATGACACTGGGCATTACTGTAACTCTTTGCAAGAGTCCTTATTTGTATTTGACTGTTTAAGTAACTATTTTTCTTTGCTGTCATTTAAGACCAATACTAAATTGTTCAATTTTCCCTCACTTATTGTATATGTTGGCATCCCTGATATGTATCTACCGTCTATGCTCCAGTATTATACACATCGTAGCTAGTACGTGGGATCTTAAACATTTACTGAAATCCACTATATGTACATTGTTTGTGTAACGAGTCAATTATTGAACTTTTTTTCTTTTTCCTCTGAGAGACGTTTCGGAAAAATCAAGTGATGTAAGGATCGGAATCGAAATTTTTATTTTTATTTTTAAAGGATTGAGTTTTAAAAACGTATACATTTTTAAAAAGTAACTCACCGGATTCCATTCATATTCTCTTGCACATATTATTTTTTGTTCACTTTCAATTGGTTTGATCGCATGAGTAATAAATGCAACATTCTTAATAAATAATATCTATTATTTATAATAAATAATATAAATAATATAGACAATATTGTCTTTTGTGGTTGGCTTGTGCTCAGTACACTTAAGGTGGTGGTGGTGAGGAGTGCCTATTCGGCCATGGCACCATGTAGGCTAGAACCGCCACTGGCTATATTCAATTATATTTTCATAATTTGCTGCAGGCAAATAAATCCTTGGTAGCGGACTGCAGTTGGCTCGTAGTTTGGACACCCCTGGCCTATTGTGACTGGTGACCAATCAGTTGTTTGTCATATTTGTCTTGACATTGGCTGGCAGGAAGGTGCGAAAAATTATATTCCTCATAACAAAATCAAAGTGAAGCGACCAATACGAGGTCACCAAAATGACAGCTTCAGTTTTGATCGATTTTATAAAAATGAACGGGAAAGCCTGCCGCTTTGCCTGGTGGGGCGACGTCTGCAAAGCAGTCCATATTCATCCGCGCTAACCAGCGTGATACGCCTTCCACTGCAAGCAATAGTCCTTTCGAATTTTCTAAACAGCCCACTGAATAATCTTCGAATGCCACAAATATGTCTGACTGCGATTAATAAACAATGTCCTGAATTTGTTAGTACCCTAGTGTAGGGGGTACAAATCGTTTGGAACAGACCAATAAATACGACCCTCCCGCACGACGGGAACCGAGCAGTCTCAATAGCGCCCAACTAGAATGAAGCTAGAATTACCTCTTAGGGAGGTAATTCTATTTAGCAACGCAACGTTGAAGGGCGCCTATCTACTCGCAACTATACGGTAAGGAAAAAACGGAAAGATATTCAATCGATTTGGTTGTTTTTATTTCATTCAGGGAGTTCGTTTGGGCAGCCTTGTGGATCTTTAGGCCCTCGAGGTCCCCAGTTGAGCTCCCGAGAATGCCTGATGTAAAAGGACGTTTGCCTGATGTAAAATGGCGACGCGGCGCAGGCAGGATCAAGGGCAGCTAGCCCAAAAGCTACTCCGTGCTAAAGTGTGCTAGTTCAGCACTCCAGTTTTGGACATGGTTTGCAAACAAACACATTTGTCGAATCCATCGAAAACTATTGTCCCAAAGCCTTAAAATAAAGGTTTCCTCAAGTGTTTAATTTTAGGACAACAATGTCCGGTAATGTGAGAGTAAGACGACAACCGTTTGATTCCAGTGTGTCGTTAAAGCCCAAACAAACAATATATACGCTTTATTGTTTCCTGGTGATAATGCGACAATGCTTGGAACACATTAAGTACTGGAAAATTTCAACATTGAACTTAGATTTCTACTTCATTGTCAACAAACGGTTCATTCAACCCAGTCGTTTTCAAAGTTATGATACCAAATGCCACGTAACCACTTTTCTCTCCCACATTTGAATATCGAATCGTTTTTGGCCCAAGTTTTCTCTAAGAACGAGGCAGTTTTTAAGTCCAACAAAGTAGAGAAATTAAACGCTAACTCATTACCGTTGTAACATTCGCACAGATTAAAATGTGTTTTAAAACGCAGAAAAAAGTGTTCCTCTGTAGTGATGCAACTGGTTCAACAAACGCTATTGCATATAGAAGTAAGAAAAGGTTGCCACCAAATTACAATAGCAATCAAACTTAAAATTGAACAAACTATAGCCTACTTAGTTAGCACTTACACATGGATTTTTAGGGGCATACCAGCTTTAACCTGAACTTCAAGTCAAGTTGGAATGATTGGACTTCAAATTGGGGCTGAAAATTTAGCAGGGTCAACTGTGTTTAACCCATTATGCAACACACACTTTGTTTCCAATAGAAGCATGGAATACAAAAATACTTGTGTGGTATTCAGTACAAAATCAGCTTGTGTGTGACAAAACTGTAGGCCAGATCACATTTTATAAACAATACAGATATAATACACACAATCCCAAAGGGTTTCGGACTGAAGGGGTATATACCTTTATAACTTTTGTTTTAGTCTTGCAGACAGATTAAACATGAATACACTGTGCACACTCATCATAAAGTATATTGTTTTGTAAAAAAAACTTATTGAACGGATTTGTTTTTGCAAAGGTAAAACTCTTGTCGAATGACAGAATTGCACATAAAATAACTGTCAAATTATAGCCCTATTTTATTGTAATATATCTTACTTGTCCGAGAAGAGGTTAATCTTTGGGTGTGTTTTTCAGAGGTGATGGATTCGGAAGAGAATGAGGTGGAAAGCAGTAGCGATGCAGGCCCCTCAGGGATGGAAGAGCCGTCCGAAAGCGGCATGGGCATGGAGTCATCGGAGGCCATGTCGGCAGACAGCAGTGACACTGCCTCCTCTCACACGCAGCCGCCCGAGTCGGACTGTCACGTGGGACAGAGCTCTGAGGGACTCGTGGTAATACTTCTAAACTGATTGGGGAGAAGTTATCATAGACAGCTTGAAAGTTCTGTGGTTGTGGGTTTGAATCTCCGCTCCTGTCGTGTTTGCATGTTTTTGCCAGAATTGTATTATATTGCGCCAGGCCACTATTACTTTATTATCAACGCAATCTTTACCTGTGCTGAAATGATGCACAACAAGTAAATGACTCTCATGTATCATTGGACAACAAGAACCTCAAAATTGATTCAAAAATGTGTGCGTGGGGTCTCTAAATTCATTATGTTGGTGTTTAACAGGCTAACTATTGACGTTTGTTACCTGTGACCTTCTCAAGGTCTTCATTCCAGAGACCAGCTCCAGCACGGACGTCCGAGTTTCCTCTGTTCACCTCCCAGACTCCTCCTCGGTGGCCCAGTCCACCAGCGTGTCCAGCGTTTCCACGGTGACTCAGTCGGTCCTGGTGTCTGAATCGGCCCAAGTGCTCGTTCACTCCAGCGCTGCGTCTGAAGGCGCCATGATGGTGTCAGACTCAACTGCCTCTACCTCGTCCGACTTGGGCTCGGCCATCGACAAGATAATTGAGTCCACCATCGGTCCTGACATCATGAATGGTAACTCCATGTTCCTAATGTCGCCACCGGCTGAACAATTTAAATGTAGAGTTTGGGATGCTAGAAAAGGCTATTCACTACTTCACACTACTTTTCCCATAGGTTGCATTGCTGTAACAAGTGCAGACGACAGGGATGCCGAACCAACCCAATATCTCATACTACAAGGTCCAGACGATAATATTTATTTTTAATGTGCGTGTTTGTTAAAACAGTCGCGTCCAAACTACTGCTTGAATCAGTTGAGGCCGACACTTCATATTTTTTCCACAACCAATTAAACTGAAAACAGTACTGTGGCTTGTCTGATACTCTGAGTTTCTTGTAAATCCTGGACGACTCGCTTTAGCCGGAGAAGTGGAACAAGCTACCGTAATTACTCGAATATAACACGCAGATTTTTCCTATATAATTAATTCCAATAGTTGGGGGTGCGTGTTATAATCAATAACAATTTTTTTTTTTTTTTTTTTTGTGTCTTGTTACATGGCCCTTAGCCTGGTGCTTTTTCTTGCCAAATAAATTGAATTGAAATTGAATTGAATAAAATAAATTACAAATTTTCGATCGAAAAAAGCATTGTCAAACTCACTTTGACGCACGGATTTTACGTCATCTCGTAAAGCCAATCGGATGATGTGTTGTGGGAGGAAGAGGAAGTGGATGAAGGAAGCGTGGACGTTGATAGGATTCTCAACGAAGAGATGTATGAGAGGACAGACAAAGAGAGAGAGGAACTCTTCATTTGAAGGATTCTAATGAATAAATTTGTTTGAACAAAACAATCGTGAAACGAAGAAAAAAAGGTAAGATTTCTGATTTTCGTCAGCGGGAAATTTTAGGTGCGCACTATATTCGAGTACTGCGTTTTTCCAGATTTTTTTGGCCCAAAATTACCTGCGTGTTATTTTCGAGTGCGCGTTATATTCGAGTAATTACGGTAATCTATAACTGTGTCACCATAATCTAATAGTGCCACTTAACTCTGCTTTTCATGTCTATGACTACTTTAGGTGCTCCCATGGAAGCCCATATGTCCTCCTCGGCCTTGTCTGACCACCTAGCCATCGAAGCACTTTCTGAGGGTCCCACATCCACCTGCCTGGACCAGAGAGACCTGCAGAGGAGCCCAGAGCCCGACCAACCTGACGACCAGCCCGGTCACTCTGGCTACCCGGAAGAAAGCAGCGGTCATCCTGATCAGCCACAACACTCTCACCCCTCCCAATACATGGACTGCAGTGCAGATGGCCCAGACCAAACAGCGGAGTCCTCACCATCCTACGCGGAGTGTTCCGAAGAACCCGACCAGACGCGCTCCCGGTCGGGCTTTCCTGACTACAGCGGCAACAACAGCGACCAAGACCTTCCCGGTTATGTCGAATGCAGCAGGGCGGATTCAAATCCTAGCAGTGGAAGGAACTACATGGTGGGGTGCAGCGTCGGTTATCTGTGCGCCGTGGACGACGGAGAGAGGCCGCATCATTCACGCGCCTACATTGACAGCAGCGCGGATCACAAGACGCAGACGATTCGGCAGTACCCCACCAAATATGGCGGCAATGCCGTTGCAGATTCCGAGGAACCGGGGTGTTCCCAGTACCCAGCGAGGGATGACGATGACGACGAGCGGATCCAAGATCCCGATCAGCCGCAGCAGCAACCCCAGCGGTCGTGTTACACGGAAAATAGCAACGGCCCCGACGCGTCCCTTTATACTGACGACAGCTCCTCGTCAGACCACCCCGTCGCTGACATGGCGGTTTCAGGGGGGGTCCTGGAGGCAGCCGAGTGCAGCGAGAGCCAACCTGGGCCCCACATCAGCAGCAGTGGCACTTACAGCTCCATCCTAGAACCTGAGGTGGTGCCGCATTGTTCGGCTAGCCGGGGTCACTCTGTGAAGGATGAAGCGGTCACGGGTCAGGAAGTGGTGGCTTCGGCTGTGGTTGACGGTTCCATGGACATGCCGCCCAACCTGGCTGAGCTGGAGGAGATGATGGAAGTTGTGATTGTGCAGCAGTTCAAGTGCAAAATTTGTCCGTATAAGAGTATCTCCAAAGAGACGTTGATCAACCACATGAGGGACAAGCACTTCAAACTTTCAGGTAGGCTGGCTTGGGTGACTTGCTGGTATAGAGTTTAGAGTAGACCATAATTGTCAAATGTATGACCTGCGAGGGGTCAAATCTGGACGACAGTGTTAATTAGACTGACAAGAACATTTTACTTTGTTACAAGGCAGGGGGATTTGTGGGCTTTCATTCTGGAAAGTTCCCACTTTATTTCAAGTAGAAGTTGTCAGTTATTTTTGGCTGCTCAGATCACAAAATAGCCATCCAGTTTCAATTTGGATGGGCCAGAAATCGGATTTTGCCTGCCAGTCTGAACAAGGCCTTGGACTGACATAAAAATGATGTAATTGTAAACACTGAACTATACTATTCTTAAACACACGCTTTCAAACAGTTGTGAAAGCTTGTTCACCATATCATATTGTCTTCTGAATGAAGGACAATTATATTTGTTCTAAGCTTTTAATTGGGTAACATTTTTTTTTTCAGTAGGGGGTTTGCTAGCAAAGCGCAAACGTGGCCGACCACCCAAGAAGGCTCATCTAAACGTTAACTCGGGAGAAGGGAGATCGTCACAGTTGAATGCATCTGCTTCCCATCAAACTAAAGAGGATGACGATCAAGAAGAACATGTTCCAGATGCTGGTGCTATCGATAATTCCGAAGGTCCGTCTTCCAACACTCAATTATCACTTTGGTTAAGAAAAACAGGGAACACCATAAACAAATAATGGGCTACTGGGGTTGCAAAACCGACCTTCCACTGCCTCACCTAGCTGCCAATTAATTGTGCTAACCGCTGAGCTAAAAGCTCAATTTGACAGCTCAGCAATACCACCCTATCATGAAGGCTCACAGAAGTCAGGACTTACTGGAGTACACCCAGTGACATACAGTTGCACCCAATCACTTCTCAAACGTATATTCTAGAAATCATATATTTTAATCTGTGATTTCAACCTTGCTCTTTTGTATCTCAGAAGACAGTAACTACAACCCAGCTGAGGAGGACTGTCGTAGAAGGCTACCTGCCATTTTGAAAAAACACCCTCCTATTACTTCCTCGTCACAAGCTCGTCCCCATCGTAAAGTTGGCCGTCCGAAGAAATACAGCCTTTTGGAAGAGGACGACGACAGCCAAGGTAGGTGGACTGTTTAAAAAAAAAAAAAAGCATTGCGCAAAGCACAGTTCCTAGCAGGTCACAAATCAAGTCTTCAAAAAAGGTTCAACAAAGTCCCAATTTTTCATGCCTGTCACCGCTCCCAGGGGCAGAGAGTTTATCAAAAAAGCCAAGAATCAAAGCTGACCCCGGAGACGAAGCAAGCTCCTCAGGCTTGGACAATGACGCCTCCGCCGTGCTGGGGACTGCAAAAGAAGGGTTTGATGTGGTGGTGTGCCTTTCCGACTCCGAGAACAAAGATCCCTCGTCCAACTCGCCGCCAGAAGAGTTTTTTCAGAGGAAACGAGGCCGTCCCTCCAAGTGCTTTCTTCGCAAAAAGTACAAGAAGCATTTGAGCCGCAAGTAGGTGCTGCTTTTCATTCTGTTCGCTCATTTCAAGCAAAGCATCTCATCTTTCAAGGTTCAACCCCTTATAAAGGGCAATCATTTTCACTCATTGGATGCCATTGACGGCGCTAAACATCCAATTAATTTTAACTGGGAAGGGCAACTACTCTCATAACACCCGCTCAAAAACAGATTGAATGGCTATCATTGTCAACGGCGAGAATTGAGATAAATGCAATGTAAATAAAAAAAAAAAACACATTTGGAATGTTGTTGTGGGCCAATATACACCGATTTTGTCATATTTGTTTCTAATGAACAATATCAATTTATTTTGTCAGAAAATAATCAGTATACAAAATTACAAAAGGTTTACATGGACATTCATATTGTCGTTTGGTGAAAAGTCAAACCATTAGACCAAGTCCCAAAATGTTTGAAATCTGTCAGGAGGAGGAAAAAAAAGCTTCAAATCTTAAAAGTGATGATCATTAAGCCCAGCCCTAGTAATGCAATTTCTGTGACCAATGAATTGTCCATTTTCAGCCGGTACTACAAATCCCTCAAGCCGCTCCTGAGACCTCACAGCTGCTGGATCTGCGGCTCGCGCTTCTTCACGCAGGGCGATCTGCAATTCCACGTGGAGTCCCACGACGGTAACGAGCCAGACCTCTTCAAATGCCTCCAGTGCAACTACCACTGCAAGCGGTGGTCCTCACTCAAGGTTTGGAGGCAGCCACCTCGTTGAATACACTCGCCTCAAACTGTACGTGTGTGAGATGTTGTCGTTAAATGTGTGTTCTTCAGGAACACATGTTCAACCATGAAGGTACAAAGCCTTTCAAGTGTGAGAAGTGTGATTACACCAGTGTTTACCGGAAAGACGTCATTCGTCATTCTGCGGTTCACAACAAAGAAAAGTAAGTGTATTGGTTTATGTAGTACAACGGTGGGCAATTTTGGTTGTTGTTGTTTCTTTAATCCAGCCTACTAAACATTTACTTTAGTCCGCTATGATACCTTTACATTTTGTCATTAAAAAAAATCTAACTCCTTCTAACACTTTGTATGAATAACCTCTAATAATCATGCAAAAGAATTCTAAATCTCTGGAACCCAAAAGTTTGCCCACCTCCGGTTTAGATTGTGCTATATGCTAAAACAGGTTTGACAATTCCTAACAGTATTTATCTTTACCTTCACTAGGAAAAGAAAGAGAGAGACGGTAAGTTTTCCCGTGCTCACAGTAAATTTCTTCATCCATGCACTGCAGGAAGGCTGAGGCATTTTTAAGCCACTCCATGCATGCGCTTTCATGGCAGCATTAAAAAAAACGTTAACATACAAACTCCATGTACTTTGCAGGTGGTGACTGCAACCGAGTTCCCGTGTCCTGTGTGTAACAAAGTTTACCCCATGCAGAAGAGGCTTACTCAGCATTTGAAGACACACAGTGCTGAGAAACCGCACATGTGTGATAAGGTCTGGATTTGTCTTGGCTTTCAAACGGTCATTTTAACAAAACGTAAAACTGTGGACTTTATGGGTATTTTGCTCATGTTTTGGATTTTGGACTTGAACATCGTCATCCTACAGCGTCGTCCAATTATTTCTGTCCATCTTTTCAGTGTGGCAAATCCTTCAAGAAGCGCTACACATTCAAAATGCATCTCATGACACACCTTCAGAGTGTGGGCGACAGCAAGTCAGTAATATGCATGTTCTATTCCATTTTTGTTTCTTAGGTACAAAATGATTGTAAAGTGACTCCATTTTAAAATAGAACCTAGCTCAGACAAATCCTGCATGTAAAAACCATTGCCACTTAAAATAACACAAACGGGATTTATTTTATCCTCTTTTTAATGGATATCCTGATATTTTATTTTTTATAAATCAGGTTTCAATGTGAGTTTTGTGACTACACTTGCGCCAACAAGAAGCAGCTACTCAACCACCAGCTGGCCCACACTACCGACCGACCCTTCAAGTGCGATTACTGTAAATACGCCACTTCCAAAGAAGAATTCCTGGTGTCCCACCTAGCCATTAAACATACAGGTCAGTTCAATGAGATGTGATTGGGCGTGTAAAAATCTAGCAAAATTCATTACCCTTGTTGTAAATATGATACCTTACAGAGGTGCAGACCAACAGACAGATGGGTTACATTTGAGCCGTAATGTGGATTAAACAAAATCTGAATGGTTATTGTGCATTAAATGTGCACCTAACATTAAATATGATGAAAAAGGAGTGGAGAGACTATAATATAACATGATACAAATGTGTCACGTCTAGCTTTAGATGCCTGTATGTACTGGTATATGTAACATTTTACGTTGTATCATGCAGTCCATGTAGCTCACAATTAAGACGTTAAAGTAACCTTTAGTGACTAAGTAGTTGAGAGCTTGCCCCTGAGGTGTTGTTCATTCATTTGTTATCTAAATGCGTCTTGGCTGTAGGAGAAAAGCCTTTTTCCTGCAGTATGTGTCACTTCGGGACCAAACATCGAAAGAACCTTTGGCACCACGTGCAGTGTCGCCACCCAGAAGCTTTTGAGGAGTGGTCACTCACCCGGCAGGCGGCGGAGGTCCAGACTCGACGCAAACCTTTCCTCACTCTGCAGCGGGTGGAGGAGCTAAAACAGCAAAACGAAGACGCAGCTCAAGTTTTGCCAAACACCATCGTGAGTCCACGTGGCCAAAGCATTTAGCATCTAATCATGAGGTAAATTGTCCCCACAATACTTTCGTGATGTTTACCTCTTTGCCAGGTTTCAGTCGACCATGTAGCGCTTCAAACTATTCAGGAGATGGGAAATGCTTCCGTGTCCGGGGAAGCGCTGGAAAATACGACCATCATCTATGAACAAGGTCAGACACATTTTCTTAGGTTTTCTTCCTCATTCATCTTTTTGAGGAACAGCATTTCAAATAGAGCAGAGCTGACTTGCAAATACAATATTCCTTCATCCACACCATTGACAGCGATAGATATCAAATCCTAGCTGGCATTGAATAATCATGTTTAATTGCCATTGACGGCCATAGCTGTACAACCCATTTTGATTGCGAGGGTAAATGTATTTATTTTAAATGTTCGTCAGCCATTTGATAAATATTCCAGCCAATGCAGGTAATTTATTGCAAATTTGTTTACTTCATAAAGAATGCATCTTCATATGTTTCTCATTTGCAAGGGTGAAATAACCCATTTTCATTGTCTATATTGATAACACTTAAGTCCTTAAATTTGATGAAGAATAAGTCAGTCTATTTGTGTATCCATTTATTTCCTAAATTGCTCATTGAGTTGATCAGCAGCTGACTGACCCTGGTTGGCTGTCAGTGAGCGGAAGGACAATCAATAATCAAACAATGAATAAACAGGACTTGTCACTAGCCAATAGTAGGACAGATGAAGACAAATGCTGGACCAATGTCCAATCAATATCATGGCACGTCAGTTGACTACCTTTCCCTGTCGGGGCAAATGTAGGCAAACAATTGACGGGTGAAGATACTTTAAGCAAGAATTTAATCGTATTGATTTCTATAGACAATTTTTTTGTCGTCAGTGAAGCAAAACTGTTCAGACTTTGCACAAATTTGAACAGAGAGGCAGATGTGTTCCTAATTCTAGAAATGTGATTTTGATCCCACACTAAATAAGATAACTTCATTTTTTTTTTGTACTTGCCAAGACAATGTTTTGCGTCTGCTCCCCAGGTGAATCGGGGGAACTAGCCGCCCAGAATGCACTAAGTCTGCTGCTAAATATGAGCAATGCCCGGGAATTGGTTGGGAACACCTTACAAGTTAGTGGAACTGCTCACAATTGATATTAAAAGTGAATCAAATGACTTCACTGTCGCTAATTGTGCTCCTGAGGTCGCGGTCCTCAAACCGGACGGCAGCACTGAGGTCAAAGCTTTGGAGAAGGAAACGTGGAGCACCGTGGCAGCGGCGGCACCCGGCCAGACCCACAAGGTCGTGACCGTACACGTCTCCGAGAGCGGCGAGACTGTTCTGCAGGAGGCTTACGACGCCGAGATGGAAGAAATCCCTCAGGTGGCAATGGAAACCTACACGGACGAAGGGGTGTTCAGTGTGGTGGAGCAAGTGACCGAAGAGGTCCAAAGTTCTGAGTGCAGGTGATGGTCTTACTATTACTAAAGTCTTCCAGTGTCTTCAGTTCGTTTCAAGTGGGGCTTTATGAGAATTAATTATATGTAACTAATTTGCACAATCAGGTAAGCGTGAATGATGGCAACCAATTGAGTGTCCCCCGCAGTCTGTCAGTCATTCAGTTTCCATACTTCTTATCCTCACAAGGGTTGCAAGGGTTGCTGGAGACTATCCCAGACAGCTATGACCATCGGGCGGGGGACACCCTGAATTGGTTGTAAGCCAATTCGCAGGGCAATCCAATCATTCATTATCCCTTTTATATGGCTCTAAATTCTATGACATTTATAAGAAAATACTGTGCCCCACATGAACCAAATTGTGATGCCAGTGTATGTGGACTACATGTTTTCTGTATTGGGTTAAATGTATTTGTTTTAAATTAGAAAATCACCTGCCTTGTTAATTATTTGCCTTGAGAATAATATTGAAATGAAAAAAATGCCAAGAAATAATCAGGTAATTGACTGGTTTGCCATTTGAGTAGATGAATGCCTTTCTTTTCAGTAATGAGAAGAGCGATCAAGTTCAGGCTGCGGAAGAGTCCCATGCGGAGAATCTTAAATGTGGCAAATTCTACTTGGCTGCCGGATTATCCGATGGGGTTCTGCAACAGGTGGAGGTACTAAGCATATTTTCTCGCAAAGATGGATTCACATTGAGCGTACCTCACGTTCCCGTTCACTCATAGCTGAGCAGTGAAGCACCCGCCTCTCCTCTGGTGGGCTCCGCCAGCGTCAAAAAGTTTTCCTGTCGAATATGCACGGAGTCTTTCCACTGCCGGTCTGACATGGAGAACCACAAGCGGGCGCACTTGGATCCCAGCACTTTTAAGTGCCTCGACTGTGACTTTACGTCCAGCTCCTGGCCAGAAGTTAAGGTGGGCACAAAAAGCCCGTAAGGCCAAACAAAGTCATGTATACTTAAGCCTCTTCTGACCAACTTAATGAATGTTTCTGATTCATTCAGACCCACATGGAGCTTCACTCGTACTTACGGCCTCACAAATGCCAGAGCTGCAGCTTTGCATCAAAGAATAAGAAAGACCTGCGGAGACATCTGCTGACGCACACGAATGAAAAGCCATTTTCTTGCGAACTCTGTGGCCAAAGGTAGGAGCAAATCATACAAAATGATATGACTGATGACTCAGCCTCAGGCACTTTCTGCCCTGTAACTGACTGACGACTGTAGCATATCCTTCCTCGAGTTGTCTGAATTGATTCCACCAATGTATTTTTTTTCAGTTTCAATCGCAACGGCCACCTGAAGTTCCACATGGAGCGTCTGCACCCTCAGCATCCGACCACCACGCACAAGAGCCGGGCCGCCGCGCACCAGCAGACCATCATTGTTAACAGTGATGAGGAGGCGCTAGCCACGCTTCAGTGTAAGACAAAATCTCCACATTTACTATTCACTGCCTGAAACACACGGGGTCTACGCTCTCGAAAATTGGCAGTAAAAATCCTTTTAAATACTGCTTATGGTGTTCAAATTCTGACAACCAAACTCATCTCGCATTTTCGGCTAAATGTTAAACTAACAGCTCGCAAGCAACTAGCTAGCTCTGTCGAATGGGACTCATGCTGTTCTCGTACATTTTAATAGACGTTTATCACAAAACAAACTGTACAAGCACAAACATGTTAGAGAAGCTGCAGGGTTGTAAACACCAGGCTGGCCCTGTCCTTGACGTGCAACTTTCTGCCAACCTCACATTAAAACCTCACTTTTGCAGCTTCCCGCCTGACATACGGATTTTTCTTACAGCCCTCCAGACTCATCAGACAGTCATCAGTTCAGACCAGCTGCAGGCACTCAGTCGGGAGCATATAATCGTGGCTCAAGATCAATCTGTCGTAGACCAGGTAGTACAAACTAGCGACCACCTTAAGCGACCTGTTTTATTGCAACATCCTTGCTTCTTCCGTTCAGGAGGAAGGTACCTACATTCAGCAGATCACTACAATTGATGGACAGACCGTCCAACACTTGATGACGGGAGATAACCAGGTCACGGAGGTGAGGAGCTGTAATTTCAGTTCAGTTAGTTCCATTTGCTGCCTTGTGTACATCTCGACCATTCGAACATGTCCGTGTGTTCAGGTGCAGTACATCATCTCCCAGGACGGAGTGCCACACTTGATCCCGCAGGAGTATGTGGTGCTAGCAGACGGCAACCACATCCAGGTGAGTATGCGTCACAGTCGGGAGCGTGCAAAGGAAACGGGGCTCACCTTCTCCTCATGTCCCTCAGATGGCAGATGGACAGATCATCCAGTACGAACACGAAGGAGTCTTTCTTCAAGAGCAGCAGGTAACACCTTAAAACCAGGACTGGGCCACATTCGGCATTCTAAGTAATTACATTGCACTCATTTAGCCATTTCCCCCTTGAAATTGGTGGATGAAATCAATTTAAAGCTTTTTGGACATATGTTGAGGGTAAAAAAATGTTAAAACTGATTTGTCTGTGCCAGTTTGGTTAGCAATTGTGCAAGGAGGTTTCGTTAAAACTGTCAGATCTGCTTACATTTCTTTTCCCCCCCAGATTGCAGTCAGCTCTGACACTCCTGTCCAGTATCTACCCGAAGCCACAGAACAGGAAGACCTGGAGGCCACCACCCGCTCTGCCATCACAGGTTTATATTCTTATTGGATGGAGTATTTATATGTATAGTGACCAATATGGCTGGACCCACAACATTAGGGACACCTTACCACTTAAATAATGCCCCCCAAAATCTGGATGGGGAAAAAAAGAACTCTTCGGTATGTAATCGGTTAGAAAAAACTAAAAATCTCCAACATTTTAAATGTTAAATCCGAGTCCATAGAAGGAGACAAAACTTGGTGGCTTCAGTCAATTCCAGCTAAAGTGTTGCCCAATTTCTTTTAGCCGTGACAGATGCGGCGGTGATGGCCGAGGAACAGACGCAGCAGGTACAAGCGGTCTACAGAGAAGCAACGCCCGAGCAGTTGGTGGAAATTCAGCAGCAGGGGGAGCCGGGCGTCCACTACGACGTCGTTACTCTGACTGTCGAGTAGCTCGAAAGCGCCTCCTATTTGCTTTGCCACGCAGCTAATCTGCAATTAGATATTCTATATGAAGTTATTTGCAAATTTTTATGAATGTTTTGCTTTTGGGGAGAAAATGACTTGTTTAAGTTTATTCATTTTTAGAATATTTATAGAAAATGTAAATACATCTGCTTAATATTGTGTGTTGAATAAGCTAATAGCTGGCACCAAATAAAATGCAATGTTAAACCCTTTCATGCACAAATTGAGTGTTTATTTTCACAGCTGTCACAATCTCCAATCTCTCCTTAAATCATTGGCTGTCAGACATCCAATCCATTTGGCAATCATTTCCGAGTTCATAAAAATGTTCAGCAGTGAAAAAAGTATTTCTTACTGGTGTGTACCATAAGTGTCATTGATCAAAAGCCTCCTGGAATGCTGGTATGTCAATATTTATAAATTGCTTCAAAGTGGCAAGCTAGTTCCATCTTATTCCACCTGCGATCACCTGGACCTTTGAAATGTGGCTTATATAAAATTGAAAAGGACTTAAGGGTTATGTTTTAACTGTGTTGGCAGGTATGGTAATTTGGGTGATTAAGTGTCAAAAGGGAAGTCCTTTGCGGTGCTGCTGAACCAAATGAAGAACTTCCTTTTCATTTGCAAGGAAACAAGAGAAGAGGAAAAGGGCTAACGTATTTGACCCTTAAAATGAAGCTGTCTCTTGTTGTCCTTCTTTTATTAGGTAAGACGCCTGAGATATTTTTTTTGCTGCAGTTTTGCGTCATGTTCTAGTTTGTAAATGTACGTGTTCTCCACAGATATTACCGGCACAAGTAGCGTTCAGATAGTGGAGGAGTTTGGCGACCTTTCCCTCAGACTTGATTATCCACCGTTCTATAGGAGCAACATCAAGTCGTGTTGCAAGGTGTACTTTGGCGGATGTTTTACCCTCTTTGACAGCACAGGTTTTACCGCCAGCTTCCTGACAGGAAGAGTGAGCATCGTAGAGACTGATCGCTGGATTGAGTTCAAATTGGCCCGAGTACAAGCGAAAGATGGAGGCTATTACAGATGTTTTCTCCAGGACGCTCCCTTCTATATTAAGAATGAGCTTCTCTTTCACGTCTTGGGTAAGCTTTCACTTCTGGTTCGAGGTGGATTGGATCATCTCCATTGATACAAGAACCATGATCATTTACTGCCACCCATTCAAACGTATCATTTTGGAATCCCTCTTAGGAGCCTCAGCTGACCAATCTCGAGTCAGAACAGAGAGGCCGAAGTGGACCGACACTGAACCGGAACAGGAGCACAGTAACCCTCCCACGTATGTGCACTCACTGTATTTATTTTATTTTTATTTTTTAATCAAGCGTTTTAATATTATAAATGGTGTTGTCCATATTGTACTGCTCTGTTCTGAGCGGTAGCTTTGTGTGCTATCTAACTAGATGGATGCTTTGTCTCTTTTGGAAGTAGAACCTTTTGGACTTGTGGCACTATTGTTGTTTTCACTGTGAGTGCCATCGTTGTTGTTGCCTTCATCATTGGAATACTTTGCTACAGAATCAACACCAAAACCAAATGCTTGGGTAAGATTTTGCTTTATTACTGTAATTCTTAAGGTTTTCTTAGTCATATCATGGTTTAATTGTTCAATTGTCTATAATGATTCTGACAATGAAGTCTTTTACGCAAAGTTCCCTCTAATGAAATCAATGGATTTTTTTCCATTCTAGACAAATATGGAAAAACTATGAGTGAGTCAGCCAAAGAAGACGCCACAGTAGGTGTACAAAGGGGAACCTAACCCCAGTGAGTCACTTTTTTCACGTTTAAAAAAAGAAAGCATATTTTCTGTTTGTTACCCTAGGAGATATCCGCCGTCATCTACACGACGGTAGATTTCCAAACCAGTACGCACACCCCAGGAACGCCGGGTGCTGAAGAGGTGGAGTACTCTATACTGGCTGTTTGCAAATGAAGGTGCAACCATTTCCTTTAAAATCCTGGACGCTAGCCTGGGATCCCATTATGGAGGTCAACTTGTGTACAGTGGTACCTCGAGATACGAGCTTAATGCGTTCCGGACTGAGCTCGTATGTCGATATTCTCGTAACTCAAACGAAAGTTTCCGATAGAAATGAACTAAAAACAAATTAATTAATTTCAACCCTCTGAAAAAACACCCAAAATAGGATATTGGATTGGAAAAACAGTTTTATCTGTTCCAATTCGCCATCTATTAACAAAGTAACAAAAAACTAGTGGTTTAATATGACTAAAATGTGTTTTTATAGTACTAAAATTATACAGATTTCGCAGGGGGGAGAGAGAGAGACGGACAGAGGGAGAGGGGGGGAGGGGGCCAGGGGAGGACTTTTTGCACGGCAACGCACTCGTAACATAACATTTTTTTTTTAAAATGATCTTGGATTACGATGCAGACACTCAAAAATAAATGTAATCTGACCTTACACTAAACTTAATTCTAATTTTGTTTTAAATTTTGATACCTTTCTTCTCCCGGCCGGGTTGGCTCTATTTGCCCCGCCTCCACCCTGACTTACACATGCAACCTATCAATTGTTTGCTTTTGTATTCCCTTCAAAATATTCCCAAAACGATGCACACAAATGTCCTCACAATAGGATAACGCACGACCACTTGCCAACGAGAAGTAGTATATACGCCATTCACACTGACTAACGGTCCAAAAACACTGAAAAAATGCAATGCTCCGCCCAGTGCTCGCAGAGACATTACAAAGAGGGAGTTGCGACCAGAGACATTACACGAGGGAGTTGCGGGGAGAGAGACAATGCCCATGATGTTCTTATGAGCAGCCTCTCGCGTCTGCTTTCTGCTCGTATATCAAAATTTGTCTCGTATCTCAAGATAAATATTTGCTCAAAATTTTACTCATATCTCAAATTGCTTGTATGTCGGGACACTCGTATGTCGAGGTACCACTGTATTTTAAAAGGGGCATTATCATTAAAAAAATACATTTGAATTTATTGGAACTATACGGTAAACTGTATTCGTTGGCCAATTACGTGTAAAATTAAACAGCTCAGGATCAATGTATGTCCCCAAAATACTTCCTTGTGCGAGAACTGTTACTATTATTTTTACTCTAAACAAACAACAACAACAAAAACTTGCAGAAAGCCAATTTTGGGGTGTGTTGTCTTAGGCTGCAATCAGATGAATACCATTTTCCCCCCACCTTTAAAAAATCATTGATTTGTGCGGGCTGATTCAAAAGGCTTAAGAGTGTGTGTGCTTATCTTTGACTTTGAGTGCCCTTTCGACAAGTCGCTCTTCACAGGCCCAGCTCAGTTATCATTTCATCTTTTACCTTCTTTCGAGCCCCCGTCGAGATACAAACTCAAGGGAAGCCGCTCGATATTTCCTTTCTTATGCCGCGCTCTTTATTCCCAACAGGTCTTTTATTGAATTGGGAGTTACGTCTGTGACATTTCAGTGCAATAATGACAACTCAGAGGACAATGACATCTTTTCATCGATAAAAGGCACAGCGTTGTAGAACATTCATGAAAAAAAAACAGGAATATCTGCTCTTGGTCCTATTATAGCCATTTATGAGTTTGGGATTATGTAGGATTATGCATGTTTTCAGAGTGATTGTTTTCATAAAATGACTGTGCAAGGACCAGGTAATCATTATGAACTCTGTTCAGTTTAACAGACTTAAAGTTCCAATGTCAACAGTGTTATATACTTTGAAACTATGTTTAAAGATGAACATAGCCACTTCATGTCAGCCATTTTGGAAATGACAATCTTTGGTTGTCCAGCAGAAGAAAAGAGCTGTGTTAGAATTCCTTGATCTGGACGGGAAACTACTGATCAACAATGGAAAAAAAATGGAATAGGTTCATGAAGATGCTGCAGGAGGCTAAAACATTGTCGATAAGTAGCCATCCAGGATTTAAAGGGAAGGTTATTGTACTTTTTCCTTGTTCTTTGATACTGAGAATATTAAGTCTAAAGGCTGTAACACTTTTAATGTGCCACATGGGAGTTTGGTGTACACCTGATGTAGCTGTTTTTATCGTGTACAAGCTACCTATTGTAAATAGCATTGCTGCATATCACCAAATGACTACCTTTACCAAAAGGACGCCATGTGGGGGACACCTGATCAAACTGATGCGAGCAGCGAGCTCACCACTGCCGGGGTCCGTGTAGGAGTGCAAAGGCAAAAGTCGGCTGGTGGTAGCCCCAAGGCTAGGCAGGTGCAGTTCTAAAAATCACAGGCGTGAGATGTTAATTATCAGCCGGTTCTAATGAATTGTGTAAGTGGAGTCTCGCCAATATTCGAGGTTTACCTGCAGTTTTTTTTGCTGATGGCAGTGGTTGACCACGGAGGCGGCCAGCTAAACAAAAGGAAGGCCTGGCTTCCAAACGCACACACGGAGAAACTTAAGCTGCAAGCACGCTTTATTTATTGTACTTTTTTTATTGCTATTTTACAGGTTTGTGGTTAACCTCGACACACTGGCTCGCTTTCATATAAAAGACCATTGACGTCAGAGTAGCTCACTTGTGTTTGTGCTGTGTTCAGAAAGCGTGAAGCCGCGGGGGGTAAAATCCATGTCATGACTCAACTCAGCGTGCCGGTTGGCCGAAACAAAACCAGCAATTTATCGTTCATTTCATTGCTTGGACAGAAGATGGAGGCCTTACAGTCAGCAGAGCAGCATAAGGCTGGCAATTCGAATGGGATTACCATACTTCTACAACACATAGAACGGAGCAAAAACAAAACTGAACTGCAAAATGGACTTAAATGCAAATGAGTTATATATATGTGTAGTAATAGTGGTCGGCAGCCAAACATTTTCTGGCGGCGTAGTGGTACCTTCTCCTGACTTTGCTACAGGCCACGTATGATCGATTCTCACTCAGTGCCAATGGTTCTCTGTCTCTGTGTGTGTCCTACGACTGACTGGCGACCAGTTTGGGGTGTTGCCTGCCTTTTTGCCCAATTTCTGCTAGGATCCAGCAATCCACCACCTTTCATTAATATCAGACCCTACTCTCTGATACCCCCTTTGTCCCTTTGGCTTCTGCATTCACTTGCTCCAATGTCACTAGCACATTTCCGTCTTTGAACATTACAATGTCCCCGTCATCCTTTTCACTTCTCTTCAACCCACAAACAAACTTATTCCAATCACTCCCCCGTTCCTAAGGAACCTCAGCACAACTGTACTTTTCTTCCACCAAGGTTCTTTTCCACATCCTTTCAGCGCTGCCTTGACCCGAATCCCTACCTTCCAAAATACACTTTCTTGGCAGGCCCTCGTTGCCGACTAAATCATCGTTCCCATTTTCCATTTCCCCCGCTTTTTCCAGTTTGTCACTGTCACCCAACTACTAAACTCCATGTCGTCACCACCACTTTCCGAAAATGACGACGGGCGTCATCTATCGTCAGCCTTTGAGCACTCGGGAACATCCGATGAACGCAACATTACAGTCAATGGGGCATGCACTTTGCAATACTTCAGAGGCGGTCCTGGCTAATTTTGCGCCCTTGGGGGATAACCTTCTACAAGGCACTTTGGGACAACAAAATGCCACTCGATAATAACCCTTCATCCTCGCACCTGTAAATGGGACTTTGCAAATATCTAAATAACCCTAAACTTGACATTGACCCAAATCCTGACCGCATGTAAATGTAGTGTTGCAGCTCTAAGTTAGAATTGTGGTCAGGTAACCAATTAAACTTGCAAATCAAGGCACAAATGTATTATTCATCACACTGGCTACTTGATTTGCGTCGGCATGCTAGGGTGGACCTATGACTTTTAAATGATTGGAAGAGCAAATGGAGCAAAGATTCAGTGTGACATCATATATTTATTTGGCAAGAACAGCGCTGTACAGTCCCGTGATAAATTAACAACATTAAGTACAACAAATACATTAAGGGTTCACAAAAAGCTTAAAAGTGCCTCACTGTAGCTCATATTAGTAAGATCCATGTAACCCCCGCAGACCCCCCTGCCCACACATGTCAGATGCGTGACTACAATCAATGTAAGTCACATTTGCGACTGAACTGGCACTTTTGGTTTGGAAAATGGACAGTTGGAGATAACCACTTCTGCTACCACTATGATCTGTTTTCCATCCCCAAAAGTCTTGAAACGTGACCCGATATGCTGTTTATTGAAAGTCCATATTCTTGTAGTCATCGTTGCATCTGTACTTGCTTCCGGCGTAGCGGGTGCACACCAAGTGGGGGAGGCACGGGCACGTGTGATGCTGCCTTTTGCCAGGATAGGGCACCTGAATGTGGGCGAGACGTTTGGGGCAGTCGTCAGTAGGCGGCCATCTACATGCTTACATCTACATGCGGCTCATTCAGTCCAGTTACATTGCAAAATACAAATAACAAACGGAGCCAAGAAATGCCAATACTGATAAGCCATGTTGTTTTCTGAATGCGAATAATAAGTAGTGTGTATGAGCTGAACATCTGCGCGGCCCACCTTGTGGCTCAGCGGGTGGCACTGCTCCCCTTCGGCACCCCTCGGAATGCACATCCTCAGACCTCTCAGCCAGAGACTGACAGCACAGCAAAGACCCAAACCACACTGCACGTCTCGTTCACAAGCCTGCAGGGAGACACAACTGCTTGAATAATCTAATCATTTTTTTACTGCCTGTGGTATTTTTTTTTTTTGTCGACTAGACAGGGTTCAAAAATCCAAGCCTGCAACTGGAAGGAACTTGAGCTGAGCAGATGCCAAAAGTAAAGCTGTGCACGAGGTACCATATGTACCACATTACAAACCTTCAAATCTCACCTGAAACCAGTCCTCTTAATTCCTTAGCAATGTATATTTACGTCTATTAGATGCATCTGAATAGAAGTTCATTATGTGCACTGTCCCCATCAGATAAATAAATGATAGCATGCCACCTCTACCAAAAGGAAAGATGGGAAAACAACTCCATACCACAAATGTTTTTGATTTGACCTATGCACACAAAGCTGCAATATATTGTGCCATTAAATTGGCCATTCTCAAATTTTAATTTCAAATGTAGAAAATTGATTCCCCGCCTTAATGTTCAAACTCATCAAAGAATTATAACTATCAATTGGAGCCTTCCATTTTTAAATGATAATTTTATCGACTCATACAAAATAGTGTTCAAAGCATCTCAAAAGTATTTTTTTAGGCATGGCAATGTTTCTCTCGCACATATTTTTGCTCAGATCTTATTTATAAAATTCTTTTGGTCCAACCAGTTATCAGTTTAGGAGGCAATTAATAATAATTCTTAACAAGCCCAAAGTACTTCAAATATTCTTTTTTACCTTGTAAATAAAATAACAATTTAAAACTTGCATTTTATGTTTACTTAAGTTACATATTTTTTATCTTATATTTCAAATTGTTTCCTGATCTCAAACCTTAAAATGGGGAAACTGCAAAAGGGAGCAAATCCATTTTGAAAGAAAAGGTGCACTGAAAGGCTCTTTGAAGACGTACAGTCAGCGTGTATTGTGAAATAACCATAAAGATAAACTCCGAATGGCTATTTGGTCACGGCTAAAGAAGTAGGTGGCAACAAAAGGACAATGACAAGAGTTGAGATCAATTTATTTTCGTGACCGATGATGTAAGCTGCTTTGCTTGAATTGCATTTGGGCTTCCATGCGCCCACGTACATTTTGTACCGTTTCATGGCCTTGATCTATTTACAAGCATCTATCCAGGATATGCTTCCCTCCGGTGGAGGTGAAGTGGGGAGGATGTGGTCCTTGTGCTGTCATACTTCATTCATTTTCACTTATTATATCAAGACATGTGAGTGTGTATACCTTTTTGGCATCTATTGTCTTTGCATGCGGGCATTCGCTTGGCTTCTATTTCTTGGCGCTGAAGGAGATCAATTATTTTTTTTTGCAGGGAGGCGGCACTTGAATAATATCGACAAGTTTGCAGCAATGCAGCACAGCTCATAAATTTGCCAATTTGTCAATAAAATGGAATCAGATTGTCTACTAAAGGACAAATGTGCCTAGTAATTCACTCGTTCATGTGGCGTAATAGGTGTCAATTAGCATTGGTTACTCAGGCTTCCTCCCACATCGTTTGTGAAAATAGGAAATACAATATTCCCTCAAACTTTTATTATTACCACCCACACTCCCCCATTTGTAAAGGACAGCAGTCTCAAAACTGTGGGCCAATTGTGCCGCCGAGACAATATTTTATCTGCCATTCAACTGCAGTGTAAAAATAATTTTAAATAAAATGAATAGATGAATGAAATTATCCATTTTGGAAAAATACCATCATTTAAATAGTAAAGAAGGCATACATTCAAATAAGTGTAGCCCGTGTGTGTGTTTTTCTCAGGGAATTTGATTTATTTGTTGTTTTGTTCTAGAAATGACTTATGACCTCATAGCTTAACTTTTTGGTCAGCCCCTACCAATTAAAAATGGATTGGGCGACTATTGCTGTCAATAAGTGTTTTCAATATTAATTTCATCGCTTTACTAACTACCACAACACTTACGTACTCTGTTTCCTAGGCTAGCAGTGAGTGAATTAAGATAATTATAAGGTTTCACTATGTGTCCACTATAGTGACCACTGTCCCTGAAAGGGTTAACCATGGTTATCACATAATTATCCACTGCAAACATATAATGATTCTGATCTTTCTCATTAGATGCATCTGTACAAGGGACGTGTCCATCATTTTAAATCAGGATGGGAATCGAAAAAAAAACGGTCCTTAAATTACACGATTTACTCATTTTTGGACAAAAAAAATTAAATTCATGCCACATTTCTACTTGCTAATCTGATTCAAGTGTGGATCAACACAGCGTGGTGTTCACGGGTGAACACAATCGAGTTTTTGAGAGAGAGAAAGGCGCTGTCAGGTGTTCCACAGCTGTTACAGTACGTTTTTCATTACACAAATTTGTGTGTATGCCCTTAAAGCAAACGATACAATTGCCCGTTCATATTTATTTTGTATTGGTCTTCTTAACCATTGATAAATAAGAAGTAAGTAGAAGCCATCATTCTAGTTGGATACAAACTGTCTTAAATGCAAGTATTCATTGAATCATGTTTCTCATTTTGCTTCTCTTCTTGTTTGTTCGGCTTCAAATATTTTGTGACAACGGCACTATTGAAAGAATATTCTGTGGATGAATAAAACCAAAAGTTGGACATTTTTGGAGGTGCTATGTGTGGAGACACCAAATATCCCAACTTTAACGCATGACCAAGAGCACGTCATGCTATTCGCCCGGGCATCTTCTCAATGTTGGAAAGAAATTCAAAAGATGAGCTCGATGAACAACGGTTGAAGCCTAAAAGAGGTAGTTGGACAAGGTCCAAAGCACAGGCGCAAATCAACAAGAGAATGGCAGCAGAGGGAAAAAAATAGTTATGTGTTTTGAAATGACCAGGTCAAAATCCCTGACCTCAACCCACTTGAGATGCTGCGGCATGACCTTAGAGAGCTATTTACACCAGACATTCCACCATCCAGTTCAAACCCCAAGTTCATCCTTACGGTTGTGCACAACTAATCTGCGACGGCAAGAAATGTTGAGTTAAAGGTTATCGAAAAGCAGGCTTCACTTACTTTTTCCTCTTTTACTATGAATGTTTATTTTTTTTTCATTTGTTTGCATGATTCAGAAAAGGATCAGACTACATTTTATTCGAAAAAATCCAAATAGTAGTTCATTCTAACTTTTTCATCCCACACAAATTAAAAAGGCATTTTTTAAGAAGCATGTAATTACACTACAGTAACTATGCAGTGTGGATATTGATACAATATAATGAGAAGAACTCACTCCTGTGATGATGGCTCCTCTGGACCAGCTCACAGACCTCATTAGGAGGAAGGTCAGCAACACCACGCGATAGCTCATGACGGATCCTCTTGTTAAGCTTTCCAACAGTCACTCAACTCCCTCTCCCGGATCCTCTCTTTATCCACTCGGGCTGCCTCACCTCATCTCCCACCCACCACGTGCGTGAGGTATCCCTGCGCCAGCCTCATCAGATGCTCGCAAACGCCAAGAATCATGATGGATAGTCTAGTGATGCTGGTCTTTTCTCCTTTGGGACTTTTCAACACATTTGAGACTCCATCAATTCAAAGGACAGTGGAATTAATGCGTATTAAAAGACAGGTCTTTTGAATTAACATCCCACCCCGAGCCCTAGATAAGGAGAGTCTAAAGCAGGGGTGCTCAAACTTTTTTTGCTCAAAAATCGACGTTTCAAGGAGCCAACTTTGCACGATCTACCCTTTTTTTCCGGGCCCCTGACAAAGCTGATAATATATGTACCTGATACCAGCAGGACCCAACATAGTGTAGGCACTTGGACTCGCGATGGCGCTGTTTCCCATATAAAATTTTATTACAAATCCAATCCTTGGATCAAATCTTACTGTCACGCGATCAATTGGTAGCTCGCGATCCACGTATTGAGCACCCCTGGTCTAAAGTTAATCTAACATGGTCTTGCACGCTTTTGTTTGTTTACAGAGGTCATTCAATGTAGATGATACTTTTTCTTGGCCATTCAATTTGGACAGGAACTTTTTGACCGAACTGGTTGAACTTCCTCACCCAAACACATTTTGCAGACTTCTCAAAATGTTTGCTGGAGATTCTACTTCCATAGCAAGAAATTCATGGGCCTTTTCACCGCTCCTCTTAAATCAAAACATTTCCCCCTCGAGACAGTTTATAATCCGTACAACTCAGGTGAAAAGGTTTCAAAAATCTTTCCCAGAGCCGTTAAAAACAAAACAAAACAAAAAACACCTCAGATGATGTGGTTGCAAAAGCGTGCAGAGCCTTTTGTAACTGGAAGATGTTATTGTCCAGAATCAACCAATCATGAGCTCATGTTCAGCGGTGTGCATCTGAATCAGCACAAATAAAATTCAGCTGTATTGTCACTTGTCCATAATATTTTAGAGCTTGGAGTAGTATAAGGCTCCATTACGCTAAACCGTGAGTCAAAGCTTGAACCTTTTTGTCTGATTTAGCACAGCTGGCACATGCAAGCCACGCGCAGCGACGTCACTGACGAAGTGTTTAAGTGTGTGTGTCAGCTTTTGATTTAGCGGATAGGTTTAGTGAGCGTCATTAAGAAGTGACCCGTGGTGCAGTGCCGCTGATAGATTCCTCCAATGTTCGGCCACATCATCATATCGAGTCATTTCTGCTCCGTCAGCAGTGCTGCGAAGGCCCGCCTGTCTTCAAGTTTACTTTTCTTCAGAATCCATCAGCACAATGATGCACAAATTAAAAAAAAAATCTTATAGCCATTACATCTATGCAATACCTTATGAAAATTGCAGTACTCATGCGCCATGTGCTATATAAATGCTTGGACATTCTCGTGCTGGTGTGTTAGAACAGAGGTATAGATAAAAATATTCATATATCATATTGTACATATCCCCAAGAGCAGCAACAACATGACATCCAGGTCGGTCCTCCCTGTGTGGAGTTTGCATGTTCTGCGTGGGTTTTGTCCGGGTACTCTGGTTTCCTCCCACATTCCCAAAACATACATGGTGGGCTGGTTGGAGACTCTTAATTGCCCCTAAGTATGAGTGTGAGCGTGAATTGTTGTCCGTCTCCTCGTGCCCTACGATCGGCTGGCCACCGATTCAAGTATTCTCCCCGGTTGTGTAGGTTTTTTCCGGGTACTCCGATTTCAGCCCCCATCCCAAAAACGTGCATGATGGACTGGTTGAACACTATAAATTGCCCCTCAGTATGAGTGTGAGCATGAATGGTTCTCTGTCTTTGTGCCTTGTGATTGGCTGGCCACCGAGCCACCTGAGCTGAAATGAATAAATATATTTTTTATTTAAAAATGAATAAATACATTTTAATCGTCCATATTTTTGAAAATGATAATACATGGTAATTCCTTCAAGAAAAAATTCTGGATCTCCATTCTCTCTCTCTCTCTCTATATATATAATTAACGCATGCGCAACAGCGGTGTCTCTTGGCCTTCGCGACGACCCGTAGTCTTTAGGTGTCACGTGTCAGTCAGCTGACTTCTAACCGGAAAATAACCAAAACACCAAATTGTGGCACTTTCGGTCCTATATGACCTAAATTCTGTTTTGTGTTTGTTTTAAAATTTGGGATGGAGTCGACACTGGAACAACATCTTGACGACAGGTGAGTTATGCTGAGCCCGTTTTAGACTACAATTTTATTTACGCCCCGAAAATGTGTTTTCCCCACAGCATGAAGCATCCAGCAGTGGTCGGCGTTCTTTGTACGGACGAGCAAGGACACAACTTGGCATGTATGTCAACTTGCAGTATTATCTTACACTTTTTTTAAAAAAACAATTGTTAGTTCGCCTTCTAGATTGATTTTAGCCAATCGCCATGCGCTGCCATTGACGGCTATAGACGTCCAATATGAAATAACTGGAAGGGCTGGCAGTGAAATACGAGGAATTATAATACTGAAACGTGATCATTTACTTTCAGCAATCCCATTGAAAATGAATTTGATGTCTAATACCGTCAATGGCAGCAAAATAGTCAAGCCCAACTACCTTTGGTATGATCTGAAGTTTATTATTATGATTTTTTTATTGAAATACACCTAACCGCTAGCATTTAGTTAAGGTGTATGGAAAGAAAAGTGACATTTTACTACCCTTACTCAGCCATGGCACGTTAAGAGGAGCATTCATACCCACTCCTTCCAGTTTAAATGAATTTGACGTCTCTCTCGTCAATGGCATGCATTGAGTTGAATGCTATTTCCTTTTTTTAAAAAACATACACACCTTACTTTAGAGTGTTACTTAAACCCCTGACCAGAATTTTACTAGGTAAGTGCATGTATATAATGTATGCTCTTTCTAATCATTTGGATTTCATGAATTCCATATAAAAATACAATGCTTATTAATAATACATATAATAATAATTGATAATGCCCTACAAAGAGTTAACGGTGAGTTTAAAAGATGTTGTGAGGTATAATCAATTGTGTGCATGTGTGGGAAAAAAAAATGTCAATAGTGACTCTGTGTGAGAGACGATTTTCCCAGTATGAAGTCTGTTTCTAATAATTTTCCTCCTTGGGTGTAATACCCGAACAGGCCGTGGCTCGCTGTCGGACGAGCACGGAGGTGTGGTGTCCGTTTTGGCCAAGCAGGCCGCCGCGCTCACCAGGGACCCGACGGACACTCCCACTGTGTGCCTGGAGTCCGATTCCGGGTAGGTGCAGGCACTTGACCCGTGGGTGGGGTCAGCAACTAAGAAAAGGATGATTCATCCTTAATCAGTGTATTAGTTGTTCCATCCATTTCAAATCCAAAACAAAATTAGGTAGAAACGTGGGCTGTTAGCAGTTTCCTTTGAATTGAAAGTTGTCCTGGTGGCACGTTAGAAATGTTTAAAATAGCTAATAGGCCTAGCAAGCCCTTCATCTCCCGCATGTCAATAAATACATTTTGTTTAATTTATTGCACGAAAGTTGTCTGCAAAGCACACGTGGAACTTTTCAAAACAGTTCAGCGCTGCTCAAATGGAGATTCATTCCAATCAGGGAAAATATGTTGACATATGATCTCGATATTGCCTTCTCTTTTAACATTTGAGGAAGTCTAATGAATCAAAAGTGAATAATAAAATCATGCTCTGAGCCTTCCGAAAGTCATTTTTCATTACAAGTATCAAATTGGAAATGTACACATACATTTCTGGGTTATTTCATCTCATTACAATGAAGGAAAGTTGTCAACAGCTCATCTTTCTGACCAATTTAGTTTTGTAATTGGATTTGCAAATTGAGTGAAGGAAATCCATTATGAAATAAACCAGAGTTGGAAAATGCACAAAGGCTATATTAAAACATAGACTAACTCTCTTGCTATTTTTATCTCTTTACTAACATTTTAATCAAAACAATCAAACAAATTAAGCAATCATGAACAATTATGTAAAATATGACAATACGTAGATGAAACGTCCATTGAGTTGAAATCTTTTTAAGAGTTATGCTACCCCCTAGTGGACACTTTCCTAACTTCTGGGTTTCTCCAACATTCCCAAACAATCATGTTGACTGAAGTTGCGTCTGTCGTTCGAGGCGAAATAGCGACATCTAGTGGTTGAAATGTGGTCAAACCTGTGCCAGCTTTCTCCCGTTGCACTGAAATGCATTGTATTTTTGTCCGTTTGTTTCTTCAAACTATTTCAACACTGCCTTTTTAAAACTCGATGTTTAAATATTCTTATTACATATAGGTGATAATCTCAACTTTAACATTTATCTCTATTTATTTTTCCCCAAAACATGGTGCTATCTGTGGACTTCTCTAAACCAGGCTTAGGTTTTGCGAGTTTTCTTAATGACAGACTAATTTATATCATTTTTCGTGTAATTTTCTTTCATTAGAATGCAGGAATAAATGCAGTATTGTGTCAAGCTAGCACAAGCAATGCTCATATTATGCAGTGTAACTACACATATTAGGTGCCACCTAGAAAAATACTAGTACTTGACTCTGCAATGCAACACAGTTATGAAATACAGCAGCTGAGCAAGGTTTGAGCGTGAATAAAAACAAGGTTTCATTTCTAAATTTGGCAAATGTGTGTGCATTTTTAGGAACATTTTGGTGAGAAGTCACGGGAGTGTCACAGTTGCTGTCCACAAGATTTCGTCCTGAAAGAATTTTTTCAAGAGAATGTACAGAAAACATTGCACTGTTTGTCTCTCCCAAAGAATATTTGTGTGAGCTGGTATCTGTTTTATTGATTTTGTTTACAGAAGCTACTTCTAAAATGAGGTCTTTTGTGACAATAATAAACTGAAGCATGTGCAATAGATACATTTGTGTCATCTTTAGTTAGAGTTAGCTTAATTATCATTATGGAACAAACAAATCTTTCTTTTTTTTTTTTTCTAAACTTCTACATTCATTTATTGGATGCCATTGACGGCAGTAGACGTCCAATCCATTTTCACTTGGGGGATTGGTCAAAATGGATTAGACATCCCTCACTGGCAATGGCAGCTCATGAGTTAATCTTTTGAGGTAATTTATTTACCTCAGTGGCTTTATTGAAAAGTTATTATTAGTTCAACTCATTCGTGACCTGCTTAGGTCACATTGACGGTACACCACTGGGTCACAGTGAATGATTTTTTTTAAAATAAAAAAATACCCTTCCTAAACATTTTTAAAGGAAAAAAAGACTATAGATGGTATTTTTTTAAAAACAAATAAAATACTTACATACATGGTCATATAAAAAGAGAAAGCTCACAATAGTTTTTTTTAAAGCAAATAACTTACTATCCATTTATGTTTACAATGAAAAATAGCCTTACAAGAAAAAAAAATCTATCAGTGTTAATTCCAATGACGTCTATAAGCGTCAATTCCATTGACGTCTATGAGCGTCAATTCCATTAATTCTATGAGCGTCCAATTCCATTCGCCGTCTATGAGCGTCCAATTCAATTCAACATATATGAGCGTCCAATTCAATTCGACGTCTATGGATGTCCAATTTGACGTCGAATTGAATTGGACGCTGATAGACGTCGAATTGAATTGGACGCTCATAGACGTCCAATTGAATTGGACGCTCATAGACGTCGAAATGAATTGGACGCATTTGATTCAGGTGTGGCAGAGGAGGGAGATATGGAAAACAGACTGGACAGGGGCTCTCGAGGACCGGACTTGGAAACCCCTGCACCAAACCCTAACTCTAACCCTAGCACTAACCCCAAATCTAACCCTAACCCTAACCCCCGGACGTATATATATAGTAAGGCTTTTTTCTTTAAAAAATCGACATAGTATAGTAAGGCTAAGAAAGTCGGAGAATAAATCTGACTTCTGATTCTTCTCATAGTTATTGCTGTGGTCCAGTGGCAAAAATATTGGTTCAAAACTTGAGGTGGGAATCAGGAGTGAGTTCAATTCCACTCTTTGCAATTCACAAATTGTTTATTGAGGTAATGAAAAGGATAAATATAACTTCCAATCACTTCATTTCAGAAGTCACTGTGGTCCAGTTGCAAAGACAAACGGTCAGAACTTCTGGTGGACTCAAGTTCAAATCAGGAGTGAGTTCAATTCCATTCTTTGCAATTCTCAAATTGTTTATTGAGGTAATGAAAAGGATAGATATAACTTCCAATCACATCATTTCAGAAGTCACTGTGGTCCAGTGGCAAAGACAATGGGTCAGAATTTCAGGTGGACTCAAGTTCAAATCAGGAATGAGTTCAATTCCTCTCTTTGCAATTCTCAAATTGTTTATTTAGGTAATGAAAAGGATAAATATAACTTCCAATCATGTATAGGCGGGCCGCCTCGTGGTGTAGTGGGTCAGTCACCTGCCTGCGACATGGGTGTCGAGGGTTCACGTCCCGGTGTCGCCAGTCAACAACTGTATGGTGTCGGCAGTCAGCCGAAGGCTGACTGTCGAACACCACCAGGAACCCCCCCCCTCCCAACTGTCTTCCGGTCAGCCGAAGGCTGACCGGAAATATTGTTTTGCTGAAAAAAATGACTAAGTCTTTATTTGAATGAAAAAAGAATTACCCATTTACTGAACTACTAGTGTAGTGATTAGTCAAACGAGAGCGGGATTCGAACCCCATTTCCCATGTGGCAGTCAAATCCACTAACTTGAGGTCTGTCTGACCCATTGTCTTTGCCACTGGACCACAGTGACTTCTGAAATGAAGTGATTGGAAGTTATATTTATCATTTTCATCACCTCAATAAACAATTTGAGATTTGCAAAGAGTGGACTTGAACTCACTCCAGATTTGAACTTGTGTCCAACTTCAATTTCAACCCATTGTTCTTGCCACTGGACCACAGTGTCTTCTGAAATGATGTGATTGGAAGTTATATTTATCCTTTTCATTACCTCAATAAACAATTTGAGAATTGCAAAGAGTGGAATCAAACTCACTTCTGATTTGAACTTGAGTCCACCTGAAATTCTGACCCATTGTCTTTGCCACTGCACCACAGTAAAGTTGGAAGTTGTATTTATCCTTTTCATTACCTCAATAAACAATTTGAGAATTGCAAAGAGTGGAATTGAACTCACTCCTGATTCCCGCCTCATGTTCTGACCCAATGATTTTGCCAGTAGACCACAGCAACAACTAGAAGGTGAAGAATCAGAAGTCAGATTTATTCTCCGACCTTCTTAGCCTTACTTGCTATGTCATTTTTTAAAGAAAAAAAGCCTTACTATACTATGTCGTTTTTTAAGAAAAGAAGCCTTACTATACAATATCGTTTTTTAAGAAAAAAAAGGCTTCCTCTACTATGTCGTTTTTCAAGAAAAAAAGCCATACTATACTATGTCGTTTTTTAGGGGGCAAAGCCATACTATACTATGTCGTTTTTTAGGGAAAAAGCCTTCCTCTACTATGTCGTTTTTCAAGAAAAAAAGCCACGCTATACTATGTCGTTTTTTTAGGGGAAAAAAGCCATACTATACTATGTCGTTTTTTTAGGAAAAAAAGCCTTACTATACTATGTCGTTTTTTAAGAAAAAAAGCCTTACTATACATGGTCTTTTTTAAACAAAAAAGCCTTACTATACATGGTCATTTTTTAAGAAAAAAGCCTTACTATACATGGTCTTTTTTGTAAATAAAAAGCCTTACTATACTATGTCGTTTTTAAAGACAAAAAAGCCTTACTATACTGTGTCGTTTTTAAAGAAAATAAGCCTTACTATACTATGTCGTCTTTAAAGAAAAAAGCCTATACTATGTTGTTTTTTAAGAAAAAGCCTTACAATACTATGTCATTTTTTAAGAAAAAAAGCCTTACTATACTATGTCGTCTTTTAAGAAAAACACTTTACTGTACATGGTCGTTTTTTTTTTAAATAAAAAAGCCTTACTATACATGGTCATTTTTTAATAAAAACCCTTAATATACATGGTCATTTTTAAAGAAAAAAGCCTGACTATATATACATAGTATTTATTTTTTAAACAAATAAAAGCTTTACTTTACATAGACCACTTTTTTTTAAAGAAAAAGCCTTACGATGTCCAGCCATTCAAGTCATTTTGCATGGCAGCTTTACGTTTGTACCAAATCTCGGGGTATTCTTTGCTCAGTTATGAAGCACGTCTAATAAGATGAATAAATATTTGACATTATCGTCGACAAGGAAAAAGAGTGTCGCCAAACTTTCGTCAAAACATATACGTATTAGCGTCCAATTAAATTCGACATCTATGAGCATCCAATTCAACGTCTATGAGAATCCATTTAAATTCGACGTCTTTGGGCGTCCAATTCAATTCGACGTCTATGAGCGTCCAATTCAACGTGTATGAGCGTCCAATTCAATTTGACGTCTATGAGCGTCCAATTCAATTCGACGTCTATGAGCGTCCAATTCAATTTGACGACTATGAGCGTCCGATTCAATTTGACGTCTATGAGCGTCCAATTCAATTTGACGTCTATGAGCGAGTATAGGTTAAGGTTTAGGGTTAGAGTTAGAGTTAGGGTTATGGTTTGGTTTAGTGTTAGAGTTAGGGTTAGAGTCACTGTTTGGTGCAGGGGGTTTCCAAGTCCGGTCCTCGAGAGCCCATTTCCAGTCTGTTTTCCATATCTCCCTCCTCTGCCACACCTGAATCAAATGATCAACTAATAAGCAAGCTGTCCAGGAGCTTGATTATTATTATTGATGATTTGATTCAGGTGTGTTGGTGGAGCGAGACATGGAAAACAGACTGGGTAGGGGCCCTGGAGGACTGGAGTCGGAGACCCTTGTACTACCTCCATATTTTTTGACTTCCAAAGAGACTAGAAAGTCCTATTTCTGGGCTCTTGATCACGTGATCCGTCAATATTAAAGCCCCCCGCCCCATCCTATTCCAGCCCAGCCCGCCCCCCGATGATGGCAAAGCCCCTTCCTTCCCTTGCCTTCCCTTGCATTGCGCGCTCACAGACTGCTTGGACCAGAAGGTAAGAGGATGCAGACTGGTCGCAGCCTCCACGCTTAGACGCACCAGCAAGACCCCCTTTGGACAAGCAAACCCCTCTACCCTCGCCTTACCCTGCCTCCCCCTCTCCATGAGTACAAAGTTATGGCAGGAGAAGAAGAGCCCCCAATGATGCGCCTTGCAGGTTTGGGACGCTTTTTGAATACTATTTGATTTTTTTTGTATCGCTAAAAGTGAACCCTAAGCGATTTGCGGATAGCTTGAAAAGTGTGCGCCGCACGCACACACAGACACACACACAAACACACACTTACACGCACACACTTACGCACAGGTGGCCTGCAGATGACGATGACACGCGCCTTTTAAGTGTCAGTGCGCGTCCGCTGAGAGGAGGGGGGCACCCGCGACGCCGCCATGCGACCCGCCTGTGAGATTCCGGAGATAACGTTCCGTTCGGCAGCGACCACTCGAGGTAAGCTTAACCCACTCACTCAACGCCCCCCATACCACGCGCGATATGCAATAATGCGTCTTGGTTAACGCGCTCAAAGTCGGCGTTTCTAGTCCATTCTGTAAGCGGTCCCTCCATTCCTCAGCCCAGAAATGTCTGCACTGCACTGCAAGTCTGCAGCAAAGCACAACAGCGCCTCGATTTAAGAGTCCAATTCAATCGGCGGCAGTGCTCTCAACTCAAGTTACTGCTGCTTAAAATCCAAATTTGGCTAAAGAAACGAGAGCAGGTGCAATTCCACTGTCAAAAACGGGTTTTTATGCTCCTTTTTCTTTCTTTCACAAGTGTGGTGCTGTATACATGTTTTTGGGCACTGTTAAATGTGATCATTCAATTTTAATTTGGGATTCAATAAAGCAAAAAATGATTCTGATTCAGATCACTGCCAGAGATCTTTTTGTGTAATACTACGGATCAAATTTGATCGCTATGCCACCAGGGGGTTAAGCTAAAACTGTAAAAAAAAATAAAAAATAAAACAAAGTGAATATACTTGTATACAACGTTGAAATGTTTAAATGGATTCAACCATTTCATGCACAAAATAGGATTTTTTTCTTTAATGTTTTAAAAACATTTTTTTTACAATATTTTGTCGCCCATTTGAAATCCAATTGTAGTGCTAGCGTTGCCTGCATATATGATGGGCATAAAACAAAACAAAAAGAATAAATGAATGATAAATACATTGAATTATAATTCACTGAATGATCCATTTCTTTAAATAATGTTTTAAAAAATAGTAATAAAAAAGCAATTTAAAAAGCCATCACTAATAAAATATAAAGCTGAGGCTATCACCAAAAAAGGAGCTGAATTCAATCAGATATTTGCAGCACAGCTTTTAAGTGTCTCGTGCTATGAGTATTGCGCTTACGCACATCGCAATGTCGTGGTTCAAACGAGACATCCTTCAGACCTACAAAAAAACTACAATTTTTTTTTTCTAAACCCAATTTAAAAGACGGGATAGATCAGATGCTGTTTCTAAAGTAATTGAAGCTGTTATGATGTTGATATTTTGGACTGCAGAATTAATTCTTTCAAATAAGTGTTCTTTGTATTTTTTGGACTAAATTTGAGTTGTTGTTGCTTTTTATCCCATGTTGTGCACGCTTGATGTTTAACTTGCTTAATCATCTTGTTGCAGGTGTAAAGTTTGAAGCGGTCGACCTTAGAATGTCATGCTGAGACGGTGACCTGTGACCTGTGACCTGTGACCTTTGTTTGAAAGCAAACCAGAAAAACAGGTGACTCAAAATGCTGCTATCTCTCTTGTTTGACAAGTTGATCGGGCAGAATGGAGGATCTGCCGAGTTTTTAATGCTTAAACATGTTTTTTGTTTTGTGTCCTAAAGCTTGGTTTAAAATATTCCATCTGTTTTTAACATGGAATGGTTATTTATTGAAAATACAGTCAGACAAGGGAACATATCAAGTGCAAAAACAACAGAAAAACACTGTAACGCACTGATGGCATGCATGGAAAGGCAGCAGAAAGGGAGAAAGGGATGCAGCAAGTTTGTAACTGTACATGATGGGACAGGTCCGGACAAAAGTAATGGGCCGGGCAAAGCTAGCAGTGCATGGTGGGAGTTCCGTAGCAAAACCCCTGGAAAGAATACCTCCATGTTGTCTTATAACTTGTGTGTCCTTCAAAGAAAACACTAGGTTTATGACCTCACATTTGTATTTTTGTGTCATACTAATAAGAGTGAAATAAGATATTTCTGCATAAGATTACCCCAGAAAGAGTGTTGCAATGCCACAGTATAATAGGGATGTAGTGTCATTGTGTAGTAGTCAAAATGAGTTGTAGTGATGGAGTTTCGAAATGATCTTAGTGTAGTATTGTTGTATTGTAGTACTAGTGTGATCATTTAGTGTAGGAACATCAGACTTTAGTAATGTAGTGGTCTTGTGGGATCAAAAATGGAGAATTTAACAATTTATTTATTTCATTGTTGTGTGAGAGAAGGCCCTGCAGCTAATCTGCGTGATGACGGTTTGTGTTGCTCCTTAAGCAACACCTGAAAGTGTCTGTTTTTATGCAAAAAAGGTGCCATTAAGCATGAATGTAAATACTGTTAAATAGTCAGTCAGAAAATATATCTTGGCAGCGTGTCAGCAGGTTATTTTATCATAATGACTTCTCACGGCCTAAAGCCACAAAAGAGTTTGCCTGCCAAATGTTTCCATGGAGTCATATAACCTATGCGATGCTAGTATAGTTTTTGCTCTTCAGGATGGCGTTGCTACAACGCAAAACAGGAGATTCACAATAGGATAAAAATTGAATTTAACCATTAAGAAAAGTTGCAGCATTTTGATAAACAAACATTTAGGTGCACTTGACCTGACATGCAAAGAGACCAAAGTAAAAAAAATATAGGTTCATGTCGAGCCCTTCAATAGGAAAGCAACCTCATCCGAGCTTGAACCAATGGAAGCCACTCAGATCTTTTACAGCGGGTAAAAAATGGTTTGCTTATAGAACAGCTGCTGTGCAAAGCCCTCTAAACATGTTTAATATGTTGCTGTCATGTGATAGTGACCTTGCTCAGTGGATCAAATCGCCCACTGGGATGTACAATTTAAAGTTCCATAAAAAAAGGAAAAAAAAAGAAAATCATGTGAATGAAATACCTCACTTGACCTTACTTTAGCCGATATCAAAGGATTAACTTTTTCTTTTGTTTTTGTTTCACTCATTCTATAAGAACAACAGCAGTAAGAGGTTTTTTTCTTCTTCTTCCTGTTGTGGTCCCACTGCTCTTGCTTTATTGGTTTTTCCCAGTGAGTCAGACAGAAACTTTCCGGAAAGGGGCTGGGATTATTTAAGATATAATTTTTATCACATTTGTCGTCCATTTTATCCTTAACAAATTTTAATGATCCAAGTTTGAGAAACTGAAAGAATGCAAATAAACATTTTTTATAGCTCATTAGCCATGCTGTTATTTACTCTTTAAATCAATAGTTGTAACAATGGTTCTCTCCATTCCTCACACATCAACAAACACTGTGTAGAATTGACTTTTTTTTAAAGTAGAGTGGTGTGAATATTTAAAATGAAGTGTTTTCAATGGTATGTTGTTTTCATGTCTTACACAAGTTAAATAAAAACATTAAATTGCTAAACTTTTGCTAGGAAATCCAAATGTCAACCATGGTGATAAAAATTTGACGATCATTTGCTAGCACAAGACAGGGTTTGTGTGGCCGCTCACCAAGTACTGAAAAATTATGTTACCATCACAGTGCACCTCAAAAAACGATGCATTTTTTTATCGCAAAGGAATACATAAATTAAAAAATTTAAGCAATGTTGGACATTTAATTTTTTTTTTGCTGGACAGAACAGGATTTAATGGGACTAACAGAAAAAAAAAGAAAAACAAACAGGAAGGAATATCCGTCTTTTATGCTACCAAACTATAACTGATAAAACAGGAAAGGGAAGACAGGACAGATTGAATATGACAGGGCAGGGTGAGCGTGCAAGTGGTGCCGGCAATTTACAGTGTCGAACCCACACACCACCCGTAAGAATGGCAACCGAGTGGTTTGCGCATCGGCCTCACAGTTCTGGGGTTGAGGGTTCGATCCCAGGTCGGCCACACAGTGTGGAGTTTGCATGTTCTCCCCGGCAGGGCTTGTTCTCTCCGGTTTCTCTGGTTTCCTCCCACATCCCAAAACCATGCATGTAGGCTGGTTGACCACTCTAAATTGTCCCTATGAATGAGTGTGAGCGTGAATGAATGTCCGTCTACTTGTGCCCTGCGATTGGCTGGCCACCAATTCAGGGTGTCCCCCGTTAGGTCCCCAAGTCAGTTGGCTCCAGAACCCCTCACGACCCTTGTGAAGTTATGCGGTTAAGAAAATGAATGAACGAATGAATGGGATGCACGCTTGGTTTGGCTTGTGGAAAAAGCGGGTCATGACCTCATGGTCAAGTGGGACTGAGACCTTAAGAGAAGAGTAGGAAAAAGAGCTGACTAAGTTTTATTTTGACACGGTCTGGCCATCTTAAGGCAAGAGGCCTAGGGTAACGCTTCGGGCCAATGAGATGCTCAGCTGACGTAAGAATGGAGGATTGTGAAATCATATGCTAGAACACACTTAAGGGACCCTCTCCATGTAACGCGAGCCGTGGTTTGGTTCCAGTTAGTCCAAACCTCTGGTGCTGAGTATTTTTAATAGCACAAACAAACACAAAAGGACTGCTTAGCATTACGTACATACAACTGCACTGCCTTTGAAAGTAATGTGCTTGATTACAATATTGTCATCACGTGCTTATCATGAACTGAGTAGATGACGTATCTTATTCATGCTCCATTAAAATTAGCGATGCTGTTTTGCCACGTCTGGGCTCCGTCTCGAAACATTCTCCGACACTAACACAACTTCATGACTCATCGTAGCTTGACGTGTAGTAACTTCCAGCGAGATAATAACTATAATAATAAAAATGCCAATTAGGAAACAAGCTGGTTCTAGAGTTGACTGTGTAGTTCCCTTCAGAAAGAGTACATTTAGTCAAACCATCTTCCCTGTTTGTGCCTCACATAGCTGGAGCTCAATACCAAATACCATACGTCAACTTCTATCTCTGAACCTCTTTACCAATCATTTTAAAGCCTGGCTGCTGGATGAACAATATTGTTATCACAATACCGCCTACCGAGACCTATTTGTGTATTGTTAGCAATTTTGCATCATGCGGAATATTTAGAGAATGCATATAAACATGTATCCCACAGTTCTATTATGTTGCTGTTTTGCTATTTGTCTATGTTTCATTGTTTTTATTCTGCTTCCTTGTCTTTGGTCCTGGTTTTCCCCCCCTACTGTTGCCTTATTGATTTTATCTTGTGCCTTTAACGTCAACCTGCCCAAGGTACGAAAGGTGGAAATTAGCCCTTGGCTATAATCTTGCATATTTACATGTATATGTTTAATTAATATCTGTTGTCCCTATATTAAATAAATAAACTCAAAAGTATAGTATTTTTGAACAATCTTTGATTGACTCATTGGCTGCCAGTGACGTCAATAGTCTGTCTGAACCGTGAAACCATTCTGATTATTTTCGGTCGCGCTAAGTGTTAAATGTCTTGTAGTGAAGTTGGTTAAGTTGTTAGTGTACCCGATGAAAGCACGTGTGTAAACTATCAGAAGCGACGTGTCGGAAGCGTGCGCTAACACGAGGCGGTTAAACCCTGGCCGCGAGGTGCCGAAGGCCCACCCTCGTCGCTCGAACCCGTAGACCCTCTGCACATTCCCAATCATGCACTCAGGCATGCGCGGCGGACAACTTATGAAAAGCACATGGGAGGCAAATATTTCCCCAGCGGTACACTGGTCCAATTCATTCCTCTTTTAATCGGCTCTGCGCTCTCCGCCTAAAGGCGTCTCGCTTTCTTTTACAAATCACTTATTGATTCGGGCCACTCACTCTCAACGAGATAGCGTCACCTCAAAGTTCGAACAAACGCATTCCACGACTTCAACTTGTTTGACTTTTGGAACAAAGTGTCTTCATTGAGATCAATTCCATTGGGAATCATTTAACAGAGTAGGCCAAGTGTTCATTCTCAAGGGCCACATTTTTTTAAACAAGAAATTGAAAAAAAAACACTTTTTTGTTCCTCCATTTTCTGTACTGCTTATCCTCACAAGGGTTGCGGGGGTGCTGGAGCCTATCCCAGCTGACTTTGGGCGAACAGCAGACTACACCCTACTGGTCGGCCGTCAGCCAAAGGTCACACAGAGAGACAGAAGACCATTCGCTCTCACAATCATACTGCCACAACGTGAATCGAGCCCGTGCCTTCCCGCACCGAAGTCAGGCGAGTGAACCATTAGATGGCTCACCTAAAGACATGTAAAACAAATGAAACAATTTTAAATGTACCTTAAATTAGTTTATATTTCATGTTGTTATTTTAGCCTATAAATTAACTAACCATTTACAGTACATCCTTGTTTTTTACGGTAAAAAAAACCCAAAAAACAAGTCAGTGTCACTTAACACAATCTGGGAGGCATGGTATGACATGCATACACCCACAAAAAGCCCACCATGACAAAGTGTAGTGCACAGCAAATGATTGACACATAGTCAGTCATGAGTATTGTCTGTGATTGGTTGTTTGTCCTCGGCCACTGTGCTTTCTTACAAATGAAATAGGAGGCACAAAATAGGGCCAGGGAGTGAGAATTTTACTCACCTCACATTGTCCATTGGCAATTCTACAAATGTGACCTATAACTGTTTCTAAAATGACAAACTCCTCCTTTCATTGATCACTTTATTGTGACTGAGCAGTCTAGGGACCGGGAGAGATAACTTGAGGAGCCGGAATTTCTAGTTGAACACTTGTTTCATATTACAGTACGGAGCAATACTCTTGTTACATGTCTACGCATAATGAAAAGATGCAATCCCAAGGTCATTGTGATGTTTCCGCCCTCCCTCACTGTAGATTCCAGCGCTATGATTGTGTTACACATCCTGCACGTGTGGCAGCAGTGCGTCAATGTAAAAGCTGGACAATTATGAGGTCCTTTTTGTACACTGTAGTTGCACAATATTGCTAAAAGGGACTGTTGAAGGACAGCACAGGACAGGGCAAGGCTGATGAAAGGCAGATGTTTGGAGCAAGAAGGGCAGGCCTATAAGATCATGGGTGGGACTCAGCAAGCAGCAAAACAAGGCAAAAATGCCAGCAGACACTTATAGTCCATGTGGGACTCAAGTCTTTTATTGGATGCCGTGACGCCAGATTGTCTGTTTCGCAGGCCCGGGTGTTCATTTTTGTGGTCGGGCCCACCATACATCGCGTCCGCAAGGTTCGGATGCCTGACTTGCACGTAGTCGACAGCAGTATGTTTATGTGTTGCTTACCCATTGACAAGTTACTGGGATCATTAGCTGCTGAGTTGCAAACTTCTCCCGACAGTGGTGGACGCTTTATCGGCGCTGTGAGATGTCCCAATGCAGGTATTATTGATTTGGAACTTTGGACTTTGAGGCCTCCATGTTAAATCTCATCAGCAAAAGTTGCATGAAGTGGACTTTAAGTTCGCTGACTCAGGAGAAGGTCGCAGGTTTTGTACACGTTTCCATCTCGAGCTGCTTCTTGCTATTTTGGAACTTTTATCTCATGCATGGATGCCCGTGTTCATCAACATCATCATCATCTGCCAAAGTAATTTGGCACTAACTTCAGTCTAGTACTGAAGAGCCTATAGTTCTCAGTTTCCTGATCCCATGGGTCAAAATGCAAACACTCAATTCATGTATACTGTTCAAAGTACAAAGTTTGTTTACCCCAAAATGTTGTTTTATTAAAAATCACAACACTGTAGTGCATTCTTTTGAATGAAGTTAAATTACCGCAAAACAGAAGTTAAAAAAATAAATAAAAGTTACATCTTTTGGTGATTCCTCTTGGATTTTTTTCAACATTTGGGGCAGAAATACATTTAAATACATTTGAAAATACACTCTTCTGTTGTTATTCGCGTTTCGGGGGTTTTGCGTTTTCGCGGTTTTGGTGGTACACCGTGAAAAATGGGGGACTACTGCGGAAATATTTTTCACAGTATTGCCTCGTTTTTTGTGGTGTACAGCAAAAACGTGAAAAGGCAAAAACCGCGGAAAACGGGGAATACTGTATTCATTGTCTTGATAAGTATATATAAATGTAATATTTATTATATCTTTTTAAATGTATAATACAATTATTACAGCATAATTTAGCTTCCCATAATTAAGCATTATACCTTTAATAAAAGAATACTCGCGTAGGATCGGCAAGTCACGATGCCACTTCATACTGTAAGGTGCCCTGTTCACCATTTTGAACTTGTTAATCCTTTTCCTCTTCTTCCAAAACCTTTATGGCTATTGGCAATTTTGAGACCACCAAATTAATCAATTAGACAATGTGGCATCCGAAAGTTTGTCGGTTCACGCTCACTTAACAGTTCTCAATCTTTGAATCATGTACTGTTTTAGAAGGATTTCTCAATGTCCATATCTCTGGTGGCAGGGCAGTCATGAAGCTCTTCAGAAAGGATGAGATGTCCACCAAGAAGGACAAAAACAAAGAGATCGAGTATGAGGAGCCGCCAGATGGAGGATGGGGCTGGCTGGTGGTGCTCCATTGTTTCCTGGTAATTTGGAGATACCGTAAATTTCATGTCTAAACGCTAAACATATTATTAAAGTGTAGTGTGGAAGACTTGATGAAATGTCATCCCTAATGCCATCTCCCTCTCATTTTTTCGTTTGTGCTTTAGGTCAACGTCCTTGTGATGGGAACATTGAAGACTTTTGGTATCTTCTTCTTGGCATTCCAAGATGAGTTTGGAGGCTCAGCAGAAAGCATCAGCTGGATCGGCTCCATCATGTCCAGTTTGAGACTCTCTGGAGGTTTGAGAACACCACCCTGTCTTGTCTTTTCCTATCTACTACTCACCACGTCTCTTTCTCAAAGCGTGTGGTCATACCTTCGTTGTTGCTTCTGTCTTTTCCTTTTCTTTTTTCCTCTTCTGCCGCCTCTCAAATCTTGTTCAGCCTGACTGAATCTCCGAAGAATGTACATTTAGTATATATCAAACTTCACTGTTGTGAGAAAAAAAAACCTGATTTTCACAAATAGGCTGACCACAAAACATGACTAATCAGCTCACATGAATGGTTAAGAAAATAAAGCTGATTACATTTCAATATACTACTTGTCTCATTGAAATCCGTCACGCCTTCTTCCTCCGCTTTCGTCCATCAGCCCCCATCGCCTCGGTAGCCTGTGCCAAGGTAGGGACCAGGGTGACATCCATCACGGGGGCCGTGCTGGTTAGCGGCGGCTTCCTCATCAGTATTTTCGCCAACAGTGTTGCGTTCCTCTACATCAGCATGGGAGTCATCGTAGGTGAGCAGGAGTAAACCTAACTACCATGTACACCTTTTAAATGCTCCAGGAATTCACATTTTGCCTATTTTTCAGTTTACACTTGTAATTTCATGATGACAATAGTAAAGAAAAGATCCAGTTTGAGAAGTGCTGCTCCGGTCTTTGTTTCTCTCCTGTGCAGGGATGGGTTTCGCTCTGCTGTACCAATCCTTCTCAGTGGTCACGGCGCTCTACTTCCGGAAAAAGTTAGCGACAGCGTATTCCATTGGGCGTTCTGGGATGGGACTGACATTTGCCCTTGCGCCCTTCACGCAGCTGCTGCTGGACAAATATGCTTGGCAAGGTAGGTTGGAAGAGCACCAGGCTGGGATACCCCGAACGGGTGGACAGCCAATCACAGGGCACAGGGAGACGGACAAGCATTCCTGCTCACACTGATACCTAGGGGCAATTTAGACCGTTCAACCAGCCTACCACGTATGTTTTTGGGATGTGGGAGGAAACCTGAGTACCTTGAGAAAACCCATGCAAGTCCAGGAAGAACATGCAAACTCCACACAGAAACCCGCCAGGGGTTTATCCCTCAATCTCAGAAGAGTGAGGCGAACATGCTAAAGTACGCCCATCGTACAGTTGACATTCATGATATGGATATGAATATATCTATAGTGTATTATGTAACAGAATTAGTTACCTTAACTCCTCCGTGTCTTCCTTGACAGGCGCATTGCTGATTTTGGGCGGCCTTATGCTCAACCTGGTGGCCACGGGGTTGCTCCTGCGGCCCATTCAAGTGAAACCCCCAACGTCCCGCTGTGTTTCTCCCAGCCAGAAGAGCCCAGCCGTGTCCCTCAAGAGCTCGTCGGAGAAGGAAATCTCCAAAAGCTGCCTGAACGGCTCCTCGCATTTATCCAACGGGATCTCGAAATCAGACTCCCTTCCATCTCCTCCTCTTGAGGAGTTGCCGTGCACTCAGGAAACCAAGGAGCAGTTGGAGAACCTTGAACTGAAAAGAATGGTTCTCAAGGACCACGAGGCCCCCAATGACAAGCCCGCCGCCGCCTCTCAAGAGCTCAACGGCATCTCAAACGGGTCCACCCCGGTCGGACTCGCCCCCGTCCACCCCAGCACACAGAGCGAGGAAATGATCCTGAAAACCAAAGTACTCGATTTTTCCTTACTCAAGGACCCGTTCTTTTGCATCTATACGTGGTCTTTGGTCTTCAGCCAGCTGGCCTACTTCATCCCCTATTTCCACCTGTCTGCTCGAGCCAGAAACCTGGGCATCGATCCCATGGATGCTTCCTTCATCATCTCAGTGGCAGGTGAGCCCCACACTCGCTGACTTCTCACTGCACACTTTAATTGGGCATTTCACCATGAAGTAGGAGTATGTGCTATATACAGTCCTTACTGTATACCATCTTGGTCTCGACTGATTCTGACCAACTGCGATAAAGCTGGTTCTTCTATTGGCTCAACTTTCAAAACAACATTCCACCCTGAGCTCAATTATTTTTAGATGAAGTCATTCCACCAGGCAAACTGTCATCATCGTTCACTTTATACCGAACATGACCCCCCCCCCCCAAAAAAAATGAAACCCATGAAGCCCTGGCATCCACATACATTATTTTTTTCTTATGGATTATTGAATAATTATTTTTGTATTCATCGATTTGTTATGAATAAATACAATTGTAATAAATAAAAGCAGAACTATAGATAAGTTTTGCACCCTAATAATGCTCGAAAGTTGCTTTTTTAAAAAAGTATTTATTTTTCAAAAGAACTAAACTAGTTGTGCATAATGATTTTATGCATTATTTCAATTGATACTGTGTACATACATACAATCGATCTTAAGGCAAAATCACAGACGATGGCAGTCACAAGCTGCTCCGAAACTCATTTGTCAAAGAGGATAAAGGGCTAATGTCATTTCTCTAATCACGCCTGTGCGTATTTGCTAGCCCCTCCCACCAGAAATTCAATTGAGGAAACGAGCATCGAGACAGACGAGTGAGGAGGGACAAATGGTCGTAGAAATGAGATTGTTTATCGGGGACGGCAACTAAAGATGATGCTGTGTCGGCGAGGCATTACAAGTCAATTGACTCAGCATATCTTGAAAAACTGGAGTCAAAGCACTACTTTATATCACTACCTTTAAAATGTTTTTCAAACCAGGCGTTAAACCAGAAAAAAAACACCAGCCCAAGTTACATTTTTTCCATTGATGTGGGAAAATAGAGCCAAAACGACAAATTGTAGTATTGAAAATGTATGCATGAAATGACCGAACAAGTGAGAGTGAGTGTGTGACATTGGTCATCTGAAGTGTGCAGGTGTCCCAAGTTGCTGTAAGAGCATCTTCATCAAGAGCTCCATCAACTTGGTGGCAATGAATTATTCGTGAGCTGCTCAGACGCTGCAGTATTATGCAATGAATGCGCTTACATAAAAGCTGAACTTTGGTCCAGTAGCCAGGGTGGGTGGGTTCAGACTCACACTATATTGTGAAAACAACATGTGCATTGGGACAAGTTGCATGCGAGCATTGTTAAAGAATTCCTCCTCAATGCGCTTGTTAATTAGTGAACAAGTATCCTATATGATCATCTCTGTTTCACTTTTCAGAGTCAATCATTACAGGGAAAAAAAGTTGAAATCCATCCATCCATTTATCTATCCATCCTCATGTGACATGCGGGTTATGTCCACTTATATTGGATACAGCAGTGTCATGAGATGAAGTATTATGCTCTCAGTTCATTGCTTGTCAAATTTGGAGATACGAGTTCTGTATGTTGTCAGCAAATGCAACACACTTAAATTCGAAACACGCAGCAGATTGACAGGTAGCAAACAAATTTCTCAAAAAGATGTTTTCAAGATCTCTAATGCCACTCGCATTTGAGGATTTCTGTCAAAATAAATATCAAATAAAGAGAAGGGAGTGCTAAACATTAAAGTGGTTGAGGTAAATGCTAAGAAAACAGTGCAAAAAGCTTAAGGCGTGGAGGCTGCACAGCTAGCAAGAACGGGCGTGGCCTTGATTGACAGTTGAATGTCTGTTTGAGCAGACACACCCACAGAGACATACCAGGCGATGGCAGGTGTTTTTTTCTTCTTTTGGTCGTAAATTTACACCGATTAAAGTCTTAACCTTTCATTGCTGTATGTTTTTTCAGGGCATGAGGTAATGGAACGCTGATATTTGTTTTAAAAAACATGTGACAATTTAAAAAAAAAATCTGTCTGGAACAGATGGATTTTCGTGCATTTCAACGGTTAATAATGAGTTCAGCTACACATTTTCAAGGAAGGAATTTGATTCATACCCCAAGACAAGCTTTCACTTGTTTAGTGGAAACTGCACTTATTGCTTAATATTTGCTGTATTTGTTTGTTTGTGTTCATTTTTTTTCATTTGTTACATTAAGTCATTTGCCAATTAACCATAAATAGATGAGTGATAATGATTTTAACAAGCAACGTCATTATTATTCGAGTATTAAAATCACCAACCTGTATTATTTTCAATGCACATTTTACATCATCCGTCCCTTTGAAAAAAAATCCAATGTTTTTCGACTCAAACGTAAGTGCCTTGATTTGTTTAATACTCCCAGTTTGTTCTAATGACAGTGTGATATTTCCATGTAAGACTCACTTGCTCTTTCCAGCTGAGCACTTAAACATAGAATCATAATTCTCTTAAGCAGCTGGCAGAAAATCAATAGCGTGTACACATGCCACAATGTCAGCCGCACAAAGCAACAAAACAGCAAATTAGCACAGCTATTATGTATTTTACAGAAATATCTCAGATGCAAAATGAAAAAAACTAGCATATCGCCAACCACAAATGTCACAAAACTAAATAAAGTGGTACCCAGCCTTGGAGTTCACACGTTTGAGTCCACTTACTGGCATATTAAACAAATTCATTTAACTCATTTAAATGGAATTCATTAAAGTATTACAAGAGACTTCAAAAAGAAGTTCCGAATGTAGACTGCCTTTTGGCATAAATCACAAGGATAGGCGTCCAGGTGTTTTGAAAATGAAGGGTTATATAGAAATTGCGTTTTAATGTAAACTATAAATATAAAAACACAAGAAAAAGGCCTTTGAGGGAAAATGGCCTCATACCTGACATTATAAACTCCGACTTCAAGTTGAGTTGGCAATTCACCTTTCATTTAATTCAGTGTTAGCGTCCACTTATGACTGGAAGCAGAGTGATACGTATGTTAACCGAACAAGAACCTTAGAGTAAATCACAGAAATATAACTTCTAGACCAAGGGTACCCATTACGTAGATCGCCATCTACCGTTAGATCGCCAAGGTAGATCGCACGACAATATCATTTCGATCCCTCCCCTCTGTGGGTTTCCTTAGCTCGGCTCTTATAAATTTGACATATCCGCAGTAAACTTTAGCATGAATCGAGCGTGGATTTTGAACCCCCGTTCCCTGCTGCCCCCATCCACGTTGATAGTCTAATGCGGGGTATATCAATAGATAATTGCTGAACTTTGTCTATGGCCTGTAAACAAAGGTCGATTGTGGAAGGCTAACTTCTTGAAAAGTAGATCTTGGAGAAAAAAAGTTTGAACACCCCTACACCAATGGTGTGAAAACTGGATGGGACACATGATGGATGATCTCTCATAGCACAGTAGTGTCACTATTACCTCGCTCCTCAGACCACCCAACTCCATTCCCCGTGGCCTGTTTGTTTAGTCACGTTCTGCGCTCATATGCACTTGTAATGAGAGTGACCAAGAACCATCCACGCTACAAAACCAGCGTCCCGGCATCCCGCTGGCACTCTTTTCTCCCCCTCAGCGGTTGTCATAGAGGCCCACCGACTCAATGGGAGGAAGGTCCGGTTGGGCCTATTCCTCAAGCCCATCTGCAGCTAGCAGCTAGTTGCCAAGCAACAGCCGATTGGGTAAAGTTGCCGGTTACAAGCGGGGTTCCCTGGCTCCGGGCGACAGGCACTTTGCAGAGGAGCACTGAGGCGGCAGCATGCACAAAAGAGGCTGGCTGGCAGAACCAAGTCCCGAGCCAAGTACCTTGGCCAAGCTGGGAAAAAGAAACAACAGCAGCCGCTTATTATCTTCAGCTTTTATCTCGTGACTGGATGTCAATTCGGGAGTGGACCTGCAGTTCTTCCAAACCCTAACTTTTTGCAACATTTTTATACCTCGCCTCATACTGTGTATTATCTCCATTTTTGATGACTCACCCGCTACCCTAACTTTTTAAGGCTTTGCACGCTTCCCTATGTTTGGATCACTTGTCTTGTATCCAAACGCAAGGAAATTTGTTTTTGTGCTAACATGCTAATCAATAATCACACTTAGACATACATACCTGCTTCTATTGCTTTCGAACACAATGAATCAAAGATAGCGTAGTGCAGGGGTGGCAAACAAGTTAGATACAAGGAGCTAAAATTTGAAACTGTGAGAGTCAAAGTCAGAAGCAGCATGACCTCTGTTTACTGCCGTTTTATTGCTCTTAGCCTTGTTATTTTTTTAACTGTTCTCAATTTGGATTAAATTGTCAACATTTTGGTCAGTCGTCGTTACAGCTTCAGATGATCAAAGTTAGTGTTCTTGGAATCAGATAGCGATTCGAACAAAATGAACTCAGATGATATGGCTAAGATAATAGTCGCCAACAAACGCTTATTTTTTATGCCTGGGAACAAAATTCCCCCCTTTTGATGCCTTGGACCCTGTTAAAACTTTCTGTCCAACAAATGTTCACGGCCATCCTTTCCACCTGTTGCAGTTGCAATTAGTCTAAGGCGCCGCTCAGATGGATTTCATCCCAGTTTGAGCAAGGAAGAGCTGCAGGCGTGCGCCAACCCGCCGCGTCCAAAGCACACAAACAAACGTGCGGGTGCAAGCGGGAGACTCACGGCGACACGTCTCGGGTCGGGACACAGCGGCACGGAAAGACGTAAACACGGCACAGCTGCCTCACCCATCCTCTTTGACCTTGCCGCAGACGTTCATTATGTAAGAGCAGCCTCTCAGTCGATGCTCTCACACATCAGGAGCCATCCGCATAAGGCGAAGTGGTCTAAGACAAACAATGAACTGCTTACCAGTCATTGTCGATGCACATAATTCACACCATCTCCTCATAGTTTACCCCCAAAAAATCTTAATATTTTCCCAATAACTGAATCATAAACTCTCATCTCAGAAACTTTTCCTTAAAGTTTTGCATAATAATGACCAGTTTTGTGATGCTCTTACATTCATCTCAAATTTGGTGCATTTTCTTCTGTTTTTGTGGAACTCTGCTGATCAAACGCCTTCCAAAATAGACTTTGTCAAGTCTGCATGTAGCTCAGTTTTGGTCCTATTTGCTACTCTTTCTGCCTCCTATATTACATTGTCATTAGCCGCTATACAGTGGTACCTCGACATACGATCTTAATCCGTTCCGGGACTGAGATCGTATGTCGAGCTTCTTGTAACTCGAGCGAATGTTTCCCATTGAAATGAACTAAAAACAAATTAATTCGTTCCAACCCTCTGAAAAAACACCAAAAACAGGATATTGGATTTGAAAAACATTTTTATTTGTTCTAATTCGCCATATATTGACAAAGTAATAAATAACAAGTGGTTTAATAGTACTAAAATGTGCTTAATATAACTAAAATTGGGCGGATTTCGCGGAGGTTACAGAGAGGGACAGAAAGAGAGGGGGGGGTCTATCTTTCCACGATAACGCACTCGTAACGGAACAAACAAATTTAAATTAACTTGGATTAATATATACAGACACACTCAAACATACGTTTAATGTAACTTTACACAAAACTGAATTCAAATTTTGTTTTAATCTTTTTTACCTCTGTAACCGGTTGACTCCACCCGCACGTTCAGCAGGAGTCTTCAAAATGAACGCATCAAGAGTTGTTTGTTTTTGCCTTCGCTTCAAAATATTTCGAAAATGACCCGCACAAATGTCATCACAATACGATAACGCGCGACCACTTGCCAGCTTGTCAGGGTGCCTCTTTTCTACAAAATCCGAAAACTCTTGCCACTTCGTTGTAACTTTCCTGGGTGATAATCGAGGCAAATGTCATGATAAATTCCTCCGTGGCTTTCGAATTGGAACTATCTTTTATCCACAATAAAAGAAGGCTCTCCATCTCGTCATGAATGTCACTGCGCCGGTGGGAAATTATAGTTAGTCCTTTGGAAGGCCTCTTCTCCTTAATTGCGTCCTTCTGCTTAAGGATGGTGGATATGGTTGACGTATTCCTCTCGTATTGCCGAGCAAGCTCGGTGACATGTACACCACTCTCATATTTTTCAATTATTTCGCGCTTAATGTTGATTGTCAACGGTCACCTTTTCTTTGCAAAACTCTGCCGATCAATTGTTGTTTACTTTGTATGTAAATGTAGTATGCATTGACCAACGTGGGAAAAAAAACGGGGGGAGGGAAATGCAAAGCTCCGCCCCGTGCTCGTAGATATATTTTACACACGAAAGAGATGCGGCAAGACAGTGCCATGGCCACCTGGCTTGGTCGCATCTCGAAATTTTGATCGTATCTAGGGCAAATTATTCGATCAAATTTTTCATCGTATCTCGAGCATGTCGTAGGTAGAGCTGATCGTAGGTCGAGGTACCATTGTATTAGCAACACTTTACTGCCGGTTGCTAGGCAACAATAAACAGGAAGAGATTACAATGGTGACCAGAAACATTTGGCGAAACGTAGATATTCCACCTAACAAACGTTCGGCAGAGTGGACGCATCTGTGGAGTTTTCATGAAGTCAATAACCAGCCAGCTAAAACTTTCTTCATAAAATAGAATCAATATTTTGATCTCAAAATTTTTCATTTTTGTTGCAATAGCTGTCATACTTTATTGTCAAACAATCTATCTCTATTGATTCATTTTGATGTTGAGTCAGCTCAATAAATAACAATTTGATCACTCTATTGTGAATAATAAAGTATAATGAAATCCAAACATGAAAAAACAACGAGAGCAAATGATTTCATTTGTTCCAAATTATTTTATTTGAATATGGACTGTTTGTCCGATCTATTCTTTCTGTGATCTGATGCAGCTGATGCAGTTGATGCGCACGCAATGTGTCGAAGCATTCTCTGCAACAGTCAATAGCAGACGCTGCAGCTTGTGCACTGCGGCCGCATTCCTGCCAAGTCATCAACTCCCACTCGATCCATCTTGAGCATAGCACATGGCCGGTGGCTTGGAGTAATGGTCGGATAAAGAGCGCCAATGACATTATTGTTTGTTTTGAGGCGCTTTTAAGACTGCAAAATGAGGAAATTTACTGATACTGGCACATATCCTGTGTTGTATATCAAGTTCAACCACGGACATCCTGTTGTCATTTTTGTTTCACAACACACATTCATCATATTCGATGATGAAAATAATAATAGCAAAGTTACAGAGAGCTTTTCTGCACTACACCCAAGGATGCATTACAGAAAACAGACTACATTAACAGTATCTGCTTTTCTAGGATACCCAGACAGAGCACTTGGCTACTGAAAAATAGGAGTTGGAAAGAAGCCCTGCCCCCAAAAATCTTCAAGAAAATTAAAAAAAACAATGTGTCATTCAATAGGACTACCGGGGCACAATATATATACCTAAATGTATAGATGTATAGATGGATTATGTGTAGTCCATAAGTGTTTTATTGTAATCTCTCTTGTTTAGGCATCACAGAAACCATCGCCCAGCTGGCCTCGGGCTGGGTGACAGACCGGAACCTGTTCCACAAGTATCACTACCACAAGGCCTACCTGATCCTCTGTGGCCTGGTCAACCTCCTTTCCCCACTGGCCACCTCATACATCCTGCTCATGGTCTACGCCATCTTTTTTGCCATCTTCTGTGGCGGCTACATGGCTCTGCTCTTACCTGTTCTGGTAAGGCAACAACTTATCTATGTTGATTTATTATTTATGTTTATTTATTATGTTGACTACTTATTTATTTCGGGTGGCCCGGTGGCGTGAGTGCTTAGTGCATCAGCCTCACAGCTCTGGGGTCCTGGGTTCAAATCCAGGTCGGTCCACCTGTGTTGAGTTTGCATGTTCTTCCTGGCCGGGCCTGTGTAGGATTCCTCTGGGTACTCCGGTTTCCTCCCACATTTCAAAAACATATGTGGTAGGCTGATTGGACACTCTAAATTGGGGTGCTCAAACTTTTTTGCTCAAAGATCTACATTTGTAGATGTGTTCAGCATAAAGGGAATGACCCAAGTCGAAGTCTCCAGTTTGCCTCAGTCAGACTTTTGAAGTGTGGCAGCATTTTTGTACACATTGCTGAATTGGCTTAAGAAATCTTTGTTGCTGACTTAAGGGATGTCCCATTTTTCTTTTGCTTGCAGGTGGATCTGGTGGGGGTAGAAAAACTCAACAACTCTATGGGCTTCTCCATGTTCTTTGTGGGTCTGGGTTGCCTCACGGGCCCTCCTTTGGCAGGTGTGTCATTAATAGATCTCCTCCATAATCCTTATTGACCGGGGGATCAGCGTGTTTTTTTTTGTTCATTTTTATGGATTTACCCAAAAAAATTCCCCCAGAAAAAAATCTGCAACGTAGTGAAGCCGTGGAAGTTGAAGCCGCGATATTCGAGGGATTACTGTCCCTGCTTCTCGCCCAAAATCACTAGCGATGGGTTTAAGATTACCCTAAATCACAGTGGCCGCATCGTTTTATGTGGCCCACCAAAGTAAACCGTGCGTCGACTAGGTGTTTCTTGCTAAAAACTTTGAATCAACTTCCTCTAGTTCTCAAACTTTTCAAATAAAACGAATATTTGCTGTTTTTCTATTTGTTTTTTTAAATGCAAATTTAAAAAAATAAGTATTTCGATTTTTCTCCTCTGAATTATAAGATTAATGTTTACTCCTAGAAACTAGCTAGAAACTAGAAGAATAGTTGCTATTAAGAGTCTGAAAAGTGGATTTAGTCCATTGTTTTCATGGAACGATACTCATAAAACGAGGGTTTAGTAGTAGTAAGTGTCACACTCGTGTAAGAGTGTCAGGCACTTGGCTCAAAAAGATGGAAAGACACTGACCTAATGACCCGAGCGCATTCAGCCAAGGTTCTCTGGCAGTTGGGGCCCCATGCCAGCTGTAGTATTTAAGGACTGAAACGTGATGAATGAGCGCTTTGGTGGTCGTTCGGAAATAGAGCGCATCTCTGTTTTCGTCTCCCCGCAATAGAAAGGGACATCAGGAAAAGGAGTCCACGCCTTGTTTGCACACGCCCTGTGCTCTTTACTGTTTTATTTCAGAACATCCCAAAAATATTTAGGAAATTGGGATATTTACATTTCTTGAAATGACCCAAAATAGTCACTCGCTGTCCACTATAGTGGGCAGTGCCTTTGAAAGGGTTAATACAGGTGACAATATCAAACCATGAGATTTTAATGTCATGATTGTTAGGTTTTAATGCGGAGGAATATGGACCCAAGTGCAAGGAAGTAGGCTAAGGTGGACACGAGGGAATGGGGCGAACTAAAGAATTATTTCATTACATAAACAAACCTTAATACAGAAACCAGGGAGAAGTACCCAAAAGCAAAGAAACCCAATTTACAGGAGGAAACATGAGAAGTACGAGGACGAGGGTTAAGGTGCTTAACCTTTAACCCAGGCCCACCTTGTGGCGTTTGTATTGATGGAAATGCAGACAAATGGTGGCTGGCCTTTGACCGTTGACATCTTACCGTGTGTTATGTCCACGGCTGGCCAGGCTTCCTGTACGACTACACGCAGACCTACGACTGCTCCTTTTACCTGGCGGGCCTCTGCTACTTGCTCTCCTCCCTCTCGCTCTTCATGGAGCCGCTTGCCCAGCGCTGGAAAGGCCGGCCGAGCAAAGCGTGCCAGGACAAGGCAGCGCACAGCGGCTGCAGGACCAATGGCTGCTTCTCTCCGGAGCACCAGCGTAACGGACTCGTGTAAGAGGCAGCTGGCCCCGTCGGGACCCCTCGTTCGTTTTCCTCGCCTACGAGGATCACCCGAGGATGGACGCCACTGGGGGACAAAATGTCGAGAAGCCAAAATTATAGGATATACACTATATTATATCTAATCGCTTCTTTGTATCAGAGGGACAAAAACCTGCGAAAAAAATGGAAAACTGCGAAAAAAGGGGTTTTACTGTAAAAAATATAGACGTAAAAACCGTGAAAAACTGGGTTTTTCTGTGAAAAAATATCCGCAGTAATCCGTCGTCGTTCGGCGTGTCCCGCAAAATGCGAAAAGAAAAGGCAAAAAACACGTAAGATGAAAAATAGTGGTAATCCCCCCGTTGTTCGCTATGTACTGAAAAATGCGAGAGAGAAAAACGTGAAAACCGCAATGGATGAAAAATAGCAAAAAACAGTTTTACTGTGAAAATATATACGTAGAAATCCACCGTTGTTCACCGTATCCCACAAAATGCGAAAAACGCAAACGATTAAAAATAGCAGTAATCCCCCTGTTGTTTGCGGGGTCCCGAAAAATCTGAAAAAAACGCAAAAACCGCGATAGATTAAAAAAATGGCAAAAACGAGTATTTGCTGTGAAAAATATATCTGCGGTAATCCCTGTTTTTCATTGTGTCCCGCAAAATGCGAAAAAAACGCAAAAACAACGGAAAACAGTAAAACCCCATTTTCCGCAAAAAATACGACGTCGTTTTCTTTTCCACCGTTGACCTTGATGAGCTCGAACACTGGTCACGCCCCTGACGAGGGCTTAAACATATCTATCGGACACCTCTCGTCGGGATAATTCGTATCACAAACCACTGTCTTGACATCACCTGAACAGCGGCGTGTTCGGCAGAAAGCACCCCCCCTTGGCCGAAATTGGATCTACGTGACATTCTAGCTCACTTGTGTACATATATAAAGTATATATAGTGTGCGGCAGGTGTGCAAGGAGACATCTAGTTGCATGTTTGCTGGGAAGAAATGCAGTGGATTTTTCCAAAAAGATGGAAGGGATGGACACGTGGTGATGCCTACAAAAAAATCTGTCTCACTTGCAAAATACTAATGGAAATACTTCTTACTTGAAGAATCCAAAGGCTGTCTCACCCAATTACAAAAAACTGACATCCAGCACATTTTGGAGAGTAGCGAGCGACATATAGCCGACTTTTGCCTTGTTGAAAATAAGCTATGCAAAAACTTGCTTTTACCACAAGCACACGCCCTTAAAAAGCTGTTACGCTGGCAATGAAGCACTTTGGGGCCAAATTGGACTACGCTGCATGACTTTATACAAAGTGGATAAACACAATGGGCTCGCAAATGTGCATAGAAATATATATTTTACACACAGCCTTGCTTGTATATCCTGTTTAGCCACGAGCGGAAGAGGCTGTTCAAAAGGGTAGAGGGTTGTGAGGCACGTTCAAAGTAGCGTTGGCGTTGAAAAGTACTAAAATATAAGGCCAGCAAAACTCTTTTTTTTAATTATTAGAAATATTATTTTAAATTAACCTATTTTAAAGTGTGAGGAAAACTGCAGTAATTTATTCCTTTCCCCCTTTTTTAACATTCAAAATATGTCTCAGCCCATTAGGAGATTGCTAGTTCAATCCTCTTTCTATTTTTTGAATTTTTTTTGCAATTTTTTAAAACTGTGAATAAGCTAATTTGATCCCTTTAAAAAATGCAGGAAAAGATTCGAGTACAAATTGATTTTGTTTACATTATATATATTTTTTAATTTAAGGATTAAATTTAGCTATGTTTTAAGTTTTGAAATAAATGTAAAAGATCATAATTTTTAAACATTCAATTTGATCCATTTAACAGTTTTTGCCCTTCAGTTTTATTCTTTTCTTTAAATGTGAGATTGTATTTGAGAAATATTTTCCATTTAAAACTAGTTTAAAGGAGATTAATGATTTTTTTTAATTCCCTTAGAAATTCTTCAAATTGCTGTTTTGAAAATATATTTTCTTTTCTTTTTGAAAAAAAATATTTAAAGGGTTCATGTTCATCTATTTAGAAGCTTTAAAAAAAGACTGGGATTTTTTGTTTTGTTTTAATCTTTTTTTACGCTGAGAACCTTTTTTTTAAATTCAGGTTTAATTGTGGTTTAAATGACCCATTTAATCTTTGTTTTCAAATTGAGAATTTTTAAATAGAAAGTAAACTATGATTTGAAAACTGTATAAACTATAACCACTATAATTGCAATTGTAAGCTGCCTTAAAAAGGCTAACTGATAAGCATGCACAATGTATACTCCTTAAACTCACTACGAAAAACATGAAGCATTGCTCATGAGGCAGAGTGGCACGGTGCACAAGTGTTTAGCACATAGCCCTTACATTTCCGAGGTTGAACCTTGACCTCTGGGTACTCCAGCTTTGTCCCGCATTCCAAAAACATGCATTTTAGCTAAATTAGGCCCCTCTAAATTGTTTTTTTGGTGTGAATGTACTTAATCATTATGTGCCTTGCGATTGGCTGGCGACCAGTCCGGGGTGAATCCTGCCTTTCGCCTAAAGTCACATGGGATGGGCTTCATCTTACCCGTGACCCTATTGCCCATAAATGGTATAGAAAATAGATGGATGTACCGTAAATATCAGTGATTTTGACATTGACTGCCTTTGAAAGTGGAAGGGTGCCAGTGACTGTTCATTTTCTAGTGCAATTGACTATTCAAATCGATTGGACATCCATCACTGTCATCGGCAGGCAGAAAGTTAATAAGCGGAAGTTTAAAAAAAGTATCTCTTGGATTCAGTGACATGCGGTGAGGGTGATGTTTGATGAGGCACCGTCAGATTTACAAATAAATAAATAAAGATAATAGAGAATATAATGTAATAGTAAAAAAATGCTTTTAAAATGTTATCGTCTCGCCTTATAAATGAAGTCTAGGTCTCGCTATCGCCCCCTGATAATGTAGCAGGAGACATGCGTGCCCCACTCTGCAGCTGTAGTCAGCAGTTTAATGACGGCCAGCACAAGAATACATTACACAGTAATTGGGTTATTAAAAATCATATACAATTTCATATATTATATCCCATATTATATGCTATGTTGCCAGTGCATCCAATCGCATTAACTCCTTTTGTGCTCTATTGAGGACATTCAGAGCTTTCTAGTGACAGATTGGGGAATTTCAAAATAAATGTGATTGGACAACATATTTTTTTAGTCAGGAGGTTATAAATTAAATGTAATTAATATCGCTGGTGTGTATAATATGTCTATTTTTTAAAAAAAATCAATTTCCGTGAAGCCAGGTGAGGTTGTGGCTCACTGGCCTCCCCTGACTGCATGTCACTGTTTGGATTTGTTTTTACTCTTGATCAACTGTGGCCACGTCATCCTCCATCGAGCATTTTTTTAAAAGTGAAAAGCACAAAAATATGTCAATGCGCCCCAATCGGCGCCTTTTCCAACTTTTACAAGTTTTAGTCCTACTTCCCCCCCAAAAAATGGACTGGTCCCAACTTTGGGTTGAATAATTTGGTCACCTTTATCCTTTTATTATAAAATATCATTATAGCGTGTGGTCCCAATGCCTTCTTATGCTTTTTCGAGGACATTATTATTGATCTTTACAGAGATGCCATTCTGCAACATCAGCACCACTTGGCCTACCTCACACACACACACACGCACGATCGCAAACACACAACTACGCCTGATTCCGCACCTGGTTTGCTTCAATAAGTCATTGTGAGCAGGCTCTGCTTTATTGAGCTTGTTTTCTGCAATAACCGTCTTTGCCCGTTTTCACCCGTCACAAAGCGCTACGAGTTGATTTGAGGTCAAACCTTCTGCAACGCGTTTGTGATTATGTAATCTTGCAGGTTGTTTTTGTACTCTCCTTTTGCACCAATTTGCCTTAGCGGGTACACTCCAGCAGTTCCTGTGTCAGCCAAAGACATGTGAGAAAACTACTACTTACAAGCTTATTACTACATACTGGTCTCGGAATGAATATTCCGACACGTGTGAATCGGACTTTACGTTTTGCTATAATGCCCTCTTGCGGCGAATTAGGGCTTGTGCTGCAAGAATGTCAGTTCAATGAGGTTTTTTTTCTTCCCCCTCAAGTCATTTGCACAATGCTGCACTGAGCCCTCAAGCTTTTTTTTGTGATGATGTTGCAATCACCCAGCAATTACAATGCACAAAAGCCTACTCTCCCCTCCTCCCCCCCTCACGAGATGCGTTCAAGGGCCAAGCCACATTTTGTAGCGTCTTATGATGGTTTTGATTGGGGTTTACCATGATTTGTCGCCTACTGTTGTTGTTTTGCTTCACAGTTGAGTACAACTGTTTTATTCTGGTTAGCTGATTCAGAGTGTAGACAACTGTCTTAACAAATCATAGGTTTTTTTTTTTTAAATTGCGCACAAGCCAGGCGAAATAAAACTGACATGCGACTGTTCTTGTGTGGTTTATTCAGAAACAAATGAAATCAGAAGAGAGTTTGTATTAATTGAAGTTATTTTATTGATGTGTTATTCCAGATAGTACAAGCAGTAACTTAGACCTTTTCATTGTTTGTTCACAGAAAGCAGCATGGTACTTCTCGGTCACAAAAAATAAAATAAAAATAGAAAATAATTATTGTTGACTTGAAGTGAAAACAATGACAACTTGGGTTTGGGATCACACCGCAAAATATACCCAAGGTTGTTTTTTTTAACTTCCGTTTTGAGCGACCGTGATACATAATTGCATAGAGGAAATGGGGAAACTGGGGAACAAATTTGTAAATTTATCCAAATGTAATGGCTAGCATGCAGGCCAAATTCAGCTTTAAAGTGCGCTAGCCACTCTAATGACAACAGTGCCTCTGTTGCGGGTAACACAAATCAGTTAGCTAATGGCTTATTTCCCATGAATTAATGCAAATTAATGGTTTGGTTTAGTTACGACACAATTGATTTCAGCCAACTGGAAGTACAGCATCTCTGAAGACATAACGAAAAGGTCTTTACATTGTAGACAAAAGGAAGACAAAAAATCTTCACCTGTTCTTTTTACATTGGGAAGACATGAGAGGTTACTTACGGTAGCAAGGCAACGGGGGCGTGTCTAGTGGTCTGTAGACAAGGCGGCGCTTTCACGTGGAAGCATGGAAAAGGAAACAAACACGTTTCATGTTATTGCATGAGGGATGAAAGTTCAACATGCTCACTTTTGATTGATGTCCACTGTTGAAAATGTATCCACTTGTGATTTAGCTTTTGTTTGTTTTGCTAGAAAACGGCCTAAAATGTGGACTTTAGTATATTTTGAATATCAATGATGACAATACGGAGTGACAATCTTACTGTCCCACTTTTATATATAGATTTGACAACCGTGGTTCAAATAACCTTATGATTAGACTGAGGTCGTTTTTTTCTGGTCATCTATATTCGAGCATTTTTTTTGTTTTGCTTGTCAATCAAAATATATTTTAGCAGATGATACTGCAACCTCATTAATTCAATGTGAATATAAACTTCAGATCGTCACAATAAAGCATTGTGAGATATTTCCGGTTAGAATACTGTGAGAGACCATGAGATCGTCACAATGATTTAAGACCATAGCACAGGATACAAAAGCCTATTTACAAAAACAATTTGTATTTGTATTGCGTTGGTGACAGACCAGAACTGAGCTAACATCTTTAACATCAGCGCCTTGCCCAAGGGCACTTCGGCAGTGGGCAGTTGTCGCAGGACAATTTGAGATACCGTGTTCCACGGCCCCCCCGTCAAGTTTACCCATTTTGAAGACACAGATTACATCGTTGCGGTGCATAAACGCCTGGCAGAGAATGCTGAAAAAGTCCACAACACACTCACAGTTTAGATTTGAACTCTTATCTTTTGGCAAATCTCAGAAAGCTTCCTGACACTTGATCTACAGGTCATTTCGACCTAGACCTGATGTCAGTCTGTACAGCCAGATTGTAAATGTAGATAGCCTGCACTTCATTAATTAGCAAGAGTTGTAGGAACTCAATCAGGGTCCCTGCGACTCTGGTTGCGAGTGGCAAATAGTGATGTTGTGCTATGAAATCTATTTACACTGTGAGCGAGTTGACCCCGCAGGCCCAAGCGACCCAAGTGCAAGAAATTGAGCAAGGTATATCTCTCACTTTGTTTACTGTGGACAGCTCTGAAACCTATAAACAGAAAAGAAATTGTTATCTTGATTTTCTGCTGAGAAAAGGTCTGTACTTGTTGAAACTAGCAAGAATGCAATAAATCGTTGAATGTAACCTGTTTGGAGGTTTTAGTTTGCAGTCGTTCAATTCTGACCCAATTTAGCCCTTTTAGTCACTTATTGTTTCTTGAAGGCAGTGAAAACTGGTGAGAATGACACTTGAAATGTCAAGCTCACCTACAATTTATCGTTTTAAGGCCTCGTGACGAGTGGAATTGCAGAGATTGCGCACGTGTGGTGGGACCCGTTACCATGACAACCATTACATTTCATGACTTACCACAGCCGCCTGTGCTAGCGATACAGAGCCAGCAGGGCAGCATTGTCGTCTTCCTTCGTACTCACCCTGGCTGTCGAGAGGGGGGGACGGGACGGACGGCGTTAGTCTCCTCAAGATAGGCACCGTCTCCTTCACCTTTACCCGTGAATACAACTAAGATGGATGGCGCCGGGGGCGAGGGCCGTGTGCTTGAAGGGTTCCTTGGTGTGGATTCCTTCCAGTGGTGTAAGAAAAAGCAGCAGATGAGGAGGAGGAGGGGGATGAAGCTGGTCTTTGCAATGCAAACATTATTCCCACGGCGGAACATCATCCTCCCCAAACGAAACGACACAAAGCACCAACGATGCAGGCGGGCTTCGTGCGTCGCTATAGCAACTTAGGCTTCAACCCCGTGGAGTGCATGGGGCGAACTCCTGCCCGACGACTCCTCCGTGCACGCTGGAAGTAATTAACGCTGGGCAAACTCTATGCAAAATAGCAAAAGGTCTCCCTTTTCTTTTTCGCTCTCGCTCTTTCTCTCAGAATATTTTTCAACTTCCTGGGAAACACGACAATTTCCTGGTTTTCCTCAATTCACTTCCATCCAAGAAACGTGGAAGCGTTCTCCTTCAAATGAACAATTTATTGACGCACTTTTTGTGGGTATGTCAACAGCTCACGCTCCTTCTTCCCCCCGTGACATCAGCACGTACAAACTTTACACTGGAAGTCATCACATGATGCAGAGCTGGGATGTGCGGGCATGGGGGTGGGGGCTACACAAGTTAAACAGGTTGCGGTGGTCGTCATCGTAGTGTAGTCCTCATGCGCCAATACATTTCAAAGCAGGGTTGAATCCACACAAAGTACAATGGGTGTAAAAAGTCTACACACATTACTTCAATGCCTTTTTTTGTGGAATGAAAAAATAAGACCAGTCAAGCCATTTTCATCAAGAACTCAATGGTTGCCATTTCGACTAGGGGTTCAGGTCAAATAATTACAGCGTCTAGGGCAGTGAACGAAGCCATATTAAAATGGTTCTGATAAACTATAAACAACATTAAAAGTTTCCACGAGGATAGACTGATTTTTTTTTTTAAAGATTTCCGGCAATAAACGACATCAGTCGCTGTAAATGGCTGTGAATGAGTTAAAACTGACAGATGCGTGCCAACTAATTCACAGGAGTTTGAATGGGTTTAGTTATGAACACATCACGGGGTCACACATTTGGTAGTATACATAAACGGGGTGTGTAGACTTTTTATATCCATTGTACAAACCAGTTCAGTAAGTAGAGCTTAGCGTTATGGTGCAGATTTTCTTATAGAGTGAAATAAAATGACAAAGCACTACTTACTGATTGTTTCATGAACCCTTTTGGGGTTTCAGTCAAAATGTCAACAAAACATGAACTTTTTTTTATATACTCTTCTTCTGTCACATGGATTACACAACCAGTTGTATTAAACACGATTAAAATAAAATAACGCATGGAGTTAAAACAAATTAGTTTTTGCTGTTACTGTAAAAGAACAAGTATGACCATTCACATCTCATTAGAAAGCTTGTCTGCATTTACCAAAACGATACTGATTGGTATTACGGGTCATTAGTCTCCTCAACACATTCAATATTGTATTGTTAGATTTTATTAGTATTTTGGAATTTAGCTGTCATTTTGAAACCTTTAACAACCCATGTCAAATTGACCAGCAAATATTATTGATGTTCCAGAGAAACGAATGCACCAGAAGGATTATGGAAGCTAGATTTAAGTAAAACCTTAAATTTAGGGAAATCCAATTATTCATAAAATAGGAATATGTGGGTGACTTGTCATTAAAAAGATAAAATGTTCTACACAGTGCTATAAAAAAATTAAGAGGAAGCTAAAAAAATACACATTTGGCCATTAATTTTCTGCAAATTCACATTTTTTTGCTTACATATTTTCTACAAAAATTCTAGTTATTTGTTAGCTATGTCATCAGTGGTGGATAGAACATCAAATTGTTTTACTCAAATGAGTACATTGCAAAATTAGAAAAAAATATAATCACTGCTCTTGATTCTGCTCGTTCTCCATCGTACTAAAATGTGAAATACTTTAATTACAATACCATTGGATTAGCGTATGTTAGAGTGAATACTATAGCGTGTGTTGGTAAAAGCAGACTTTTCCATAAAAATTAAAGTTTGTATAATGCTTATGGCCTTCTTGTGTTGCTGCTGCCTAACATTGAGGAAAGAATCCTTGTCAATTCTCGAACGGGCTGAAGCTAAAATACCAGAAGCTCAACCATGTCAAAATTTTGCCACCTATCATCATCCTGCATTTGTCATTACGAGTAGATTAATTCTTCAACAAATCTTGGTTCGACAAAGAAAAACAAAAGAAAACAAATCAAAGGTGGCATTATGAAGAGAAGTGACATGAATGAATTTGTTGGATTATTGGACCGAATTCCCTTTTTTCCTCAACGGGATATAAAAAGTGAATATATGTGCACATTTTCACATTCGTCACTTCTTACACCCCACCCCGTATGGAGTAGAAGACACAATAATATGTACCGCACACTACAAGTCAGGATCACACAAAACCGTCCAGTTAATACTAAATTTCTACACACTTGTAGTTTCAGGGATGTTATTGTGTCTACTTCCCATATGGCCCCAATTAGCTTCCTCTCTGAGACATGGCATATTGTTTGTTTTTACATATCTTAATTATTCTGTTGGATTTTGTGTGGTCGAACAATCTCTGCACATTAAAAAAAATAAAAATAATCACATGCCCTTTTTGTTTGAGGCGGGAGATAGGAGTCGCCTGTGGTTTTAGTGGGTAACATGACAAGATACAACATCCAAGAACCATACTAGTGTAGCCCAAAATGCAAAACACAGCATGCAATGGTTACTGAAAGACAGAAGTTTGTTGTTGTTGATTTTTTTTTTTTGTAATACTTTCAGACTGGTTAGCTTGCTTGTTTTAAGATGCACCTCGAACCACAATCATGACCAGATAGTCTTCTTCGCTTTTGGCCAGAGCTTTGGCAGAGGAATCAAGGAACTGCTGGGAGAAATCACAGGGAGGGAAAGCATGGAGGACCCCCGCTGTGTCCTTATCCCGGCTCCCGCCCACGGGCAGAGCGATGACGCCCGCCGCCTGCTTTTGGTTGAGGTAGGACACCAGGTTGCGGAGCGGCCGCTGAGTGGAGACGGCCGAGTCGGACGATGCGTCCTCGCCGGCGCCGGGAACCGCCAGGAGGACGGCGTGGCCGCCGGGGCCCGCCGCCTTGATGCGCCGGGAAACCTCGTCCAGCTTGGGCTGGTCCAGGCGAAGCCGCTGGGTGATCTTCAGCTCGCACACCCGCTTGCCGGTGGTCCTGTCGGTGAGCAGCTCGCCGGCCACGCCGTGGTCCCCCTGCAGAAGGTGCATGTTGGCTGGGAAGTTGCTGTTCTTCAGCAGCAGCATGCCTTGCCAGGCCAGAGTCAGCTTGGCGCTCTCTGATTTGGACGCCTGCGCGCTTCGGGACGAGCCCTCGGAGCGGTCCCTCTTCGCTGTCCCTTTGCCACCCTCGCCGGCCTTTCGTTTACGCTCGCCGATCAGTGAAATGTTGCCGCCCGACGGGGCCTTGTCGCAGATGCTCCTGAGTCTCCGCTCCGTCCCGATTTGCTCCAGGCTGCCGTGGCGCTCACGCGCAGGGGACGGTCTGTCGCTCCGCAGGGGGCGCTCCGGGTCGCTGAATCGCCCGCCGTCTCGGCTACTGCCTCCGGGGCTGCCGTCCGGAGAGTTGCGCCGACGCCTAGCTGTCCTGTCGGGGCCGTCGGGCGAGTAGTCGGGGTGGCGCCTGTCGTCCACGAGTCGGCGCTTGCGCGCGGGCTCCCGCTCCAGAGACCAGGGCTCGCGCGCCCGCCGCTCACGGTCTAAGTGCTCCAGGGGTTCAAAGGGGGAAGCGCGCACCCGGTCTCGGAAAGCCGGCGGGTTGGGCCAGTCGGCGTCAGGGAAAAGTTCTCGGTCCCTGAAGTGAAGCGGCGGGGGACTGCGTTCTCGGCCCCTCAGAGATTCCTGCGCGTTGCGGTGGACGAACGACTCGGCCACCATGTCGAAGGTCGCCATGGGGAGGGGCTGCAAGAACTGCTGCTGGTAACGATGCTCCGTGTCAGCAAAGTCCACACGGAGTCTCCTCTCGGGCCCCCCGAGAGGGAATCCCCGCATGTGCGTGCACGCTGCCTGCGCCGCGTCCAGGCTTTCGTACTGAATGTAAGCCCAAGTGTCCCCCTTCCTGTAGTCTATAGTCCTGATGGTGCCGAAACGATCAAACTCTCTGGCCAGGGCGTTCAGGGGCACCCAGTGTCCCAGGCCGCCCACCCACAGGCGGGTGGTGGGCGTGGCTTTTCCGTAGCCAATCTTGATGGGTTTGCAGCCCACTATTTTCCCAGACATGCTGAGTTTGGCACGGTGAGCCATGTCCAGGTTCTCAAATTTTAAAAAGCCGTACGTGCTGGTCTGGTCCCTTACGGGCCTTTTGATGTCCACCTCGGTGATAACGCCAAACCTGTCAAAGGCTCTCCTCAGGTCGGCCTCGGTGACCCCCGTGTCCAAGTTGCCCAGAAACAAGGTCCGATTGGCTCTTTGGTCGTCCTCCGGCGATATCAAATCCTCTTCGCGGAAGGCGGCCCGCTCGGCGATGAAGGCCGGCCGGGCTCGAGCCTCGAACAGGGCGAACTCCCGGTCCCGCTCCAGTTCCCTGGGCAGGGGCGGCGGCGGGGGTGGGGGCAGCCGGCCCAGGGCCAGCTGCTGCAGGCGGTAGTCTCGGTACCCCCGGCCGGTGGGCGAAAGCGACCGCTGCAAATGTCTGTGGCTGGGGGCGGCGGCGTAGGGGTCGCGCTCGACGCGCTCCACTCGCTCGACGCGTTCGACACGCTCGACGCGCTCGACGGGCGAGCGGCTCTTGGAGCTGTTAATGTACACCGCCTCTATTTTCAGCGGCCTGTCGTAAAGAACGAGGCGGCCCCTGGCGTGCTTGGCCGCTCGGGCGTCCTCCGCTTTCCGGAAGTTGACGAAGGCAATCCTCTCGTCGTTGCTGCGGCTCAGCTTGACGCTCACGTCGCCGAATTTTTTGAATTCGTGAAAGAGGCCGTCCTCGACGTCCTCGTCGCTAAGTTGGTTCCCCAGGTCGCTGATTTTCAGGGTTTTGTACTCGCCCTCTGCCCCGAGAGCCGGGAGCCGCTGGTCCCCGCGCGACGTGCTCCTCACTCCGGCCAAATCCAGCGAGAGGCTCAGGCTGCTGTGGTTCTTGCTCGCCGAGCCGGCGGGCAGACAGTTGTGGTTATTTCCCAGGCGAGCGGGGCCGTCGAAGTCCCGGTCCCTTTTGTCCCCGAGGAGGCTCCTCCTGGTCGAGCCCCCGTCACTTTTGCCATTATTGTTGCTCCCGCTGGACAGGGACAGCGCGCCCATTTTCTTGCTGCTCGGATGGCATCCTCCCCGATCGCGAATGTCGTCCAAGGCCCGAGAGCGTTTTTTCAGCGGCGACCGCTCTTTACCTTTCATTTCGGTCCAAGCGGAGTCGACCCTGGGACGCCTGGCTCTTCTGCTGGCGACAATTCTGCAAGCGATCGCAGAATTTAGGCGAAAGCAATTCTTGTTAATCACTGGCCCTGCGGCAAAACAACGACGGGCGCCATTTTGTCCAGAGTTGACTCCTGTCCCGCCCCCCGAAAGCCTATTGGTTGCAAAAGTGGGCGGAAGACGTGAACGCGCCCGTCAATCAAATCAGACCCCCTCAAAAACTAAAGAAGGGAACATTTAATCAGCGTTTTATTTTCACTTCAACTCCGATTTATTAATCTTCTGAAAAGGGAGTAAAAGAAAACACGACGGTTCGGGTCGCAGTTTGTAAAACAACATGATCACTATACCAAATAGGGTTTGCATTAATCAATGAAACCTAAGTGTGTTCATTAAAAGCAATTAAATGAAGTTTGATGAATGCTTTTGTCATATCTTTTCTAAAACCAGTCCTCAAGTGTCTTTGTGCTTTTTGCGTCGCGTGGCTTGGCTTCTTTCTATCCCCTTTCTATTATGTCTAAAATGCCTGTATCTTTCCTGTATCTGCATTTTCACCCTCTTGCTACTGTGACAATGAAATTTCCCGAATACGGGATGAATAAAAGTTATCCAATCCAATCACAACACTGCAGGGAGATGCACTGCTACTTTGTTACCACACGATGGTAGTGTCCGAGCTGACACACTACTGCATGGATTCATCAAAAACTAATGTTACAAGACAAACAGACAGGACAACAGCAATTTCAGGAAAATTGGCCAATTTGAAGAGTAGAAACCCCCAGAATGAAAATTAATGATAAATAAATATAATTAAAAATATATTTACTAAACATGATTTATTGACAGTGCGAGGTGTCAGCAAATAAGTGACACAATACATTATAATTAAAATGTTGGATTCGTTCTACTGTTTTGGACAGTTACTCCAAAACTTTTTTTAGAGTAATTGTATGTTAATGTATCAGCTACAGCTTTACTTAGACAACACATTTGCCAATTAAACCCCCCCTCCCCCATGACCCGACTGTAATAAATTACCATTTATAGCCAGACATTTTTAGTCATGCAAAACTGCAAATTCACAAAGCAACTTCCTTTGGTTTCCAAAAAGTTACCCACCTACAGTAAGGGATATTATGCCTAGTATTTATTGCAATTTCAGGATTTCAAGATGGCTTTCCCCTGAATCCCATGTAAAAATAAATCTGACTCCAGCCACCATTTGCTCTTTCTGCAGCTTTTCTTTAGATGGCCATCTTCTTACCCCCACTGACAAGCCTTCTTATCTACTCCACTCAATCTGGGATTTAATCAGAAGGGTCTGAGAGGCCGTGTGGCCTAACATAGCTGCAGCTAAGAGCTGCTGTCCTCTACCCCAGCCGTGGCCTACAGACTGCAATTTGAAGCAGAGGGTGTGGAAGCGTTACTATTAGAAACACATGTTGGTGTTGATGTAAACGGGGAAAGTGGCAGCTAATGCACACTGCTATCATGGATGTGATCAATAATACCTAACCATGTTAAATGATGACGTAGTGTTGATATCAGAATCATCAGTTGTATACCTACCTGAGTATAGTTGCATGAAACTGTATGACTTTATTTCCAGCAATCTTCTATGACCATTTCATAGCACTTATTTGTATATAATCAGTGTTTGTCTGAACTCCTTTTCGTTGAGATGACGAGAACAAATTTCAGTTTTATTAAAATGATGATTTATTCCATCCAGGAAAAGGATATGCTTCCAGAGTGGCATACGGCGCCAAACTGTGACAATATTTCAGCCTCGAAATGATATTTGAAGAGTTTTTGTCAGTTAGGAAAAAGACAAAGGGGTCTTGCTTCGGTAAATGATAATAAAATACGCTTTGGTCACTGTATTGGTACGCATATTGCATTTATCTCTATATTTTTGTGACATGGCAACGTGTTACAGGTAGTAACGGGTGAGTTAGGTTACTAAACCTTCCATGCAATGTTGCCATTGGTACGATTTATTCATAATGTAGGGATCATAGCATATTTGGCTATCTATAGAAATAAACAATTTTCTTCTGGTATATTGATTACACTTAAGACAGACACAATAAGTTTTATGTTAAGACTGCATTAGATAAAAAACTAATGACCTATACTATAGGTCTCAAAATCCCTATTGTCCAGCTCTTGGGGAATTTCGGAATCTCAATTTATTGCAGGTTCCCTTTATCTTTTCTTTCTTCTCCATTTATCAAGACAGCCAATGTAGACAGACCAGACATTTTATTTTTGGCCATGCTATAATAGACAACAGACATCAAACAATGAATAATACAATTATTAAAAGTTTTGCTACAATGTTCCTTGGTCTCATTATGGTGATATCAACTGTTAAGAATTAGAAGAAGAATGTATTAGTGTTTCCTTTTTCTGGTCCAAGTGTCCCATGCTGAGCTTTGGCTTGTCGATTTTCCAATTGAGACATTTCCATGTTGGCTAATACAAATGTTAAGAATATTGCGTACATGTGGGCCTGTGTATACTATATACAATATAGCAAATGCAGCCTCTTTGCACTTCACCATTTGCAAATTTACCAAATCACAGTTTTTTAAAAACTCTGAAACCATGTCATCTAAAGCCTTGTTATCATATTTTAAGTTCTTTGTGCAATGCCCTCACATTGTGGTTAGCAACATGTGTTACCACTAGTAATACACATGTTCTTTCCGGTTCCCAAAAAAGAGAGAGAATCAAAATATGCATAACAGAGTAAAAAATATAAGGAAAAAAAGCACAGCAGGAAATTATCAACATTTTTTTGCAGGTTCAAAGTGGCAAGATTAGCGTCAGTGTTCTTCAATTTTGTTGGGTTTGTTTATTAATTCTTATAATCTATGTCCTTGTGAACCCAGTTTGAAATGGCTTCCAAGTGCTTTGGGTATAATACTGTAATATATTCATTGAACCTGGGATTGTCACCTAGTTCAGGGCTTTTTCCCGTTTAGCCCGTGTGACTATAACGGTCCACTGTCTACATACTACATGGCAGGAATGCAGTATGCTTTTGGCTCAGTTAATGCACACTTCGGGAGGATATGAGGGTGAAGAGTTGCAAAACGGCGGGGCGGTCATGTCGGCCATGAAAGAATGCTGGCCGGCTCTTTGGCTTTCATTCGCAGGGCCATTAGACCCGTCGGTTTGTAGTCGTTCTCCGGAGCCTCCATATTCGGAAAACTGTGAAAGGAGTAGAGACCGTTGATGGCCGGATGATGCGGCGGGTGGTGGTGGTGGTGGTGGTGGGTGTGACTGGGGGACGACGGAATGCCCATAAAACCCTGCAGGTTGCTGTGAGGGTGAGCGTATGCACCCATGCAGGAGGATGGTAAGGATTCTGCTCCGAGGACACAGCCGGGAGCTGATGCACCCCCGACAACTCCCGAAGCCCCTGGCCACAGATTACCTTGCATCTAACAAACACATATGCACCAAAAATTAAAAATGCGCACTAATTCTCATTTTTGGGTGATTTTTTTTTTCATGTACAGTTGTGCAACCACTGACATTGCCTGGCATTTAGTTGACCCTTGACAGGCTTTGTCTGTTTACATTGTAATCCTACGGAAAGTACTTTTATAGCGCATTTATCTATCGACATGTTTTGACTCAGCTAGTTGTGTGGGCTTTACATTAGCTCACACACACTCATGAACACACCAGTGGTACTAAAAACCAATGTTAGCATGGCCATTCTCAGAGATATTGTCTTTAAAAATACTAATGTAAAAAAATGTCAGCAGCAAATAAAACAAATGATTTGGGCGGCACCTGGTAGCTGTCGTGGCGGGGGAGGAGAGAAATATCGTAGGTAGTGGTGAAGTGGTTGCGGACCTCCTGGATCTTCCCGTAGCGTTCTCTTTTCCTCCACTTGGCTCTACGGTTCTGGAACCAAACCTATAAAGACAATCAATATTATATATATCAACTCATATCATATTTCCCATCTATTGTTTCCTTGTCATGCCAGTACTATACTGTTTATACATTTCAATTTGCACATTAAATTTAATTAAGCACATTTTTAAAGCAAATTTAAATTTTCCCTTCCTGTTACTCCTTTCTATATTCAATAGAACAGTGAGTTGTATTGTTTGACTTGCAGCAATCCTTTTTTTCCAGAGTAGAATTCTTTTTTAATGCATTTGAAGTAAAGCAAATAGCTTATTAATTCAATACTGTATGTCAGGATTTCCCAATTAAAACCTGCTTAAGAAATTCCTCTCATTATTTTGGATGTACATTTTATAACACTTGAAGAAAACAATGTTGCTATTTTTTTTACCGGCCATTTTGTTGGCTTTTTCTCTTTTTCTTAGAGACATACGTGTGATATTATATGTAGTGACCTAGCATCTACAGAAAGGCATTTGTGTAAAATGAAGAAAACTAATAGAATTGATTTATTATCTAATGATCTAATTATATCTACACAAACAACAACAACAAGCTTAATCACTATAGCTTTTGTAGCGTTTTAATCTTCTGTAATTCAGCTCGTTCCAAGTTTAAATTTGTTTTTAATAATACCATTGTCATCGATTTTCCTACATTTAGAAGGGAAGGAAACTATTCATACTGCAACAGAAGATCATATATGGTTTTCTCTAAATCACCACACACCTGGACTCTGGCCTCTGTGAGCTCGGTCCGCAGGGCTAGCTGCTCTCGAGCGTATACGTCCGGGTAGTGCGTTTTCTGGAAGACTTTCTCTAGCTCCTCCAGCTGGAAGGTGCTGAAAGTGGTGCGATTTCGCCGCTTCTTGTTCTTGCCCGACAGATCGATGGAGTCGGCGATGGAGTCAGCGACGGAGTCGCCGCCCGACAAACCGCTGCTTGCATCTTTCAGTTTGCCGAAGCAGTCGGCTCCCATTCCAGAGTAGCCCAGGCTTTTGAGAGCTTCTTTTTCTCGAACTCAGGTGTGAAAAAAACAAAAAAACAAGTGAACATTTTGAAACGTGGCATAACGGTGGACATCAGAATGAGAGTAAGACATTTGATCTATTGGTGGTCTTTTATCGGGGACTAGGAGCATCAAAGAAATCTCAAGTAAATCAAACATACCCCAATAATGTTTAGTTTCTGATGTTAATATAGTTAAAAATTTAGATATATCTCAAACTATGGCACAAAAACATTGTCTACATATTACAGATGCATCAAAATAATGTTTTCTTTTTTCGGTATGTATTTTATATATGTACATAGCCCAAGCAGAGAAAGAAAAGAACACACTGTTTCATCTGAAAAGTAGGACGCCAACAAGTAAAAATATTATGCTTTACCCTGATGTTTCTTTAGATTCTAGCCTCGTCGTGACTGCTTGGGAATTTAGCAAAGTGGTCCACATGCAGGGGGCAACCCACCTTTTGAATTATTGGAAAAATCATTTAATCGCTGCTAAGAAGCAAACAACATGAGTGGAAACTTAGTGGCAAAGACAAAGACTCCAATTTGTGCATCGAATAATCCAACATTTCACCAAATTTAAAAAGGTAATACATGTGCTTCCAAGCCACAAATATTTTGCATGTCACCTTTCCCAACCTGTACAATATACATGTGTAAAGGGTTTGAGAGGGGGGAGGCCTTGGACAACAGCCATGGAGTTTGAGAGCTTAAAATGGTGTGAAATTGACAAACATACATACATATTTTAACCTGTCCTGCATGGTGAATATTTTAAATCATCAACTATTACTATGTGTCTGTGTGGACAAAAAGAAAAAAAACCTCCTCCATATGAAGCAGTTATTGGTCTAAATATGTCCAGTCTGTCTGTCGGATTCCATGTACGGTAATGCTTGGGGAACGACACTTTCCAAAATAGTTTGCTATCATAAAACAAATCCTGGAAAGAAAAACGAAACACCGAAACATGTGTTGTGTACTAGTATTATCGCTTATTCTATATACGAAATAGGGGCTGGGGTAGGAGGAAGTATGTTGGGAGTTTATTTTCAGGTCATATCTTGAAAATCAATCTTGTATTTTTGCTATAGGGTCCAATCCATGATACGTTGTGTGATTTCCTGAGTCACCACATGAAACCGCTTTTGAATTTCATTTCTCCAAGTTGCAAACTAAAACTCCTCTGCAGGCTCTCATTGACTCACGCTCGTCTCCCAATTAAATTTGGCAGTAAACTTCCTTTCCAACCATACAATAAAAAATATCTGTTTTGGGGGGGTGCAATAACAATAATTGGGCAAATCTTTACTCTACTGTACGTCATTAAAAGTGTGTATTTCTTTTTAAATAATTTGCCCAGTCACGGTGTATAGTACCACAATTTTCTTTGTTGGAAATTTTTATTCAATAATTATTCTGTGGTCTGTTGGATACTATGAACTATGCTAATATAGGTAGTTTTTGGTTAAAATATTAAGCCTGGGATGCCTCTAACAAAACAATTTTGGAAAATTAGGTTTATATATATTTTTTGAGAACGACTCTAAATGTACTTTTTGTCAAAGTGGCTTGTGGCAGCAGACAAATTCCTTGAGTCTTCATTATGTACATTTGGACAGTGTAACCTTAATTTTCATATACATGTTATTGTTAACTCATAGAACTTTAGGATAGATGAAAATGGCAACTAATAACAATACTCTTCATGAGACCTAAAAACAATCTCTTGGTGCTTTTTCCTGCAAGGTGAGGAATTGATGTGCAAGGCAACCTGGACAACCTATTTGCGGGTTAAATGAAGATCACTCCTTGGATCTAAAGTTTTCATAATAAATCACTTATTTTCCAATATGTAAATAGGCAAACACCCCCGTCTTCTTAATAGAATGCGATAACCTCAAAAAGTCAGTTAACACGATCAAACGCATGAGGGAATTTACAAGTTTTCTTTAAATATAATAAACCTGTCGTGCATTACTTGACAGTAGCAAAACCACCAAGAATTGAGAGCATAATATTCTCAGGCCACAAACATCCGAGGAAATCTTATGGAATTATCACTAGAACTACGCACACATGATGACAAATTTTCATGTTATAGTGAGTGCGTATATTGAGAAACAAACAAACAAACAAAAAATAAAATAAACGCACCAAATATGGATGTGTGACTACTAATTTGAAGGATTTTATTCAAATTAGACATAAAACTATGAAGCAAATGTACATGTCTTTAGTCAATAATTATGCTTTTTAGTTGTTTGGGCAGTGTGGGGCTGTTTACTAAATTTGCAAGAGATACATTTTCTTTAATTGCACTCACTGTAAGGCCTGACTGGAAAAATCTTAGTAGCATTAGTAGAATTAAGTTTTAATATGAGGAATATTAAGTCTTATTTATATTGGAAAAGTTTTTTCCTTATTGGACATTTTCTTGTTGTTTTAAACTCGTATTGCGGTACACGATTCATTAAGGAGAAAAAAGACGCGCAAATGAATTTGAAGTTTCTATTGTGTTGTAAAATAGCAATTATACAGTATTCTATGACAGCACATTTGTACGTGGGAATATCTGTAAATGAAGGATAAAACAGATCAATAAATTCATCAAGTCAGTTTGTAAGTTTTGGAGGAAATGTCCAATTATGTGTCATATTTAATTTACATGCTTTTAATTGGTTTGACTTAGTTGTCTGTTTCCACTCGGTTTGAGTTTAACGAAGACCATTTACATCTTGGTTGGGATTACTAATTTATATTTAATTGCTTTGATTGTAAGGGAAATGCCATTGTTAATATGCATTTATTTATGACAACTTTCATGCCCGCAGTCACCTTGTTCCTAGCTCAGAATTTAGAACTTGCATTAATTGATGGAAACTTTATTTCCATAATAAATTTCGGAACTGACCTCCCATTGCCTAGAAATGGCATACATTTGCTTTTTTTTCGATGAAAAAGAAACTGAATCCAACTTACTTTCCTCATAATAGGGCGTTTTTCCACTTATAACGCCGGCCTTGTGCTCCTGGTTCAAAGTCTCCAAAAGTCTGCTGTGTTTTCCGGACGGCGAAACCGGCGGATTGGGCGAGAAGTCCCCGAAGTTGCGATGCAGTGCGACGGCCGCGTAGCCGTCCACGCTGCCGCCGCGCACCGGAGCACCAAGACGGTGCGCGGAGCCGGCTTTGCGCAGCTCGTCGCACGGCAGGAAGGAGCCCGGCGACGGCGTGCTACTCGCGGCCGAGGCGCCAGAGGCCGGCGGCGTCCGCCGGAAAGACAAACACGGCTCGGTCTCCATCATCCGCGCAACGACTGGCCGCCCGCTAGCTCGGAGGCTGAGGACGCCTCAACGTCTGCGTCATTTTTTCTTTTTTTTCACCCTTCCAAACTTTGACTGAGTGAATGAGTGGGTGGGATTTAAGTGATCACACACTAAAAGCCCCCAACTCTGCCTGGGTGACTGTATGTAGTATGTATGTATGTATGTGCACGTGTGTGTGTTGTAATCCGCCAAATATTCAATCACACATTTAATTCCCACTTCAGATGACGTTATAAATAAACTCAGTCTCCGAAATGGGACATGGCAACAGTTTGGACGGTACAGCCCTCTTTTTTTTCAAACATATTCGACCAGAATCCTTTTCATGACGCGCATTCACTTTGTTTAAGTATATCCAAATATATCATTCTTCCCTTTTGGAAATCTATGCTTACATGTTTCAGAATTCAATAAGCGGCGTTGTTTCTACAATTTTACATTTGTCTAATTTTCTGATTCAAAAGGGGGAAAATCCAACTATAGTGGTTTACATTCTCCTCTTATGCACGAAAAATGCATGAAAACAATTCCAAATCATTGCACAATTTATCAATGACGTCCTCCTTCCACCATAAAATGAGTTCATTTAATGCAAAAGGGGTTATTTTGCTTCATTTCATTTTCAATTACATTAACTTACATTTTAATAAACAAATTCCCTTGCAAACGAGATATTATTTATTTCCTTTATCACAAAGTGTCACGTTTTTTAAAACAATTCTAAAATATGAAAAAGATAGAAATTCAAATGACCCAAGATGCACAACGTATATGTTATTTTTATTGCCAAATACGTTTTTCATCTTACTCCAATAATTATTATAATTTGCCCTTTAGTGCAGCATGGCTTCATATCATCAATTCAATTGTCACATGTTTCCACTTAGTTGAGTGAAAACTGCTTTTTCTTAGAAAGGAAACACAAAGTAGATATTATAAACAATAATATTTGGGAAATTGGCAAAAAAGGGGACTTTCAACAGAGAAGACACGAGACCAACAAAACATTAGCCAATAAGCCAAATACACATTATTTTTATTCTTACATTTAATTTTGATTTTAAAAAGAAATAAGAGCAATTTGAGAGAAAAAAACTCAAATGGATTACAGTATCATCATACTCAAAACTGTGTCTGCTCCTTTTCCTTCTTGATCCTCAAACCTTCCTAGTTCACAATATAAAAGGTGTGTTTTAATGCGAGAATCTCTAAATTTGCAGTTTTGTTGTCTTTTACCTGGCTCGAGTTGTTCAGAATGCTTTTTACACAATCTGCCAGTTGATATCCAAACAAATTTGCCCTAACATGGCGCGCTTACGGAGCTGGGCCGCAGCACGGTTGCTCTCAGAGAAGTCTCGACATCTCACCGGATACGCAAGGCCGCACGCCACCACTCTGCTGATGGACAAGTGTGTAAACAGGACGTCCATTTGGCCTGAGAGGCCTCATAAGCCCCATTTGATTCAATTTGGGAGTCCATTGGTCTTCATGTTCAAGATCTGCAGGCAAATGGGGCAACAAAGTGATGCCGGCTTAATGAACGCCGGCTTCGAATAAAAACCATTAAGTATATGGACACATACTTTAACTTAAAGACATTAGACTGACTTTGAGCTATAGCTCTATAAGAAAAAAAATCACAGATCTTTGATGTTAAAACAAAAATCCAATTTTTAATTTTGATCAAGTTTCCACCCTTTGCTTTAAAAAATAAATGACAATGGCATCATTCAAAACAAATATCCCCTTCATTTTTTTCTTCCAGATTTGCATATAGCATCTCACCATTTCAAGTTTTCTATGGTCTGTTGCACTATATTCCTCAGAAATAGAAGATGTAAAATATATTTTTGGGCCGGCAATTACCACAGCTCAGCTGATCCATATGTGTGTTGTCCAAGAGGAACTGGACACACCCTTAGGCTTTCTTGATGCTCTTTTCTCCGAGTAGAGACGCACAAAAAAGGCCTCGGCAAAATAATTGTGACTTGAAAGCACTTATGTCAGATCAATAGTGTGTAACAAGGATTAAACGCTGCTTTTGCAATTTATATCTAAATGTCTTTGCCAAACATTTGATGTGTTGCTGGAATTTTTTCTTAAAACTTTGTAGCCATGCTGTTAGTGTACAAAGCGAACATTGACAGGACCATGGTTTCAGCTTCCGGAGCCACGTTGAGCAAACTTGAATACATGAATAAAATGTATGCATTTCTCCTACGGTGAGTGCCCAACCTTCTTGCTGTTCCTTGTCACATGTCCTAGGCATGACCCTGCACAGGAAATCATTTCAACCTGCTTAGCGTCCCACAGCAGACACCCCCCTTGTTTTTGGAAAAAACAGCACGGCCAAAGTTAAAATTTTTATGTAAGTATCAGGATGTATTGTGGATATGCCAGGTCATTTCTATCAAAGATGAACTATTTTAATGCCATAACTTAGATATGGCGTTACAGTACAGCTGTTGTTTGTCTCCCCTACTTGTGAATACGACCCAAAGATGTTTGCAGTCCTCCACTTGTGGCAGGACCTCAAGGGCATTTCCTTTGTTTTTGACCAAAGTCCCAGGTTTGGATGTTCTGATTCTCATTTCAACCGTGTCGCACCCGGACACTCCTGAAACAGTTGAAGCAAACAAAATGGTGAAGGCTACTGGGGCCGAAAAATGCCTTGAAACTGTGCTAGAATTTTTCAAAATACTTGGTAACAAAAGGCAACCTCAGCAGTTCCGACCAGCACTGGAAGTGAATCTGATGTGCTTGGCTACGGTTGTGCAGCCCATACCTGGGTGTATTACCCCAGTATCCGAGAGTATCCCGAAAGGACTACATTAGCCTGAGGCATGGGTTCAAATACCTTCTCCAAGTTCACAAAACACATAGACAAGCTGGATGAAAATCAACCTAGTCTGAGACTATATAGCCTGGCCCCACCCTACGCATTTTACGTTCTTTGACTAGCATCCACCTTTTTGTCCCTAGTGTCCATCTTTCTGAGCATTTAGTCATTCTGACCACCCTCCAGCTGTGGATGTCCCTTCCCCTGATCTTTGCTTTAACTTGTTTTGTCTTTTTCAACTCTAGACTCAAAACACATCTGTTTCACTGATCATATCCACCTTGGTTCTCTGTTATGAGTGCTTTCCTTTTATCGATGTGTGCTTTTGCTCACTTTAATTTGTATCACAAGTAAATTCGGTTGTAAAGTGTCCTTGAGTGCCTTGAGAGGCACTTTGAAATAAAATGCATTTTTAAGGTATTTCCTGACAGATCCTTCTCTCCAGCACTCATGAATCGGATCTTAGAATGTAAGATAAGCGTGTAACATTGCAAAGCCATGGCAAGAATTTTTCATCCAGTTGATTTGACATGAATTTTTTTTTCCAACTAGTCTGTCAAAATATTATAAATATTCCCATCAAACATTTTCGCAGAGTGAGAAAGGTTGACAGACCGCAATAAGAATAAATCTTCTCAGAATCAGACTTTAAAAATAATACTGTAGGGTACAAGAGAGAGTGAAACGATATATTCTGCTATTGCTATATTGTCCCCTGAGTTCCTCTGCAATTCCCAGCCTGACCAACAATGAGCGCGACCTGCCAGACGAGCGGAGCTGTAATCTTGTATGAACAACATCTTTATACTTGATACAAGCTGACCCATCTCTGTCCAGCCACGATGGCCCGGGGCCTTTCCTCTCACGTATACAGGGTGGCGATTCAACCTGAGGTTTGCATTAGAATAGGAGAAGGACAGCTAATTGAATTACCCGCCATGAATGCACAGAGATGATCCCATACGCAGAGCCGGGGGATTCTCTTTAGAGGCCTCCCTCACAGCCTTTACGCCGTATCCAGAAGCCGCAGAGCCAGCTGAGGCCTGATTGACAGCTGCCGACCCCTGGGTCAGCAGGTCGGAGGGATGCATTCTGGAAAGCTTGAACCGGTTTGCTGGGGGAAGTCGGGCGAACGCTGTCCTCTCTGTCACCTCGCATGCTGGCGCTCTCACGGGTTTGAGGAACCTGTGTTGACGCAAAGAAGTCACGGACTTTAAAAGGCAAAATGCTGTCTTTCCTGTTCGTTTTCAACGTTTGAGCTTCAAACAAATTAGTCCGTTGTGTGTCGGTACACACAGACTAACAAGAAACATTTACAATTTGGGAAACGGTTATCTGAAGCTAATTCATCTTGTAGAAATAAGACTCCCAAATTCAGGGTCGCTAAAACTGTGCCCAAAGGCCTTGTTCGCTTTTCAAAACAATTATATGGGCCAACTCATTCCTTGGAATAACACAAATCGCTTAAATGTGCTTATACTACAATATAAAAAAAAAAAAACTATTGGTAGGAAATGAACTGTACAATTAAAAAAACCCTCTAATTATAAAATGTTAAAATACAAAAATAGATGCATTTAATGGGCAATTGTTTATCTAATTAAAACTTCATAAACCATGCAAACTTTTTATTATCTTTCTAAACCCTTAACAATAATTCTTCATTATAAACCAGTTTAATAAACCAAATTTTAAAAATTCACATTGATACAAAGAATAGTATGAATACTACAAGAGTCATGCAGAGTATCTATTAGCTGAATTACAGGATTTGTCTCATGCCATCTTTAGATTGAATTAACCACTTTTAAATGGTTTTGTGTTTAAGCACAAATACGCCTGCTTATAGAGAGATTTTTTTCTCAATTATTGGGACATCAACGGAGGGGCCCGTGCTCGCCCCGCCACGCCACAGTCAGATAAATTTCACGACCGGCGAGCAGCATTTGTGGGATCAGTGCGTCGAGGTGATGATAAATGACCTGCAATTGTTGTTATTTGGGCCCCGGTGGAGAACAACCTTAATTGGTAAATGTATCAGGACTTTGCAAACAGGAACATTAAAAAAAAAAAACGCACATCAGTCTCTTGCCTTGGAGACCAAGCTGCGGGTACATGCCGGAAAATAAAACAAACAATCCTAACGCAGGAAGAACAAGCAGCAGCAAGCGGTCTCACTTAAACATAAATGGTCTGTTTACTACGTCAAATTTAAGACTTGATGGCAGTATGTCAATATTGTCTTGAATATATATATATATATATATATATATATATATATATATATATATATATATATATATATATATATATATATATATATATATATATATATATATATATATATATATATATATACACAAAAACAGGTGTAGGTTTAAATGAACTTGCAAAAGTAAAAGTTACGGATGAATAGCATTTAATTTAGGCCCCTCAATAAGGAGCAATTTGTCAGTGCATGATATTCAGTATAATTGAAAATACCAACTACTATATTTATTCAGTGTCTTTTCATCAAATGTTGCTATTGTTATTCATGATTAATTTTGATTCCAAATTCCACACCCATTAGCCACACCTTTTACATTCATCAGAACGACAAATATTTGCCTATGCCAATTGAATATAACATTTTCAATCTGATACACATTTGAAACACAAGCCTGAAAAATGTAAGCATTTAATGAAATAATATCGATTTACATTCACTTATAGTACTACAGAGCCACATTGTCCAAGATTAGTTGTGATGTGTGTTTTGCAAAAAATAAACATCTTTCAATTGTTTCATGTAATTACTGTTTTAATGAGTAAGTGGGGATAGTATACTAGCAGCACCAATCTACATACAATAGTGAACCAAAAAATTCCAGTGTGTTGGGAAATATCTTAATATTAAAATGTCAAAGCCTTTTGTGATTTCTCACACTGACAGAATTGAGCATAATGTTTTATTACAGACAGACAGAATGTAGGTAGGCTGGTAGTTTCCCCAATATTGCACAGCGCAACATATACATTTGTTCCACTCCAACGTGATACAGCTGTACAAGCTAAACCCCATGGGAGGTGGATATCTGGGGTCATCCTCCCAGCGGATGCTCGGGATCATCCTGCTACTGGTGGGCGCCCGAGGGCGTGGGTATGCAGATCATGACCCCCACCTCGCCACCCAACAACCAGCCAGCCTTGGGTCACAATGCCCCCTTCACCCAGAGCGAGCGTGAATAAAACTATAAGTGGATATTTTCCCGTTCATATGCTCAATGGATAACAGTGGGTTATCTGTATTTTTAACATCAGTCACTTCCACACGCGCGAGGCCGGTCTCCAAACACTTTTACACATTTGAGTGCGAACGTCATGTCTCCACCGGGGAATAACAGAACAGCATAACGAATTAGACGGAGAGCAGTTCCACCGAGAAAGAACATGTGAGAATCGTGGCTGTTTATAAAGAGGGGAAAACGCAAACGACCTTGGGGCTAAAGTGGATGGATAGAAAATAAACTGTTTGGAATGACACTGCACATTGAGCGATAGAAAACAGCTGATGAAATGTGAATGTCATCGGTTGAGGTCTTGAGAAAAACTTTGATCGGACACATCAATCTGTAACCTTATTTTACTTTTTACAGTGGACAGTATTTTCCTAAAAGGCAGCATTGCGAAGGAGTGGGAGGACCGCCTCCAAGTTCTCAGGTTCACTCGCCAACGGCCTTTCATGACTGTAAATTTATACGTGCGGATATAAATATTTGTTTAACTGGCTGTGCCTTGGCATTGACTGGCATCCAGTACTTTCTTTGTCTAAAGGATGTTTAGGAATGAACGAGGACTCCACTTATCACCCAACATCAGCAAGGATAGGCTCCAGCTCATATCTCATAGTTTTCATGTTGTGCCAGCTGGTTGCAATATACTCGTAAACAAACCTTACGTGGCATTTGACTGAAGCAGATTGATTGCAGAACTAGGTTAAATGGCTTCAAAAGCTATTTTGGCTGAGTTGTCTACTGCTGCAGTTTGAAGTGTGTTGAAAAGAAGTTGTCAGATTTGGTGAATTTTTTTTCCAAAGAAGAGGATGGATGCAGGCTGCACATGACATTAGAGAGAGAGAAAAAAACTTTACTGTAACAATTTTTTTTATATATTTGCAGATTGCAATGAATTCACCGAATAGCGGCAGACTGTCTAAAAGACTAGAAGGACCCAAAGAGGCACCAGTTCAGAAGAATTGGAATTTTCTCCCAGTTTTTTTTGTAATAATCCGAGTTTGCAAGATTAAAGCTAACAGCAAAAGTTGTTTAGTGTTGTTGAATGTTGAAAGGTACTTGTCCATGCTGCTGTGTTGGGTGGAAGTGACCTGTGTGCTCTTGATTTGAAGACCTGACAGTGAACTCTTGAAGGCAGACTGCCCACACCCCCGCCCCCAAATAGACAGCCATAGCTTGGGGGACCAATCACCCCGACTGCCCTTGCGTCTCTCCCTTTCCTTTCCTCCTGTCTTTTCCCGTCTGCCTCCTCTGAGCATCTCATGCGATTCCCATCTCTAGGGCCTTCTTGTGGACCCAGTGCTTTCAAGCTCTCCCTGTGTCACCAGATTGATTAAAACAAACACCCGGCCTATTTGGATATCTAATCCAATTGCGCTCTTTTTCTTCTCGCCGGCCCTGGAGCACGCAGAGTATTAGGTGTCCGGAGAGACACTGCTACATCCCTAGGCCCCCAACCCCTGCACCCCCTTTCTTCCCACCCTTCCATCTTATATTTCAAACACCAAAGGCCATCATATATACTGGCCGCCTAAAAAAGACATTCAAAACAACACTCTCTTTCTCTCCAGCTCTTCTGTGTAAACATTTGAATACACATCTGGAGATCTTGTTCAGTGTCACCTCGGAGATGGACAGCAATTGGTCCCCAACTTTTTTCAACCTCAATCTCAACTTCCCTTCATTGTTTTAATAAAACCTTTATTCGTTACAGACAATGTTATTTAAAACAAACTCTGTAAAGACTAAACCATTTAAGAGTCTACAGATCACGCCAGATGCATAAATTGCTAACCGTTCAGCTACCATGCCACCCAAGAAAAAAATAAAAGTCAAACTATGAATTCAAAAAATAAAACTTTGACATTGTGATCTGATCTTGGATAGTTGTTTGTGTCAATAAACAAAAAAACTGATTCAAAACTAATTTAACCTGTTTTGTTAGATATCACAAACACATCATTAAGGTGTTGAGGGCTACAGAATCTGGTACTTCAACTTTTGTTTTCTGCTGCTTTTGATGCATTTAACAGGATTCCTTAAATATTCACAACATCAGCGGCCTTAACATTTTTAATTATCTCCATTTGAAAAATGTTCATCAAGTTGAAATGCAGTTATTTCCTACAATTTTAGAGCTATACAAGCAGTTTGTAGATACACATTTGGATCCACCTAATGTGTGGAGATCATTTAAGATGCTCTAAAATATTTTTCCCCCGTTTACATATAGGAGTGCGTGAGTCAGAGATGTCCACTAGGAGACACTGTCCTCTCAGAAAATAAAGTTTTATCCTACACTGACCAGCCAGGCCTGTTCCAGTCTATTAAAATGTCACTACAGTGCACAGCTTTTCAAAAAAAGACTCTTTTAGCTCTGATAGAGCAAATGATTATTTATGGTAATTAAAAATAAAAAAAAATAAATTTGAGAAAATATTATTTCAGGCTCACACATAGCTAGGCATAATTTTGAGTGTTTATTCATCCGACCATGAAAATATGGGACGTGGGATTAAACCACTCTTCCACTGGGACGCCCCAATCAAGGGATATTTCTAGATATAAAAGACGTTTTGAGGCCCATCCCACATAAAGCTTTATTTAAAATAAATAAATAAATAGACTGTATTGCCAAATTATTAAAAGAGGAGCTAACTTTAGCCTCAGTTGTTAGTGGAGTGCTTTGCACATGTTCAATAAGTATGCATTCATTTCAAATGTATTCTTAAATTCATTTTTATGTGTAATTCTATATGAATATGATTGTATGTGCAAATATGTCAACATAATTTCGAATCACAACACCTACTGAAAGGTCACTACTATAGCACAGCTGCACACCGTCACCCCTTAGGAAGTGAATCGGGTTTTGACCTGCAATGAGGAGAATAGATAAACAACAAGACATTGAGTTACAAGCTTGTTTTGGAATTAATCAAACTCCTTAGTCAATGTAGCAAGGTAGAATATTGCTACAGCTTTGAAAGAGTATATGGCTCTGATTTAGTAACCACAAATGTGATTTTGTAAATGATAACATGATATCACATGACAAGTCTGCTGCTTACTCAGTTTACTGCTAGTATTAAGATTTAATTACATCATTTGAATCAAATAATTTAAAAAAAAGACCAAATGGCCTGCTTTTGTGACCAAAACACAGCCAAGAATCGCAAGGCAGACAAAGAGAGAGCGAGAGAGAGGAGGAGATAATGAACAGAAAGAAACACACATGTACACAGGGTGAATAACCATCATATGATCTGTTGTTGCCATGGAAACTGATCCCAGCAGTCAGCCCTTGGAAAGTGAGTCACATGAGTGGATTGAAGGAGACAGGAAACACACTGCGCATACTTGCTGTGGGACCACGCAGTATGTATTTGTCTGTGTGCGAGTGCAAAAGCCAACTTGGTACGCTGTTCTTACCATTTCTTTAATGGAATTTGAACTCAAGTCACTCTGAAAACAGAAAAAAATGAAATTTAACAGGATTTTTTTGGAGAAAAAAATAACCAATTTGGGTGACTTCCAGTGCTCATACAAAATATATATTTAGGCCCAATTGGTAACTGGTAAACCAATTAATTGACAAGCTTTTTTTTGCTGTGGGTGGACCATTGTGTGTATTGGTCATTTTGATGATTCATGAACGTGAGAGACCAAATCCTTATCATAAAAACAGTATAAAACTGCGAATATGTGAGTAATTCATTGAAAGGTTGAGAATAGGAAAAATCACATCTATGTCAGGCCAACCTGTCCATTGATAAAAATCCACGCACCACAACCATGCTTGGATCCATCTATCCATCCATCCATGATCCACCCATCTATAGATAACTTAGTTAATAAAAATGATGAAATGCAATGAATAAAGTGATGACACAACGTTACTCGTGCAACACACAAATGCATCCTGGTGTTTCGACTTTCGTTCCACCTGCAACCCGTTTTTGGAGTTTAGCCCAGCTCTTGCTGACGCGAGCACGCTGGCGGATGAGTCAAACCTGCGTCATATGGTCGTGACGAGACATAGGAGGGAATTTTCCCCCTTCTTTTTGCTCCATCTTTTCGGAGGTTTGCGCTGCACGTGGAAAGCTAAGCTCTTGACTGCCAGTTAACGCGGCACAGCGCCTCCTTTTCAATGTTCTGGTAAATGGTCCACGCGCACTTTTCGCGTGTCGCGCGCGTGGCAAGGATGCTGCACACGGACGCCGCAGCGTATCATCCATGAAGAACCTCTGCGTCGTGTCCTAACGACCCTGAAACACACCCGAGGTACGTGTTTGATTCTTGAATCTTACCTGATATATTTGCGGGTTTATTTGTCGTCGTCATGTGGCGCACACGCAAATACACACTCCATCAGACATAGCACCCCCCTCAAACCGCCCCCCTCGCAAGCCCACCTGGGAATACGTCGTCTTGGATCATTTCAATGTCTCTCCATCGCTTGGGAGAGACAGTAGGCAACCTTTGAAGCGTTTTTGTGGCTCACAAATATGACCTTGACAATCCACTATAGAGGTCGTACTGGCAGCAGATAGCCATGTCTTATTTTACCATCACATTGATTTTTTTCTTTAATTAAACACTACTTTGTATCTTGACTTAAGAGTTAACTATACTTTTTGTAACCAAGTTCCTGACTCCATTTAATTTGATTAAATATGTTTTCTTCAATGAAATGAATTTGTTATGTCAGTTTTCATCCTCTTTAAATGTTTTTCTTGCTTGCGTTTAAAAATATTAATAGCTTGTAGACTAGTGGTTCGCTAGTCACCACACAGTTGAGAGTTTTAGAATTTTAATCTCAGCTCTGGCCTTTCTGTAAGGATTTGCTTGTTCTCCCTGTGCTTGTGTGAGTTTTCTGGAGGTACTCTGGCTTCCTTCCACATGCTAAAAAAAGCATGCTATAGTGTTAGACTAGTGTAGATTCATGCCAAAAGTTAGCTAGTATGGTTTTATCAAGCTACCCCAAAGAAGAAGGCTTACTGCACTCTCTGTTGCATTGACATTAATTAGTATGTATTAATGGATTGGTCCTTTTTTTAAAGCAATGAACCACTGCTCATCTCTCCTTTTTTTACTTCTGGTACCAATGGTGAGAAACCAAAGGGTGGCTGACTATATGTGTAACACACAGATGTATCCCAACAAAGACAGGATGGATTGTTATTTCCCCCGGTAGAGAATGCACTTTACACTGACAGCTTGACTAAACAAAAGGCTGATCAGAATCTAATCCTCCTTGCAAATATAAGCATCCAACAAAACTCAATGCTGGGTTTGTTAGCATCTGTCTTTGACATCGTTGTGTTTCACAGAATGAATTTATAGCCTATTCTTTCAAAACCTGCTCTTTTCTGTGGAGCCTTACCTACGTATTAAGCTGCTCCTATCAGCCAGAGGCCCATACTTGCAACTGCGTCGCTAACGTGGCATTTGGAAGGATCAGAATATTCAAGACGGATCAAAAGAGCGATATAGTTTTATTCATGTTCTACAAAAAAATAAAAGAGTAGATGAATTTGAGAATTGAGTTTTTACTGTGTCACTTTCCCTTTGCTTGAGTGTCATCATGACAGATAACAATCACCCCGGTCCCTGCCGCAGCACGTACCCTTCCCCCAACCAGATTTTAAGCCATCTCCACAGTAGATGTCCTGTCTGTGACCGATGGCGAGAGGAGAAACAGTCGACTGCTTGGACAGCATCTCCATTTTGCAAAAAGAGTCATTGCCTAGCAACCACACTGAAAGTCCATCAGATATGGACCATAAGGGAACCCTTCAACTTGTACTGAATTGCGTTTGTTTGACAGCGAGGACGCAACTGTCGCGTGGTTTTCGTTTTTCATTGCTAATGTTCTTGCTGCATGGCTGTTCACTATTTTCCAAATTTGTAACACAATTTTTTTCAGCATGTGAAGTCCATCCAGTCTGTCAACACAGCCTTGAAAACCTGACAGTGTTGTTCTCATATATTTGTTTTTAACTTATGTCAAGTACATCCTGTCTGTTATGCCAGTTTGGAAAAAATCTTAAAGTGAGAGCTGTTGTCACATGTAGTCTTCAAAATTTGTCACTAACAGTGAGAGTCTTCTTGTCAACAGTTTTAAAATAACTCTTTCTTTCATGCAGCTAGTTTGGTAGTTTAGATAATTATTCTCCAAGAGCAGTCGGTTTGTGAGCGTTTGTTCCCTCCAAACCGCATTATGCATTGTGACTTTGATATTTATTTGAGCCTTTTGCACAGTAGGCTCATTGTCTCACAATATTTTCATGTAATGTTTAGCAGCACAGTGATGGCAGCCATGCTGAGTGTTTCTGATGACTCAAATCCTTTCATGGGGTCTTTGAGGTGGTAGAGATGAGGATGCACTCGCTCAATAATGTCTTGCTTGGGTGGTAATTTCAGTCAGCATCATAGCATTCATTTTTTTATGTACTTGCCGTCATTCATTCATTCAGTTTTTTAGTTTGGTTTTCTGCGCTTTTCTTTACCACTTTATATTAATTGCACAGCAGTGAGAAGAGAAGAATGCATAGTTAAGTCACCGAAAAGACAATCACAGTGTCCCAATAAAATTGTCCTAATTGGGTTTGTGTGCCAAATTAGTAGAATTTCATTTTTTTTCTCACTTGTTACTACAAGTGAGAAAGTCTGAGTAAAAGCCAATATTTCCAGGAATTTGTTGACTGACATGGGGGCAGACATTTTGACAATGATGGTACAATTTTAGCCAATCAAATATGAGTATGACATTTACTTGTCCTCAAGTGTATTAGTAGGTATGTGCGTGGCTATATTTGAAGTTCAAATTTCTAATATTAAGAAACCGGTAGGTGGCATGATGTCTTTTTGGTGAGGTTCTTAACGTGGCCAAAAAACTTTGCCCCTCAGTCTAATTTCATTAAACTTTATTAGGTTACGTGACTAAGAAGGAACAGGTATTAGATTTCAGGGAGCCGAAATGACTGTGCCGCAAGTTGTAACTCGAACATTAAGACATGACATGAAATAAATTAGTTAATTTGTTAAACTCCAAAAGTATAACTGACATCACATTGATTATGCCCATTGATTTTCATTGTTTTGCATGATTTTCTCCATTAAGGCAAAAGAAATGTAGAATCTGCCTACTTAAATACTTTGAGCAGCTGTCTTTTACTTTGCATTTAAATCTACTTGATGTTTGTTGTTCTTAATTTTTGCTGGGCATGAACTAAATCTTACACTTAGTTTCATATGGTTTCAAACAACTGAGTAAGGCTACCGCACATTTTTGGAGCAGTCATCACATGAATAGACACGTCCTACTGCCCATGATTTTCACATGACTTAACTTTGGAATAATAACATCTACTAGGAACCGGCACTCGTAATAAATCGGATTAGTGAAATACTTCACTCACTGCTGCTGTTGTACTACTGTTTTGTTTTGCATAACAGAGGACCATGCACTGGAATAAAGTATGTGAAATATGATGCTTTTTTTTTGTGTGTGTGTGTTTTTTCTTTTATACAATGACTACTAAAAATTTCATGATGATGATTCTGCCCATGGATCAGTGGATCTAGTTTTCTGAGTCAGCTTTTTAAATCCAGTCTTGTGCGACTAGTTAAAGGTTGGATTTGTTTAATACGGATACTGTTTGTGTTATGATATTCTCTGCATTGGATGACAGTACCACGCATCGGACTTTGGAAAGGAAAATGATGATATACTTACAACACATGCAAATGATTTGGATTATTCAAAAAGGCTAAAAAAAAGATATTGACGTTAACTTGAATATTGGTTGGTTATATGTAAATATCGCCAATTTGCTTTGCACTCGCATAAGCACAAAAACTGAAACTTTTCCAGCAAATCGGTTCTACAGATTATCTGGGAATAATCAAATGTTCAAGTGCTGTGCAATTTATTGTGTGCAAAATGCAATGACATAGCACTAATGCTACAATGATTCATTTATTGAAACAAAATTATTGGCATAACAGTCTAATTCTCTGCCTATTTGTCTTTGCAGAGGCACAAGTGTCGTACATCGCCTTAATCTCCCAGTGAGACACCTCCCAGGCTACTATATTCGTCCTAACCACCTATCCACACCCCTCTTGGAGCGAGCTGCCACGTGTGTCCTCAGCCATGCCAAACAACACCCGAGTAACCCAGCTGGAGAACAGCAGTGAACCGGTCACTGAGTCCGTGGCCAACCTGCTGTCTCTGGAGCACCCCATGGACTATAAAAGCAGTCAGATGAGCATGGGGCTCAGTCCGGGTTCTACTGCACCAGGAAGAGCCCTTCTGCCCTCTCCGGACCCCGATGCTGAGGATGGCAGGCCGGCCTGGAATAATAAACTGGAGTACATTCTAGCGCAGGTTGGCTTCTCAGTGGGCTTGGGAAATGTCTGGAGGTTTCCATACCTGTGCCAGAAGAACGGTGGAGGTAGGTGAAGCCCTTCAATAAGCTATTGCGTAGTAGCAATTCTTCAAAAAGGAAAAAAAAACTATCAATGTATTGCCTGTCTACATATGTTGCACCACCGTTCAATGTTGTTTATGGATGAGTCAAAATGACTAGTTGAATGAAAATTTAATTATTAGGCAATTTTAAGACTTATTGTTCCATTTAATCATAGACATGTCCATTAAATTCACATTCCAATGGTAAATCAGCTGTTATGAGCTCCACCTTTTCCCCCTAAATTCCCAAATTTGCCTCGGAGTACTATAACATCTTTCTTGCCGTATTTTTAACAGGGAAAAAAAGTCAAATGCCATGTTTTTCTTACTCGCCTTATGTAGGTGCCTATCTGGTGCCCTACTTCATCCTTCTGATCCTTATCGGCATCCCATTATTCTTCCTGGAGCTTGCGGTGGGTCAGAGGATCCGACGCGGGAGCATTGGCGTATGGAACTACATGTACCCCCAACTGGGCGGCATTGGTGTTTCTAGTTTGATGGTAACTACATATATCAAAAAACGCACTACACATTTTTGTATTCCTGGACTTTTGGTGAGGCTGGAATGGATTTAAGTCATTTGCATTCATTGTAATAGGGAAAGCTGGTGGTCACAGTGGGAAAAAAAGATTTCATTGGGTACAAATATATGACCTTAAACAGCCTTATAGAAACAAAATACCACTAATCTCTCTCACCCAAAAACATTCACACATACAAACAAAAGACTGCAAACACAAAAATGTAATTTATCACAAACTATACCATGTACTCACAAAAACATATAAATAAACCCTGACGCGAAACCCCTGAAAAGGCTCATGCTTATCCCCTCCTACAGGCACACTCACATATAATAAAACTCCCACACACAAAATTATCACCCCAGCCCCCCCAAAAATCATGCACAAATAACACTTGTTCATGAATGCACGCCCACTCACACGCAAGCAAAAGTTCTCATATTTGCACTCCGCCCTCAAAAAAAGCTTCCATCAATGGAAAAATCTCAACCTAAAGATTTGATGAGGTTTTTTTAGATGCCATGGGAACATTTTTGAGAATGAGTTATCATTTTCCATTGTGCACAGTCTGATGAGACTCCATCCATCTTGGCTAACAGAAAGGAGGGCGACAAAGCTGAGCGGGTGCGGTGTGCGACGTGTGTCGTTGGCCAGTTATAAATAGCACCTCACCCAGGACTGCTGAGAGCAAACAGCTCAATAATTCATTGCCACTCACAACCAAACTGACGTAGGCTCAGCATTTCCACCCCATGGAGATTGAATAGAATGTTTGACATGACCACACATTTTGTTTAGATTTCTTGTTGTTATTGTTGATTTTGTTTTTTTTGCATTATACATTAATTTTCTTCCCACACCAAATACAGTATAATTTATCTTCATGTGTGTTTGTGGGATAAACAGTTGGAAGAATCATAATTTATAATTCAAGGTATTGTAGCTTCATTACCATCAAATCTGATACAACATATAAAAGACTACTATATACAGGCAAGGCGGCCTGGCGGGCAAGTGGTTAGCACGTCAGCCTCACAGTTCTGGAGTCGAGGGTTCGATCACAGGTGGATCCTCACCGTGTGGAGTTTGCATGTTCTCCCCGAGCTTGCATGGGTTTTCTGCGGGTACTCTGTTTTCCCTCCACATCGCAAAACATGCAGGGTAGGCTGGTCGAACACTCTAAATTGCCCCTCGGTATGAGTGTGAACGTGAATGGTTCTCCTTTGTCTTCTTGTGCCTTGTGATTGGCTGACCACTGATTCATGGCGTCCCCCGCCTGCTGCCTGTAGTTAACTGGGATAGGCTTCAGCACCCCCCACGACCATTGTAAGGATAGGCAATTCAGAAAATGATTGAATATACAGGCATAAATTCATGAACAAAATGTGTTGTCATATAAAAAATTATATAAATAAACAAAAACCGGAGTGACAAATTTGCCCCACCATGTATTTGCAAATGCACACTGAAGTGAGACCGATTTCTGACCACTCATACTTGGACTTTTTTTTAGTCATATTGATCCCTCATGTAATCATCTGTTCTCTGCAAATAGATAAGGTCAGGTCAGCAGATCACCTGATCTCATATTAGTTTTTTCACACTTGAAGCAAACTCTCTGCTGTCTTCTTGGTGGCAGGTTTGCGGTTTCGTGGGTCTCTACTACAACGTGATCATTGGATGGAGCATCTTCTATTTTTTCCAGTCCTTCCAGTACCCGCTTCCTTGGGCTGAATGCCCGGTCCACATCAACGGAACCCAAGCCAGTGAGTACACTAAACCCAATGGACTCATTTTCCAACATGAAAAGACACGTTATAGTACAATGAAACACTTGGTGGTAGAGCACTTTTAACGCATTCCCACCAGTGATGATGAAGGCCTTCCGTTTGAATTCTAACAGCAGAACAACGTGCCCTCTTAACTGGTCAAAGTCGAGGACACAAGCGCATGTACAGCACAGTAGTCAGAACTCTGTGAAGTTCCCACAGCCACATTTGTTTGGTTATTGCAGTCATGGAGCCAGAGTGCGAGAAGAGTTCAGCCACAACTTACTTTTGGTACCGTCAGACGCTGAACATCACTAGCAGTATCGACGACACAGGGGGCCTGAACTGGAAGATGACTCTCTGCCTGTTGGTGGCTTGGATCTTGGTGTGCTTGGCTGTCATCAAAGGCATCCAGTCATCTGGGAAGGTATTCAGCTACTACTTTACCCACGTTTACCATTCATTGTTGTTATTGCATTTTACAGAAAATCCTCCCGATTGATTAAGCAAGTTGTCGGCCCCACTCCTGATTCGTTAGAACAGTGGATATTAATGTCTTGCGGGCTTGTGCATCTATGGCAACACTGGGCAAAATGACTTCTGTGTCTCTTTCAGGTGATGTACTTCAGCTCGCTCTTCCCATACGTGGTACTCTTCTGCTTCTTGGTGAGAGGTTTGCTGCTGAAGGGAGCGGTGGATGGCATCGCACACATGTTCACCCCCAAGGTGAGAAACCAAACTGTAGGCCAGTAAATTATTGACAATGGTAATAGTACATGGACCAAGTCAGCGACTTTGAGCAAACCGACCTAATGAGTGAATGTGTATTCGTAACAGATATACAACTCTGTTTAAGTAAACAAATAAAATTGGGTGTTGTGAGTTCTTTTCACGCCCTGTAATTGAAACCAATGTTGGGTAAGTTCAGAATGGCTTGCTGACGACCATGTTTTCAAAACCCGCCAGATCGATAGACATGCTCGTTTCATTTCATATTAGGCATTCCAGTAACACATTTGTATAGAAAACATTTTAAAAAAATCAATTTTCTGTAATATACAACCATTAAGCAGCACTGTGATCTCTTCTGCCTCAGAGTTTTATGTTTGCGGCCAAAAACTGAAACGATGGTCCACTGAAGAATCAAAATTGTCCTTGCGTTAAATTGAGAGGGTGTATGATTGTTTGTCGATCAGTTTAATGTTTGTATGTTAGCCGTTATGTCTTGAGGTGCTGCAAATATGGATTGTGGTATTTTTTCCCCTCGTTTCAGCTTGAGAAAATGTTAGAGCCACAGGTGTGGCGAGAGGCGGCTACCCAGGTGTTCTTCGCACTGGGCCTCGGCTTCGGCGGTGTCATCGCCTTCTCCAGCTACAACAAGCGGGACAACAACTGTCATTTTGATGCCGCACTGGTCTCCATCATCAACTTCGTCACGTCCATCCTGGCCACGCTGGTGGTGTTTGCCGTCCTGGGCTTCAAGGCGAACATCATGAACGAGAAGTGTGTCGTGGAGTAAGTATGTCGTAGCTGGGGATTTTTTTTGTTTGCTTTTAATTTCTAGTCTTTGTTGCGCGTAGCGTATTTTTTCCTTTCTTTTAAATGTGTTTGCGTTATGCCTATTTGTTTATTTGTCACACACTTCTCGCTGTGTGCAGGAATGCAGAGAAGATTCTGGTGTATGTCAACACCAGCGTATTGAGCAAAGAACTCATTCCTCCTCACATCAATTTCTCGCACCTGTCTACGCAAGACTACATGGAAATGTATGGCGTCATTAAAACGGTGAAGGAGGACAACTTTGCCCAGCTGGACCTTGATCCTTGTATTCTGGAGGATGAACTCAACAAAGTGAGTGAGACATCAATACATCTATTTCCACAGCTCTTCTTCTCAGCCTAGCTTGATAGTTATATTAAATAAAGCTTACACAGTATTGGATGTTGGTCAAGCATGAGGCATATAAGAACAATAATTGTGCACTTTAATCAGTCCAGTAATTTAATAATTCCCAAAACTGAAAACAAACGTAGCAGCACTGCGTCCATGTTAGAAGTCACAGTGGCCCTAATTAGAAAATCTAACTAGACATGTTTTCTGACATAATCATTCAGGCCGTGCAGGGTACTGGTCTGGCCTTCATCGCCTTCACAGAAGCCATGACACACTTTCCGGCGAGCCCCCTCTGGTCCGTCATGTTTTTCTTCATGCTAATTAATTTAGGCCTGGGAAGCATGATCGGTACCATGACAGGCATCACCACCCCTATCCTTGATGCCTTCAAGATTCGCAAAGAGCTGCTGTGTGGTGAGCTTTAGCCGTTGGCTCTTTTCGGCAACTTGAAGTTGGTCAAAGTTCTGATTGTATGTTTGTGTTCCTCAGTGGTTTGCTGTATTATAGCCTTCCTGTTGGGTCTGCTGTTTGTGCAGCGCTCAGGGAACTACTTTGTCACCATGTTTGATGACTACTCTGCGGGTTTACCCCTCACGGTGGTAGTGATTCTGGAGAACATTTCTGTGGCCTGGATATATGGAACCAAAAGGTGAAAGTGATGGAAAATGGCTGAATGATCAGATTTTGGTTGTACACACGTATATGGATGTTCAAATAAGTATCATACCTGTCAACCTCTGCCGATAACTGCCCTTATAAATGATTATGATTCCCCTTACAAACCCCCAAAAAACCTTACAAACACCGTACGAGTCGTACGGTGTTTGTAAGGTTTTTTGGGGGTTTGTAAGGGGAATCATAATCATTTATAAGGGCAGTTATCGGCAGAGGTTGACAGGTATGAAGTATATCAAGGAACTTTGGTTAAAACCTTATCCAATGGATCGTATTTAAAGTATTTAATGCACCAGTATGCCCAAATTTGTAAAACACACGCACTTTTAGGAACACAGATGAAGTTTGGGCGTGGCTTTGAAAAATGAAGCATCTGAAATGGTCTCAGACAATGTCTACAACTTCCCTGTCCTCTTGCAGGTTTATGCAGGACCTGGAGGACATGCTAGGCTTCCGACCATACTCATTCTATTACTACATGTGGAGATACGTGTCACCGGCCATACTGGTGGTCCTGATCGTGGCCACTGTCATCGAGATGGCCATCAGTCCTGCGGGATACAATGCCTGGGTGGAGGCTGAGGTCAGTCCAGCATGCGTGTGCTTGAAATACACTAATACAGTAGTCCACAGAAGAGTGATGAGATGCACCAGTATTCAATGAATTGTAAATATTATTTTTTGCCCCAACCAAGTGGATCATTGGTGGTTAGGAACCAGTGCTGTCGTCGTAATTGCCAACCTCATCTGCTTACCAAGACATCTGTTTTCTTTCCATCTGTCCAGGGCTCCGAGCGTTTCCACAGCTACCCTCCTTGGGCTTCAGCCATGGCATATTCCCTTATTGTGGCCGCCATGTTGCCACTGCCCTTGGTTTTTATGGCCCGCCACTTTAACCTGTTGTCGGACGGCTCCAACAAGCTGTCTGTGTCCTATCGAAAAGGCATGATGAAGGACATGTCCAACTTGGAGGATCAGGACGAGCAGCGCTTTATTCTCGGCAAGAATCTCCGACAGGCGCCTTCCCCCGCACCATCTCAACGTGCCTACCTGGGGCCTGGCGGCACGCAGGAGATGACCGACACTAACTACGGTACCAGCACCAAGACAGGCTACCAGAATATCGGCTCGCCAGAGTCTGAGCTATAATGGGCCAACCTTGTCGTCTGGTTGAGGATGTAGTTCCGCTTTCTGCTTTTTTTTTTCATCGCACCTTTACCCATCTGGTGGATCGGGTCCAGGTACCGTATTTCTACTGCTCATTGGCTTATTTACTAAATACAAATTAGAGCTAAAGTTGCTTGCACCAATGAATGCCCATCCCTTCCCCTACACTTACACACACCCACTCTCTTTGTCACTGCCACGGTTACAAATAATGAGCAAGGCCTAAAACTTGCTGTGTTCCCCACCTGTCAAAGATGATCATCCCTTTTGGAATTTCTTTTGGGGCCCCCCAAAGTGCGTGCAAGAAGACACACATGCTCATGTGCTGTCCCTGATAGAGAAAGAGCACAATAGTTGTAATCGCTTATATTTCTTCTACATTTCAAAGTTTTTGTACAGAAGGACTTTCACTAAAATACACTACTAGAAAAGAAGAGTGGGCAATTACGGCAGAAGACAGAACATACTTTTGACCTTAACTGTTTTTAATCCAAACTTCTTTCACTTTCTCTTTATTTGTAGAGCGCTTACAAAAGAACAGTTGAGAAGAACCATTAGGATATAAACTTAGAAAATCAAGTATAAAAGTTAAGGCAATTAAAGATACATAACATATTCTTAATTAAAAAACCTCAAAACCAAAACAACTAGGAAACAAAAATAAGGGCTCATGCTTTATGCTGTGTTAAAAGCCAAGGAATAAGAAGGGGTTAAAACGTTGTACCCTAGTTTTGCACGTGGAGTCTAGGAAAGGCCTTCTTTGAGATTTGAATAAGAAAAATGAAATTTTGAGTGCGCCAGTGGAGGAAAATCAGAATAAAGGCTCACTTTTGCATATTCCAGTTAAGGGGCAAGTAGCAGCATTTCGAGGAGGGGGAGAACCTGACACAAAGACACACCTCGAGTGTAAAAACAATAATAAATAGTATTATACTTATAGTTAATGTTCTTTGTCTGTACCGAATAAAATCACACATTTGTATTAGATGTCAAATGATGCTACGCTAATCCCAACCACATCATCCATTATTTTTCTCAAAATCATTTAAAAAAAATCCAAATGACTTTTCAGAATAATAGGCACACCCGCATCGTAGTTCATGAGGTAAAAATGTAAATATTTTGACCCTCTCTCTTTTACTCATGAAGCGAATCAAAATGTGAGAAACAGCACAATTAATAAGCAAATAAGGCACAACAAACTATGATGACGATAATGAAGTTGATTATCTGGGTGGACTGGGCTCAAAGTCAAAGGTCAATTGTGACAGGTGTTTAATAAGCACACTATCCTTCGTGCAAACATATCATTGGTGCATCTGTAAGCCTTATTGGATACGTACTGTACGTATTTGACTTTTTTTCACAATGTGAAACCATTCCCTGATCAATAAATATAGAAACATATTCTCCTGGAGCAATGATAACGCACGCATTAGGTGAAATATTCCATATTATACACCCTCAGAGTCACTTTTTATTTTATTTTTTTAAACCACAGCATACATGTTTTCCATTTATTGAATGAAGCACAAGGTTTGTGGTTGATTGGGTCGATAAGGGAATTGGAGTGAGACTTTTGACTTTTGTTTGTGCGTGGCCCAGGGAACCTTCAGTGTGTAATAATAGAGCCATGTTGCCTTGGAGCGGGGGTGGGGGTGCCTTGACAACCTGCCTTAGATATCAAGTGCATCAAGGTGCGTAGTCACCTGCACATTACTTTGCTTGGCAATAGATAGATTCAGTTCAAACATTATTAACTTCTTGAAAATTATTTATAGTAATATCTTTGGTTTCTATAGCACTTTTTAAAGGGATCCAAAGGCAATGTCCAGAATAACAGAGACACCAAATTTGTAGGAACTCCCGATCCTCTCAGTCAGTCACAAACAACATTGTAGAAAACTGTCTGATCATCCACTGTTACCACTAGAACTTAATGTAAAACTTCTAAATCTTTGAAACCTCACCGCCACAATCGTAACCTTATATCTCCCAATTATCGAAACTTGCAGAACTGGCTCTCACATCTCTAAATTAAATGTTTCAAGTATTTTACAGTTTGACTTGCATTCAAGATTTTAGGAAAGATGAAATTAGGTCAAATTGTATTGTATCGGATTAAATTAAGGTTAATCCAGAAATCTTTGCCGAAACTAAAAGAAAAAAATCTTACATTTGGGAGCACTTTTAAGTGGCACTGTGTACGTACATAGCCTGTTTTTGTTACAATCCAGAACTGTAACCACAAGGTGTCTCTGTTGATCCACAAAGAGGCTTCTTTGGCCCCTCCCTTGTTCAAAAGCTATGGGCTGATCAAGTGTGCCGTTCCCTTGGCAACGATGATGCTCATTTGATGATGTTGGTGAATGAATATCAATGTTCTTAAAAAAACAAACAAACAACACGGACGTTTACAATAATATTCCACACCGAAGTAAAATCTATTTCAAAAGCAAAAGTTTTCAAATTTAAAATAAGACGCATGGAATTCCAAAGTCGAATACACCTGACACATGTCATGCTTTTACAAGCCAGTGCAGAGGAACAACATTTTAGGAATCTCTGACAAAAACGTGTCTTCTTCATGGCTAGAGATGAAGCACACTCAAACAAAAGCACATTTGCCTGAAGCACGAAGTAGGAGCAAGGTCTCACTACTTGAGTGATTAGCTCCTGCAGCTGGCAAGCTAAAAATATTCGACCAACCAGTCAGCCAGCCTGCCATGGTGAATTAGGTAAGAAAACATATAGATCTTGTCAGCTGTTCATCTTGGCCCAAGGCTAAAAGCACACTGAAGGTGTTAAATACGATCCTCTGTTTGCCTGACACAATATTCCACATATCATTCCTCCCTCCCTTTTTAATCGGCAATATAAAAAGTATCAAATTTTTCACATTTTAATTTGATTCTCGGATCAATTTCATGGCCCATGAAGGACAATCATGTTTGAAGCGTTAATCATGTTTGAAGCGTTACTGCAATCTGCTTCACATAATTCATCTCACACTGTTTTTTCCAAGTCATTCCAATGCAATGGCCATTCATTCATTCAACCTTCTGCCCGGCCTATCCTCACAGGGCTCAGAAATTATCTATGGATTTCATTTTTGTATGCTAATAGAAAACAAACAATGAATGTAGACAACACTTGTTTTCATTGTCGATGTTCCAATGTGACGCACAATTTTTTCTTTTATCTACGATGTTAGGATATGCTACCACAATTCTGCACAGTTTCCACTGTTGGCACAATTATACCGTATCGGCTAAAGTGCCAACCCCTGATTGATTGATTGATTGATTGATTGATTGAGGACTATCATAATACGTTCATCCATGCTGATGCGTACAGTTTCCAATCCAGGCTTGATTTGTCTTGTCTGTTGTGTTGTTTGTGATAAATATGTAATGCCTATCGAGCCATATCTATAGCTTCAATTGTGCTTTCGCTAAACTACACCCCCACAGACAAGGTGGTCCTTCATGGAGCGGTACTCATCGGATCCATTGAGGCTTTCCTACTGGTGCTGTTGAATTAGATGTCACATTTTATGAACTCATTGCAAGCTATTGATGGATAGACGGTAGACATCCAATTAATTTGAACAGGGAGCATTGACTGTGTGTAAAATGCTCCGTTTCAGAGACATTGACGGCACTGGACGCGCATTCCATTTTGACTGGGAGGGGCTAGCAGCGATCAAATGAGCCTAGGCAAAATGGAATGGATGTCTAGCGACATTGAGGGTGCCAAACGTGGCCGGATGATTCGCCTAAAGACGTTTTGCCAACGGACGTTTGACAGACGGACAGGTCGCCGAATGGACGTTCCACTTTAGGCCAATCATCCGAGCACCGGTGGCAAATGGGTTAATTCTGTTCAAGCTTTGGCTATAATTTCCCTTTTGCTTCCCTAAATTTTACATGAATAACCATTTTTTGTACGGACATTTTGCCAGGCAACAATAAGTCTGTACAGCAAACCCCTTCTCCATTCGCATTGACCATATTTTTATTTATTTATTTACTTATTTACTAACGCCTTACAATGTCGCAAGATACCCCCTAAACAGCTTTCTCTTATGTATGTTAGCGGGCAAGTAGCTAGCACTGGCTACGAGTAGCACTAACTGAAGCAAGATTTCAATTGAGGTCCTTAAAGGTCATGAAATGGCTGGTGGCAAAGTGGTTATTGGTATTTATACGGGTTGTGAAAGAAAATTTCCTTACACTTGCACTCTATTTTATTCCAACTCAAGTAGGAGCCTACTATTTCTAACCAATTTGGTGCAATTAATGGTGAAGGTCCTCTGAAAGTGGGGTGAAGGTCTTAGCGAAAGCAAATGTATCGACTGGGTGTTTCAGTCTTGATGTGAGCAAAGTATAGTTCTACTATTTATTTTATTTAAAATGTAAATCTTGATGTACATTCCGATGTATCTACAAAGCGTATTAGTGTATACTTGAGGTGTAAATAATAATTGTATATTTCCAACTATTTTTTTGGATGTACAGTAGTTCGTTTACTGTTGCTTCGCAGTCTGTCCGTGTGCGTGTGTGTGGGTGTGTGTGTGCGTGTGTGTGTGTGTGTGTGTGTGTGTGTGTGTGTGTGTGTGCGTGCGTTTAGGTGTGCAGTGCAGTGTCAAATCCGTGTAGGTTTTTTGTGGTGTTGATGTGGCCTGTGTTCATGGGATGTACACTCGTGGCTTGTAACTGATTAATGTCTTCGGGTTTCGCGCTGGCAAGAAACTTTGTCAGTGAAATAGAACGTTTAGATTTGCTCTCATTTTGTGGGGCAGTTCAAAATGTGCAACCCATGATAAATAGAATAAAAAATAATCGCTTTATTTTAGTGGTTATCTTTGGTGGCCTCTCTTTTAGGATTTTGATGTTTCAATGCACAACATAGACATAAGCTTCAAGACCTCTTCCGAGTATCAAATAATACACACTATTGTGGTTCCACACTCTGGTTGAATTTTCATTGATTTGTTTGTGTAGTAGTTTTTCAAATGTATTTATTGTTTCATGTTACTGTAATTTATTTTGTTTTCTAGAAATGTGTTCATTGATAGGGTTACTTTATTCCAATACCTTTTGTTTTATTTCATTATTTAAAAAGTGTATTCAAGCTGGTGTTTATTATTGATGAATTTATCAACGTACCATATCCATTTACTTTACTATGCCATTATTTATTATATTTTTGTTTATTTTAATAATGGGTCTCATTAATTTTATACAGTATGTGTTTATTTCCAATGTGGTCTTCTAATTTCAACCCCCAGTCCAAATGACACTTTTCCATATGTAAAAATGTTTTGAAATGTGTATGGAAGGAACTATTAAACCAAGTGTAAGAAACACGAGTTTCTGCTTCAGAAATGATATTTTATCTTAAAATATTTTTCATATATGTACTATAGTCGACAAGCCGCCTTGTGGTGTAGAGGTTAACTCGCCTGACTTCTGTGCGGGCAGGCACGGGCTCAATTCCCGCTGCTGGCGGTATGATAGAGAGTGTGGATGGTTGTTTGTAACTCCATGTGCCATACGATTGACTGGTGACCAGTCTAGGGTGTAGTCTGCTTTTCGCCCGAAGACAGCTGGGTTAGTCCATTAACCCCCGCATCCCTTTTGAGTATGGATGGTATAAAAGATGAATGAATGAATGAATAACTGACAAAGAAGACAAAGGGAGAAATAAACCTAACAACTATCAGGTGTCCTGGCTCATCCACCAATATGACAAACCACCAAAATGTGTCTGGTCACCATGGCAACGGCTCTGATGTCATTCACCAAGCAAGCAGGTGCTGCACAAGAAAAAAACACCCCTAAGCCGTAAATTTACAGTCAGATAATTTTATATAGTTTCTACAGACACTCTTTTTTTATAGACTAATAACACTCATCAAAATGACTAATTATATCAATCACTTGGAAATTGGAAAAGGCAGCTTGAACAGGATCCCATCGTTTGACAGTTGGGGGCTACTCAGTTCAATTAAAGTCTTGCAAGGCATAACAATCACACATTCATGTCGTCAATTAAATTCCCATCGTCACTATGTGTGGTGAAACAATCACATGTTTATGTGCTCTATAGTTCCTGAATATTATAATATCATTAGATATTAAAACATCTCAAGAGGAAAATTATTTTAATGATATATTAACTAAATCCAAGAACATGCTGGCTGGTGTTCAGCCTTCTCATTGAAGCTACTTCCTGTCATGAAAACTCCTGTGGTATTTGTTTCTCAAAAACAGCAAAAGTGTTTCTGGGTAATTTTGATGTTCCATACTGCAAATTGACTTTTAAATGGTCCATCTACCCTACAACATCACAAACGGAACAAAAGCAGTAATTGGCTTATGGTTTGTCGACAGCAGGGATATGGACAGCCTGTGTATTTGCACTAGGTCAGCACTGATAACATTCAAGTTTATTTATGTTTTATTAGCAGGTACACACCTTTTGTACTCGTTTCTTCTGAGCTGTCAATTTAATCTAATGTTCCATTGCTGTAGGCTTTCCTCAAATCAATAAAGTTCAACTCGTTCAATTGATATTAGACAACACGCAACTGCAGCTGAAGGTTCTGTATCCAAAGGTCAGGATGAGGTGCAGCTTCCTTCAAATCCACTTTTATAATTCATTTTTTAGATCAACTCTATTTGAACAAGGCATTTCACCCATGATAAAACTTATACAAACGGTTCAGACATTTTTTTTGGACAGAAAATAAGAAAAAAAGATAAGAATTGGAACTTCTTTTATGATACGTGCGCCAGGAGGTGGTGTCTTTTCGCATCATAGCATCATGGTGGATTGGACAGATTTGCGTGTCCAGCAAACATTAAAATTCCGAAAGTCTAAACAAAAAGGTTAAAAAATGTAAACAGCAAAGCCATCTACAGTGCAAATCATAATTGAGTACAACCTATTTGGAAAAGTAATATTTTTTTCAGATTTGTTATTTCCTCAAGAAGATTGAGAACATCCCAATGAATACAAAATAATAATAATAATCATAATAATCATAATAATCATAATAATCATAATAATCATAATAATCATAATAATCATAATAGTAATGATATAATAATCATCATCATCATAATCATAATCATCATAATCATCATAATCATCATAATCATCATAATCATAATCATCATAATCATCACAATCATAATAATTATAATAATCATAATATCATAATAATCATAATAATCATAATAGCCATAATCATCATAATCATCACAATCATCACAATCATAATAATTATAATAATCATAATATCTTAATAATTATAATAATCATAATAATCATAATTATCATAATAGCCATAATAACCATAATAACCATAATCATCATAATCATAATTATCATAATAATAATAATAATAATAATAATAATAATAATAATTATTATAATTGTCTATTTTGTTCTGTTGTACATGCTTTGTGTTTTTTGGGGAGTTTACAAAAAAATGAATGTAATTTTCTCAAAACCTGCCCAACTGAATCGTAAAAAGATGAGTGGATTTTGTTCACACGTAAAGTGCCATTTTCCAGGAAGACTTGCTGCGGGGGCTGAGAGACATCAGTCATATTCTCACACAGCTCTCACTCAGCTGCTGTCAGCCTTTGCAGACCGATGGTCCCGTGCCAGGCTTGTTCAGTCGAACGACGCGACAGATAGCCAAGACAAGACAGGACAGGACAGCTTGATACTCTTTAAACAGCCAACTCCCGAGCACACACAGCTGAAGGCAAACAACATGATCTGCCTGGTCACTGATTTTAGATGTTCAAGACTAAATTTAGAGACAATCATTGTTTGCAATGTTTGTCCCCCTTCTCTTTAATATACAAAAGAGTCAACTCAGTGCAAAATAAAGTCTAGAAATGCCATAGAGCATGACATACATCTTGAAAAATCACAGTGATGGAATTCACTTACTGCTAAAAGGTAACTGGTGCAATAAATATTTGTCCTAAAATAAATAAAGGTTAGAACAGTAATACAATAAAACACAGAGGGCACAGAAGGGACCAAAGTTAAATACGTGGAAATAAATTTGAGCCAGAAAGAAGGTAAATCCATTAGTGACAAACGATGACTAAAAGAAATACTAAACGAATGCGTGACTCATAAGTGTCAGTCTTGATAGAAGGATTACAGCAGCTACATTTACATGCTGTCAATATTTTGGTTAAGGTCAATATTCCACTGTGTTACAAATTTGAAATACTCTGTTTAAATGTGTGAGCACACAGGGTGACTGCTGTACTATACAAGTACATTTTTTCAAATGGCATATGAAATAAAGTAAAGGTTAGCAGCAGTTTCCTCCTTTCAGGAAAATTGGTTTGAGGCAAATGTATTTTTCACACTTATTGAGACCATTTTACTTTTTAAACTGACGACAACTGTCTAGACAAGTGTTTGTGACTTGTCTGTGGTTTCTTTCACTGAAGGCTGCAAATGAGTATACTTGGAAAAGTTTTCCCCACCTGTCAATATGGTGGAATTGCCTTTAGTTTGCAGCAAAGTGGTGACAGACAGAAGTAAAAAGACATAAAGCTGTAACGATCCTGAGGCTCCAGACCAAATGATTGAATGATCCTATTTCTATTTGTATTAAGATGTTGATTCAGGTAAAATGCCATTATTTTTTGCATTGGTGTAAGGTTATGGTTTCTAGTTAGCCTATTAGATTGTGAGAGTGTTGTTTCAGACCTCCTACTAAAACTGTCTGAATGAAGTTTGACAGCACAATGAATGCCATATTTTTGCTGTATCATTATTTACACAATGCACAAACACACGTGTAGTACTTCTGACCCCAAAGATGTTCTACCAAGCCTTAGTCCTACAATTCCATTCTCCATTCAACGCAAGCCACTTCCCTTGAGCCCAGCAGGCCCCTTTGTAACTTGATCTTGTTGTATTGATCTCACTAATCTGGTTGATGACCTGGAAATAGAACAGAGTTATCCCTCGCAGAGTATGACAGGCTTTATGTTTCCTTTCCCTGAGAAGCCCCTGGAGGTACAATTTTCCTACTTCTGTGGTGCGGTACATTAGTGTGCAGCGAGAGATCATCCGTTGTGTACAATTTCACTTGTTATTATTTATTCAGTAGAAACAATGCATCTTTTTTCATTTTCAAAAAGCCATGGTAGGAACATTTAGTAAAAGGCTCAAACAGTTAATAATTGAAATCCTCCCTATTGTTCTGTGCCGTTTGTTCCAAGTCAATTGCAATCAATGTTCCCTCTAAGCTGCGCGCGTGCGCAATTGCGCACTACTCTTGTCTTCTCTGCGCACAGCAAATCATATGGAGCGCACAAAATAAAATCCCAATTTTTTTTTAGCTGTGAGGCCGACGCGCGAACCACTCATCCGCCAGGCCACCCATTCATAGATATTAATCATAACATTTTATTATTACTAAATCATTTTGGTGTAGTAGACATGCACCTGCTTATGGCAGGTGTGATACTGGTGTGTGCCCATAGCGAACAATGATGATGTTGCTCACACCGGTACTCAGTGTGCTCAGGGAGGTTGTCTTTCTGCCCAGACAAACAAAAAAATTAGAGGGAACATTGATTGCAATCTCATCTGTGATCTAAACGAGGTCAAGATAATGGATGCATTGGATGGGAAAGGATTTTAATCAATGTCCCAAATCAATTTAAAGACTCCGTAAAGCAAAATCAAATACATAAAATATTGGAAAAATTTGGCAGACTACAGAGAACGGTGCTATTACAAAAGGGGAATCTTAATTGGGCCAAACTGTAACTTCTCGATTTTAATAATTTCAAATCTAGCAGGAGCAGACACTTATACATTCAAGAATTAATGCCTTAACACCTTTCAAGTCCAACTGTCAAGGTGCAGAGATCACAGTGGTCAAAGGATTGCGGAGGCCTTGTTAAATATTTAACAAGCTCGTGGTCTCCGTAGAACAGTTAAAGATTGTACAGTACATTATTCCTTCGTGAATAGGGTCGGCGCCTGACTGATTTCCCATCCACCTGTGGTGAAATTCGGGGGGTGGGGTGTCAGGGTTGCGCAGGCAGAATGTATGTTTGTGCATAGAGGTTGAGGGGGTTATATTATTAATGCATTAGCAATATAATGGCTCATAACTGCAAGCATGGACCCCAATCTACTGTAATGATAGGTCCAGAGACAGATGTAGACCTTTTGTAGTTCTTACCTTTTTCACAGCGAGGCCTGTTGCTTCCAAAGGGTAATCCATTACATATTAGTGCTAGCTTCTGCCAATGAAAATGCAACGTTCCTAAAAACTTTTTAGGGAACACAGTGAACACATTAAAGGCCCTTTAAAAAGAATAAAACTATATCAAATTTGTATGAAACATATGCGAAACCCAACGCCATGGTCCTGTGAAAAGATGAAAAGGTGCCCAAAAAGGGGGCTTTTGGTCGGACGGTCTTGTTCATACTCCGGCGGTGGCCCCCTTTGGCACGCCGTTTTCGGGTCGGGCTTCATGCAGACGCAGCCCCTCCGAAGAAATGGGAAACTAGTGAAGATAGCCAATGGCAGAGAAATTCTATGATGACTATTCCAAAATAAAATACAGGATGCTAAAAGAGGATGTTTAAATTTTTCAGATTTTCCGCTTGCTAACTTTTTTATCTAGAGAAAAAAAATCCCATTGAGGCCTTTCAAAACCAAACTGTCATATGTAGAAACATTCGCAAGAAGAGTTATCGCTGTGTTTGTATTATTGTATTATTTGTGTATAAGTTCTTAACCACCCTGAATCATTGTTTACCATTTTTTCTGTAGATAAAAAATGTTCCTGATATATAAGCCAACTGAAGGTCATTAATATTGATGAGCTGTTCACTTCTATTATCCATTTTAATTGATTCCTCTCAATGTGTCAGGAAGTGAACATCCAAATGGACGATGGACTATTTCAGGGACTTCAGAGGCTGGAGTTAAAAAGGAAAATGTCGGTTTATTCGACAGATGACTCGTAATGGCTGAACTCTCTCTCTCTTTCTCTCTCCCTCTGAGAGAATAAAGGCAATCTCAGCACTCGACTATAAGACTCGGCCATGAGCTCAGCAGAGGCTCTTAGGTAGTCAAGGCTCACTTGAAAGCTTTTGCATCTTTCCACATGTTTGTAAGTTGAAGAGCTTGTACGATTTTTCCCCCCTGGAGACTAATGTGATCAATGTTGAGTCAAGATCAACTTTTTTTCTGTTGATGCTGACATTCTTTGAGTACAGATATATAAAAAACTAGTAAATATAGTCTTCTAAGGATTCACCTGGTGACCAAGAAGTATCTTAAAGTCCATTACATGAGTGTGAACACAGTATATTTGTCGGATTCTAGAGTTTCCACATCCACACAGCCAGGAAGGTCCTGCATTTTGTTCCAACCAATACAGTACAGACTATTTAACCAATTATCAAATTGGTGAAAAGGTGTCCTCTATATTGGTTGGAACAAAAACTTGCATCCACTCAACCCTTAATGGAATTGGTTTGAAACAAACACCAGAACCAACGGTGGCTCTAATAAGGCTCAGAGAGCTGTATAAGTCCACTAAAAGGATGCAAATATTGACACATAAGGGTGAAGCTATACTATACTATCCTAGTGGGTGTTTATATAGTGTTACCTAAGAACTTCCAACAACAACACCTGGGCAAGTGCCTTCGCTTCAAAGATGGAGGAATTATCTCCTTGTTATCAATGTCCTGAACAAACTATCATTATAACACTAATAACAACTACAGCATATATGGTTAAATCATCTACCTTGGTTTCTTGTTGTGATTTTTTTCTCAAGGTACATTTGTAAACAGGGGTAAAAAACATTTTTATTCAACTTCTTATCGCAAAAATGTGATGACCTAGTGAAGCAACTTGTTTGCTTCATTCATATTTTTGATTTTTTTTTTCTATTCAAAGATGATTCCATTTCACCTCTGTTTTCCCCCCTCTCATATCATTAGAAATGTGCTTTTGGAAAAATTTTACATGCGTCAGACAAAATTCCACATCCAATTATCCAGATGTGCATACTTTCCTCATTCCATCGGGACCCAAAAAAGAAAAAAAATCCCTGAATGAAGAACTTGTCATCTCTTTTTCTTTTTGTCCTACTAAATTGGGATCAACAGACACAAAGACAAATCAACTTTTCCCATTGAAATGCCTGCAAATGCCATGAATCCCATTCAAGCCTCTCACAAAAGACTAACAAATTTGAATGTAACGTAATATAATACGTTATTTGTAAGTGACAATTTCCTACCTACATGTGTTGGTGCACCATTTGTGTTCAAATATCTGTTGCTATAATAAAGCCATGACACAGTTGCTTCCTCTTAGCTCATTATTGGAGTTTACCATTAAGACACACACAATGAGAAAAAAATGGATAGTGCTAAATGCCCATGCTGAATCCATCATGAAATTAAGTGACACACATACATGAAGCCAGTAGTGTCCATTAGCATTCCGCAAAGCATGCAATGCTTTTGTGGTAGTGGTGGGGGGAACATTCAGGTTCAACATTGAGCGAGGATTTTTTCTCGTGCGCCTCACAAATCGTTACATCTCCATTACCACTCACAAATACCATTGATTTCTTTCTTTTTCGACTTTGGCTCGAGTTGTTATTATTGGTCAGTGGGCTTTTTAGCGCACGGCGAGGCACTTTTGCACTTTGGATGCTTGTGGGCTTTTAAGAAGCATGTTGATATTGTCAGCCCCACTGGTATTAAACAAGTGATTGATTACAGTTTTAAGTGAAGCGGTAATTTTTGGAAGTTACCACTTGGTTGCACCTTTAATAACACTCAAACTGGTTGGTAGAATGTGATTTAAAATGGTCAATGATTTTGTCTGGAGGTGATCTACATCTGGCCGGCGACCACGTGTGTCGGTCGAAAGGTTCCCGGGCAACAAAAGGTCATTTTGCTTGTCTTTATCTACCTTGCCAGAAAATGTATCAGATGAATGTTAATATTATGTCTTCACATCCATAGTTTCAAACAGCATAATAAATCCTCTCCTCGTGAAGGCATGAATAGCCAAAATAGATTCCACAAAAAGTCAAGATGGCCCTTCTTCACATGCGGTGTCACACTGACAGAGAGAACGACACCGTGGCTCGGGCTGAGCCCCTCACCATGGAAACTGTGTTCCCTATCGTCATGACAACCGTCAACTGGGAAGAAGAGCACAAAGCCGTGAAAAGAGGGGCAAACAATGCAAGAGCGTAATCAAGGTTGACAGTTGGATCTCTCACATTTTCTTATTTTTCTGTTTGAGCTCATTTGATTTTATGAAGTACTTCAGTCATCTCTGTGCAAACATTCCAAGCAACATATGAAAACCACTCCTTTCTATAATAATTTCAATACAATCAAGGGGTTACGAGCGTGGTACTCTTAGATCTATTAAAAAAAAAGCTAACTAAGAATGATTTTGAGGTGGCCATTTGAAAATGTAAAAAATAACCTGAGTGATGGAAATAAAGTGTTGCATATGAACATTTTCTCTCTTCGTTAAATCCTTCTTGAAAATTGTGTTGTCTTCACGAGACAAATATACTATAGTAATGATTTATAATAACATATGATAGAGGTTATTTGAGTGCAGTTTTCATTTTATAAGAGACTATCAAACTAGTAGTTATTAAAGTATTAATTCTCAGTTGTACTGCTGGAGTCCCATGTTCTAAACTAATCTCCTCATCACTCTTTGTACTTTAATAAATTAACCAAGTCTCAGAGAGCTAATCATAGCACAGGATGGGACAGAGGTACGGAAAGTATTTGCAGCGCTTCACATTTTCCACATTTTGTGATGTCACAGCCATATTCCAAAAAGGAATTGTCCACAAAGACATTGGGAAAACATATTTAGATTTTTTTTCAGAAATGAGGAAATAACATAACAAAACCTGGAAAAAGAGAAACTCTGCTAATCCACAGTAAATACTGATTTGCTCTTTTCTTTCCATTTCCAAATATTAATATCAGCTCAGATAAATAAAGGCTTAAAGAATGTTGTCAGATGCATACTAAAAATTGATGCAGTGATGCTGGCCATTCAGTTTAAAAGATGACTTGGGTGCATGATTCAGACGTCAAATCAATCCATATTCTTCATCAGATTGGCAAACACTCCAGGCTTAGGTGGCAATCAAATAAACCTTGGTTGAAAGTAAAAAAAAGTGATTCAAATACAGAACGTGCCATCTTGCAGTACAAAATCTCCATTTAGCATATCTTTCTCCCTTCACTCTACATATGGTTAATGCCATTCATCTCCATTGTATGAATTTGACTGAAACACACACACAGTTGCATTAATTATACCGCCACATGTTGGGAAGAAAACAAATTACCCCTCTTTTAAACTCATTTAGTTACATTATCAAATTAATTGAGAGGAAATGTATAATTGGTGCTTAGTGGCTTTAGGTTTGAAATGAGACCAAGATTTTCCCATTTGTGTGTGTGTGTGTGTGTGTGAGCAGTAATTAGTGTTAACTGCCATTTCAAATCTCCATGGTGATGTCCTCCGTACACCTTTTATAACTTTACTGCACAATTCTACACGCACGCATACTCAAAACCACAACTAACAATCACAGATTCCGGTATTAAAACACAGGGAAAACATGATTGGACATGTAAGAGTTTTGAGATACAACTGTATTTACAGAACAAATTAAACTCCAAGGCACTACTTAAACAACATATTCAGTAGTCAAACAGTATGTGGACCAGCTGAAAAAACAACAACAATATACAGAACATTTCATTTATTAAGGAAAAAAAACGAACACTTTATTTTTAAATGCGACACTGCGCTTAAAGGGGACTATTCACTTCATATGTGCATAGAACACAAGACTATATTACACGCACACATATGCATACAACAACTGATGTGCTTCTTTGTTATTAGGAAAATAATACATTCTTCATTCATCGTACATTATAGAGCTACAAAACGAAAAAAAGCTATTTGAATAGGCCACAGTCCAACTGTGCTTATTATATAAACACTTTCTAGACATGGATTTGAATGAACTTGTAATAAACATAAGGCCACTATGGTTAACTGTGAGGAGGATTACTGTATACAATGTGTAATGTAATTGTCAATAGCAGATGGTTGCAACACAGGAAGTAAACCAATTTCGTTTCAGAACATCGTCCAGCTAGCTGCATTGCTCGGCTTGAGACATCACAGGAATGCGAGCCATATGGATGCTAAGGCTGGATTTACACAGCAAAACTAAGTGCATAATTCCGATTTAATACATATATACTTTTTTTGTCATAATTGAATTTATATACACATCTAATATAGTTTATTTAATGTTTTTTTAATGTAAGGTAATATATAATTTACATAGTTTCATGTCTTTACGCATATTCACATTTGATTTGATGGCTATGTTACAATTTGATATTTGTTATATATAACATTTTTGTTATTAACCTCTTAAAATAATTTCCACTTAATTATCCAAGTGATTCTTGAATTTCAAAATTGTTTCTAAAAAGCAAACATTCATCAAATAGTAATTTATTTTTGTATTTTCTGAAAAAATGTGCCACTTAAGAGTAAAAATGGGATTTTTCACTTGAAGCATGCAGTGTGAATCCAGCCTTTCTGTTGCTGTTTTGCACCACTTGAGTGCACATTTGGTCCCAACTCAACCATCATTGGTACTGTGAATGACGTAGGCAGATAACATTGCGCCAAATTGACAAAATGACAACAAAAGCATTCAATTCAATTCAATTTGGGTTGTCTCATGGTGAAATAATGATGAAAATCGGCTAACTTTACAAATGATGTGTAGAATACATTATTCATTAGTCCAAATTCCAAACATAAAAATAAAACAATAGTTTTATCATGGAAACGTAGTTCACAGTCACTGTTATTCTGTACAAAATCACAAGGTTTGAATTTTTACCAACATACCCACAGGCCGTTCACGGCGCAGTGAGCGGCTGTGCAATGTTGACTTCAGGACAGTATTGCATTTGATTTATTGTTTGTAGTTTGATTATCTGTTCTTAGAGACAGAGAGGAAGGTAAATCAACAATCAATCCCACAAAAACTGCATAGGTATAATGAAACTAAAAAACCTTTAAAGCAGAGGTAGCCGAAAACAAAAGTACCGGTAACACATCTATAAGACTAAATGCAAATGTTGCTACATTACTAAATAGTGACCGGCTATTACTGTATAGCATTCGATCATGCAATACGTGCTGTCCAACAGGTGTTATATACATGGTCAAAGATGAAACTCATATTCACCTTGGTATGTATGGAGAAGGGGAATCTGAAGAATTGAGTCTAGAATCCCTCAGAAAGTTGAAAATAAATAAAGACACGTTTGTACGTCCACCCTCTTATCTAAGCCAATCAGCATCAGGTCATTGTGGTCCCATCTGCTTTCGTGTAGTTTGCAGAGCCAGCCATCTTGTCTTTACAAGTTTCTGTTAGACACACAAAATAAATTATTTGAAAAAGAAAGCTAAAAATGCTATTCCATGGCAAAATAGCAATATCTGGACCTAAGGAGGATTTTACACATAACATTATCACATACTATAAGCATGAGAGAAATCAATCAATCATTTTTTTTAAATGTTACTTGAGTAAATGCATTTGTTCACTGGTACTCGATTAGACTTTTATTATGCTAACAACTTAACTTCCGTTTTTATGAGTCTTTCTTACATTTTATTTTCTTTTTTTCCCCCAAGTTGAAATATTGCAAAATTGGTTAAATGAGTTACAAAAAATAAATATATTTCATCATTTTAAAATAACTTGAAATGGTTTATTGCAAAAAATGTAATGGAAAGAGTTACACTTAAAAAGTACATTTAACATTAATATTACATTAAATAATTTTGTGGAATTTACTTTTAAGGAGAAGAAAATGGTCAGATGGCTAGTACAATAATGCCTTAGTAATTGTGTTTGTAGCACATTATCCTTAACACTAACTATGATGGGGATCACGGATGGCATGCTACGGCTCAGAATTGAATTACCCTCTCCTCCCTCTCTTGAAGATTGAGTTTTGAGATGTTGTGTTCTGCTCTCCATTGTAGAGCTTTTGTGGTGAGAGAATTATTTGACAAACGTCTGACATGGCTGCAATAAGAGCCTTCATTCTCGCGACAGTTGTGAAACCTGTGTGACAATTCACACATCTGCTGGATTTTAGGAAGGGTTTGCTCATAATAGGTCAGAAGGTTTTGAGAAAAAAAGCATCTACATGAGCTATATGAGTAGTCTCACTGGAGCCAACCTTTAGTAAGTGGCCCATTTGGATGTTATTGTTGTTTTTCCTTTGAGCTTTTATCAAGACAAAGTGCAGTTTTGCAGGAAAATGACTTGGGAGTTATTGAGTAGTTCGATTAGAGCTGGAAATATCTAGATTTTTTTGTAAATCCTGCAGACATGTGGAGCAGTGCACTTCTGGTTTAAAATTTCAGAACATGAATAATTAATTGTCTGTTTAGCTTGTGAACAATATTTAGGAATGAGTTAGTGGTTTGTGCACTCCAAATGTCCAGACCTTACACAGTTGTCCTTGCACCCCTTACTATTCTGGCAGTGGGTACGTGATTTCATTTTAACCAAACAAAAGGACACCATTTCACTAATCACAAGTGTAATTAGTAGTTGATTGCAGTCAGGTGCTGCTGTTTCAGCCAGCACCCACAGCTGCTCTTTAGGACTCCTGATTTAGACTAATCAAAATAGTGTGTGTGCCTTTAATGGAGCATATTTGCACCTCAATCATATGTGAACCATTAATGTTAATGTTTAAATCTCATTAAACTTATATCATGACAATAAAAGCATTTAATTCAATTCAATTCAGGTACGACAAGCCCTAAAGATCATATTGTATTGAAACCGCATGCAATGGTCTGGGCACTTCTAGTGTGCCTATATTTATAATTTGATGTGAAAAAGGAAGGTGATGATGAGTGAACCTCCCAGACGTTGCGCTGTGTGGAGCACTGAGTCACCATAGTGGACGCTGGCCTCTCCAGGGGTTAGAAGGAAACAGGTGGCCTCCTTCTTGGTGCGGTCTCTCCCCCGCGGACAGCGCAGGGACCATTTTTCACTGGGGGACAGCGGCTGGGTCAGGCTACAGCCTTCCTCCTCGGAAAGGGCCACATTGGCGTCGCCGTTCTGTTTGGAGTCTGACAGCAACACACACACAAAGCACATACACCGCCAGATAAATGCCAACGTTTTTAGCCACTGCCCCCGCAGGGCCTGACAAGTAGTGATTACTGCATGAGACTAGCCTTAGATCAAATTCCCTTTCCGCAACATATTCAGCACATCTCTATGAAGCATTTTGGTGTCATTTCTAATGTCTGTGCACCTGGCATGTAACATTAAGATCATACTATCTCATACCTGTCAACCTCTGCCGATAACTGCCCTTATAAATGATTATGATTCCCCTTACAAACCCCAAAAAAACCTTACAAACACCGTACGACTCGTACGGTGTTTGTAAGGTTTTTTTGGGGTTTGTAAGGGGAATCATAATCATTTATAAGGGCAGTTATCGGCAGAGGTTGACAGGTATGCTATCTTTAAGGATTGGAACCCCCATCTTTCACCATCCTTACATTGTATTTTAGGGTCTGTATAATATTTATAATGTATGATGTACAATAGTCGGTGTGCTTCAATTTTAAAGGGAAGATAACAACTTAATCAAGTCTACCTCAGAAGATATCATCTTTTTAATAAATCAAAATTCCAAAAGAATGAACGTTAGGCTGGTTGAACCCTTCGAATTATCTGTAGGTATGAACATCAATGTAGGTGGTTGTCTCTTTGTGACCTGCAACTGGTCGGCAGCCACAGCAGGGTTTACTCTACATCATGCCTATTGCCAACTAGCTCAGGCTGCAGCAACTCTGCGATCCCCGTGAGGATTAGCGGTACAGATAATGAATGTAGGATAATTTGCGAACTGCGCCTATACCATATTTACGTGAATTTTAAAAAGTCTGTGCACGTCTAACTGTAACATACTGATATCCTCTCCAATGTTTGGTTTACACCTAGTGTATGTACTTTATACTGTAAAACTTGGAAAGTGCACTCATATGCCAAGGAAAACGGCAGTCTGACCTGTTCGGTTGTCGTCGGCAGCCAGCGGACACATGTCGCTCTGAGTGCTTTCCCTGCACGAATTGCTGTCCGACTTGCCGAAGGAAGCTGAGTCGGTCTGAGCATCGGGATTGGGGTTGTGCTTTTTCTTTTTCTTGGGGAGCTTCTGCTTCGCCATGGCCAGCGAGTAGTACATCCCGAAGTTGTTAACGATAACCGGCACGGGCATGGCAATGGTTAGCACCCCTGCCAGGGCGCACAAGGCCCCCACCATCATGCCCAGCCACGTCTTCGGGTACATGTCTCCGTAACCTAGTGTGGTCATAGTGACGACGGCCCACCAGAAGCTGATGGGGATGTTCTTGAAGTGTGTGTGTTTGGCACCAGTAGGGTCTTGCGGACTGGCTCCGATCCGTTCGGCGTAGTAAATCATGGTTGCGAAGATAAGAACTCCCAGAGCCAAGAAGATAATGAGTAGCAGGAACTCATTGACGCTCGCCCTTAAGGTGTGGCCTAGGACGCGAAGACCCACAAAGTGTCGAGTGAGCTTGAAGATCCGCAGGATGCGGACGAAGCGGACCACTCGTAGGAAACCCAGGACGTCTTTGGCTGCCTTGGCCGACAGGCCGCTCAGGCCCACCTCCAAGTAGAAGGGCAGGATGGCCACAAAGTCGATGATGTTCAGCGAGTTCTTGATGAAAAGCAGCTTGTCTGGGCAGCATGCAATCCGTACCATGAACTCAAAAGTGAACCAAACCACACATATGCCCTCCACCAGGGTGAGAATGGGCTTAGTCACCATCTCCAAACGCACCTCTTCCTGTGTCACGTTGCCTACAACCACCAACTCCGTGCGGTTCTGGAGCTCATTGAATGCCTGGTGGGTCTCCAAGCAGAAGGTGGTGATGGAGACCAGGATGAAGAACAGGGATGCTAGGGCCACTCCCTGGTGAAAAAAAACATCAGATGACACTTAATCAACATTGTAACTAGTGTGTTCAACCAGCCTTCTTTTCTTGGAATGTGGGAGGAAACCGGAGTACCCTGAGAAAACGTATGCAGGGCATTGGTGAATGTGCCAAAGCCAGAGAGGAAGGTTGCAACTCATCGGGGATTGAACCATCAATCTCAGAACTGTGTAGCGGCCGTGCTAACCACTTTCACCGGATCAAATCATATTAGCAAAAAATATCTTTAAAAAATCTGTATCGTGAAATCTTTAATGTTCAATTGGGGATGCACATTTGACCAATACATCAACCATTATAGTGCCAGGTCCATCTTTACTGTATTTTTTGGACATGCTTGAAAATGAATGGCGTGTAACACATGCAAACAAAGACTAACGAAGAATTTGTCATACCGCCCTGTTTTCAATGGACAATTTTGCAGGCAGCCAGAAGATTGAATGGACGGACGCCTGTTTGTCTTTACGTCGTAGGCAGCCTGTCTTTATTGTTTACTAAAAGCCAGAACAAATTGCATCACCCTCACTAAATAAATATTCTTGCAGCTGGATAAATAAGTCTGGTGTGTATGTGCGTGTGTGTAGTCCCTGAATGTGTTTACATTGTTTAGCGACTCATCTCCCTTTTAGGATGAAACCCTACCACTGCTTTTGAGTCAAGCTCGGTAACGCGTGTGTGTGTGTGTTTGGAAATTTGTGTGCAGATTCGTGAATGTGTGTGTCTGTCTCATTGTGTCTTGGTGACACACTGTATATCCGTTTCCAACTTCACTCATGGGCAGCTCCTTAAGTGCATGGGTTCATAATATATACACACGAGGCACTATTTGCATATGAAGTCTGTTCTTTCCTGTACAAGTCCTCATATACATTAATGTGCACTAAAAGCCTTCATTGATTATTCCTATTCTGAATAATGTTTGGAGTCTTTATTAATGGAAAAAAAACTTTCCACAAACACCGTTGTGCCTGGCAGTGAGTAGAAGCTGAAGTAACTTTGTCACCGCCAAGCTCGTGCTTTTTGCTTTTGCTTTGTTGTTATGCGGCCTTTGACTGTACTGTCTAACTTATAACTATGCCTTTTCTCGCTACTGTCACAATGAAATTTCCCGAATACGGGATGAATAAAGTTATCCAATCCAATCTCCTTTCAGCTCAATGGATGAGAAGCAACCACAGAGTTATTTTAAGGGTGCAATTTCCCACTTTTTCTGAACAATACAGTCTAACAAAGTCAAATAATCTATCTTCTACTTATTCGTATCTAGATGACTGTTCAGAGGAGAAAGGCACAAATGTAGTAAATCAGTGTGCTGTCATACGCCCTCTTCAGTGCGATTGCCACAGCCATTCTAAAGCAAGTTGCTGACCATAATAAATAGGGTAAATCCTATTTACCTCACCTCACACTATACAGTCTCTGCGGTTTCATGCACACAGAAAATTAAGCACGAGCCAAAGTCTTTGATAGGAAATACAGACCTGAAGCAATTTATCAGGGACATTATGGACATGATTGGGTTAAAAGAAAATAACTATCCATAAGAGATTAAATATGAAAAACAAATTAAGTTATTTCTTTTTGTGGTGTGAGTTGTTTTTTTTTTATGTCCCCACATTTTGCAAGGCCTTGACAGTTCAACTGATATTGATGAGAAAAAGGACAGACCTAACTGAAACTGAATAAAAATATCATTGGCTTAAGTGATTAGTCAAAGTTTGTTTATCATCACGTCAGGATCAGCAATCAAGACGTCAAAATTCTTAATTCTTTCAATCACTAGTGTGTGTACACTATGTGAAAAAAAGAAGCGTATGATCACACTTGTGTGGAAACTTTAAACACATCATGAAGATTCATTAGTGTGACCACCGTGGCATGTTGTTGCCAACGAACAGACAGATACACACATAGAACTGAACAACCAGCTCTTTGTTTTGTTGGGACCGAGAATATGATGTGACCAAGGTCAATTCTATGGTACATGCTTCCATACAGTAGATACATAGCAGTGGCAGATGTACGGCCACCAACAAGAATAGCCAGCGCTAAATGTCTTTGTTATTTTAACATCATGCCATCCCCCTTCTTTGGTTTAAATGGAATACAAAGTCGTTGTTTTTCTTGGGGGATAAGTGGTCTAAAAGATAAATGCCTGAAATGTGTTCAGGTCCAGGTATGCTGACAAAGAAGGGGTGCACTAAAAGCTCGTTTCGCTCTGTGGCCATTAGCCTGCACATTAAATGCTATTTACACTCGGGTGTATCTACCGTAAAGGTGGTCCAAGAAACTCGGTCTATTCCCTGAACACTTAAAATGCTGTTGAAGGTCAGTTTATATCAGCACGTGACTACAATAAGGGAGAAATACAATGCATTTCCCTCCACATTTTAAAACAATTCTGACATGTCACACATTTCTGTGACTGCTTTGGAAATAACAAATTTGATGGCCTGACAATGAGTGCACATAAACAACCAATGGTTGACAGTCACGTTAAGCCACATTGAGACAAGCTATTGATTTGTCGCACTAAATATCACGTCTCATTAACAAACTAAAGACTGGTCACTGGCAAAACACAATAGACTGATCACCAGTCATTGTCAATGAAGATAAGATTTTACACACACTCTCCTACTGCCAGTTTCTGCATTATATTGACATTCTAAGACATTATTGGAAAGTTCATACAAACAAGCAGAGGCAATCTTAAATTCGCACCTCAGAACTGTGAGACAGATGTGCAAAGCGCTTATCCAGTGTGCCTTCTTGCTGAAAGGTGCATGGCTAAACAGCCTTGCCAGACTCCAATTTGCCCCAATTCTAACTACAGAAAAAAAAGCCTGAACATATGATGTTGCCCTCATCATGCTTCACTGTAGATAAAGTGTTCTTTTGGTGATGAACAGTGTGTCCTTTGTGCCAAAACATGTTTGGAAATGACGACTAATGAGTTCCAACTTAGTTTAAATTTTTTGCTAAACATACTAAATATCTACTTATGTACTGATTATTTAGGACTATGATCAAAATGAAACAAGGACAAGGTTATTTAGACCTATAACTGCAATAATATAGGTATGGAGTTATACTACAATGCTAGTAAATTTGCAATGATCGACAAAGTCCCCCTGAAGTATATGAACCCTACCACGGTATTATTATTATTTTTAAAATGCGAGTACTTACTTCATGCTACCCTTTTGTGTATATTCTTTGCTTATCACTGTTGTCTTTTATGAAAGGTATTGAAAAAAACAACAAAAATATATGCGCAGGAGGACAGCTTGCAAAGCTTTTTCTTTGCATTTTTCTCTATTTGTTTAACCATGTAATGAAAAGAGACTGACTGCAAAGCACAATATGAGCAGAGCATTTGATGCATTTGGCCCATCAGATGCTAGTATAAATGTACACTAGTACAATAAAAAACAAATCTAGGTGACAATAACACTCTGCAAACATCCTTTTTATTAGTTTTTGTTTTAATATCAGCTTTTTTTAAAGATATGAAACTACATTTGGTCCTTGCATGTTTAAAATATGAGATAGAGAAAATTCACATTTGATGAAAGAATGATGTACAGTGAATATTTTAAACACACGGTTTTGATCTAATGCAGAATGAATGTTGTTTAATAATTTTTGGGGAAAAAAACAACTTTTTAAAAAACTTGTAATTGTGGACATTTAATTTTCAAAATGTCCGACTCTGATCATTTGTGCTGTTATTGAGATGCAAAAGCCACATGTTGCACCTGTTCGCGCAACATGTGGGCATGGGCAAAAAAACCCCAATTTTTTTGTTCATCTTTTCGCACATTTGGGTGGTTGTACGTTGATCAAATGAATTGAAAAAAAAAGAGTTTCTTTTGGTTCATATTAATGCAGCTTAAGTCCATCTCAAAACTACCTGTTGTACGGCGAACTCACCCTGGCCGCTCTGGATGAATAGGGGTCGTCAAAAAGGGCCCAGATCTTGGGCTGCCAAACTTCGCAGCATCCCCTGGACCTTCCGGGGCACTCCTCGATGCCGAAACGCCGCGGCACGTCGCCGTCGTCGTCGGTGTTGTCGTCCGGCTCGGGGGGCTCGAAGGTCTCCAGCGCCTCCTCGGCGTCGCGGTGCTGGCGATAAGTCATCCAGCAGCAGGGCTCCACGTCCGTCTCGTCGATGCCCCAGAAGGCCAGCTCCTCCTCGAAGAGGGGCCCGCACACGTCGGCCGGGCAGTGGAGCTTGCCCGTGCGGTAGTAGTTGAGTACGTAGGCGAAGATGCCCGGGTGACGGTCGAAGAAGAGCTCCCCGCCGGCGCTGCTACTCGGCGGCGGCGGCGGCGGCGGGGAGTTGCACGACTCCTCGGAGGAGCCCACCTGCGGCTCCGGGTGGGCCAGCCAAGCCAGACGGGTGCCCGGCAAGGTGAGCAGCGTGCTCTTGTAGGTCTCGTGCCGGGTGCCACCCACGTTGATAATAATCTTATCCGAGTCCTCGCCTCTGGACATGTCCTCCTTGAGACACGATTTGGAGGGAGGCTTGTTGCCGGACTTGCGCCCTCGGTAGGACGAGACGCACACGGAGCTGATCATCGCCAAGTCGATGATGATGATGATGATGGTGGTGATGATGATGATGGTGATGGTGGTGGCGATGGTGATGCTGATGATGCTGATGACTGGCTGACTGCTTGCTTCCTTGTGTCAAAGCATCAAACGCGTCCTCATCGCAGCTCCGAAACCACTTGTTTGCCAGACGAGTGTGGATTGAGCTTTACTTTAGTCCTCCTCGCCGATGGGATCCTGCCGCCTATTCCGCATCCGGCAACTTTTCCCCGAGAGACATTCAACAGTTGGAGCAGATAAGCGCCGTGTGCCTGCTTTTTCTTTCTTTCTTTTTTTTCCAGCGGGGAAAGGCTGTTGTTGCGCTTCTTCCTCCCTCACCGACGCCAAGCCACACAGCTCCAGAACAAGGCTCAGCCTTAACCCTTTATAGGGCAAATGGCGATTTTTTTTGGCCTCATTTAAAAAAAGGACGTATACATTTTTATTATAATTTAAATCATATACTTTTTTTTAAATTATTGATTATAGATTAATCTATTTTGAAGATGTTTTCACGAATCTATTTATTAATGTGTAGAAATTAGAATGGTAAACAAACAATATTATTTTTTTATTCACAATATGGTTGAAAAAATGTTGAATGTAAAGTAAATGCATTTAAAATGATTGAAACTTAGAGAAATGTGCTTAAGTTAGGGGCCTCAATAAAACAAAATTTGGTCAGCACGTTGGCCCCACAGCTCTGGGGTCCTGGGTTCAAATCCAGGTCACGTCCACCTGTGTGGAGTTTGCATGCTCTCCCCGGGCCTGCGTGGGTTTCCTCCAGGTACTCCGGTTTCCTCCCACATTCCAAAAACATGCACGGTAGGCTGATTGGAGACTCTAAATTGCCCCTAGGTATGGGTGGGAGTGTGCATGGTTGTCCGTCTCCTTGTGCCCTGCGATCGGCTGGCCACAGATTCAGAAAATGAGATGAGTATTGCATTAATGAAGTCTGTATTTTCCAGAATTGCAATTCTTTCATAGTTTGGGCCTACAACTGCGAGAGAGAAAAACAATAACTCTCAATGTTACATGAACAGGTGCCCTTTTGTCTATTGTGCCTTATTTTACTATTACTACTTTAACGTATGATGTTTGTTCTTTGTTTCTTAGGAATTAAAAAACGTACCCGTATTTTTTCCCATTTCATTGTGCTTTATTTGTCCTAAAATTTCGGAAAACTTAGTTTGTTTTGTGCACTTCTAGGAAGCAGGTGAAATGTTAGTAGCCCACAAGATGGCAGCAGTACCTTCTATACACCCCCCTAGTCGTTCATGTCCACAAATGACTTTCCTGCACTACACTAAAAACAAAAATGAAAAAAAAAAAAACAAATTGAAGTTTTCCATTAACAAAATCAGCTGCACTTATATATTTAGCAACAGGTTTATAGCTGTGAGGCGTTTAAGGTGCACAATGAAAAAGTCTATGTGCAGTCTTATACTGCTACTTAGTGAAAAAAGAATGTGTTTCAGCGCAACTCATTTAAACAATTTTTTTATTCCGCCTAGGGTGGGACTTTAGGCCTCAAGGTCGAAGGCCACCATTTTTTAAAGGTATGGTTGGGCCAGATTATAAGATAAGAAAAAATACAAGTTTTGTGTAAATTCAAGTTGAAGGAAAATGAGGGGTATCTCTTTTTCTTATAGAGACAAAGAGAAATAAGGCAAAGCCTGTAACTGTTAAGAAAAACACACAAGTACAATCACATCTGGCTAAAGGTTTATTGCATTGAAATGTGAGAAAAAGCATAAATAATTTAAAGTTAACAAAGAGCCATGCAATGTAATTCAGTGCAAGTACTGGCTATGGAGCCATAAAAATATATATAAAATAAAAACACAAATCTTAAAAACAAAAATAGCAATACAATCAAATACTTTACTGTTAGATCTGCACCTGTCAGACATTTGCAGTATAAATTATTCAAACAACGTGGAATTGAATCCATTTGAATCTTAAAAGTTTGGCCACTATTATAATGTAATTTCACATGAGATCACACCAGGTGCAATGTTGTTTTTATGCTTCAAGGCCAATGGACCAGCAAAGGACGGTCTACGGCAAACCCCGGAAGTCATCAGGGATTGCGTGTAAACACTGATTTACTGTTTGCCCAATTTCAAGTTCTTTCCAATCCCATCCCAAACCAGCGGCCTCTTCAAGAATCGGAGCACGCCAGCAAGTCGTATTTGAGGTGACCCACGCGGTCCACCTGTCTGCGGGGGGTCATTCTCCAGTAGTAGCGGTCCCAGTAGAAGTAGATGTGACCTATGAACCAGACATGTTTCAACTTAAACAAAAGAGCCCAAAGTCTAGAACAACTTCATCATGAGTAAGAGTAAGTGGTCAGTAGGAATGTGCAACGTTGCCCAATTAATGGCATGCCACAGATGCCAATTATTTACCGTTAAACTGGAAGACGTCATCAGGCTCACTGGGAACACCGCCAAAGACAGTGTATGTGTATCGTGGGTACCCCCTGTCGACCATCTGGGCCTTCACATCGAACCTGTGTGATGACAAACAATATGAAATACACTTCCCCTTATTACATTTAAGTGACTGAATTTGAACACACCTCCAGTATTTTTCCCCACTGAAGAGCAGAACTTTGGATTTTCCCCTCTGAAGCGCACCCCCAACTTTCTTCACGCTGGCAGGTAGGCCGAGCTTCTCAATGTTGCGAGGGCCCAGAAGGTTCTGTCCAGTGTACACCCAGAATTGGCGGCCTAAAAAAAGACCGGCAAACGTTAAAGTATATTATATTTTGGATGAGTAGGTTGTGGACAAACAGTGCACACACAGAATACTTGTGGAGAGCAGTGAGTGCTAACAAATGTGCCATACAGACTGTATACTATACTTGTAATCCAAATTGACTTGTTGGCACCAAGTTTTACAATTATATTCTGCCATTATGTTTTGCACTGGGTCTTTTACTATGTGACACACTAGCTTTGCTTTTGCTCGTTATGTCACCAAGAAGCATCATCATCTTTTGACCTGGTTTGTGTGTCTTTTACAAGAAGCTCAATGAAGCGCACATACCAGAGAAAAAGTAGAGTTTCCCCGTGAAAAGATCTTCAAAGGCAGCGTCAACGACTGTCGGCAGTGCCGGCCAACGTTCAGAAACCTTCAATGGACCTTTGAGCTCGCTATCACTTTTGCTGCTGGATTTTATCCAGTAATATCTAAGGAGAAGAACACGTGCATATGAGCATATGTGACTCGTCATCTACGTAATGTGCCACAATGTTGTTTTCCTTACCCGTCACTGAAGAAATATAAATTGTTTTTAATGTTGGTAATGGTGTCAAATCTGTTCACTTGGCAAATGTCTTTGGCTGTTGGATCCACAGGATTTTGAGTAGTGGTAGTAGGTTCGGTTACAGGCATTGTGGTGGTAGTTGTGGTGTCAGGTCTGGGGGGTGTGGGATTTGGGCCTGTTCTGCGTCCTGACACAATAGAATGTATTTTTTATGAAAGCGATAATGAAACCTTTGGAATGTGAAAGGATATTGGATGGTGCTATCTTTTGTTTTACCGTAGAGATACTGAATGCCAGCCATGTCGTCTTTGTGCAGAGAGAAGTTCTCCACGTAGGTGTACATGGGGTACATGAGTGCCTGTCGAATATTGGAGTGGTCCAGACCGAGCGCGTGCCCAAATTCGTGAGCAGCCACCAGAAAGAGGCTGTAACCTGTCACAGTTCACAAATCAAAAGGTATTAGAACCCCAAAAAGTGAATTTTGAATGTACTATATCCAAATGGTTGTATGCCAGTGGTTCCTATCCTGCCACAAGAGTGAAATTGAAGCACTAAGTAGTACATATTTTGTGAGATTACTATTTCTTGAAAAAAGAAAAAGAAAAAAAACACCCATAAAGGAATTATAAAATTAAAAAGTGCTGCTTTCCCAATGAAAATATATGTGCTCTCCAGAGGTAGGCAGTTAATTGCAAGGCCTTGAGTTTAATTGTATTTTCAAGTGCACCCATTGGTCAAAACACCGTATGCTGAATCATATTGCATTTATGGAATAAGAAACATATAAATATTTCAATTTCCTTTATCTTGGGGTATCATTTTGACAAACAACCACTCTGCAATTAAAAGAAATTAACTGAGAGCGAAGATTTGTATTGTAAAAATCATACGCCTCCATTTTTTGGTCAAATCGTTAAAAAAAACCCTTTTCACCTTTTGATCAAAAGTATGCTTCATTTAATTTCTCACCTTGGTCGCGACAGAAGCCCCATTTGTTGTCGCTGTCGTAGCTGGCGGTGGTGGCGCACCACAGCTTGCCATCACCTCGGCCCTCACTCGTGCACGTGTCGTACTCCTGGCCAAGGAACGTGAACGGAAAGTGGCATGGCTCTCCCTCAGAATTTCCTCCAGAGACAGCAGTATCTGCTCATTTGGAGAAACACAAATGACAATGAAGTAAAATTAAAGAACTACAAAAAAAGAACAAATGGATTGGCATTATACACAAGAAAATCCTAATTTGACTTTTTCCAAACACGCACCTGTGGTGGGACAAAATCCATATTTCTTGTCCTGGTCGAAGTTTTCTGTGGTGGCACACCAGCGATAGCGGTCTTCACGGCCCTCTATAGTACAGCTGCTGTATTCTTTCCCCTGGAATACGAACGGAAAAACGCATGGTGCGGCGTCGGCGTTCCCTCCAAAAGTGTATAGAACTGTTGGTTTGGGAAAAAGGAAGGGGGTCATCTTGTATTCCGTTTACTATTGAATTATTTGATAACTTCATCTATCTAGCTATGTCAGACTCACGTTCACTGGGACAGAAGCCATATTTTTTGTCTTTGCTAAAATCTGCGGTGGTGGAGCACCACGGCAAATTGTCCGAGCGGCCAGCGGTGGTGCAGGTTGTGTAGGACTTGCCATCAAACCTGAAGGGGAAATGGCAAATGGCACCCTCGGCATTCCCATAGCGGGTCTTGACCACTTTTGGAAGAGAGTGCAAATTGTTACCAACCGAGTATTGTTACATTTTGTGGAAGGCAAGGCGCCAAGTACCTGCTCCTTTTCCGAGTGTCCAGTTTTCATCGTCATCAAAGTGGGCGTCCCCCTGGATCCCCTTGCCAGGAGGATACGCGTGTGCCAGAAGGCCATCTTTACCATCAAAGGGGTATGGGTCTCCGTGGTCTAGAAGATGCCATAACGTGCTGGTTAAGGTCTTCGGTATGCCAAAAATGTTCATCCATCAATTTGAATGTGTCTAACTGTGACCCGACAATGACTGGCTGTTTCACAGCTCTCATAATAGTGAAAATGCACATGATAAAACTTTAGCTAGCTCTAATTATATCAACAGATTTTTCTAATCCAATCATTATTTTTATCATTGATAATAATAAAGCCTACTTTGACACTTACCGCCTTTACCAAATGACACCATGATGTCCGCCGTCCCTTCAAAGAGGCGAGTGAACGTCAGAGGGGTGACGTCACTCCAAACCTTAAAAGCTCTGGCAAATGCATCATCGGTCACAGAGCTGTCCAAGTCTGGGGAGTAGTTTAAGATCCTTTGGAGGGAATGGTTCGATTTTTTAGTAAACAGGATTTCAACTAGCTTATGAATATTTTTCATCACGCGTAGAAACATGACATATTAAATCAGGAGACTGAGTTCCGTCAACTCACCTATAAGTAACGTCATTGTGGTCCCATTTAAGGTCTCCATCAAAGGTTTTGTAGTTGGAGACGTCAGGAAGGCCACAACGTGGCCGCTTCATAGCCTCCAGGGTTGCCGAGTCCAACTGACCTGTTTCTTCCAGACCCAAATGTTGTTGCATCTTCTTCAAGGCCTTGGAGGTGGACACGATGGACTGAAAACTACTGCGCTTTAGGGTCTCCATGTAGCCAAATTTGGTCAAGTAACTCTGAGGAAAGAATACAGCTGATGAGAGTACAGTAAAGTACAGAAGATATTGACACAGGTTAGACCTGGGTGGGTGATTTGTCCATTTTACTTTATTTGTCGATTTTTTCTTTTTATGTCTGTGCTTTGGGGTGAAAAAACAGTAGTATCCGATTACGACTTAGCACCTTTTCGAGCCCAGCCTTTTTAAAATAAATATAATATAAAATAAAATAATTGACTCTCTTACAGCTACTCAAACAAATTATGAGCAAAAGCATTTTCAGATGGTTTTCCGAATTAGTTCAGTAGTAGGCGAATGATGTGCTCAATATTTCCAAAGATTTAGTGCTGAAAACTTTGTGCTATTTTAATTCAATCTTGTTTTGTTTTGTGGAGCACTATCGTAAGTTTGATCAACATTCAAAGATCAACCTTGTTTAATGTTACACAAATGGAAATGCCTTTCAAGCAGCCACAATTGGCCAAAATCCCCAAAGAAAAACAGGCAAAGACAATATGCATTTTTGTACTGTATATATTTGCCTTTTCAGCAAGAAAAAAAATGCTAAAATTGCCCAGTCTAAGTGCCCCATGGGTAGTTTGCACTTCCACTTCCCAGCACAGCTTGTCTTTTTTACATTTATTTTTTTATTTTTCCCAAAACTCACTGATCAAAATAACATGCACCATCTGCTACTTACTTGTGCCAGCTCCATATCAGTCATGTTTTTGATGATGTCTCCTGGAAATGTGACCTGGACTGACTTGAGGGGAAGGCTCCATCCATCCCGCAAGGTGCCGAAGCCCCAGAGCAGACACACCAGCAAAGCACAGGATCTCATGGTGGAGACCGTCTCTGTCTGTGACGATGAAAATCAAGTTGAAATGTGCAATTATGTCTAGAGTCCTCTTTTTGCCTTCCCGCCGCTCTTGTGTCCTTGTTTAGATTTGTGGGGCTTTTTATGCAACTTGACGTCTTAGTCACATCACTTCATCACCGCCCTACCCAACCTCAACCCTCCCACTCCACACTTACCATGTGCTATCAGTTCAATTGCCTCTCAAGGGAATTTCCGAAATATTCTCATTTGACTTTGCAACAACAACAACATTTAAGTTTGGCATTTGTGTGGGTATTTTGAGTCCACAAATTATATAAGTAAATCCTCACAATTGAGTGCATTCATGTCACCCTATTAAAACACATTGTTTATTGAGACCTTTAATGAGATCTGGACATTTAGAACAGTTATGGTTAAAGTATGGCTGGCATACCATGAATGGGTTCTCTTGTTTTTTATACATTAATTAATAAGTTTGGTAATATTTTACTTTAGTGCTAATAATAAATATATAGTTTATATAATTGTTTTTGGATTAAATTATTAAAATTACACATATGAGATATAATATACTTTACTTCAATTTATCAAAAATAGAAATGCATTTCCTCCTTATCTAAAGTTGGATAAGGAACAGAAATAAGTTAGTATTTGAAAGAAACAAAAATCAAAGGAAAATTGTTTTCCCAACTAACCCATTTAGTTAGTTTGTTCTCATGAGGTAATGTTATGCGTTATTTCAGCCTAACACATGTCGCAATGTAATGTTACATCTCCTTCCTCTTTATTGTCATTCATTTGCAATGATGTGCTTCAACATTACTTTTTTCAACATGGCCCCTTTTCCCATTAAATAGTCTTTTTGTGATACTGCTCCAACATGAAAGCATTTTGCAACTGGAGATCGAAGGCTGAACATCTCACACTAAATGTAGACTGTACTATTCATTGAAATGTAGTAAATGGAGAACTTGAGATTTGTAAAGGAACTCCTGTAATATTGTGGAACTCTATGCAATCTTTTTTACTTGGAACATATCATGGTACATATCTACTGTTAGAAATGACCAACATTTCACTACCAACTTTCAATATGATCGGTTCACAAATGATGGAGGAGTAGAATTTAGTAGGATGTTAGTGTCCACAAGAAGAACAACATGAGGGGTGATTGTCAGTCCTTCACCCTGTAAGAAAGTGTTCCTCTACGAAGATGCAGTAATATATTTGTCCACAGAACAGACAAGTTATAGTGTTTATAGTTGAGCATATTGAGATTTCAATATCCAATGTTGTCTTCTCCATTTTAAAGTTAACGTCAGCTGAAACTTCACTAAGCTTCAAGTGACAAACAGCTTGAAATAAGCACACTTTGCACCTTGAATTGAATTGAATGCTTTTATTGTCATTATACAAGTACTATAATGAGATTTAAATCTTACTTGGGAAACGGCATCAGAGATTGAAGAGATGCAGGAAAAAAAATGTAAAAAGGTGCTTTAGAGTTCAATTGTGTAGGACTGGTTAAGTACTGTATATAATTCAATGTTCAATGTACTCAGAGTTCAATGGAGAATGCTCCAATGACTGAATTTTTATATACTAGCTCATTAATGAAGTTCATATTTTTTGTTATTCAGGTACTATTGGGCATAGTTCTCAATGAGATTTTATGAAACTGAACTATGGTAGTGCACTTGTTGCCTTACTTGGTAAAAAAAAAATGCAATGTTATAGAGAGAAGTGGTTAGATGGATGAGCTATCCTTACTCATAATTCAATTTCTTGACGCAGTTTATGATCCCCCATTATTGACACAAGGTGTGAGGCGTCATTTAGCAGCCTACATGCAACATCAGTCAGTAGCCTACTCACACCTCTGAAAAATGTCGTAATCTTACATTAGTACTTCTCCATTCTGATTGCGCATCCGAAAAACCGCTTTGATGATCTAATCCTTTGTTGTCATTCGACTTGAAGTGAAATACAGACCTTTCATTCCTGCGATGTTATTGATCTTTGTGTCTGAAAATATTAATAAACCATCATTCTCTCGTATCTAGAGTGGTCAATGGCCCATAGCAGAACACGGAAAGTTAGCAAGGAGTTTGTCACCAATCAATGTTAGGGCCAGTAGACACAAACATGTATTATATTTTTACATATCTCTGAGGATAATCAAGTATCTGACGTAAAATTAACATATACTTATTTTTGGAGTGTAGAAGGAAAGTGCAGGACCCGAGGAAAACCCACGCACGCACGCACTGTGACAAAATGCAAACTCCACACAGGAAGGCATAAATTTGGCTTCGGGCTGAACAATTTGTCTATTTAGGTTCATAGGAGGCACCGAGTGGCATCCACACAAGGCAAGGCTGCTTTAAAAACATCTGCCTCTAATTTGACGTGGCGTCAAAGCCCTAACGAATGCGGCTCCAAGTCAGCAAAGTCATCTGGATTTCGGCTTTTTAGCCCCCCAAAACAAGTCTGGGACAGAACCTTGAAAAAGACAATTTTTCTGTGGTATTCTTGCTAAAATTGGCTTCAGTCATAACACGCGTACACAAAGAGGAATAGGCGCCCACCAACGTCACGAGTGCTGGATAGTATCATGGCACCGAAATAAGTTCCTCAAAAAACATGAGGGCACAATCCATGCAATCAAGTTACACTCCAGAATACTGTTGATGATAAGGCCTTTTTTATTTGACAAAACTCTGAATTCTATTCTTTCTCCACTTTTCTTAAACCAATAGAAAATGGCAATCTTAAATAAAAACAGTTTGATCTCTTTTCTCCTTCAGGCATTTAATTGTTTTCATAAAGATTAATCTTTCAACAGTGCTTTAACTCCCCCAAAAAAACGGTACTCGGTCGTTTGGTCGCCGGTCTTTTGGTCGCCGGTCTTTTGGTCGTTGTGGTTATTGATAATTACCATTTAAATCATTGCTCAAATTCCCTAAGTACAAACTGCGAATTATTATTTAGTCATATTTAATGCCCTATTAATTATTAGGCTAAAGAAAAGCTCCAAATTTCCCGTACTTTTATTGTGTTTTGTTGGAGAACTTGTTAAGACCCTGACTGACGTCCCTTCCTAAGGGGACAACTCATGTACATACAAACTCTTATACACTCACACGTCCGCTCAATGAAACTGCTCAGGGCCATTGTTGGCTTTGATTGATGCGTAGACCGTGTTGTTTTACCTTGTTTTGTCGCCGGTCTTTTGGTCGCCGTTTTTTTGGTCACCGGTCTTTTGGTCGCCGTTGTTTGGGTCCGGGCGACCAAAAGACTGGCGACCAAAAGACCGGCGACCAAAAGACGGCGACCAAAAGACCGGCGACCAAAAGACGGCGACCAAAAGACGGCGACCAAAAGACCGGCGACCAAACGACCGCACACGAAAAAAACAGCAATGAATATCTTTCTTCATGTTTGAAAAAATATTTTGCACACCTTTTTATACAGTAATGACATTTTAAAAGTTCAACAATTTAACAGTATGAAATGAACCAAACCGCATGACAGGACTAGTCGAGTTTAGCAAGGTTTTTGTTGGTGTTGCTTCTTTCCCCACAGGAATTGAAGTCACTCATCACTTTATGAAGAAATGACTTTTTATGTGGTCAGAAAAATTGGCATCGCTGACTAGTACAAATTACCCTACTCTTCTATCAAACAACAACATAATGTAAAGCACTACAGAAAATAATCAACCCTGCTAAAGTTTATTGCCAAAGTTATTTGCCCTATTCTTTACACAAAAAACAACAAGTGCATTTGTCCGCACTGATTCTGACTTCATACTGGGATTATTTCCTATTAAGCACTGTAAAAGACCAAGGTCATTTCCTGTCTGCCAAGTGATGTGCTACTTCTTAAGCAAGCATCCTTCCTCAGCTGTGTGTTTTTTTCAAATACGTAATGTCAAATTTGTGGTGATTTACACTCATATACACACACACACACACACACACACACACACACACACACACACACCTACGCAAAGAATGACTGCGTTTGATGTTGAGCCAATATTAGCCCATTTGGTGCGTATTTCATTTGCTGACTTTGTGTTCTGGGAAATGTTTATTATCTTGTAGCTTTCCAGTATGTTGAGCCATTGCCTGGAAGTATGCTGATTTTTATGTTATTCGTTTTTGTATTACATTAAAAAAAATTCTGTATTGGATCATACCATATATTCAAAGAAAATTAATTTAATTATTTCCCACACAATTTAAAGGACTCATAATTACGTGTACATTAGCAAATATAAACACCTCTGTGAAAAAAGCCAAAATTTTGTGCACAGTAAGTCTGTCTTACAAATAGTTAACTTTATTCACTTCTGTTTAGTGTGTCGAACAAATTTTGGCTTTAAGAAAATGAACTTGAAAGTATATATTCAATTAAAAAGTCACTTTTACTGTTATTTAATCTGAAGGTCATACAACTGATCCCATCATTCGTATTATTGCAAATTTAGTGGTCAGTCCACAGCTTTTCCCGATACGAAGTAAAAAAATTTTTTTTCTTTGTTTACGCTGGTTAGGGTTTTGTGTGTAATTCCACTCACAAAAAATGGTATTCTTTGGTCAACCCTAAAGCAGCCATTAAATGAAAATATATTTGATATTATTTGTATGGCCGACATTGTGTCATGAGTCACAATTTCTCCTTTTTGACTAGAATAAATCAGTGCGCGAGACGGTTGTCATTGGGCACTGCAGAAACAAAATCGTGACTCATGTTCCTCTGTAGCAAAAAAAATGGTGATCAAAACTGAAATGTCCAATATTGCTTCGAATCATCAACAGGTATAAATCCAAGAATTACTTCATCACCTCCACATCGAATACATGGTCTTGGCTGTGGACAAATAATGTGCTTCACAAGGACAACCTGAAAAAATATATACAATATAAACCCATAAAGACTTTAGCAAGGACATCTTAGATATCGTTTATGTTAATTCAGCCATCTGTTTCCTAAAAATGTTTATAGTTGATTGCTCAAAAACATGCAAAGAATGAGAACTACGAAGAACTTGACTGGAGTCATATAAACTCATCTCATCTAATTTTCTGAACAGCTTTATCCTCACTAGGGTCACAGAAGCCTATCCCAGCTGACTTCGGGCCAGAGGCGGGGGACACCATGAATTGGTGGTTAGCCAATCGCAGGGCACGAGGAGACAAACAACCATTCACGCTCACACTCATACCTAGGAGCAATCCAGTGCCCAATCAGCCTACCATGCATGTCTTTGGAATGTGGGAGGAAACCAGAGTCCCCGGAGAAAACCCCGTAGGCCCGGGGAGAACATCCAAACTCCATACAGGTGGATCGACCTGGATTTGAACCCCTGTCCCCCACTGTGAGGCCGACGCACTAACCACTCATCCACCGGGCCGCCCTTAAACTCTTTATGTATAATAACTGCCCTCTTGATAAATGGTTATACTTCACTACTACTCCTATGGTTAATAATGAATTTAAAAAGGCCATATTGTGAACTGGGGATTGAATTATTATAAATGAATTCATCACAACAGGGTATTTTATTTTGAAAGATTGAAGTTTGACAAGCGTCTTGGGGCAGATTGTGGTCCAACTTTGAGTTACCGCTTTATTTCAAAAACATTTGGGAAACTCCTGATTTCACACACAAAAACCCCATCACCAGCAACATTACGCACACTACGACACAGACTACGACTGAAAAGTGAGCATATGGGTGTGCATGTGTGTGTGAGAGTGTGTGCAATTACCCAACGCATTGAGCCAAACCTTGAAGGCTTGAATTGAGTCCAGGAATCCAAGCATGTTGTGTGCATAGACGGCCACTGGCGTGACTTTACATTACACCTTGGACCGGTCGCAGCGAATTGCAGAGCATGTACTGTGGATAGACAACATGTTGCACTTGCCTGCCAATTTTCCTAGCTCATGTTGATAAACAATGGATGGTCATGGTTGATGTCAAGACATATAAAGACAAACAGCAATTCACACAGAAGAGCTAAAATGCTTATGCATTATGTATTATTTTTAAACCAATGATATTAAAAAAAAAGAAATACAATGCAGAAATGACACCAACTTGAATGTATCCTGGGAGACCCTGTGGCATAGTTAGAATGCAAACTTTGTTAAAGCTTCATTTAAACAGTACGTTACCACATGATTTCACTCTATTTCAAAATGTACACAGAACTATAAATAGAAGTGGGAAGCAGAGCGTGGTTTTGGCTGACAGCCACAGGGACCAAGCGCGTCTATAGAGGCGTGGGCCGTCGTTCACATCAAGTCCTGGCAGGCGCCTTGACTTAATAGTAGACCTGGCCTGTTGTTTTAGGGCCACACTTGGAAGCCCATTACTCCCAGTCGTGAGGGGGAGTCTTTCTGGGCGCGTCACCCCCACACATCCAAAAGTCAACCGCAAGCTGTGACAGAAAAACCAAGGGATCAGTCGTGGTAATTAATCATTTTACTGGGTTCGACACAGTGCAACACCTCATTCTCTCTTTTATTTTCCAAATTTCTGCCATGTAAAACCAAAAGAAAAAAAACCTGAACTTTTAGTTTTGGTGTCACTAGGTCAATTTCACATTTGTGGGTCTCTTAGATGTGTCCTTGGGACATTCATACGGCCCCAATACCATAATATATACCTGGTTAAGGTAGTCTTAAATGTGCATTTTTTAATCTTAGGTTTCATAAAGAGGAAAGAGTTCTTTAACTGGAAAGAAAATGAACTGAAATTCATTCTGATGTTGGACACATATATATTGTGTTCATTTACGCTTTGTTTTCATGCTGGTTTTTGACTGCAAAAAGTGTCTACTTGTACAAAATTCTTGCATGCCCATTGATTGAGCTGAGGAAGTGCTTTAATAGCAGTGACCTAGTATGAAGTGAGTCAATTCAGAAGGCTTTTTCAATGGCTTCATAAAATAGGGAATAAAGTACGGGAATTTCCCAGTGTTGATCAAGGACAAACAGCTGATAAAGTGGGGAAGTGAGTCAGTAACAGCACTTGTTGAGGCAGGCATTTACTGTTTGCCTCCCACTTGTGTGTGTTTGACCACTCTATTCTAAATATGTGGGCCTTACTAAGGGTATATAACCAAGATGAATGCAATGTTTCTCACCCCGGCATAAAAACACACACACGCGCTAGTACAGCATGTGTCATTTTCCTGCTTGAACCCTGGCATTAGCATTTTTGCGCTCATGCATCTGTTAATGACTCCTCTTGAGTGTCACCTCTTTGCAAAGAAAAGTGTTGTAAAATGGACTGAGCGTGTTTGCACTTGCTCAATATTTACTGGATATTTCAGAGCAGACATAAAAGGAACATGATCAAAAAGTGACTTTTAAATGTGCAGCTGACCTCTATTAATAGCAGCAGATACGTTTCGGATTTTCTCGTAAACATCTGATGCTCCTCCCAAACAACAAAAGAAGAAACTACCAGTAAACCATCGTGAAACAACTTTGAGCAAAACCTATTTTCTTCATAACCGATCCATAGCCATGGGGGTGAGAAAAATATGTTTTTGACTTTCTTAAGAATACGCTTATGTCCATAAGTAGGCAACCATTACTGCAGATTTGCTCTGCAACTAAATAATAATGAATTAAAAAACAATATACTTAAGGCTCTTTTGTAGTCCAACAATGTTTTTTTAACCACTCAGACATTGGTCAGAGAAGTTCAGGGAATTGTAAATTTCTTGTTTAAGAAAAGCCCAAAAATTCATTTTCAAAAGGACTTCAGGTAGGTGAAGAAGGAGCCACGTAATTAGTAGTTTTTTCATCTTCAGTGCTCTTTCCTTTCATTTTTCATCTTAACATGCCCATCCACGCCACCGACTACTTTGATGTACATAATGGAGTATTGTCTTGCATAAAAGTCAGTCTTTCCAATGCTTCTAAAACCTCACAGTCACACTAAGAGTTAACAACAAGTCTAAAGGTTCTGCCTTTTTACTGATTACTGCACTGACCACGTCCAAGTTAATGGCGTCTTAACTTATCAATAGTCACTGTCATGTCATCAGTCCAAAAATAGAATAGAATAAAATTCCTTTAGAAGTCACTGTAACAAACACGACAAAATTAGATTTCTTTGAGTCACTGCATAAAAAGAACATAAACATTAAAACGTCATCAATAAAAGTGAAACACACAAATTAAATGTTCATGCCAATGACATGTTTCTGATTAGTATATATTTGAAAATGAATGTTAACATCGAAGCACAACCTTGTATTATTTGGCATACTTGACCAGCAGATGGCACTGCCTAACCAAGCACTGCTAGACCAAGAGGTGCCATGCTGTCAGTCCAGACAATGGCTGGCACACAGTTTGGATTCTTGACCCTCTTTTATCATGCACGGTAACTAGATACATGCTTGTTTTACTCGGATCTGAGGTCAGATGGAGCCTAATGGAGCTGACTAGGAGACCTGGTGGACCCCGAACTGATTGCCCTCAGTAACATGTCAGGTATTGTTTGTGGTGGCCTGACGGGATATTTTGACCACTGCCATATGGTAAATGAAATTCATGGCCGACGAGGCGCTGATTTTATACCCACACTTACAAATTCATGAGCCAAAACAGATTGGTTTGAATATCTTGACATTCAAAATCAAGTCAACAGTATTTTGCCACGCATGATATTTAGTCATAAGGAGCATTGTTTCTCTGGCTGTCAAAACAAGCGGTCTGCAAATATGATTTTTTTAGTCCTCGTGGGTTTGTCATTCAGTTTGAAAAGAGTTGGTCTTTTTCTGACATGATATTTGAAGCAAAGTTTTTGAAACCTAAAGTTGCTATCATGAACTAGTTTGATGGCACCTGGATTGGCGTTGGGTCATCAGTGAATGTCAGGATCCGAACAGAGTGTAGACAAACGATCAACTAGTCCTCAGGAAATGCCAGGATACCGACTATAAAAGAATAATAATTGATGCTGTTTTAAATGTCCATAAATTACCAAACAAATGCATGTTATGATAATAGGCCAGAATTGTTTTGTTTACGTTTTTTAAATCTGTTCCAATGGTGAATATTATTATTATTATCATTATTTTTTTAATCTCACTTAATGTATGAAATTGTCAGTGTTAGCAAGGTGTTCATATTCTGCACAGGAAGTGATATGGCACACAGGCTTTCAGAACCAGTTGGCCTCTTTTTATTTTAATCATTGATTGCTTTTCCATGAAGTCACATGCAAAAACAACGCTAGTCACTCAATCCCGGATTATCTGCTTCAAAACCATTGTACAAATAGAGACGTTGGCCCACATTAAAAACAACATTTCCTATTGAAAGAAATATTGATACAAAATGTATTCTCCTTAATGTAAGTAGCTTTGCTATCTCACAATGACCTGCCTTAACCAAGAGGACATGATGGGTCCCAAGCACAGGGGACGATGATAGGGACAAGAAAATGAGAGGAAGCCACTGCGAGAATGAGGCGTAGGGGGCACAGCCCCCACCCAACCCCCCATCTCAGTCATCTGCCTGTATGAGGAGGAGGCACAGCCCCAAAGCCACGCCAAGGAAAAGTTGGATCCACCTACCAACCTATTATTATGGTTGCCAGGTTGCTCTTGGCAACCATTAACCTGATACCAGGAAGGGATTGTTAGGGGAGGGAAAGTATATGCCTTAAAACAGAGTTGCCTAGCCGAAAGCTCCACGTTTTGACCCACAGGAGGTCTCCGTCCTTCACCTGAGGTCCCCCAAAAGCATATGGTTTCTGTGGTGATAGAGAAATGTGGATGGGCAACAACGACAGGGACCAGACCAGATGCTGCCCAACAAACACACACACACACACACGCACATACACTGTTGCATTTATGATGCTTTAAAAACGAGCAGGCTGGCCAGGAACAAAACAAACCTATTACAGTTCTCCAAAGGCCTCCGAATGAAAATGGAAGTGACCTTATGTTCAGATATCTACAGTGAGAAGCGAAAAGTGCATGAGGAAGAGTAGACCCATGTGAGCCGGGCCCCGCCCGCCTAAACATTAAACCACATGAGGCAAAATGAGTGTGAGTTTGGGGCGTTCTGAGATTTGAACTTTTTTTGCTTGTGATACAAGCAAAAACAATCTCAAATGTATGCACCAGCGCAAATAAAATCAATCACCCAAGCCCGGGAGCCAAACAGTTTTGCTGCTTAGCCATCCATTAGAGATATTGTACATACATAGTGGAAGACATTATACTGCATTTCCTTTAGTGCGTGAGATTACTACAGAGACTCTGACATATTCATACGCCTGGTCAGCAAGTTTTGGTGTCTCCAACTGTTCATCCATTTAGGAAGCCCCTTTGTGTGAATTAAATGTCACACCAATCGCTTACCAAATACTACCACTTAAGCACCGAGGCAGTTCATATTCACACTTTCAATAAAAGACAATATCACCCTGTCAGATGGTTGGAGGTGATTGGACTTTAAATCCCCAAGGGGCTGCCTCGGTATAACATGAGGGTTAGAAGATGGTGGCCATTTGTAAGTGTTTGACCTCTTACATCAGCTTAAGTGTGCAATCATGGGCACCTCAAACAGGCACAGTTCTAGTTAAGGCCGGAGTGGCAGGCAAAGAAAAATCTCATCTTAACAAAAGTTGAGACCTGAATAATACAATAGAATGTCATTATAACATGTACAACAAAATTAAAGTGCCAAACCAGTCAGTGCAATGACCTTTGATTCATATAACTACCAAATACATTACCAATATACATCTACACATAAATGTAAAAAAAAAAATACAACAGCTGGTGTCATTGTGAATTTTACAACTAATTAGGAAAGTAATGCTGAATAACCTTTTCTGCACGTATGCCACAAACAGTCCCTCAAGGTATGCTAAAGCACATTGGGACAGGGCAGCTTCATTTTGGAATAAGCAGCTGTGGATTGGTGAAATTAAAAAGGAGTGGACATAACGAGGGGCAGTATGCAGGGAAAATGAACAACAGCTTCCAGTACAAACAAATTTGGTGAGGTTCCATCGTGCTGTGAGTCTGTGTGGCTAGAGCAGGTCCTGCAATACATAGTTGAATCTTTCATGGATTCAGCAGTTATTTTTAGAGCCAAGCTTAAGAATCACATACAATTTTAAGCTGTGACAGAGCTGGATATGTCAACAAGACAACAATCCAAATCACTGCTCAAAATCTGAAAAGGCATTTATGCAGAGAAAACAATACAAAATTCAGGAATAGCCCAGTCCCAGATCTGAATATTATTGAAAAACGGTGGTGTGTTTCAAAGCAGGAGATTGTTTCAAAATACCTTCAACCAAAATCCAGACACTCCTCGTATTGTATAGAAAGAGTTTAGAGGGATTTATTATTATTATTTTTTTAAAGATGATCACGCCCACCTTATCAGGCCAACTCAGCTCACCTGCTGGCACACCTGAGATGTTTAATCAGAAATCCATATAAGCCTCTTCAACACAGACACACCTAGTCAGATGGTCTTTGCTGCTACCAGTATCATCACCCAATCAATGTCAGGCCAATCCATGTGTCAAAACCTTTTCAGTCCACTGTACATTGTCCCCATTGAAAATAAGAATGGTGTTCATTTTGTGCTATTCTAGTTGTTTTCCTACTGAGTACATTTAAAAAAACAAAACACACAAAAACAAAAGCTAAACACAATTTACAGTTCATTAAGTTAGGTTAAATTGTGAATGAATTATGTTTATTGATTTCAGTTATTGGCCCAAGCAAAAAATAATAAATAACAGGGATTTTAATTCCAAATAACAGTAATGCACCGTCAAGTTGCCCCAATTAAATTAGCAAAAAGTTTGAATGAGTATAGTTCATTCAACAGAGTGTGGAGGTGACAAAAGGCCCCCCAATTGCGACGATGTGAACATTCTTGTATCCCCCACATGTACAACTTTGTGCAAAATATCATTACACTGCACAATTTTACAATGCAACACTGTTGTGCAATCAAGACCTGAAGATCGCCCGGCTCATAACTCAGCTCTCCTCGTCTGGTATTTACATTAATAATACATTCATATCAACACATCCGCACATCATCAGAGGCTGGATTTACACTGCAGGTATGAGAGTGTCTTAAGGACATACACATTTGATAAGTTCACGTGGCAATTTGAGGCAGCAAGAACGTAGAAGTTTAACAGAAATCAAAACTGGAAGCAGAAATGAAGGGATGCCATTTGTTAAATATGACCAGACCTCCAAATGAGTTGTTAACTCATTTTTTTATGGAGTATTTACAAAGTGCTGTTAAAGAAAGGAATGTTTTTTTGTACACAAGGACACATTCAAATAACTATTAAGGTTGGTTTTAATACTTACGGTTGTGTGAGGTTGAATACGCTCCCTACCCCTCTGTATGTGATCAAAGCACAACTAAAGCATATTACCCTTGCCAAGCCTTTATTGTCATCCTGTTTGTTCTTTAAAACTACAGTTCAATGAAAAGTATTTGTCCCTTACTTGAGCAAGGACAGGACTCTGAACTCACGCTGCGCTTTATTATAGCATACTGTCAAACCAATCGAGATCAGGATCAGATGAAGCAGTAGCTATGTAATGTCTGGTGTAATTATTACGTGCATCAGTAATTCCCATGTACATAAATACTGACAGAGTCGAACACAGATGTTCATTACTCAACATTTGATTGGCTAAACTACTACCAGCATTGACTAACTGTTTGCCCGGGCTAAAGGAGGCCACTTTCTGAAAATACTGGCTCTCATGACGTTTTTCTCCACTGTTGCAAATCTGAATAACGAAATTGTGTTTTGTTGTAATTGTAAATAGTTAGCCAGCTAACTGCGTAGGGGTGTGAAGCTTTCACCTCAGTAACCCACACCTCTCTGTGGATAAGTGTGGGTGTTGAAACATTAAGATCTTCCACGTGTTTGTGTTTTTTGCCTTGATGCATAGCTCAATTGCGCCAAATAAATTGTGCAGTGTTAATCCAGCCTTAAACAGAGGAAGAATCTTCACTGGTGGTTTTTTTCTTCATTTACATCACCTTTCAGATTTCACTCCAAAAATTGCAGCAAAAATTAAGTAAACAGCTTCAAGTTAAATGTCTGTTAAACTAGGGAATATCAAATTTGAGTCCACCTGCTGGATTTTAGGATGGTCTAAATATGATCAAAATTGTGCTCTATGATTTTCAATTTGTTGGCCAAACTGCTAAGAAAGCACCTGATAACTCCTGCCTAGATTAGGCTAATTGAAGTTTGAATGTGATTCTGTCAGACCAATAAAATCAATATACATTTTCCAATTGACACCAGTTCTTTTTTGTTTTTGTTGACTAACATTGTGCTTTTAATAGAGCAAAAGAGGGAATAATTAAATTATTTAATCTTGAAAAAAGTTATTTTTCATATAATGTCCAAACTTTATTTACTTTAAAGACGAGTCATTTCACTTTTTTTTTCTTGTAAAGAGACAAAGTTTGACTCCCATTGACATATAGGGGTACATGAAGATAATTGTTGAATTAGTCAAATTTAGGATGTGGTCTATAGAAAAAGGTCTCCCTGTATGTGGTCAGCAGACCTTAAAAGTTTGAGAACCACTGCCTAACTACTCTTCATCCTGACGCTAAATCACCATTGTAAAATAATTAAATTATTGCCAGTTTAAAGACCTTTTCAAAATATTTGTTAACGTCAGCACCAGAGTACTTCCAAGTGGCAGAAAGCTGTTGTCAGATATCAGTTTCACTGTCTAAAGAGCACATCTATGGCGTTTCATCAAGCAGCAGAAAAGTTACGTCATTACTGAGCCTTTTAATAATTAGGACCACTTTCTCAAAATTGTCCAATTCTTATTTTGAATGAGCCTAAATGTGAATCATGACTACACTTGCATTTCCCTTTTAAGCAGTTAACTTCACAAAACAACTTTATCAACCGCACTTTTCATATTTCAACAAGGATGTTAAAAAAAGGAGGCTAAAATCATCCATCAAGCCATTTACCTTGTTTTCTCAATTACACTGCTTTGGTCAAAAGACATGCAACGGCTTGTCAATGGAAAATCGCTTGCGCTTCTGCCACCTGGAGGTATCTATGACGTTACGGTCAAAAGGTTTAGTTCAGTTCGCTCCTCCTGAGTAATGCCCAATCCATTTGCTGTGTTTCGGAAGGACCGTGTCAGTCACTTCCCCCAAGCAGCTAAGAGGAATTGGCGCCCCTCATTGGACCACAATCAGAACCGTGGTTCTTGTGCTTTGAAGGTTAATTCCCAAATGGCTTAAGTCCTGGTGCTAAATGGAATTCTGCTCCATTAAGGGCGGGTGTTCTTTTAGCTGCAGGGGTTCACTCGGCTGCAGGGCGTCAGGCTTTTGGGTTTCCACCTGCGGAGACCCGGGGGGTGACTCCCTCCCCGGATCAGGATTGACACTGTGCCACTTCCTGTCACTGGGCTGAATCTCCAGAGCCGGCGTGTCCTTGCAGCAAAAATATTGCCGCCAGATCTTGTAGAATGCCGTGCGGAATTTCTTGATGCGGAAGGCGTAGACGATGGGGTTGACAGCAGAGTTGCCGTGGGTGAGCAGTATGGCGATGTAGAGGAGTACCATGGGTGTCTGGCACTCGGGGCAGAAAAGCGTCACACAGTTGATGATGTGTAAGGGTAGCCAGCTGACGGCGAAGAGAAATAGCACCAGCGCCAAGGATTTGGCCAGATTGAGTTCCTTGTCGTAGTACTTGTTGGGGTCGGTGTGGCTGCCGCTCAACTTTTTGCTATTGAGCTGCTTGTGGATCATGTAGAAGATCTCAGCGTAGATGAGCAGCATGAGTAGCAGGGGTGGCAGAACCCATCCAAAAAAGTTGAAGTAGACCATGTAGTCCATGCTGATCACATTCTCGAATTGGCAGGTAATGACCAGGTCTGAGCTAATGGATCCATTCTGCTGTAGACGCCCCAGGTTGTTCCAGCCAAGCATGGGGGTGAGGCCCACCACAAAAGCCACTGTCCAACAAACCACCACGGCTGCACCTGCTCGTCTGGTTGTCACCACACTCTTGTACCTACAAGGATCCACAGAAAAGCATATACTGTATATAAGTTCAGAGATGTAAGAAAACATGAAATATAATGTACACTATGTTGACCTGGGCAGCTTGATAGAGGAGTGCTTAGCATGTTCGCCTCATAGTTCTGAGATCAAGGGTTCATTCCCAGTGGGGTCCTGCCTGTGTGCTTGTGTGGATTTTCTCCAGGTACTTCGGTTTCCTCCCACATCCAAAAAATATGAATGGTAGCCTGGTTGAACACTCCAAATTGCCCCTCAGTATGAGTGTGAGTGTGAATGGTTGTCTGTCTCTATCTGGCAGCACTCTGCACACCCCTTGTGGGAGGAAATAAGCGGTATGGAAAATAAGTGAAGGAATGAGTACTTTTATCTCCCAATGGCCACCATCTTGGCGTCGGGGAAGGCTGTATTGCTACAGAATGCTAATGTCTGTGGCAAGGCAAACACGAGAGCAGCTTTCGTATTTGTTTCAATCTTTTCTGAATTTCTAACGGTAGCGCTCAATACAATGGGGCGAAGAATACTTTGGAGGTCAACTTGCGAAGGTCAGGGGTTAAACTCTTATGCACAAAAGTATGCCCTCTCCCGTCAAAATTGGCCACCACAAACTCCACCTTCATTTATGAACCATTGGCCCATGGCTATATCGTCCCATTCGTCAAATTTATTCATGTATTCAGTGGTGCTCAATAGCCATAGGGAATTGCAGCGGAATGATGTATGGCGAAGAATGACTAGCAAGTCATGGTTTCCTCTTTCCAGTGTATGGTCTTGGTTTCCAGTGTAAGTCAAAATCACTATAAAGAGTTTTATGAAAATGGGACAGGTGCTTAAATAGCAAGAATTCCCTACACCTGAAGTATAAATCTGGCCTTAGAAGCTGTAATTCTGACATTTGTGCACAACTTGCCTGAAGCGAAAGGAAATGCTGCAATTAGGCTTGGTTTTCATGCGTTGGATTAGTATTGATTCGGTATTCACTGTATGTGTTGGGACAGACACATCTCTAAGTGAAGGGAAGAGCAAGTTATTCACACGACTAGACTGTGTACTCTGGCATTTTTTTACAGTTTTGTTGTTCTTTGTAAAACAGTATTATATTAACGTATTTTTCAGCATTGTCGTTCTGAGTCTACTGGTTATGGTTTTGCTCATATATCTTTTGTTATTTCAGATTTCAGAGAGTCGTATTATAGAACCAACATATAGAACCAAAGAAATAAAATCAATTTTGCCATCTAATTAATTAGAATAAAAGTCACTCAGAGTTCAATGTTTGTTTCACATCAATATAAAAGAACACAGTGAATATAGCCCATTTAATGCCTGTTACAACATCACTATCAAGTGCCCTCACCTGGTGGGGATCTTCACTCTCAGGTATCGGTCAATGGCGATAGCGAGGAGTGCCAGGATGGAACTTTGCGTGAGTACCAGAACCGTGCAGGCGACCAGCAGGCAGCTGTAAAAGTGCGTCTGCAGCCCGATGCTGATGGTGATAGCCAGAGGGATGACCAGCGCTCCTACAGCGATGTCAGCCAGCGCCAGCGACACAATGAAACAAAAGGTGGTGTCCCGTAAAGATTTGTTGATCTTCACCGCCCACACAACCATCACATTGCCAACCACGGACGCCACGGCGATCGCCACCTCCATGCTGATATAGAGAGACCGCGAGGACAGCAGTGCTCCACTCATCCTTCGAGAGGATGATGTCGGGGGGGACGTCGAGCCCAAGAAAAGGGGAAAAAAAGCTCTCTTGAGTTTTACGCGTGCTGGTTTTTTGATCAGTACGTCCGGGGGCAAGTGCAGAGTTTTGTGCGTCCGCTTCTGCGCTGATGCGCCTTTCTTCCACTCAGCTGCATCTCCGGCAGGAGGAGGAAAGAAGAGGAGAATAGCATCCTTTTCTCCGTGCATGCGCGTGGGGGAGGAGGCGAAGGTGTTGGGTGGGGGTTGGAGGCACTCCACGACCAAACAAAAGAGGAGCTTCAAGCAATTGCCTGATGGTCCGCCAAAACGCAGGGCACCCGACTTCCTCCTCCCAGTCTACTCTCTGCAATTGCTTCAAAATAGTAACCTAGTAGTAACAAACAAAAGCTAATGATATCAGATTTTTTTTAACTTGATTTGTACATTCCAATATAAGTCAAATGTGGCAAACTGTCAGTTTGCCTTTATTTCACATACTTCTAAACTGGTCATTTTCCATACACATTCTGTAAAATATACGCATAATAATTGACTGTATCCGGTTATGTTCTTTTAAAAATGTATAACAATCCATTTGATATTATTAATTCAATACTATAGAGTATATTTGAATACTTTTTGTGAAAGGTGCTGTTGATGTTGAAAAATGCAAACTTGACATTTGACCACATCCTTTAAACTTTAAAGGATGTGGTCAAATGTCAAGTTTGCATTTTTCAACATCAACAGCACCTTTCACAAAAAGTATTCAAACAGTAGAAACAGTAGTGTTCCCTTTAAAGTTTAAAGGGAACACTACTGTTTCTATTATTTTGACTCAATTTGTCGCAAATAAAATTGATTGAAAAAAGCAACTAACTTTTTTCTCTGTGTTACAACACTTGGGTCATATCTTCTCATATGTGTAACAAAAAAATCATTGAATTCAATTTAAAAAATCATGGATTTGGAGGAACTAAATGATCTTAACCACCTAAGATTTATCAGCATGATCCGAGCCAAGTTACTTCCTTCCTGGGACTAGACTGTGCTGTGCAGACTTGTGCAGCAATTTTGAACCTTGCACTTTTATTACTGAAATTGATAAGAGCAAAAGAAAACAAATAACTTGTCATATACATTATATTTCATTTTCGTTTTGCGGTGTTTATAGAATAAAAATTGGAATGACGATGAACAAGTTAAAGTCTCTTTTTGAAGAATGGCTTAGATTCAGCCAAACTGGGCGTTTAAGTTAAACTCCCACCATTCAGCACTTCCAGTATATTAATATCTGGTCGAAAAAATGTATAAGAAAGATTGCCTGAGTGATGGCTTGTACCTCAGAATAACTTGGATCCCTGGTATCTCAAAAAAGCAAAGTTGTTGGAGCTTCTATTTCTTCAAATAAAATGTGATTCTTCTCAAAGTCCAGTGAATCATTAAAATGTCAAATTTTGATGTGCTGAGTTGTTTTTAATTGAATTCAGCATTCAGGACAAAAGTGCCCGCGACAGGACAAAAGACAATTAAACAGTATAGGCTCTTCTATCTCATGTCATGCAGGGAGCCTTTTTTTTCTTAATCAGGAAACAGCATTTCAATGAGGCACAGAACACACCCTGAACCTTGACCTGCCAGCTACACATGTTTTGTATCGATGTCTTGTGTTAACACATTGTGGTTCCAAGTTCAATTGCACCAGAGGGTGGCAGCTTCATCCGTGACAGGGTTGCCATTACCTCCGCAAGACAAGGCGTGACCGCTGAGCGTGGACAAAGAATTCCAGGGAGGCATTCACTTATGCATTATAAAGGAGTGACGTGCAAAAGGTGTGCGTTTAGCACACTGAAAACGGAAGCAAGCACCTTAGGCCAACTTCAGAAGAACACTGAACATGACATTACTAAAATCTAGATGTTGGGTCTATGTGTACGTTTTTGTCTTAAGACATAGAAATATACATATAAATTGCTTTTACAAACAAAAGAATGTTACTTAAAATTCTACTTTGTCCCAAAAGGAACATGCATGCAGTGTCATATGAATAAAGACAATAGTAGATGTAATTAGCTGGGATAGGCTCCAGCACCCCGGCCACCCTCGTGAGGATAAGTGGTTCAGAAAATGAATGAATGAACAATATAAATCAATTGACATGCTTGGGTGTGCAAGGACACATTACATCTACACGTGTAAAGTCAAATTTCGCTTTTTCATTATTTACACATGCTTAAAATGCATTCATTTCCTTTCTATAAAACCCACAGTGATCACAAAAACGCCTTATTTTCCGCACCATAAGGCACTTTTGTGTCTTTTAGATGCGGTTTATAGTGCAGACAGTACGGTAAGTAGTTTTGCGATCCTTGGTAGGACACCACTTAACAAGGTGCTACAGACCTTTGCTAGATGAGAAAAGGTCAGTAGATGGTCCTCATATGGTAATTAATTCACAACCTTGTCTCCATTTTCACACTTGGTGTTATGACAATGCAATTGACGATGAGACAGCATGCAGTAGGAAAAAGGCTCATCTGCGTGGCCACAGCACGAGGCATGGTGGTCACGCCAAAGTGCTCTAGTGAAGGAATCCGTTGACCATACGGTCCTCCCACCGGGACTGGGACACCACTCAGCTCATGGATGATGGTCGTAACATGTGAGACGTCACTTTTAGTTCATCTTTGGGCCACGCTGTACTAAACTGCTACTATGGTAGATTATATTCAGTGGCTAAATTTAAACATCCTGGAATAGCACAACCCTCCCCCACTCACTTCAGATGTTTACTGACACATTTTCAGCACAAGAGCCTAAATATAGAAAGAGAGAAATGGGCAGGTTTCCTGTTAGAACAAATGCGGCAGTCATTCTTGTAGATAGTGTGAAGCACATATGTGGGTAGCACTCACTGACTTAAAAAACAAAAAGAGTTGTTTTTTTAAATTGATGCGTTGACAAAAGAAACACAGAGAAACATTTAAGGGGATCAATATTTCTGCAAAGTCATCTCTTTCGGTGATGGTGTCAAATGTAGTGGGTGTAGCTGTGTGGTGGAGTCTGTGGCCTGAGTTTGTTTTTCATTCGAGAGTGGACAACACCAAAATCCACCGTGGGGAATCACCTTTTAAAAATACCCTAGAAAAGTTGCCAACATGTCTCATTGGTTTACTTCCTGTCTTCATTCCGCTTGTAACCTGAACTTTTTTTTTATTCCAGATGCTTAGGAGCTTTGGAGTCACATGTATGGTTTAGTTGAGGCCAACCAAGGAGACGGGAGCTTGCTTTTCCCAAGAGACTTTCCAGATAAAATTTGGTCTCTCAAGTACATTGATCAAAATCCACAAAGTACGATAAATAAAGTAGCATTAAGTTGTGCAAAGACCAGCAAGTGAATCTGACATCTGCTTGAGATGCTGTGCTTTAAATCTAACAATTTCTGTCATCCAAATAAGCCCTTTCATCTCCTCAACTGTTTACAGAATTCAGCAGTTATTTATTTATTTTTATTTCTCTGCCCTGTTTCAGTCCAGTATGAACGCATCATAAAGCAGCCATTTTAGCCTGAAACTCTGCCTAAATGCTTGCTGTCAAGTTGAATTTTGAAGCAAAATCCTTCACACCTTCACTAATGTGCATTGCAGTCACAGGCTATCATGACACATTAAGACATGGCGATGCCAGCATATAATCCAATGTTTTATTTTCAAGGTGTAGCCATAGAATGGCAGTAGTTAAGATGTTTTACCATGGCGGTAAGACAAGGGAATGCTGTATGAACTGGTAAATCCTCAGAATTTGTCAACATGCTCTTTAATAAAAAGCTTATCATCTTCTGCCGTAGTTGGAATTATCCTCCCTTTGCTGAACCGTTGACATTTTCTCTGGGCTCCCTGAGCTGCAAGGATAAACGTGCTGCGTGGCTGATTTTGTGTGTGTGCATGCCTGTGTGTGGGTCATGATCAGGCGAGATGATGTGGAGCAGCCAGCTGGCTACGCTGACCACAACTTGGTTTTACATTTGAATTGAACAATCTGTTCCAATTCTCAAGAATCCATGTCATTATAAGGATTTTTTGCTTTCAAACGACAACTTTTACTGTCATGAAGATGCTAAGTCAGGGGTTTCAAAGTCATTTTCTCTGTGGTTCATTCTGTAGTTTCGATTTCCCCCAGAGGGCGATAATCACCTCATATAATTTTCCCTTTCTTGCATGACTAAGGATTTTTTTATTGATTTATTGTGATTATACAGCTATTTTAAGACAGATGTCTCAAACTTGCGGCCCAGGGGCCAATTTCGGCCAACGTGACAATGTTTTGCGGCTCCCCTTTGAAATCCAATTGTAGTATTAATGTTGCCCTCACGTTTTTTTTTTTGCTAGTCACAAATAAAAAAAATAAAAAACCCACTTATCTTCACTCTTTGGCTGCCCTTGATCTCAACAGACATTCAATCCATTTTAACTGGGATTATTCACTCGGCTCCAGCACCTTCTAGTTTCAATAGATTAGACGTCCCGTTGCTGTCAATGAAATTTTTTATGTGAATTTACGTTTTTTACTAACTATCACAACATAGAGTATACATATTGACCTGGGCTGGCAGTGACCCAAGTCATTTTACGATAACAACCAAGAACTCTGACTGTGATCTAGACATAGACTTGGTCACTATGCTGCCTGGATAGTCTTTGTTCTTTCTATTTTTATTTATTTTTCAACAAGATCAACTGAAGACCAAGGCACACCACTTAAACCAATAGTTTTTGATCCACCAATCCATGTTGAACAAAAATATTGAATCAATTTGCTCCGCATGCCGACAAAAAATTCAAATGGTCCATAACACAAGACTTCTCCATTCAATGTGTGATGAGTGATGAGGCTATTCATCTCATCTTGTTTCTGTTTTCCGCTTGTCCCTGGTGATAAGAGCTCAATTCTTCTTCTCGACAGCAACCGCTCTTGTTTGAAATGGCTAAAGAGTTTGTCTAACGGGGAGGGGAAGTCTGTGTCAGATTTAATAAAAGCGGGTGCTGTCTGGCTCAGAGGTCCTCCGAGACTGCCAAATAAGTTTATAGATGGGCCTGTTTTTGAAAAGACTAAGCATCGTATTAGGATTAAAGTGACTCCAAACACAGGTGAAGAAGAGGCTGGTTATATTTGGTCATTTCAAGATGATCAGAAATGAGTTGAATAATCACAACATAGCTTTCGGACATTACCACGCAAACATTCACTTCATGAAATGCGGTGGTCCCCGTATGTGAGTGGTTTGTCAGAGAGATTCGAAAGGCTTTTCCTCAAATATACTACACCACTGGTGTCAAAGTGGCGGCCCGGGGGCCAAATCTGGCCCGCCGCATCATTTTGTGCGGCCCGAGAAAGTAAATCATGAGTGCCGACTTTCTGTTTTAGGATCAAATTCAAATGGTTATAGATGTACATTACATTTCCGGATTTTCCCTTTTTTAAAATCAATCATTGCAATATTTTCAATCCAATATTATTTCTTTTGTGTTTTAGTTCAAAGTGCATTTTTGTAAGATCTAAAAATAAATATATATATATTTTCCATTTTCCACTTTAATATTGAACATAATTAAAAAATATATTTTGTTTCCATTTGAAATTAAAAACATGATTAAAAGAAATTTTCCATTACTAAGAAAAAAAAGCTCAAATAAACATTGCTTTAGATCCATAAAAACTGACTATTTAGGGCTTTTGATCCAGTTATTTTAATCCATTTTTTAAAATTAAATATTAGATTTAAAATGGTCCGGCCCACATGAAATGGAGTTGACGTTAATGCGGCCCGCGAACCAACCCGAGTTTGACACCCCTGTACTACACAGTGCATTTTATGCCGTCTGGCATCTTCAGATAAAAGCTGCTTCAAAGAAAAATCCAAAAATGCAAAACTCAAGCAATGTTATTCATGCAATGCAGTACTTTGAGGAGCGCAATGACCTCTGAAGTAGAGAGACTAAAAAGCATCTGCACACAAGGCAGCTTCTTTATGTTTAGATTACATTAGCGATTCATTTGTTTTAAGGACAACAATATCCAAACTCTAGATAGTGAAGTTTGATTAACTCATTTATTTTAAGTCGCACTTTTTGCACGGTAAAGACAGTAATTAATGACATAGTCTGTGCATTTTAATAAAGTAATTTGGCTAACTCTAAGTGTCTTGATAATGTATTTCACCGTCAGAAATTTTGTATTAAAAATGTAATTATGAGAGTTGTTATTTATACTACTAAACAAGAGTAACCTACAGTATGACAATTTGCTGACGTTTTACTTTCCCAAACTGGTTGCTTCATAGGAAAAGGTCATTCAAACAATTTAGTTTACTACAGCACAAATTCCTCACCAAGTTAAGTTATTCCAGGTCTACAACTTTTGCTCCTATTCCTGAAAAGATCAACCAAAACCCATATGAGTAAAGACTAGGTCAATGGGGGAAAAAGCTCAAAGATGGGGCCACTTTCTGCCTTGAGACAGATAAAGAGAAATGGTAGGAGCAATAAAAGAGAAAAGTGAGAGATGGAGGAAGAGCAGGGAACGAGCGAGTAACGATAAAGGACAGAAAGCTGGACAGGAGAGAAATGGGGCGGGAGGGAGAGAGAAAACGAAAGGGCAGAGGATGTGCAATAAAGACAGCGCATTAAAAAGAAAGAGCACAACCAGAAAAAATTTGAAAGAACGAGACTGCATCAGGGATAAAGAAGCTTTCTCCTTTATTCATCATATTTCCAGCGCTTATAGTGATTAGTGGTATTGATGCTATGAATAGACTGAATAATTTTTTATTGCAGATGTGGAAGTATGTGAAAAGTGGGTCAAATGATGGAACAGATTCAAAGTGCTCCTTTCTGAGAGACTTTACTGTTGTTTGACTATGGATCAAAGTCTACTATTTACCATAAATCTAGACTATAAGTTTCACCCCAAAATTGTGGTAACTCTACAAGATATTTTGAACCCTCACATGCTGGGTTGTCACATTCAAAATGGCTTGTTACAAGAGCTGCATTGCACAAAACTTAGGATAACAAATTTTCTATAATACTCACACCCTACAATGCAGGTACATATCGACATGTTGTGAGGTTCTGACGTGTTTACTACGCAAATTGCTCCATCATGCCATTAGATGTTTACGACCAATTTATGAAAATGGGTGCTTAGGTTTTCACATGTCTTTAATAGTGGTAAAAACAACAAATGGAAAGTCTGTGAATTCTTTGTTGTTCATCTACCACATCCCACTTGGGAATCCATGTTTCTGTGGCAACAGACATTTATGTGGGAACTTAAATGTTTTTTTTTAATCCCCTGTGGCAAAAACATGACTATTAGTTATGTGAATAAATACTTCTACTTGCTGTGCTCAAATAATACAATACTTGGGAAGCAATAAGATCCACTGAGATTTTTTTTTTTACAAATTGATTGTTTTCTTTCATTTAGAATAGTAGTTGCCCGGTGGGTTCTGACTTTCCTGTGTGAGGTTTGCACGTTCGCCCTGGGTTTGTATTGCTTTCTCCGGGTATTCTGGTTTCCTCCCACATTCAAAAATATTCATGGATTGCTGATTGACCAGTTCAAATTGTCATTTTTTATTTTTTACTTTTCCCATGGCATTGACACAGACATGCTTCCTTATGGATGCTGGACCTTATTGGTGTCACCCCGAAGAAATGGGTCTGCAACACCCCCAAGCCACTCTTGCCACTAAATACCAATCATTGCCAATTCTGCTGAAAAACAGGACATGCTTAAAGCTGACATGGTACAAGAAACAGCTATTGGCATCTTCCAAAACTGTTAGAATATTTATGTGTAGGAATCAATTCCGTCAGACACAACAGAGCGGTTGTGCATGACTTGGTGATGATCTTGTGGCCAAAGTAATCAGCATTTCACATTGCGTTTCAGGTAGAAAAAGCCCCTTGTTTACTTTTGTCCAAAGTGTTTCAGTGTCACGAAGGTAAAGTATAGTCAGTGGATGGCAGAGCAATAGTATTGATGTAGTAACAAATGACGTGATGTGCAGCTAACAAAACATTGACTTAGATGTTTAATTTCACACTTAATGGGTGAGCAGACAGTACAAACACAAATATTTGGATAGAACCTATTAAAAAGTCAATTTTACAAATGCATTCTGATGTTCTATTTATAAGATAAATCCTGATTGGTTGAATTAGAATGACAATTTTAAAATATTGCGAAATCGGTGGTCCGCAAACACTACACTGGTATTCCATTTCATTTTCTCGAGCCACACTTTAAAGATTCTCATCCCGTTTCTATTTCATTCATTGAATCCCAGTTTAAAGTGTTCTTGTTGTAAACATTCATGAATAATCCAAGTAAGGTCAAGGTTCTCTATCAATTTGTTTTAAAAGAAGCCTCTGGAGCGTCGTAGCTATTAACCAAGGGCAGAATGTCACGATCTTGCTTCTATGCATACTAATGACGAACAGTAGATAACCTGTGAAAAGAAATCCAATGCGATAAGACACAGTGGCAGCAGGTTTTAACCCCCATTTTTGGAGTGATGAAATAATGTGGATATTTGAATACAGACTTTCAAATCAGAATTTACTACTAATGTCAGCTCCTTAATGGAAACATTTACTTGCAGTATATGCAAAGTAATCCACAGCTCTCAATTAGTTTCTCATAAAAAAATATAACCTGGAAAGTGTGTCGATGTAAGCCAGCCGGAAGAATGTGGAATGTCCTGGTGAAATGTTCATGAACGAGCAAATCAAGCATCCTGGGTGTTTTATGTCTATGCCAGTGTAAAGCAGACAGCAAGCAGCCTTCTTAAAACAACTTTATGAGGCACAGTTGGCAGATTCAGCACAGAACATTTGGAACTGGACCAGTAGGGGAAAGGAGGATTTACTGAGTTGTCCCAGATATTTTCTGTCTTTTTATTTCCGGCTGATTGTGCAGCTAAGCCAATTTTTGTGCTGGGGCATTCCCACTCACAAAGACAGGTTTTGAAGCTCGTGCCAGAAAAAAAAGGCCTTAACGATTAGGTGTGGGTTAACAGGATCAAACCTTTACTTGGTTTCGTTCAGACAATTAGCCACCGAGATTTTCTTTGTGCTGCTTATTGATTCATTTTTTCACAGTTTTGACAGCCCTACTAAACATGTGTAGGAGCTTTCATTTTCCAGAATTTTTGTCATTTTTTTAAACTTTATTCTAACTACCCTAATCAATCTGATTCAGCATGACAACTGCGACAGTAAAGTTCAGAGGCTGCATTTGCTCGTGCCTACACATTTGCTGTTGTGCGATTATCATTTTGGTGTGCCTCCTTCCTGCACTAAAGGATGTTGGTCAGTCAGATATCGATTTGAGCAACATTAGATGCAATCCAATAGCTACGTAATATCACGGCCACCATGTCATCAGCTGACTATTTTGAGAACGCTGCGAGCGCGCATTAATAATTCATATCACCATATGCATTCCAATGAGATGTTGGATTAAATGTATCCTTCCAGAAATAGCAACCGCACATCATTTTCCGTATTGAAATATTGAACTTCAAGGGGGAAAGGAGGATCCACTACAGCAGGGGTGTCAGACTCGAGTTGGTTCGCGGGCCGCCTTAACGTCAAGTTGATTTCACGTGGGCCGGACCATTTAAGATATATTTAGATTTTTTTTTAATAAATGGATTAAAAGAACTGGATTAAAAGCCCTGAATATTCAGTTTTTTATAATAGATCTAAAACAACGTTTATTTTAGCTTTTTTTCATATATTTTTAGATTTTACAAAATGATTTTTGAACTAAAAACAGAAAAAATGGATAAAAAAATTACAATTATTGATTTAAAAGGGGGAAAATCAAGAAGTGTAATATGCATCTATACTCTTCATTTTAATTTGATCCTAAAACAGAAAGTCGGCACGCATAATTTACTTTCCCGGGCCACACAAAATGATGCGGCGGGCCAGATTTGGCCCCCGGGCCGCCACTTTGACAGGTATGCACTTAAGTGTTAGAAGTAGTTCATTCTGAGTTATGTCTCTATAAAGTGCCAGTTGACCCGCGACTGTTCTGGAGTGAATTTTGCCTCTGGCCCAAAATCAACTCGGATTGAATTGATCATATCAGGATTTGGAGGTTTACTATTGAAGCTGTGAACTTTTTATTAGAAAAAAAGACCCAGTAGTCTGTTGTCAAAATTAAAAATGTGGCCCCGGAGCAAAAAAGCCTTTCCACCCCTCTGTTAACTTGAAATGACACACAGTCACAGTGGGTGTAATCTAGAAAAGGCCCCACAGCGAAAAAGCCGCGAATGATGTTGGTCCATTACGGCTGTTACGTTTCTCTGCAGTAGATGCACACGCATTCACTTTGTCGGTAAGGTGACCATCCCAGCTGTTTGTGACAAAGCTGAGGCTAGAAAACCTTTCTGTGGTGCATTGTATAAGTCAAAGAAAGGTCTTTTTGGGGGGTCTTGGGAAGTCTGTTCCCCAAAAGAATGAAATAATTAAATAATTGTGGCCAATATATTTAGTATTGTTTAAAATTCCTTGTCAAAATATATCTTTTTGCGATAACCTTTCACTTGGATACCATGTGAACAATTTGTATGTATATAGATTTTTGTCCCTAAAGAATGAGTTTTGTCCTCTCATAAAAATTGTGTTGTTTTAGGAAGGCAGGAGTACGACGTTCTTATAATCATGGTATTTTACAGTTCCATCAGCCTACTATGATTGTTTTGGGAATGTGGGAGGAAACCAGAGTACCCAGAGAAAACTAATAAGAACAACAATAAGAGGAAGAGCCGAAGAAAACTCTTCACGAGGACAGCAATCCGAAATAAATAACATGAAAACAGAATTAATATTTTCTGTCTCGTACTACACTATGACTGCAAATTGATCAGCGGCAAAGTTACGAGTGACCATTGAGGTAGCAGAAGAATGCAGTAGATCATTAAGACCATGGTGGAGAAATAATTAATCTGGAACAGAAAGCTGAGAATAGCAGCAAAGTAGATAAAGAAAAATGAAATATTCATTGTAAACTAGCTTCTCTTTTGTTCAGTGCTTCTCTTCCCGCACTCTGCCACTTGATCTTTGCTGCAGTTTTTCCTTCTTTTTTTTTCGGTGTTTCTAAAAAAAAAATTACATTAAGAGGACTTCCTCTTGATAGCCGGCAAACCATGTAATTCATTATTTATCAGATTTGTCCCGCAGACGTACTTACTCGGTTGGCCTCTGTGGTACAACAAAAGTGGTGATTTGATTCATATGTTTTTTTTCTCCTCACATACTTTTTACTAATGTCATCAATAACCTATATTTGCCATAGCTTCAGAGTCAAAACTGATAGAGAGGAAAGTAATCTCATTTCCTTGGAAAATATTTTCGAAAAACACAAAAATACGTCCCACGTTAAATTGTCAAGAGGCAATTGTTTGATGAGGCAGTGGTTTTAATTTCAAGTCTTGCTGGGGATGACTTATCTCAAAAGTTTCTTCAGGAGTTTTTTTTTAAGAATGAGCTGTCTGTACCTTTGCATACGAGGTCTATCAAAAGAGGACTCGCTAAAGTCTTCAGATATCATGCTCAAAATTGCGGGCCATTTTCTCCATTTGCCTTGAAACTGCCATTTTTGTCCACTTTGAGAAAACTTCTCATAGGAAATTGGTTCAAATGAGTCCCAATTGGAAGAAGGTAAATTAGACAGATGGACGACACTAAATTGCCAAATTTCTTCGGTTCTTTCTTTTATCAGAGCCATTTAATGTGGACGGAGAAAAGTGTCATGAATTGATCATTCCAATATATGTCCATTTCTCAGAGGATGTGCATACCAGTTCATCACAGAAAAAAATACCTGCGCAAAGAAGAGAACAAAGCACAAGATATATATGGATACTCTTTGATATATCATTGGGGGGCTGCCTGCCAGAAATCTGTATAAAGCACTCCTGACAAAAGACAGACTTAATAGTATATCAATGTCGGTTAAAATGACGTCCAGAGTAGTCAGGTGTATTGATTAGACGACCTCAATCAAAATGATGAGTGTTTATAATTAATTTTTTTGGCATATCAAATAAGAGGCTTGTTTGAAATTTGAGGTACTACTGAGCGACAGGGCGGCGCAACTCTTCCAATGTTGTCATATGTTCCGGAAAGCAGTTTAATACCTCTGACATCACGGCGTCCCGGTGACTACCGAAGCAAGCCGAGCCAAGCACAGCTGTGGCGAGCCAAATTGACCCCATGCAGTGGCGCGCAGATTTTTATTACACGTGGAAATCTGTGCCCATTGGCACAAGATAAATAACTCGCATGCAAAAAAGCACTGTTTAAATACAGCTCGGCTCAGGCATGGAAGACTGAACATTGTTCAATTTTAATTTAGACCCAGAATGCCTCAGTAGGGAGCAACTTGGCTCAGGTGTTGGTGCATTGGCCTCTGAATTAAAAGGTTGCACATTGGATCCGATTCTCCGCTTCAAAAGGAAAGTGAAGCCACCATCGCAACAAATGACATTGCCAAAAAGAGAATGTGACTTTAAAATTGAAAAACCACACTGATTGGACAAAACCTGTCGTATGACATTCGATCATCCAAACATTCTTTGTCTGTGTTCCAGATATTCCCTGTTTTGTAGGCTCTATCCCAATACACCTTAGTACAGTCTAAACAGAATAGAATGTCTCTCAATGTATCTACTAATCTCCCTTTTAGTGTATTTCATGAATAACTATTCATCTCTTTTCCCTAACAGTCATTTTTGTGTGCCAAAATTTTTAATTTAGAGACAACGTTTAACACCACCATCTTCAATAATCCATGACTTGACATTGTTAAATCAGACATCTTTTTTTTTTTTTAATGTTTTACTTTGTCAAAAATTCACAAATAAACACCTTTTACTACATCTTATTTTTCATCTTGTCACAATTATGCAAATTAGGATGAATTTACCTAAACAGAATCTGTCAAAGTTAAAGCATTAAGGCTTATAATAATGATTATAAACAATTCTCTTTCTGAGACATTTTGATAATTACACCTTTACTCACTTTTTGTTCCTGCAGTGTAGATCCGGCCAACAGTGAAAGCAATCAACTCTTTTTCCCATAGAGCAAAATTCAATGTTAGGCCTTGTATAAGATTCGCAGATGCTAAAAAGTAGTGGTGAGACAACAGCTGGCACATGGATAAATGTAAACAGCACCAATCACTTAATTCCCAGACGAAGAAGACGGGAAGTTACGTGCCACCTGTGAAAGCCAGAGTGCCGGCTGTTCATTTCAATGATTAATGCACTACATAGTTGCGACGAAAATTATACAGAATGACCTAGATGTCTGTGATTGCATCTCCATTTAAATCCCAAAAATATGAAACACTTGTTTTCTAAAATGAATACCATATCAAATAAATGTGATTTTTTTTCTCCAAATCATATGCATGTCACTGTGCATAATGGAAAATGTATTTACCCTAGACAACACATTAGGATTCTGCTCCACCTCATTGGGCATTCAGAGATGCACTCTTGCAGTCATTACAAGACAAACACTCCTCGGAAGAGTAGCAACAGGGACAACGTTTTTTTCCAATGATAAATAACCTTGGACTGATGAATAGCACGGCTTTCTGAAACTTTATTGTGATGATAACAATCAGCATTTCCTTTGTTGAAAGTTTTATTTCAGTTTTTGGAGGAAAAAGCTAATTCAAAACTGGTGAATGATGCTTCCACATGCATAGGTTTGTGGTCAAATCATGGGTCGCTTGCAAAATACATTATTACAATATAAAAGTGAACTATAGGGTTTCCGGGTGTGAATATGTACACAGGGATCACAAAGACAAAGCCCAGCTAGTTATCCTCACTATTGGAAATTGCTTTTTGTGTGCATTTAGTGCTCTAGGAAGCCTCGGCACTTAAGCCATTGAGCCGCAAAGCAGCAATTTGCTGTGCGGCTGAGCTTTTTCAGTTCATGAAATCAAATTAAGTTATTTGACTAGAAGCTTCAGTAATGATAATGATACATCAACAAATAATAATGGTGATTTTTAAGTGTTGGGCATTTTGGAATTTTGTTCTACATTCGAAATAACAAACAGGCCTATTCAGCCAAACACTTTCTCTTCTCCTAGTATCTCAGTGAAAAAATGGACATGAACTACTAACGAGCAATAGAAAATTCCATATCTGACCCTTTCTCTGCTTATGAATTTAAGAAGTGTCAGATAAGCAGCCTGGCTCGCTCCCTACATAAGTGCCAGTTTCTCTTCACACACTGAAAATGATCCCTCGAAGCCTATCAATTAGCATTACATGCTGACATGTTGTTGCGGCCTAGAAATGCGTCCGGAAAGGAGATGAAGCCTTTTTTCTTCATTGAAACAAATGGGAACCATGCCCTGAAAAGTTATCATACATCCATTTTTTTCAGTCATGTTCTGCTCTGTGTCAGATTTTCAATGGCCGCCCTAGGTTTTCATAACGAAATTTTACACTGCTGGCAATATGAATGTGATATTTAAAGAAATTGTTGTATATGTCTGGAGTGGCTGCTTAGCTCCCTGCTAAAGTTTAAAATAAAGAAACAAATCAATATTGTATTTGCTGATTACGGTATCTCAACATGATCTTGTAGCTGAGCCCTTCTCAATTTTTCATTTTTTTTACAGCTTGGCTCATTTACATGAACACCCATTTTTCCCCCTCAAATTGGCAACTACACTAAGAAGAATTGCGTTTCAAAACAATACAGAAGTACTGTTACGTCCCAAAAAAGGTAAGATTAACACATTCATTATTATTGAGAATCAGTGGGTCCCTCAAAAAACGCACGAAAAATCCTAGCAATTATTATTATCTTCTGGTAACATTTTCAACACAGCTGTCAATGTCTGGAGTGTTGAGCTTCAACAGATGATTTGAATTTTAATAAATGAGATTGCTTTAACTGTTAACAGAAAAAACTGAACTGTGGTTGGGTTTTTTTCCAGCAAAGTCCTGTTTAAACACAATGAAATATATATAATGTGCTGCTTTTTTTCTTCACGCTCTGGTCTTGTTGTGGTGAAATGCTCCTCGGGAAAGAATGAACATGCGGTGACATCTTTTGCCCCCACCAACTAACACTGCCGTGGGCAACCAGTCCTCCCTTGACCTTTGCATTTACCGTAGAATGACTCCATGCTTTCATGGACCTTTAGATATTGGATACTACTTTATCCTTCTTCTCTCCTATCGTAATTTCAACATGCGAAATAACTGTTATAAAGGTGTTACGTGATATCCCCTTATTAATTTGACAATTATTGTTAAATTTTAACAAAGAGTCAGAAGTGCCCACCTGGCACTGAAGCAAGACCACAGACAGCCTCAACGTTACTTTAAAGTTTAAACCATTAAACCAGCCGTGACTAAACTAGAGGTCGCAGGCCGACACCATCCCTTGCCCAGTTTTTAACAGCCCACAACAGATGATGAAAGCATCATTAAATATGGCCTGCGCAAGAAGCTTAAATTCAGCCTGCATTCCTCATCTTTAACACTAGATGAAACTATTCGCAAACTAGTCACTTAAACAGTGCCTCTCTTGTACCCTCAGCGTGACCGGACGTTTCGTCGAAAGACGTTTGGTCCCCGGACGTTTGGTCCCCGGACGTTTGGTCGACCGGACGTTTGGTCGACCGGACGTTTGGTCGAACGGACGTTTGGTCGAACGGACGTTTGGTAGAACGGACGTTTGGTAGAACGGACGCTTGGTAGAACGGGCATTTGGTAGAACGGGCGTTTGGTAGAATGGACGTTTGGTAGAACGGACGTTTGGTCGCCGGGTTCGCTCGCTGTCAAATCATGACCGAGAGTTTACTGTTGATATTTTGATATTAGATATTTAGATATTAAACTCTCTCTCTCTCATGATTATAATTTTGAGAGCTGATTTCAACAGTAACAACCCGGCGACCAAACGTCCGTTCTACCAAACGTCCGTTATACCAAACGTCCGGTCTACCAAACGTCCGGTCGACCAAACGTCCGGTCGACCAAACGTCCGGGGACCAAACGTCTTTCGACGAAATGTCCGAGTACCGTAGTTCAGGGGTCGAATCTGACAGCATATTGAACAATTGTAGAAAACTGTAGAATTTAATTATATTATTTTGCATGACTAAATTCTCTTTGTTCTCCAAAGTTTGTCTCAGTCGTGTAAATATAAGTGTATATATATTGGAATATCCTCAAATAGTTTGATTATTTTGTTACTTGTAGCTCTTAACTCATGTACAGTTGTAGACAGCAAATCAATTTCAATTTGGAAAGCTGGCATTGAGTCATCATCCCATTGATGTTGATAAATGTCCAATCCGTTTTGACAAATTGATATTGAAAATACATTTTAAAAACTCGTTAGTTGGACATCATATTTCAGGTGGAAAGATTTTAAGTTGGTCCTTGCGTGTTCTGAATTTTCTGAAAGCAGCCCTCAGGGAGAAAAGTTTAGACACTTGCATTATCCCATAAAACCATGAAACACTGCAGAATATCATACCTAATTCATCTAATAAATCCAGACTGCACACTGTACCTTTTTGTTTTAAAGCCAAAAAAGGCACAAAGAAAGATGAAATAGAGTGGGAAATGATAACAGAAGGGTTGAGGGAAGCAGAATCCTGGAGAAAAAAGCGCAAGACACGTCTTTCATGTCAGCCCAAATGGAGCTGCATGAAGAGGCATCAATCGCTTTCCACTGCACGGCGGGAATCCACATTTGAGTTAATGACATACGGTCTCAAAAAGTTGGTTAGTCAAAATGATAATGATTAAGAAAAATTATTCTGAGTCTGCCTGTATTTCCTCACCCATCACTCATTTAAAATGGCTTCAAGCTATCTCGTCATAAACAGAGATGAGATGTCAACAGGAAACAATTTATACTCATATATTGTTATGAGACTCAATCTCTCGACACTCCCTACCCTCCTCTATTTGCAAATGATGAGCGTGTTCTCATTCTATCTGTTGTCTAAGTGAGTAGCACAGCCTTTATATTCCTTATTTCATAATTCATGGCCTTATTTTTTGGCTTTATCAAGATTGGAATTCCATCAAAGTGAAGCTAGGTCTGCTGGGTTTAAATTGCATTTCCTTCTAAAATCTAGTTTACATTGATACTGTGCTCTTTTGGAAAAAGTAAGGATTATCTTTATTGGAGAAATATCATAGACACAATACACATACACACACACATTTTGAAAGAGGGGTGTGTAGACTTTTTATGTCCACTATGCACCAGAATTCCCCTAAATAACTGAAGGATTTATTGACTCTAGAGAGGACTTCAACCTGCAGAGGTTGAGTGAATGCATGTCCTCAAGTTGCCTGTAATAGCACCAAACCATATTTGGCCATCACACCCTCCTTACCCCACAAGTGCATGACACTAACTCACTTGGAAGTTGCTCACAGCAAATGAACCGTCTCGCCTAATTGAGCATCAGCACCTCAAACTAGAATCATCCGAACAGAGCAATATTTCAGAGAATGCGGAATTCGGTAAAGGAAGGCCAGTAGTGTTAGATAAGGACGTCTTCCCTCGCCTCTGCTCTAAATACTGCCTTTTCCTCCACTGTTCCATACATGCATAATGTACATCATTTGTCATGCACATGGAAATAGTGAAATACGTATATAGTGACCCTGTGGAACATGCTCACTAGGGCCTTTCTGATCAATTATGCATCACGCATTTTATTACAGTTTAGTGTACGAAGTGCCGCAGCCGCCGTCCACTCAGCTCACTCGTCAAAGGTTAAAGCATGACTGTAATCAATTCAAACTTAACGCCAATAATTTTGCGGTCCGTTTAAATTAGGTTTGGTCAGCAGAAAGCTGCGGAAGGGAAGAAGGGAATGACATTGCAACGACGGGAGACGTAATGAGAAATGTGTCTTCCACCAGCATGTTCTACCCAGCAATGGACCCTTTACCTCCCGAAGGACCTCTTCGGCTTCTTATACAAAGCTATAAATATCTGTGTGAGGAGTGTGTAAACACCTGCAAGACATTATGCCTGCTGAGAAATATAAATGCCCAAGCATGCCAATGCAATGCGTCGGATGAATGGCTTTAATACATATAATCTGCTCATCATTTTTCAAAGCTCGATGTACAGCGACACAGGAGGAAGATAATTCAAAGAAACTAATTGAAAGGAAATCCGGATAAAATGGCCTTAAAAAGAATACTCTTTTTTTTTTTTACTTTTTTTATTTCCGACTTGAATCCATTTTTAACTTCACTAATTGAATAGACAGACATCAGATTTGTCATTAATAACGAACAACCCAATCAAACTGTTAAACACTTCTAAAGTAGCACTTTTCTTACACCAACTTGTTCATGCGAGCATTGCATGTCAGATTCAAACTACATAAAAGAAATAAAAAATAAAAATTTGACTAATAATAGTCGCTGGACTTGTCATTGCTTTAAAGAAGAACGTTGGGTGAAATGGCCCAGAAGAAACGTGGTTGGGAACAGTGTTGACAAGAGCCATCTTCTTTGCTGTCACTGCGGCTGCTTGACGACACTTGGGCTTCTTTTACTCTGCATGCAAATGCAAGCCCAAGGAAGCTGACCCCTTCATGCTTCTATCCATACAAGCATCAACACACTAATCAGCATGTGCTCAGAGTTCTCACCATGGGCTGGATCAATAGTTCAGAATCATTATTATACAGTGCAGTGAATCCCTATGCTCCAAGATATACAGCAACACACCTGGATAAAAGAAAGTAATGGTGTCAGCAAAGTATGTACCACGCCTCTGCATATAGTCAGCTAAGATAGCCTCCAGCATACTTGTGAATATAAGCGATATGGATGTGAATAAAGAGTAATGTTTTTAAAGAATCCTAATTTTCTGTGTTGGGCATGCTTCTTTTCCAAAAATGTTTCCCTCTGAGAAAAGTCAACTGCATTCATTCATATTGTTTTTTTTTTCTTTTGCTAGGGGAGTGAAATGAAGCAGGACCAATTGAATAATAAAGTGCAGCTATTTACGTTTCATTACTCGGCCAACTACCCTCCTTCATCTCAATTTCTTTGCCCATATGCAGTGTGCGCGACAAGTCTATAGAGTGTTTGACTGTACTAGTTCTCAGCAAGGATGAGATATGAGCGGTAACAAGCTTCCACCAACCCCCCTTCTCCCCTCTCGCTCTCTCCCATCCTCCTCCTCTCATATGTGCAGTGTTGAGTCAAATAATTAGCTATAAAACAGACAGTGATGCATGGGCTTCAGGGGCTGGAGCAAAGGGCACTCGATCCAGTAAAAGAGACACTAGCAGGTGTAATCCTGATAAAGTGAGTATACTATAGTACTGTGGAAGTAGTAGCTATAAAGGGAATCCTGGGGAGCTGGACCACTGTAGAGTGCTGTCACCATAGTAACGCCCCCATTTGGTTGTAACCGCTCCCTAATCGAAATTACAGATATACTATGCCACCTTCACTCCCCGTTTTTTACAGATATTGAAAAAGACGCTGAGCACGAGAGGGATTCATCTGCACATTGGTCAAATAAAACGGCATCACAACGCATCTCCATGCTGTACATGTGTTAAGGCATTTGATATATTATGATGCATGTGCTTAAGCTTGCAAAGGAAAATAGTAGTAAATCAGCAAGAACAATCATCACTTTAACCCCTCGTAGGGCACTCATTTAACTAATTGAGAGGCATTGACAGCCAGACTTCCATTCCATTTTGAGAGAGGCAAACAGTGCATGATTGATACCAGACTTCCCAGTCAAAATGGGTTTGATATCATGCACCAATAATACTGAAACATGATCACAGCCACTCTGTTAAGTGAGTTAGCCTTCTTATAAGGTGAGTGACTAATTTTGGTAATTATAAAAGAGTATTTATAAGTAAAAAAAAAAAATATATATATATATATATATATATATATATATATATATATATATATATATATATACATATATACATATATACATATATACACACACACACACACGCACACACTGACACAATGAGAACATGCTCCAGGGTTTAGTTATATTTTTAATTATTTAAAATAGTCGCTTGCCCTCTTAGGAAAAGGCACGAAGAAAATGGACCCAAGATAATTAAATAATACAAAGAAAGCAGAGAGGCTGTCATTCTGTTGTTTAAAAATACTTCAAATACATTTTTTAAAACACCCAGATGACCTGCAACTGGCCTACATATATTTGCTTCTCGCATGTCGCCCTCGTGTGGACAAGCATATCACTGCATTTGAATGTGATGCTCTTTTCATTATATTAGTCAGTTTTCTTTTTGCAGTAATAAAGCGACTGTATGTTCTTTGGCCACAAAAGAGGCCACTACACTTCTCTGTGATGTTCTTTGATTGTTCAAAATGAAAGCGGTGCAAATCGAGGACAGACAATGACGAAAGCAAGACGCGACTGTGTCATTTAACGTTTAGTAAAGTGAGTGGAAACATTTGTCAGTTTACATGTGGTGTCGTAAGCATTAGTCATTTTAGTTGTTTATTCCACATACAAAGTGGAATATAAAAGTGTTAGATGCATTTAAATCGCCTCAAGGTTGGCAACAATATAGCTACGTAACCAATATGCGACGGAATTCCGGACTGGAGTGGGCGTGTCGTACGTAGTGTGTGGTTAAATTGAAAACAAGTTGCGCGGGCTGAAGCGTGGCGATCTATATACTGTGATGTTTTGGAGGAATCAAACTCGATTACCTTGCCCCCTACGGCTTTAGCAGAACATATTTTTCTGAAGGCTACAAAACGCCGCCGTGGCGCTCAAAGCGTTTTAGCAAAGCAAGTTTCAGACGAGGCAACAAACGACAGCTACTTGGTTCGGTTTTTTTAAGATGTCCAATGGCAAGATCATCCCCAAGACTCCACTGGCTGTGGACTTCTGGCATGTTCGTAGATGTCCAGAGAGCAGACTCTTTTTCCTGACGCATATGCACAGCGACCATACGGTCGGCCTGACTTCGACATGGGCGGATAGACCCATTTATTGCTCTCCTCTGACAGCATCTCTACTCAAAAAGAAATTGCAGGTAAGGAAACTTTCTTGTGGGGGCCCCGGTGGGGCGATTGGTTAGCGCGTCGGCCTCAAAGCTCTGGGGTCCTGGGTTCAAATCCAGCTCTCGTCCACCTGTGTGGAGTGTGCATGTTCTCCTCGGACCTGCGTGGGTTTCCTCTGAGTACTCCGGTTTCCTCCCACCTTCAAAAAAACACGCATCATATTGTAATTATTATTATTTTAAAACCTCTTTGTGTAGGTTAAAGAAAAATGGATCCATCCGTTGGAAGTGGGGGATTCATACGTCCTGCCCCTGGATGACATTGGCAAAGAAAACCTGACCGTCACCTTGTTTGACGCAAACCACTGTCCAGGCGCTGTCATGTTCCTTTTCCAAGGCTACTTTGGCACCGTACTTTACACTGGTGAGTGTATTGTGCTGATTTGGAAACCGATCTTTGTCACTGATCTGATTGTCATCTTCTGAAATGAAGTGATTAGACCAATCCCTTCATTTCAGAAGATCGGAATCAGTGAACTGCAGAAATATGGTGCAGAAATTGAAAGTGTGTGTGTGTGTGTGAGAGAGAGAATTACTACAGCCATATTTTAATATTGGTTCAGCTTCAGAACAGACTGGAATTGAAACATTCTCTAGTACATCTTTAATTACTGGCTGCTTTAAAATGCTAGGTGACTTCAGATATTCCCCGTCTCTGCTGTGTGAAATCTGCCTGGCAACCAAAGCGAATATCGATGTCCTGTACTTGGATAACACCAATTGTGACCCCAACCGCAGCATCCCACCAAGAGAGGACGCCACCAAACAAATCAAGGACATCATCCATGAACACCCAGACCATAATGTTGTCCTAGGTAACTCAGTCCATGGCATTTTTTAATGTAACTACACCCCCAAAGAACACCTTCTTCATTTAGATGTTGCTAATGTTGGTTAATGATGCAATATTATCTTGTGGTAATATTATAACTGCATGACCTTACAGGTCTCTACGGCCTTGGCAAAGAGTCTCTCCTGGTACAGCTGGCCATGGACTTTCAAACTTGGATCGAGGTAAGCGTGGACAGAATGGAGATCCTCAGATTGCTCGAGTTACCTGACGTGTTTACCACGGAACCAGGCGCCGGTCGTGTCCGCGTTGTCGAGCAAAGAGAAATTACCTTTGCAGCTCTTTGTCAGTGGAACAGCGAACAACCCACGTTAGCCATCTTTCCCACCAGCAGACCCATTAAAATCTTTCATCCCAAACTGCACGTGGTGCCCTATTCGGACCACTCGTCCTATCAGGGTCTTGTAGACTTTGTTTCTGGACTCAAGCCTTCCTCCTTGATGCCCATTGTTGGCAATGGCATTCCAGAAAGCCTATCGAAATTGATACCTTTCAAACTGCACCAAGTCCTTGTGCCTCAGTCAGTGCAACAGTACATGAGGCGGCAACCAGAAAACTGGCAAAAATCCCCAGCCAACCTACTGTGCCAAAATTCCAGACCACTCGTGCCCAGAGGAGTGATTTTTGACTCTCCAGGGAGCTCAACCAAGAACCACAAGATCTCTTTTAATCAAGATTCCTCATCTGAGGAGGAGAATATGGAAACGGACAGTGTTGATTGCGTTCTGGCCAATTCCAGAGAGATTCTCACCCCGAGGAAAAATTGCCAGCGAGACTCTTTGGACATAAGTAGGTTCAACTTTGCGTGCACCGTCCCGGAGGAAATGTTGACGGAGTACTCCGTGCCGTTTAGTCAACTGAGCCAGAGCAATTTTGCTCCGCTGGAGATCCTGAAGTTCAGCGGCGCATCCCTAATGCCGAGCCGGCTTACCAATAAGAAGGCAATGATAAGCTCATCCAACATGATTTCCGCTTGTTCAATGTCTGATGACATTGATTTCAGCGTGTCTGACAGCGACTCTCTAATCCTCTGCAGTTTGAACAGTGATTCCCCTGCTTTGTCGGATTCATTGCGGTTTTCCGAGGCTGAATTAAAACAGGTGGAAAATGACGTATTTAATGAGCTGGTTTTCCCAGAGGAAGAGTTAAAGCCGTACTGTCTCCTAAATGAGGATGCCCTTCGCCTAATTCGCCTTTGTCCTGTACGCAAGGGACACTTGCGATGAGTGTGTTACGATCATTTGGATTGAAATACCACCAAACAAAAATTTTAGAGCCATTGCATATAGACAAGTTTAAAATTGTTTGTACCTCAACTGAAATGGAAAATAATGCAATCGTCATTTATGTCACATGGCACTGACTAAACTAATCAATACTATTGGACTGAAAATTGTCTGCTCAACATCAAGATTTTTTTTTGTAAGGGGGCAGCATTATGTACACGACAGATAAAAAAATACTTTCTCAAATGGTGTTCTCAATATTTACAGATACTTTTTGAGGAGTTTGATATCATTAGGGAATTCTTTTACTCCCAACGAGACATTTGGCATGTTTTGAGCGGAATTTACGAACTTGTTTTTTGTGAATATCTCAACTTTATCCAGTTAGCACACACATTACCTTTTCATGCTTTTTGTCTCTCAATGACTTGAAAATGTGAAAAATCCACAGCCATTACTGAAATAACTTGTATATTGACAGCCCACAATGCTTGTACTGTGGCGTTTAAGTATCTTGGGCTCTTGTTCACGAGTGATGGGAAAAATGGAGCGGGAGTTCGACGGGTGCATCTGTGCGGCATCTGCAGTGATGCGGACACTGCATCGGTCCGTCGCGGTGAAAAAGAAGCTGAGCCAAAACGCGAAGCTCCTGTTTCCACAAACATGCATAGTGGGCTGATTGAACACTCTAAATTGCCCCTAGCTATGAATGGTTGTCAGTCACATCCTGCCCTGCGATTGGCTGGCCACCAACTTAGGGTGTCGCCCGCCTCGTGCCCAAAGTCAGCTGGGAGAGGCTACAGCACCCCCCGCGTCACTTGTGAGGGTAAGCGGTTCAGAAAATGAAATTAGCAAGTCAAGCAAAAAAGGGTTGAATTGTGCATTGTGGCTGTGCTGCCGTTGGGTAGCGGTATTGTGCAAGTAATGCAAAGCAACACGGTACTCAGCTTTTTACTGAAATTGAACACAAAATAACTTTAATATTCTGCCATGTGCTGGTTGAAAAAAATATACAGCCGGTACCATATTTTAGAAGTGTATTTTACATTTCAACAAAATGTCCATTAGGATACAATTTTACTTCAGAAAGAATCATGCTTTTGGTTTTTACATTAATTTGAGTTTAAAGTTCAAGAGAATTTTTAAAGAAATCATTTTATAGTGTAAGTAGTGGTTTTAATGATTGTTTTGAAAGGTTCCAGTTGGTACAGCTCATACCAACAACGTTATCATCAAAAGAGAACAGCTGTTCTAAAAATGTACATTTGCCACTCAAAGCAATAACAAACGGATAAGGAAGGCAGCGGAAGGAAATTATAGGTAATTGCACTAAAAGCTGATAAACACATCGTGCCCTTTTGTACTTTGCTTTGCAAAATATACGGCAGGTACCCAAATATTGAGCATTTTCGTCCTGAGCTATCTTCTGTGCAGCATTTATTTGGGTCAGCTAGACCCATAACATTACAGGAGGACTTTGAGTGCTATCAGCACCAGGGACAGCTCCCGGTGGACTCCCTGAACTATGAAGTGATTCATCTCTCGCTCACATTAGATGTTGAGCCTTGAGAATAAATCAGATGGCTGTGCAGGAAAGTCCGCAACCTTGTGCACTTCACTCAGTCGAGCAAGAGTTTAAACCGGAGGCGATACCAAAAAGCGGCAGATTGCTTTTTTAAGTCAAAGCTCTGAGAAAGTGCATCACTTCTCCTTTCATTTCCAACTGAGCTGGTGACAGGGTCGACAGCCGTGTGGGCGATGAGCACCAGCTGAGGGCTCGCTACGGCTGATAGTAGAGGTCTTGTCTTTTGGCGTCGACATTAGAAGAAAATCCACTTGCCGCACCTTGCCGTACCCACACGGCAGCGTTGGCTCTTATCGGGTGCTCAGCTGGGTTTGCTCGCCATTCACTATGTCTTGTGGAGAATAAATGATTGAATTGAAGAAGGGAACATTTTCAGATGAAGCCAGAGTACTTGAGCAATAAAAAAGTATCTGAACTTAGGTGGAACCTTTTGCCACAAAAGGGCAAAAATACATTTCTAAACCAATTCAGTCCGTTTAAGTACAGTACAGGTAATTTAGGCATTAAATCCGGTGTAAGAAGTATTTTATATAATTGCATTTTAATCGTATCGTTTGACCACACAGTTTCTGATATCCATTATTAAATCAATATATAAAGCATTGTGGTGATGTTTGAAGAATACACAAATGAAGTATCTGCCTGTTTTGATTAGCACTTGAAAATAAAAAGTGTTAACCATTTAGTATATGAACCAGGACAATGACTTTGAGTATAGTGTGAGGTCAAAATATGTTCTTTGCCCAAATGACTTGCCGATGTTTTCTCTGCCTCGTACAACTAGTGCACCCCACCTATAATGAAAGACATCATGGTCGTCTCACGGCAGTTATAACACAATTTCAGAAAGAGTAAGGAACAAGGTGTACTTTACCTTTGCACCAAATCAACACTGTTAATTATCAACCACCAGACATTGAATTCACACAGTAAAACTGGGGTGTAACTTTTGAATCTGCATACTTCAACTCTTAAATCAGAAACAAAGAATTGATGACCCGCCAATCGCAGGGCCCATTTAGACAAGCAACCGTTCACGCTTACACTCACACCTATACAGACAATTTTGAGTAGTCAATCAGCCTCCCATGCAAACTGAAATGCCTGGAGAAAACCCACGCAGGGTGGTGAACATGCAAGCTCTACACGGGAAGGTCCGAACCTGGGATTGAACACTCGATCTCAGAACAGTGAGGCGGGTGTGCTAACCAGTCAGTCATCGTGCCACCCAACATTAAAACAATGACAGCGGACAAAGAAAAAAAAGTAGACTTTTTTTTTTTTTTTCCTTTTTCCAATTTAGTGTATTAGCTGTGATTTCATGGAAACCGTGAATCTCTGGGTGACCTTAAAACTTTTAAGTGTTGTTGTGAAAAAAATGCAAATGTGCCATCGTAGTGTCTAAAAAAAGGTATGCAAAAAGATACCATTAATCATTCTTTCTTTGTTGCCGTAATGGATTGCAGCTCTTTTGGCTTAAACTCCAGCTGCCAGGAGATGACACACACTTGAGAGCTTCCCTTCAGGGGTGCCCACCTTCCCCTGCTCTGTCTCACTGTACTCTTCATGCTCCCCTTCACAGCCTATCTGACCACTTCTAATCATGTTTATTCCAGCCTCTGAGCGTAAGCAACCTCCTCCCTACGCTCTTCCTCACTTTCAATGTACTCCCCCACCAGTAGTCAATGGCGTTCTCTTACCCACTGGATTCCTTTGTATGCATCTTTTTTTTTTAAATCCCAATTTCTTATTTAGCGTACCCCCCAACATAGGTGTGACTATGAATACGTAATCTGAGGTACCAATCCGTCGGTTGCCTATAACCTGATTTTGTCCCGTGACCATTGTTGTACTTGCTCAAATTCCTCTTTGATTTCACTTTAAATTGTACATAGATGTGAATATAACTAGTTGTTTTTTTGTGCCTTGTGATCCAATGAGAACCAGTCCATTCTGAGTCTTCATTTTGATGGACGTTGAAGGCGATTTTCTTTAATACTGGCTGGCTAATCAGGGCGGTGTCTGCTTCTCGGTCAAAGTCAAAAGCCAAAAGAGGGCAGCACTGTAAATAATGGATAGTTTGATTCATGGTATTCCGAAGAGTCCCCATATAAATGATCCCACATACACTGAATCATGAGTCATGATATTCTCGTTATTGTAGGAAATCACCATTTACCTTGCCTATCCTCAACCGTACTGTTTTGTATAAGTGGAATGGCTAACACTTTACAAAAGTATCGCATTGCATTTTTGTTGATTAGCCTCAAGCAAGGTTGTTTATCTTCTCCCCTACATATTTATTAGTGGCAGGTAGAATCATGTAAAAATCACTAAAATATCTCTGACATTTTCAATTTTAATCTTGCTTTTGTCCCCTAATAGGAAAATGCTTTTATGGGGCACCGGGCCATTCCGGCTCACAGCTAACAACGATAAATACGACCGGTTTGGTACTCTGATTCTTCTCCATTATGACTCGACATCGTTGAATGCCACTAGACATGCCATTTTGCTCTTCCTCTTATTAGAATGTAAACATGAGCAGGTAAACAAAGCCACTGCACCTTTGTGTTTCTCCGCATTGAGTGCGGCACCCAGCAATTAAGAAGATTCATCATTATTATATTTCCAGAGCGGCCGCTTATCCTGGCCGACACGCAATCTCATATGTGCTCTAATGGGAAACCTCCCACCGCAGCCCACGGAGCTCTGCAAAACACTCGCGTTCTTTTAATCGCATTCTTTATCAGCAGCCTAACGATGATTCATAGCCACTGTAAGAGTGAGGCTGGGCTTTCTTGGCCCTGAGGTGAGAGCAGAAGCTGGGAATGACGTTAATTTGAAAAGTATGAACCTTACGAGAAGCCTATTTTGCACTAAGTGAGCCTATCATTGTCTTGAAGAGATGTGGTTTAGACCAGTGGAGGCAAGCCAGTACTTTGGGTGACACAATCCGAAATATGCGAAACAGAACTTTGCGATTAATGTGTCAATCATTTTGAGTAATACATTATTCACTTCTATTGACTGCGATAGACATCCCGTCCAATTTGACTGGTGCGCTGGCAGCCATTTTTAGGCTACATTTAATATTTTCATATTTGGCAAGTGGGCAGTCTGGTTTAGACACATAGTTGCGAATTTGTTTTAGCATTAATCTATTTGACAAAAGGGTACAATATGTCATTGTTTTAAATGCTTCTTTCAATTGCATATTCAACTTGACTGTAAAATTGTTTAGTCTCTGCCAAACTGCTTGTTTTTGTATAAAATAAAGACAAAGTGAAAATGATCACTATTCTTTTTTTCTTTAAAACTCCTAACTAAAGTAATTTGTCTCAAGGCACGACTGTATTTACGAACATGTTAAGGGACAGATCTTTAAAAAAAAAATCAATTTAATTTCACATCTCTTTGCGGTATTTATGTTATGGAATCCTTAGTTGCGGTTCTGTGCATTGATCCAATGGATTTATGCTGTCTTCTCTGTTTTCTTATCATGCTGAGCATTGATTGATTTGGCCAGTGAATCCTCCAAGGGAAATAAATCATAACATAAAATGAGTAGTCCAGATTGATTTCCCCATTCACTCCTTGAGGTGTCTTTTTTTCTCACAGCCTCTGCCATATGTTTATTCTATTTTATAGTGGATAAGTGTACTACTTGTAAGTGTAATACTTCAGTCTTCTTGACAGATTAAACTCCTGTGAAAACACCCTTGCGCTCTGTCAAAAAAGACACTCTCCCATGCCCGTCTCACATTCTCTTTGGACTCTGATGATCGTTTGTGTTCAATGACACACGTCTAAATCTGCGTTTCCACATGCTACATGCCATCCTAAAAGCTATCCCATAGCCATATAGTTTCTCATTTTCATAAATTGGATTGACTGGAGGTGCAAATTTATCAGTCCGTGTGAATATCAATATTTTTTCCTCACATTTTCCAGTGCTAAATCCATTGACACTATCTTGCCCTTCTATCAACTGACTATCAATTCACTCTTTATACAGTGTGTATATGGCCTGCGACCAATCATTAGTTGCCTGATACATCAGTGCCCTGACATTGATTGGCAACAAATCAGTTTATGTCTCAACATACTCTGCAATTGACTGGTGACCGCTCAGTTGTGGCTTCGTACGTATCTATCATCAGATTGGCTAGTAACTGGGGATAAGATTAATGAAAGAATACCCCAAAGTATCTGTCTAAAATGAAAATAGATTAAAATAATGACGATACATCTTGTTTTTCACCTTACCAGTTGCATCATTCATGTTGACCAATTTAATAAAATTGTCATGGCAAGTCATCTGTTTCAACAGGCTTCTAATAGTTGACAGTAATGCTGTGACTTTTTTTGTTTTGTAGTGTGCTTTTGCTACCACCAAGCGATTATATAGGATATATTGCTACATTAGCTCCTTCTCCTGGCTTCCAGTTGACCATCTGCCATAAGATAAATGAATTATTCCAAAAATAGTGCAGATTTTTTCTCTGTTTTGTGCTGCCAGTGCCCGTGGACCAGTTTGGGGTCCCTCTTCATCCTGATAGGATCGCTTTGTCACTTTTATATCTCCATGCCCCAGTGGTTGTATAACTTCATATGGGAACTAACTTCATTTCCCTCCCCTCGACTATAAAACATAGATGGAAGCTCAGGGAAATCCCTCCCGGTTAATTGGATGTTTTACTGCAGATTCAGCCCCTTCATAGCTCTTCAACCTTTCCAACATTCATCACTGACACACTTCTGGAATCCTTGACCATGTCCACTGCATGTACCATGTGTAATTGTTATAGATTATCTACAATTGGTCTTTTTTCCCCTCTTGCTCACAAAGCAATTTGTGGCTCAATAATGGCAACCTGGTATTTCAAGATATGTATTATATAACAATCACACATTGGTGTCATAAACCATAAAATAGTTTGTCTCAAAAATAACTCGTTTTTTGGAGTTTCTCCCAAAACTCTTGGTTGCAAAAAAAAAAACATGTTTAAAGTTACTGAACATGTGGCCTTACATTTACAAAATATGAATAATGAATGCCAGGATTACAATAATCTTTTATTTTACATATTTGCCTTATGAACTGGGATCCGTACGATACGGCTTGCTGTATTATTAGTTACTAGTTGCATCTCCTTCATTCATTTAATTGCATTGACGCACAAGTCAAGTGTGATTGTTTTTAGAGAAGTCACATGATTTCCACGCAATAGCACTGCATGTTACTGACAAGCAATCATTCAATCTCACATTCACACCTAAAGATTAGTGTGTGCTGAATCAAGGAATGTGGTGCTAAATCTAGTAACTGTGAAACTCCGTGCCATAAATGTGTGTATTTTTAATGGGACGATGGTATCAGTGTTTATGGAGGTGTTTCAAACAGTTGTAAGAATGATATATTTGGGTCACTCCACCGTTCAGATATTTGTCACTTAAAACTTTTAATGTGACACATTGCTATTTGTCAGCCAGTCTATGAGGTTAACCATTAGTTAGTTTATCGTTAGTGTGAAGTAGTTGATGTTGTGGTTTTAAAAGCACAAGATGTTATAGTTTTATTTTTAGTTTGAAAGTGAATTTTAGGTTGGATGAACAGCTTGAAGCCTCTTCTGAACCGTTATTTACCATCTGCTAAACTGCTGCTGGGTCTCAAGTAGGGTTGCCAACTCCTTGAAAAAATAAAAATAAAAATAAGGGCCCTCTCATTGATATCGTCACATTGGTGTATATATATATTTCTTCTGTGGTCCAGTGTTCAATCCCTGGTGGGTTCCTGAAGTTTGGATGTTGTTACTGTGCCTACATGGGTTTTCGCTGGTTTCTTCCCACTTCAAAATAAAAAAACATACATGCTAGGCTGATTGAACACTCCAAATTCTCCATATGTCTGAGTGTGTGCATGCATGGTTGTCAGTCTCCGTGTGCCCTGTAATTGACTGGCAACCAATTGTGGGTGTACCCTGCCTTCTGCCCGGGGTTGGCTGGGATAGGCTTCTGCACTCCCACAATTTTTTTCAGTATAATAGTCGGCTTTTATATATATATATATACACACATAAAAACATCTTATCTTAAGGCACCACTGTAGTTGGGAAATCCAGCTAAATAATAAACCAGTATTTACTTTAAATGTTTAATCACGAAAAGGAACCACACTAACAAAAAACTGTGGGTGGTAAAAATAAGTAAAACAAAAAATTGTACCTCTGGGGTCCCCGTGGTGGTGTACAACTGAGGTGTGGATCTGTTACTTCTTTAAAAAGTGTCAGCTGGTGGCTACGCGCTTCAGGACGAGCTCCAAAAGAACAAGGCTGTTAGCTGTTTCCCCTCAGAGATGTTGTCCCTCCACAGGCCTACAGATACCCATCAAGCACAAAGCTCCCGCTGCTTGAGTAATGAAGAACAGTGTAATGGTAAGTTGTTGCTCGAAGTCCTCTGGCTCGATGGGGGAAGGGGAAGCGGTGCCGTGTGAACAGATAGCAGGTGGGTTTCAGCTGGTGAGTGAGTGCTCATTATCTTGACGTTAGAAAGTGTCACATTAATCACATCGTCACATGTGCATCGACGTGAGTTCATAACGTCACATTGGGATGACAACAAGCCCTTTTAATTCTGACAATGGTGACATTTAAACCCACTTGCGGAAAAAAAGACTACAGTGGTAGCTCTACTTCCGAATGTCTTTACTTATGAAATATTCAGGTTACAGAAAGACCCAATTCTGTTTCAGGATACAAAGGAAGTTGAAGTTACGAAACAGTGCCTGAGTATTATTAACCATTGTATGTTCCCATAAAAATCTTTTTTTTAAATTCCAGTAGATTCTCTAGTGGACAAAAAGTGAGGCCCCCCAGCATACACAAGCTGGCCTTTGTTGGTAACAAAAGGGTAGAATGCAGGAGGTTGGCTTCTTGAAAACAAGATCTTCATCAAAATGTTTGAGGACCCCTGTTCCATATACTATGTACCCTGTAAACCGTCGACATGTGTGCTGACGATGAGTCCTCAAACATTGAATTGCAACGAGCACCTTGTTTATTTATTTTTTGCTATGTAACTAACTGAAGAAGAGTCCATCGTTTGTTTCTTTACATTCTGACGTGACCCACATAAGAAAGAGTGCTATGTACTGTAAAAGTAGAAGAGTCAAATATTTTTGGGGGGATGTTTTTGCCAGTTGTAGGGGGTAGCTGTGTGTACCAACAGACGCAAAGCTAGATCATTTATGATGAGTGGCTCTGGAATGCTCCTGGTGGATCTGACTAAGCACCCCCTTGCTGCATTCTTGCGTGGGAGGAACTCCGCCATTATGCCTCGGCGGTTGCACCCGCGGCGAGCATTACCTCTCGCCCGTCTGTGGGCGAGCGTTCATTTCCGGTCCTACTCGCATACTGGGGATAATTGTGATGATTTGCATTGATATAGCTGTGGGAGAAAAGTGGAATCAAAGTCCCTCTTGCACAAAATGGAAAGCAAACTGATCAGGAGAGCATCACAAGGGCAGCAGGCAACACATCCATGTAGTAAAACTACGGGAATTTTTGAAATCTGAGGTGTACTGGCAGTCTTTTCTTGCAGGAAATGAAATAAGTGGATGCACCACTGTCACACGATGATGATGTGCCCAAATGGGAAGCTAATGCTGAAGATGTATAATGTATTTCCTTTCATTCATTTCCGGTGCCTGTGATCTTTGCTGCTTCCTTCATGCTGGCGACCCAGGAATTTTCCTGCCGTGGATTTCAGCGTGTAGCTCGATGGAAGGCAGTCATTCTCAAAAAGTGCACACATTCTCTGTGGATTGATTATCTCTTTTTTGGTCAAACCATTCACATGGTGCTAAAAAAAAATTCTGAGAAATATATTTTCGCTATACTAAAGGTTAGTTTGCTTTTTTTAACAGTCCAATTGCGTATTATACCTCTGTGTTTTGTGTCAACAGTGTAAAAGGGTAAATGTAATGCAATACTCGAATCAAAAATTTCAGGAAAATGAGGGTATTGCAAATTAACAGAAGGATAAAATGAATAGAGATTAGTCGAGATAAGGGAGGGAGGCGGGTTGAATGCGTCGAGGAAGAAACGAGAGGCGACCATACAGCTGGAAAAAAGGATGGAAGTAAAGCAGGAAGCACGGAAACATGTGAGAAAAGGTGGGAAAAAGGCAAGAGTCATTAGAAGAAGAAAAAGGAATGGAGAGACAGAGGAGAAATTTGGAAAAGCTATATATAGTAAGTGATGGAGTGAGAGTGGGAAATTGGCGGGAAGAGAAAGCCAGTAGGAGAAATGGAAGAATGAGCAGGAGAAGGGAGAGAGTGCATCATAATCATTCTATAGCAATAGATAGGAATCAAGCGGGAGAGAGGTGATGTGTGAATGGATGGGGGAGATAGGTAGAATATGGGAAGGCAACAAAAGAGAGGGCGTGAGACATTGAAACATAAATAGAGGCAAAAAGTGGGAGAGTGGGTGAAGACAGCTTTACAGTTGTAAACAACGGGGTGTTCGCCTAATGTAGTGGTCCTGTGGTCAGGATGGACGGATGTCAATGGCCTTTTTTTCCTGCACACAATGAATAGATTTGTGTGCAAGAAAACTGTGCGTATGCAGATGAATGGAAAGCAAGCGTGGCAATTCATGGGTGAATGTCAAGCTTCACCTCAAGAGAATCTTCCATTCTGCACAGATTCGTTGTATAAGCTGGTGACACTTACGTCTGGGGATTGCAAAATGTCAGCCGCTGCGATCGTTGCAAAGTGATAGCCTGGCCTTTAAATAGAGCAAACTGCACATGTTGATGTCCGCTTACGTGCAGTGGCGGCCAACAGACGGCGCTTGAGTTCCGCACCACTGCAGTGCAGTCTCCTAAGTAAAATATATAGAAGCATTATGGGGCAAAGGATAGCGGATCTATTTTGAAAGGACAGCCCATACACCGCGGAGTTAGCATCTCTCCGTGAGTCTCAGGCTCATCAGTCGGGAACTATGCAACTGAAACTCAGTCTACTTTCTGAAAGTATTAGTTTTAATGAGTAGTTGACCGTAAGCCACTGGTTTAGTTGCAATTACAATTTTGAAACACATGAGGTGTGATTAAAAAAATGTCGAACCTTCGGAATTTCTTACAAATCTGCACAAATTGGTCTAATTTTGTAACTAAAAGGGACTGTAAACTCGAAGTAAAATTGAATAATTAGTGGATTGGGCGACTGTTCTTAACAACCCTGACAAATTTGAACGGATAAAAAAATGAGTACATGTGATAAGGCTTTAAAAAGGGAAAAGAAAGCTTTGGCCTGTTCATAATACGATGCTGTCAGCATATCCGTGTCGACCATCAGTCTTGTTAAATATTTTGATTTCCTCTGTCAACGCAATTGTGCAGTTTTAAACAATCCGAGCCTGAATACTATTACAAAGGAGAAGACAGCGTGTTTCTGAGTATTTCTCTCAGTCCGCAGCGTAATAATACAGTATTTTATCCTTTTAGAAATTGTCCATATGCATTAGTTCTATTATATCATCACACACGTATTTATCGGACAATATAGTAAATGTAGTCAGAGTTTTACCTCATCAAGTGGTTCATAATTTATTTTAATTTGATTGTGTTGTTCTACATGTTGATGAGTATTGATTGCACATCCCCGTGTATTGGAAAATAATGTATCAATTGATAGGTTAAGTGGGATGAAGTCATTGAATCCTTTGAATTAATACCTGCTCTGGCAGCAATAACGAAAACATGTTCTGCAGCTTCAAATGAGACAATCGACAAGATGCATTTTGGACTATTCCACTTTACATTGCTGTTGTATTTCATGTAGATTCCTCGCATGTCTACTTTAAGAACTCTTCTGAGGTTATGATTAGATTAGAACTTTATTTCATCCCATATTCAGGAAATTTCCTTGGTTGCAGTAGCAAGACAGACACAGAAGACATTGTAGACCTAGGTAAAAAAACTGGAGCCACACAGGAAGTCCAAAAATAAAGCTTTTCACATGTGTTGCAAAGCATGGAACAGCCATCTCAATACACAAATAAGGTAGTGAATGGGCAGGTTCCATCAATGTTAATGTATCAAGATATCCTCAGCATTTTCATTATTTTCTTGCATTTTTCTCTCTTTTTTGTCATCTTCTTCAAAAGTCGTGCCGTGATTTAAAGGCTCAATGAAAATAATACAATTTAGTGCATCTGAACCTAATATAGGCGTTACATGTCTGATGTGATGTGGCGAAGAGTTGCCAACTATGATGTTTGTTTACGGACTGTTTAAATGAAACATGAAACATTACCTAGACAGATAGGGGTGGTTTTAGGTGACATATTATATTTTGTATGAAGGTAAACAAAATAAAAGTGGGAACAGCACTACACTATGCTGTATTTTACTGGCAACTAACTTAACATAGAAAGCGACTTATTCATTTAAACAACAAAAGCTTTTTAAGCCTTTAAACCATCCTCAAAACCATAACTATAAAAAAAGTTAAAAGGAGTCAATAAAACAAGATGATAAAACCACAAAAGAGACTGAAAGTGGTGTTAAACGATAAGTGCACGTCTGAAAGTGATTGATTCAAGTTGGCTGGGGCAAAAGTGTGTCTGAAGTACCCCCCAAAGTGATGAAACCAATGATTGCCCGCCAAACATATAATTGATATAATTTTGGTTAAATATAGCGGCTGCAAGCATATCCTCTTTTTCATGGCAAAAATAGATTTTCATGTATACATATGATGATACTCTGAGATTATTTCTGTCTTTTTTATAGTATTATTTAAAAGAATTTGGACAATTTGGTGGAAAAACAAAGATTTAGATTGTCAGAGTATATAACTCACTCACTCACTCTTCGTTTCTAGTCATTAAATTGCCGGGCTTTTTTCTGCTGTTTTGCAATCACACTTTGAAGATAGGCAGACTATGAAATATGATGATTCCTGCATGCATGACAGTTCTGCATAAATTGTTCATTTTTGTGGTGTATATTGTGTGGTGGAGGGATGGCAACTATGATAGGGAAGAATCGCTAAGTTATGCTTGTTGTACGTGCGGAGCATTCCAATGTGAGTCATCACTTTAACCTTTTTAACTGTACATCCTACGCTTTAACTTTAAGTAACATTTGAGCACAATCATTTTTATGCAAGAAGTAACAGAAGTCAGAGAAAACAATTAAAGTCTCTGAAGGAAATCAAATAAAAAGCAAAGCTTTCAATCTAATAAATCATTTGTTTGAAGGTGAATGCCAATGCAAATTCAAAGAAAAAATCCAGTTGCCTTGGATTAACTTTGGTTGCTGTTGTATTGAACTCCACAACATCATTTTGTCTCCACCTCAGCATGCGTTTTTTTAGATTTATCTCAGATGACGATGACTCGTAACGAGGCCACAGTGAGTTGCCTCCAAATGATTTAAAAATCATTTAGATGCTCTACAGGCACTCAATAAACTGAAGTGTTTTATACGCATTGCTACGACAACTCTGCATCGTCTTTCCAAAAAAATCGGGGATGCACACATCCTCACAATATCTCCTGGGGCGCTCCCCAGTGTGGAAATTCCAGATCTTGACTGGTGGCTGTCCTTTTTTTTTTTATTAGAGAGAGCGCTTTCTGGTGGGAGTGAACTCAATTTACACATCTCACAAGCAGCAATTTGGCAGCTTGTTAATGCTTCCTACAGAAACGCAAACACACATGCACAAATCGGGCTTCCACCAAATTGTTAGTTGAAATTTACTGTCAAACATTCATTCAAAATCCCATTCACTCAACCTCCTAAAGGTCACGGGGGTGATGGACACTATCCCACGCAACTCTGAGTAGTAGGTGGGGGGCATTGGGAATTGGTAGCCAGCCAATCGCACTACTTTCAAATAAAAACCAATGAACTTTGTTGTGATTTTAAACAACCAAGCAATGTTGCTTCAAGAAGAACCACTATCTAAATGCTACCACATAATGAGAATCAATGTAAACTGGATAAAACCCCGTCCAATTGACTCACTATCTGCAAAATATTGCCCTTTTCATATGCGGACAACCTAACACGAAGGAGACGAGGAATATAAATCCCCAATGCACTTTTCAGCCCATTTTTGCTCATTTATTTTCTGTTCCAACCAAGTCAAAGCCCCGTAACGATCCGTACGAGTGGATCGATGGCTTGGATGCGCGTCCGCATTCATGTAGGGGAATGCACACAAGAAGGAGGCAGAGGAGAGGAGGGAGGGAGGGTGGAGTTCGTAGCTCGGCCCCCACCACCGGCGGGCGCACCTCACCTCCGCGGCAAAGCGCGCCTTTGCAGCCTGCCGAGCGAGCGGTCCTGATGTGAGCCCGCAGCAGCCGTCAACTTTCCAAGCTCTTTTCGTTCTCCTTCTCTTTCTCTTGCTATTTCTCGCTCTCACCTCGCGGCAGCACCGGATCACAGAGCTTGACTCCGGGCAGCCTGGGGTGGCTCTCCCGGCAGCATGGAGGGGGACGTGATGGATAAAGAGGAGTCCACAGCCACGACAGTGTGTGACTTGGACCCCAGCAGCGGGAGCATCCCGGCAACCAAAGTGGAGATCACTGTCTCATGCAGGTCAGTGAAAGCATGCCATCCATCAAGTTGACGTTCTGCAATTTGCTGTATTTCATAAAAGCCTACAGGGAAATTTGTTTTCATTTGATCATGTTTTGATGAGAATTTGACTGTAGATATAATCAGATTTTTTTTCTGCATTTGAGCATTTGTAAGATTGGATTGGAATGCGTTTCTCATTTTTTTCCTTAGTTTAAACATAATTACAATGTTGTTGTTTTTTACCTTGCTTATGTTTCTAATATTCATACATGGGGCTGTCAAAGTTCAATTTACAATATTTAATTTTCTTTCATATATGCTATGTTGAGTGACAACGTCAGATTGAAAGATAAAATCATTTTTGTTGACGATTTATGACATTTGGTTGGAATGTTTAGTCAATTTGATCGCAATAATGAATCATTATTGTTACATATGCACTCTCATCTGACATGTATTGGATATTTGTTCGATCTGTTTTCACAACACTGCATTTTAACAGATGCGTTGCGGTTCTTTACCAATTTTTTGGTGATCTTAAGCAATGTTTTGAAAAACAAATGTACATAAAATGTATGTAACATTTGAGCATCTCCAAGTTGATGACCATCTTTCATCAAATTTGTAAGTTTTGAATCTATGATTATTCCCATAAATGTTGATTTTCTCAGAAATATTATTGCCGTATTACATCTTTTTTGGGTCACATTTGGAAGATTAGATTGCAATATTATACATATGTCTGTGTTACATAAGGTGTTGGTCTGTTGATGGTATCGACCATATCGGAGTTTGGTTGCTTCACTCCAGGTCAGCTACCCTAGCCCTCCTCCCCATGGTGTCGTAAGTGGCTTACAGACCTGGGAACCATTTAATATCCAAGCTCAAGCGCTCAAATGGTCCATCGCTCATTTTGAATTCACACTCCGCAAGACCTCCCTTTGAAATACATACACGCTTGCATGCTGGCTGCGCAGGGTGGGGCAGGGCTGCCTGCGACTGCTACTCTCCATCCTCACATTGCTGGTTGTTTAAGATATTCTATTGCAGGATATTCACCGGGCTGTGATGACGTGCTCTTTAATTAATTCCTCAGAGACCCCTAATGGATGGGTTTCAGTTCACGTATTAAATAGACAGGCACGAGAGAAGACAAGAATAAGTGTCACATCTTTCACCGTCTTTATTGGCATCTTGTTGTTCATCCTCTGATTCCACCTGGTTGGAGCCCCTAATTTTGATTGAATTGCTTTGCTGGAAACCAACAGGAAGTGGGGTGTGTGTGTTGTGTTTTTGTGTCAGAGGGGGTGAGAGTGAGGTGGTGTGTGTGGGTGTACTTTCAGGTAAACTGGACAGCTCAGCAGCTCTAAATTATGAAGCATTTTCTCGACACGCTATCTAATGTGGGAAGAGTATATCGTCAAAGTTTTTAAAATGAGCATGAGGGGACTGGTTCAGTTCTTGGAAATGAGCCCTTTGACTGACCCACACAATATTAGGTAACAATGCCTTGATACCTTGTTGGGAAACAACTCAAGGGCCTATTTTGAACACTTTCTTCTATGGGGCTTAAGTGGCGCATTCATGAAAAGAGGTCACTTGGGACTTCTTAATTTCAAAATGCCTAAATATTTCTTATTTCCACTTAAATAAAGCATTCACTCACTTGACACCAACTCATGCAGGGGGAGGTCGTCATCGTATTTCACAGGTCAGAGGTCAAAGAAGCAACACGCAACACATAGAAAAATAAGACAAAAAGTCAATTGAGAACCAGGTGAGGAGGCCATATTTTGCTGACAAGCAACCCAAGCAAAGTGCTTCTCGGCTGGCCAGTTGTGTGGGGAATAAACTGGAGGGGCTGGAGGTCCCAGGGGAAAAAATCAACTGAAAAGCAGATGAGGAGGCTGACTTTGACTGCGTGCATCTTGAGCAAAGTGTTTTTGACTATACAAGGGACAGTGTCACAGGTTGGAGGTCACAGGGGGAAAAAAGTGAAAGGGAGGAACTGACTATGGGGCGAAAATATATAGATTTAAATACAGCATTATTTTTATGGTGTGCATAGTGCGGCTTGGTTAAGAACCAGGAATTGGCAACCGTGCTCCAGATGGCTTTTCTCAGTGCTCAGCACTCCCAATATTAGTGTGTGTGGAAGAAGAAAGTAGAGGACATAATAGGGCATGGTCTGACATCCCACTGTGACCAATTTCCAGACCTACAGTTTGCAGAAAAAAATATACCCCAAAAGTGACTGCAATACAAAATAGACTACTGAGATTACACACACAAACTCTCTCATTTAGTTAGTTGAATTCAGGAAAATATTTTTCTCAAAAAAAGATTGGCGTATCATATCCTGGGTCAAGTCAAATCTTGAATCATTCCAGCCGTGATATTTTCTTCATTCACACTATGTTTTCCTCAAGATAACAAAGATTAATACACCCCGCCCCCAAAAGATCCCCTTGTACCGAAAGCTTGCCATCCGGGTTTATGCCTAGAGGCGTCGTCGGTCTGAAGCTCCCTTGTTTGTCATTAATGTCTCTCCGAACAAAGACTTGCCTCTGGTCACACTTCTTCCAAGATAGAAAAATATTTTCTGCTGCCTTGAGCAAGCCAGGAGAAATGTACTCTGCGCAATGGCTCATTTCCACGGTGGTCAGACCTTTGGGGAGCAATGCTACACGTAAAAAAAATACACACAACAGTGGTGCCTTAATTTAAGAGTGACCAAACTCCTGGGATTTTGAGAGATGATCTTTTTTTTTATCGGGATACAGGCTTAGATGTAATGTTCTGGAGCATGTCAAGACCCCACAAAAACCACACACTTCCATGGATGCTACAGAGTGAGTGTCTCTAAGATAGATATAGTATGTGTTTAGAGGAAGTCTTTCAGGCATATTCAACTCTCTAAAAGTTGAATATTTCATCCACATAATAACAATAAATGGCAATATTATAAACAAAAGTGTCAATGTATATATGAGATATAAAGAAGTTGGTGGCTGTTGTGTGGCTGAGAGGCTTCACAATGCTGTGTAATTTATTTAGTCAGTCTGAAACTCCATGATTGCAGAGCACTTGGAATTGAATTGTAGCGTGCGGCCTGCAGGCCATTTTGCGTTATCTTCCAATATTGCGAAAAGAGAAACCCTTGGAAGATGGAAAAAAAAGTGAGAAGGGTGGCCGTCAGACAGGAGTCTTATCAAAGGATGTGCATATAGCCATAACGGCACATTTCTCCACGTCGATGGTTCTGATCGGTTTTTCTGTCAGGTCAGCTCATCATCCTTGGCTTGAGTGTCTGCTTCCTTGTACCTAAGGCTTGGCTGCAAACTGGTATTAACAAGACTCATCGCGCAGCTCATTCTATAATCTGGTCTCCAAAAGTGGAGGATCAGGTCACATGACTTGACTTTGACTTGGCATTTATGAGGCCCATCTTGAATTAGACCTAAACTACGTACTAGCAGTGTGTCATTTTGAGAACTCGCTGCCTTATTACTAGTCCATCGGCTCTATTTTCCCTTTTTTGTTTCATCGTTGTATCATTATATATTTGCATTTTGCGACATTTTTGTAATGGTGCACCATGACATTTTTCTAATATCCAATGCAGTTTGTGCCTTGGCTCACTAACACTGGAAACTTGGAAACACTGTACTTTTATAACCATTCAGTCACAGTGATTGATTGATTAGGGCAGCCTAGCATCCAATCAATACATTCCATAGCTGGAAGGTGAGGGGGTGGGGGGTAACTAACACAATCAATCTGCTCCCGCGGGAGTCATTACCTTGGACGTGACCGCGAACAGGAGGAGAACCTGTTTTTCTCACTGACACTTCTTGGTATTTGCGCTCTGTTCTGCAGACAACTACCTGAACTCAGCTATTTGGCATGTCTTGAAGACACATACATGAATAGTCATAACCATGAACAGCACACGCTGGTGTCGCTCTTTCGAATGCAAGGATGTCGAGTCCCAATTAGTGGCGTACACATGAAAAGCTGTTGCGCTGATGAACAGGATGTGAATTTGTTGACTGGGATTATTAGTGAGAATCGGTAATGTTGACTCCTTGATGTCACCCTACAACATGAACTCACTTGGCTGTTTACAGTGCTTTTTGCTTCATCTTGCAATGTTTGTAACAATGTGCAGTTGGAAAGTGTTGACAAGAATGACAGGAAAAAGCCAAGGGTGGAAGCAAGGCGATCTCTCTTGGCTCAGTGGGCTCAAGCTGCTTTTGTCACTATTTTCAGATCGCCCAAAGGCTGAAGAGAGTGTGTTTTTTGAACTCCCCACTGGTTTAGGAAATGTGAAATGACTGACAGGTTTACAAGTGTTACATCATTGGAAGGCTTTTCCCTCGGTGGCAGCTTGAACTTCTCAATCAGCGGATTTGTACACAACAAAATCTCCTCCGTTTACCACATACCAATCCATCAAAGTTAGACAATAGCCAACAGAGCAATTCTTTCTGACTTGCTGAGAACAGGAGAATTAAACACTCATTCGCAGTGGTTGGGTAATTATACTATTCCAACAACATATAAAATCAAGGGTTCAAACTACCATCCCATCAACCCGCAGCATAGCCAGGACTAGGCATATTGCCATGCAATTTATTTTACATTTAGGCCTTAAATAATACAATGAAGAATCCCCCGCAGTTGCCTTCCACTTTTCGGAAACAGTTGCACTCTCAAATTTTCCAGAAAACCATAATTTTACGTATTTTACTCCACCATGTTTCACCAATTTATGATCTATTGGCACTCCTACCTGCACCTCAGCTTGGCCAATTAAACATCTGTTATTTGAAATCTCAGAAAATCAGGAGTGCACCAGAAAGGTTTTGTCTTTAAACCTTTGTTTATTTATGCATATAACATGTATCATATAGCAGTAAAGTGTTTACCACTATGACACATTCAAATATTTTTTTCCACAATTCTTAGTTTATGTTGTCATAATAAATGTTTGCTGAAATTCCTTCCTCCGAACAATGAAAGAATAAAAAATTAGAGCACATTTGTACCAAAGGTTAAAATGACTGTTTTTTTTTCTTTCCCAATTTTGACTATGTCTTCTATTACCTTGACAACCAGGACCGGACGGAACAAGGTTGTTGCACTGAAATGGGGGTTATTCAATCTTTCTGATTTAATAAGTTTTTCACTTGTCATTTGTTTTTAATCCTCTTTTGCAACCCTGCAAAGCACTTGTACCCAAAATAAATAAACAAGTAAATAAATAAATAAAAGTGGCTAGCAAGCAATCTAACCAAGCAATCTTTCTGGTAGACTTGTAGCGACTCTGAGAATCCCTCCTGAGATGTTCCCGCCTCCACGTCTATACTGCAAATGAAGCCACATCTTGCTCATTCAACCATATCACCCCATAAAACAAGCAGCCGTGAAGATTCAATTGTATTCTCAGTCACAGTGGTGGCACTTCATCACCAAACCTTCAAGTTACTTTGGCAAGTACTGTACTGTAGTGTAGTCCAATGCTCCTCGTGCATCGTTTACACCAATTCACGCCTAAAAAGTGGGTAAAGTAATGGTATTAAAATTATATCTAAAAGTATTGAGATCCATTATAATGTCAAACACTAACAGTAGGGTGTGGGGGATTGATTGCATGTTACTTACAACACTTACATTTTGATATGACCAAAATGTACTGCATATACAAAACCTATACAAAAGTGGTATAAAAAAAACTTTGATATAATACTTTAAAAAAAATTGCAGAAGACTCTACGGCCGTATTCACACCAAGAAAGTCCAAAGGTCCCTTCCTTTGCTCATTACCAAAACTGAAACCCCCTATTTGGTAAGGTCTTGGAGCCGCTGTTTGGTCCACACCAGAGTTTGCTGGTTTTTATTCACACCAGCCAAAAGGAGCTTTTTAGCTTGGTCCGGAACAAACCAGGCAGGTGTGGAAATGCCTTATGTCTTCAAAATGGCCTAGTAACGCCTCAGGGTGCCCCCAGAAGAGCTGAACCAAGTAGCTAAGGAAGGGGAAGTCTGGACATCCCTGTTAAAGAGGCTGTGTTATATTCTGCTGCTGGGCTGGTTGTATTTTGCCTTATAACACCCAGGTGTGTTGCAGTGGGTGGGGTTCCCTGTGTCGCAACTGTTTACCATCTTGTCAGCAGGGTATTTAAAAGCAGGCAATCTAATAGAAGCATATTGAGATATTGCCTTGCTAGTGACCATTGCCAATTTAAAATCTTGTGGTCTTTGCTAGGTGCCTGTTTTCTTGTTTTTGCTTGGTTGTTGCTAAATTTGTATCGTTTCCTCTGCCTTTGGTAAATACAATTGTTTTATTTTTATTTAAATATTTGTACCCTTCTCTTTTGGTGTGGTTTTGATTGGAATACATTTTGTAACTTTGCCTTGGTTTGAGTCATCTGCTTCGGTGTCAAAACATACTTCTGGCTCTGCAGACTGTAAGCGCTTCCACAGCGCTTTGACCTCAGATAAGTGAATAATGAATAATAATGAATTAAGGAAAATGTAAATGCCGCACAAATCCCATGTGCTTGAACTGTTGCATAAATAATACAATACATATTGTACAATTACAAAGTAAACCTGAGACGATGTTCAGTATCATGCTTTTAAAACTATTTGTATCGCATCTGCAAGGTCCACATGGTTGCAGAGTAACCTGAGACTTGAGTCATACATATATCTTTTCCAAATCCTGCTCTTCTTTCTCATGGAGTAATGGCCTCCCATTTTCAAACACTTCGACTATGGCTGACTACTTCCAGTATGATCTGCTGCCTCATTGACTCGCTGAAGGACAAACGAGTCAAGAGAGTTGGAAAGTTCTTTCACGACATTAGAGACGAGGAGAGAGACAATAAAGGAGGTTTGCTTTTCCTTTACTTAGCTTTCTTCTGCACCCTGCAGCCTTTTTCCTTTTCAAGTGAACACAGTCAACGCATCTATACTCACTTAGTGCTCTCTCAGCGGTGCTTCTTCTTTAGCCAACATCGCCTAAAGCAGCTTGGGAGCAATCAAAGCAAATGGGAGGGATGGACTAACAGACGGATCGTCGAGCCTTGGCGCAGGTCAGCTGAGCCATTTGAAGTCCACATTATTTTATCGACGTTCTCTTTCGCCTCAAGTACTTTTTTTTTTATTCATCAAAAATGTGAATAATAAGTCAATAGGGGAGAACGGAATTTAAAAAGTGCCGTTATTAAAATTAAACCACTGAGGCATAGACCTAATGTTCTCTGACTCAGACTGATCCACAATAAAGCAATCTAATGAGTTTACATGAAGAAGAGTAGCACGATCGTAATTGTATTTTGAATTGAATTTTGAATTGAATTTTGAGTTTTAACGATATGAGGCGACACTCAGATTATTTTTGAAGTGTTAACGTGTGAGATAAAATTTGAGATAGAAGCACTATCAGAGGCGAGTAATCAATAAGAAGAAAAGTGAATGGGCGTCGTGAGTACGCATGGAGCTTGATAAAGAATATCATCTTAATGGTGGGGGATTCTTTGAAATGGAGAAGATGCAATGTGCCAAGGGGGAAGAGTGGGAGTCAAATGGATCCCGTCTTATTGTTTCACGTAATCCACTCAATGATAATGTTCTGTGTGTGGCTTGAACAACAGCTTGAGCTTTCAGTTCTTCAAATGCCAACAAAGTAGCTGGAAAGACACATCTCTACTGCACAGTGTATCCTGACCTGATTCTTTCAGTTATGCATTCAGCTTCCGTTTCATTTATCTTCTAAAACTTTTAACAATTAAAACAATTACAGGATACATATAGACAAAGAACCTAGCACACTTACAATCACACCTATGTTTTAACTTTTGTCCTTCTGATGGCATGACTTGTCACTCTACTGCCTTTTAAATGTGTTACGCTTTTCATGCGTTAACATTAGTGAGACAGACAGTCAAGCTACTTTTCCTTCACCAAGAAGATGAGTGTCATTGCTTCTTTATCAACTTCCACAAGTTGACAACAATGAACTGTAATAAAGCCATAACACGAAATTGGATACTACTTGTGTGCCATTACAAGACATCGCTTGTGATTTTAATCCGAATTTCACGAGAGCAGCAATGTCCTAGTGACGTTATTCGCAAACATAGCCTAATGTATTTAAATGACACGAATATGTACATACTCTATTAGTTCAAATCAAATCTTATCATTACTATTGAATATTTTGGCTTGCTGACAAACCTCAAACATAAATTCAATGAAAAACCTCTATAAATGAATAGTCGCCAGTTGTTGGTGATTATGCAAAATATTTATCAGTTATGCAGTGAAAATGGGTGGCGATGAAATATTAACTGGGCTAGTTCATCTGCATTGTGCACTTCTAAATTGTACATACGTGGGCGGCTACACTATTAGATTCGAGACTACTGTGCTTGAGGTAACAAAAAATTCTAAAGTTGACCTGGAGCTGTGAGTAATTATGAATAATGGGCTAATGTTGATGAACATAACTGCGAAATCAGAGCTAACTTCCTAACCTCTTTCCTGAAATCGCTTTGGAGGTGTTCAGGAGAATATAGTCACGGTAAAAAAAAGATGATTCATCTTATTATTAGATGGGATTTCTTAGAGTATTTTCACTTAAACAGATCCTCACTGAGCGACAAATGCTGAGGCAAAGAGCAGAACATCTGCTGATCTATTAGCCACAGGGACATCTGTTCTCTTGACCTTCACTGTGGTGGCACCAGGTGTCTCCTCCTTGCTCGTCTCCTCCCACATCTCTTATATTATTCATTTTTTTTAGCTTTGCAGGTCCCCAGTTGCAGTAACTGTCTTACAAGCATCTAAAAGATGGCATTCATTAAAAGAAAAAAGGGCTAATCCGCCAGTTTAGGAAAATGTTGTAAAAGTGACTTTTTAATTTAACATCGGTTTATATGATATACATTTATCAAATATATTCTTTTTTTTAACCGCTTATCCTCAACAAGCCTACCCTGCATGTTTTTGGGATGTGGGGAGGAAAGCGGAGTACCCAGAGAAAAAACACAAAAGCCCAGGTAGAAGCTGCAAACTCCTCACAGTGAGGACTGACCTGGGATCGAACCCTCGACCCCAGAACTGTGAGGCTGACGCTCTAAACACCCGCCGGAAAGTCTTGTTGGTTGACAAATTACCTTAGAAAAGGGGTAGGATTCAAATAAGTAGGGTTCTTCTGAATTTTGCTCCTTTTTGCACTGTCAGGTTAGAGTGTTTAAGTGTGGGATATTCATGTTTTTGTTTTTCAACTCAATATTCTAAATAAAGTATATTGGGGGAAAAGCTCTGTTGCTTCAAATGGTGTGGTAAAAGAAACCTTATGGCTAAAGATTGATGAAAGTGGAGGGCAATGGGTGTCAAGCTAAATACCCAGCTTTACCTTTTTTATCTCCTTTGTTAATGACACTGACAATACTATTCCAATGGAAATCAGATTGTCTCAAGTCTAATACCTCAAAAGCTGCTTCCTTTAAAACTGCACACGTTTCTGTGGCAGAGGAATTCAAAATGACAAGAATGCCAATATAGAGCCCTGTTGTTAGATTCCGTCCGGAAATCTCATCTCTATTCATTGAATTCTCGCCGGTCTTGAGAGGGGTGAGGATTGTGTTGTGCTTCAAGCAACGTATTTATTGGTATGCTCCACTTAAAAGCCCTCATAGAGAACTGGATATCAGACTATAGAGTGGATCTCTGAGAGTAAAAGACAAAGTCTCCTGATGAAACTGTATCATTTCATCCTTTTACTGTATCCCCACCTGACAATTATAGTGAAAAAACACTAATGACCTGATTTGCTTCCTCTTCTCTTGCAGAAATCTCTTAGACAAAGACACCTTCTCCAAATCTGACCCACGTAAGTTTATCTTTGTTTTACAATGCTAATTTCATTTTAGCTTTAGGTCTTTGACAAGATGCCTCACAGTCACAGATGAATCTTTCTCTGGTGTCAATTGAAATTCGGTATAAACCAGATCTGGTGTCATTTATAAATCAACCTCAATCTAAAAAAGACGGAGTCTGATCGTGATTACCTTGTATTTGAGTCTCCGGTCATACACACTCAAAGCCATTTGAAATTTAGCCAAAATATAATCTGGCTCACTTTGAAACACAGTTTGAACATGCAAAACACTGATTTAAATATTCTCTTAACTCATTTGGCACACGTAAAAGGCTGTGACAGCATTTCTTTGGATTCTTGTAATAAGATGAAGGCTGGTCTACATAAAAATAGAAGGGAGTTTTGAAGCTGTGGGGAACATCTAGCAATCAACCTACTTTGTATTCGACTGCGTTTCGTTTAACCTTCCTCTACTTTATTTGAAGTCTTAAAATTAAACAGGAGCAATCCCACCGTGAAGAAAATGCGTTTTGATTGCAAGCCTTTAGTTGTGGACACAGGTGGCCTTGACGCAAGTTCGCTCACTCGCTTCACACCACTTTGATGCATTACAACATCATATGATGCGCCACTTGATTGGATGTGGCAGGGTAATGAATAAAAAGTCTACAAGAGCGCCAAAAACGTGAGCTTGGCGGAAATGCGAGATTCATTTTCATGTTGCTGGTCGATAATGTGTCAAATGAAATAATGTTCAAATGGCATAACCCAACTTTTTTTCCTGCAAAAATCCTCTGGAATTGTCTTCCTCCTACTCAAAGGAAAAGCAAATGAAAATGAAATTACTCAAAAGAGGTTTTTCTCTGGACAGTTCAATAAGCAAATTGTTGTGTCGACCTCATCGTTCTGAGCGTCGGAATGTTTATATATTTTGGTTTCTTTATTCTCCACAGTGGTGGTGTTGTACACGCAGGGTGTGGAGTGCAAACAGTGGCGAGAGGTAAGACCCCAAATCAACCACACCCCCCTCAGCTCAGCCCACGAGTCCCCTCTAAATGACATATACGACTGCCAGCTCTGTGTTTGCATGTGTTGGCTGTACAATACTAATCACTTTGTAAACATTCCAGTGTGCCTCAGCATAATAATCTCTCCTCACCTCCCACCCGCATCTCCCTACACCCCCAGGCAATTGACCACCAGGTACCAATAAGCAGCTGTAGTTACATTGAAACAGCAACATCTCAAATTGAATGAAAGGCCGATTAACGATATAGGTCCTTGTTCATCCCTTGGGAAGCACGTTATGCTAGTGGTTAGCATATAACGATTAAGGTCCTTGTTCATCCTTTAGGAAGCACATTATACTAGTGGTTAGCATATGTGCCTCTGAGTCCTGATAAGACTTCTAGCCAATTTACTGCAGGCCCTTTTTGTGAACAAACTCTATTTGTATTTCAGTTCATCAGTTTGTGATGTTTGACAAGAATAAAATGAGCAGAGATTGTAGACTTATCAATTAGTCTAGGTGATCAAAAAATGAGAGGGATTCTTGTGTAAATTCGTTTTTTTTAATTGTATCTTTGACAAAAAGAAAATCTGTTAAATACATTCGGAAAAATATGTCCAACTTTCGGATGCTACAGACTTTTTTTTGATTGCTTTGACATTTGATGGATCTAAGTTTGACACTTTTTCTTCTTAAATTCCAGTTGTACCATAAATCCCTTCATTTGGAACAAATAAAAAAGTTTCATTAAGTCCTTCAGACATAAAAAAAAACCTAGAATCTAGAAAAATATAATACTATATTAAAATAAGATATTTTAATTGGAAGTCCAAAGTATTTTAACGAATAAAATAGGGAAAAAATCACTCATTGAAGTGATAATATTTCACATTATATACATACATCACAGGTGCTAATAATGTTGAGAGACTGCATTTGATTGTTTGAACTCTGTTACCTAGGCCAGCCAATCTCAGGTTCAAATAACAATCAAACATATATAGTAGTTTATATTTACTTATCTCTATATAAGTATGGAGAAAGCATACAAACTTCAAGGATCCTAGAATTGAAACTGAAATGTAGATGTTTTAACCACTTGTTTATGATGACATTTCTCCACCTGAAGCTCAGCACATTTGGGCCTGCTGTTGCAACTCAAGTCAGACTGTGAGCAATTGATAAAGCTAAGTGGGCCGTGAAATGTTTTTTTTTGTTTTTTGGGGGGCAGGCTTTATGGGTGTGTTTGGAGTCCCTTTGGCTTAAATCCAAGCCATAATCCAATTATTCCTCTGTACGGCACATTCTCCAATAGGCTGACATGCTTGTGGACATATTCTGAAGCGCTTCTAACTCCCTATTTTTGCAATGTCTTTTCACAGTACGTAATGAGTTGCTTTTACATTTGAAAGCAACCACTGCAACCCAATATCGTTGCAAAAGTGTATTTAACAACAAAAGCTCAATGAAGGGATATGGTGAGTTATAGAAAGCAATGCATGGTTTTCTTGGCTCGCTTTACTTATCATGTATCCAACCTTTCTAAGCCAATGCACAAAAGTAATTAAGTTCTTATCTGAAGTTATGTGCAGACTTACTTAGTATCAAATCTGCAACTGTGAATACAAATCTGATATACTAACAAATACTATGCTTTAATCCATTGAATACAAAAATTGATTGATGCACAAGTTCGTTGTACACACCACATCCAAAAGAGCAAGTAGTTTTTAATTGTTTTGGTTGTCAGTACACATCCCTGGCATAGTTACTTGAACAAAACATATTTCTAGCGTAATAGTGTTTAAAATAATACAATTTAGTGCAATCACTTGATATACAGTATTTAGCCTCCACCAGACAGCATCTCTTACTTGCCTGTTATGAAAAAAGCAGAGCACTTTTTGATTTATCTGAAGCCAAGCCTTCAGAAAAAAAGGGCAAATAAATTGTGTGCAGCAGAACGTGTTATTTCGTGTGCTCAATCTGCTGTGATTGTCTGTTTCCTCCTCATTGTTGATGAAGCAACAGTGGGCCATTGCTTGTCGTGAAACCACACATTTATGTCTTTCTCCTTGTCCTAAAGGATGGAGTAGAAGTTACATTAGCGTCAAACTTGGCAACATCCCAGGTGCTGTGGCAACAGCAGCATCTAATGTGTAGTTCACAACACTGAATCTTGTACTGAAGTATTCCAGCAACAGTGGTGTCAAGGCGCAATTAATTAAATTAGTGTTGTTGTAGCTTATGAAGTGTCTTCTTTTTGCCATTCTTTCTTTCTGTGGCGCAATTAGGAAATCATTGAGTGTCGCTACTCCAATCCCAGTTGATGAATTAACACTGGCAGGGGTCGGTGAAAATATTTATGTTGTGCTATTCAGTAAGCAAAATGCTAGATTCAAGTATACAGTCAACATTAAACTAAAGGCTTTGCAGAATTGTATACAAAACATAAATGCACTGCTTCCACTACTCTAAATACATAAAGCATACTTTTAATACTCCATGAAGGTGAAAATGTACTTTTGTATGCTACATCCAAAACTGTAGTTTAAATTGACTTTTCATGCAAGAATTTGAATAATGTATTTTTTAACCATTATGGAACTACAGTGAGAGAAATGTTTATCACTAAAATTATTTTTTATTTTTTTAAATATTTGAATGCAGAATGCCCCCACTTTAAAAGATGTGTTGTGTTCTATTGTATTGTGATATTTCAGTTCTGACTGTAATTTGCCATCTCTATCTATGTTATGATACAGTTTGGAAGAACGGAGGTCATCGACAACACGCTGAACCCGGACTTTGTCAGGAAATACATTCTGGACTACTTCTTTGAGGAGAAGCAGAACTTACGCTTTAATGTGTAAGTCCTCCACTATCATGAGCTCCTCTGAGAACCTCTTAGTTCAGTTTTTGTTTAAACATTAGCGGTCAACATTTTTGCCTGCCCGTTCTGCTTCTCATGATGTTAAATATACCCCTGTGTCCTCATTCACTCTCCCTCTAACCTGACTCGCATTTCCTCTTACTTTTGCTTCTCTCCTGAGGAATTATTCATTGGCACTCTGTCTCAATAGACAGCTATGCGGGTGATACATATTTCATATCAACTTTTATCCTTAATCTCTCCCGCTGTCAAAGCTAAGCAAGTCTTAAAGTTGCCGAGATCCCGTGTACAGGCTCTTTCTTTTGCACGCACCGCACAAGGACACAAAGCACACATGCACATTTTCATTCATTCATTCATCTTCCATACCGCCCATCCTCAGAAGGATTGTGGGGGTGCTGGAGCCTAACCCAGCTGCCTTCGGGCGAAAGGCAGGCTACACCATAGACCGGTCGCCAGTCAGTCGCAGGGCACACAGAGAGAGAAATGACCATTCACACTCCCAATCATATTGCCACTAGTGGGAATTGAGCCCGCGAGTGTCCGCACCAAAGTGAGGTGAATGAACCTCTACAGTGGTGGCACACATGCACATTTTGCAATTCATTTACTAACGTTTTTTTTTTTGGTGCAAACTATGAATGAAAGACTTCCAATCCATCTCGGCCCTCCCAGTCCAAATGGATTGGACATCTATCGCGGTCAGAACCTCAAAACCATTGGAACAGAAGGAAAGTTTTTGATCAGTGCTGTAAATGGTAATATAGAATTTACTGTGTGGTCAACGTAATGATAGTTCATATTTAGAACAACTCTGGTAGTAAATCTATCACAGTTAATGGCAGCCAATGGCTTAATTTCCTGTATGACCCTGAGATGGTCAAAGCCAGCCATCTCTGGGAGTAGAAGTCCCATTGAGAAGGTCAGCAGGGTGAACCTTCATTTTGAGGGCCTCGAGAATCAAACGAGAGCTGTCGGACGACGGGTTAAACATTCCTCCTGAAACTCAGAGATATGTTACAAAGAGTGCCTCCTTTGCCTCACCAGGTCCCTGTTAGATTGCTGGATCTCCTGGGAGATTTTTTTTCTCGTTTAAAGAATTCATTTGCATGATATCATGATGGAAGTGCGGCTTTAGACAGCAGGGAGTCTCTCCCTTTACAATTAGAGGGACTCATTTACATCTCTCTTTTGTCACAGGAAAAGAAGGAAAGGGACAAGACCTTCTGGAGTTTAATTACTTTTTCGTTGACTGGCAGAGACATTCGACTTAAGACTTTGTTTATTTTGTCTTTTTTTGTTGGATGATTCATCATTTAAACAGTTCCCTTTGGCATTATATTCATGTAAATTTTCAGGTCAAACATGACCTTTGTCTACTGCAATTAATTTTACATTTTAGTACTAGAGTCAAATGTTGAGAATCTCGAAACTATACTTACCATAAATGCTTGTTTTTATGCAACAGTAATAACAATGTTCAAAACAGAAAAGGAAACAATCTGCACAAGTTGCCATAGAACATGTACCAGTTTTTTTTTTTTTTTTTTTTTTTTTTTAACAGTAAATCGCAAAAGAATTGAAGAGCAAAGAAATAACTACACCAACTAACTAGAAGGAGCTCTTCTCATTAGGAGTTGCTTGAACAAACAGCTCTTGAACTAAGACATTTTTATAGCTGGAAAAACAAGTCAAATTGTTCTTGAAAATGTTGACTTGGTTGTTTTATTGCATTCTTAATGGGTGGGCCAGTAAAGTGCACACAAACTTTTTGGTATCACCTACAAAACATTTAAACAATGTGTTGAGTAGTGTGGTGGGTGCTTTTGCACTTTATCAGTTCAGTTGGTGCAAAATAGAGCACTTAACACACTGAAGTGCTTTCTTTGTGATTTCAGGTTTGATATTGATTCTAAAAGTCCCGATCTGGCCAAGCATGTAAGTAAAGTGCTTTATTGGTGGAGATGGCTTTTAATTGCACGTTGGAGACCCTCAATGTCATTCATCATGTCTCGTTTCGTACATGCTTGTCTCAAACCTTTTGGTTGTCTGCAAATCAAAGTAAATCCTGCCAAAGCATTTCCACACTGTCTCCTTCAAATTTGAACATTGAGATAAATCAATTTTTTCTTCTTCTAAACATCACCACAATGAAAGTGAAATGAAACAAAGAAATTGTATTTTCAATGTGGGATTAAATCCCAATCAAATTAACGGTGGATGAATCACAATTTTTTAGAAGTCCAAAAATATTGGGCCATGTGAACACTCATAAATGAAGCTGCTTTTTATAACCTAGATGTCAACAAACACAGTTGTTCATCCCTGCTGATGCTCTCCCAGGCCTACACTACAACTGTCTTTGCTTTCTGCTGCATTTTCCTTTCAGTTTTGTTTTCAACCGATAAAATGCACACTTTATTGAATGCAGTTTATTTGACTGACAAGCTATTGCTCATTATTCCACTTCTTTGCCTGAAAACAACTATTGGGCTTTGAAGTATTTGCCTGGATTTATATTGCCCTACATAGTTGAAAATTCATTTTGCTGGTGTTTTTTTCCCAGCAGTCACGTCAATAAATACAATATTTATGTACAAACTCTTTCAATTCCTTCACTTTTAATTTAATTTGGATGTGGCTCCACACAAATCAAAGGTGAGAGTCTGCAGTTTATGCTTGTTTCATTTCAAATCAGTGTGATGATATTTAGTCTTTTTTTGCAATATCCCAATGTCTATGGATCTGACTGTATTTCAGAAAATGACACATCGTATGTTAAACTACATAATTAATTCCATCACCAAGTTAACACTTTTGCCAATGGCCAAAACATACTAATCAAACTTATATTTGGAGCACACAGATGCACGCATACAGAACACATGCAAGTTCTACACGTTAATTTGAAAAGGGAAAAGAAGCTCTAAGCAGGTTTGCTGAAACATTTAACATCATTGGCTTTCCAATTTCCTCCTATAGGAAAAATATTCAACAATTCTCCACCACTTAGCCTCATTAGCCGAACAACATAAAGTCCAATTGATCTTCCTATCCACCGACCTACTATTTAACCTCCATACTAAACCAACCCACCTTATCACCCGCCACCCACATAATCACCACATCTAACATTCATTACCAGTGACGACAGTAGACGTCCATTCCGTTTGAGCTGTGAGGAGTGGCTGTCAAAATGGATTGGACGTCAATCACTGTGAATAAGACACCTGTTTCCCTTTGCCATTACCTTTCTCCCTAATACATATTTTGAGAGAATATAACTTGAGTTTTGCATATGACCAAACAGTCCAAGACTGGTGTTTAATTTTCTATTGGGTATTGATGTACATGTACATATATGCATACCTGTCAACCTCTGCCGATAACTGCCCTTATAAATGATTATGATTCCCCTTACAAACCCCCAAAAACCTTACAAACACCGTACGAGTCGTACGGTGTTTGTAAGGTTTTTGGGGGGTTTGTAAGGGGAATCATAATCATTTATAAGGGCAGTTATCGGCAGAGGTTGACAGGTATGTATATGTGCTAAGGAGACAGATGGCTACTAAAGCCTTTGCCTCCACAATTGTTCCGTATGCTGCTTGTCATTTCCTCACTTTTCCCATTGCACCCTGACACAAAGCTCCCAGCATTATGCCGACCCAATCTTTCCCAGTTCAACCTTTTTGCTCTCCGTTGTGCTTGATAATGATTTGAGTGGCTTGTCCCTTCTGTTCCATGATATGCTCTCTTGTGTCGCTGCTACTGCTGCCCGGTCTCTCTCTCTCTCTCTCTTTCTTTCTTTCTCTCTTCCTCATCCTGCTCTTCCTCCTTCTTCACTTGGGAAAAAGCCGACCGACTTTAACGTACGTGTCTGCCTCAGATGTCCTCTCAATTCTGACAGTGCAATGCCTTTAACGATGCTCAACTCCTCTCTTTGTTACCCCCGCCTGAACATGCTGCCCACCCTTTGACCCCACCCATCCGGCGGCCTCTCTCCATGGCACTTACTGTCCCCCTCATGGCAGGACTTCCTGGGACAAGTTCACTGCACATTGGGGGAGATCGTGGGATCTCCTGCGAGTCGTCTCGAGAAGTCGCTCACGTGAGTTTGCCGTTATCAAACCTTTTTCCACCAACTAGTAAGTTTCTTGACTGGATGGTGAATGCCTTTTAAACAAGTTGTTTCATTCCAACCAATGCCAAAGCTCCAATCTTTCAAAATGAAGTTCCTAAGTTGTTTTAAAACCCTTCCAGTACCAGACATCGGCCTGTCACCCATTAATCTAAATCCTCGATTTTTCCATCACAATAAACTGAACTGAAGGACTGAATAGCAAGATAAATGCTTCATGACAAACTTATGGTGGGTAAATTAGTTTTGTACAATTAGTCGTATTATACTATTTCTTAAAAAAGATTAATTATAACTAAAAATGAAGGGGCGGGGGACACTTGAATGACAATAACAGTCCGATCCATTGGAACATGGAGGAGCTGACAGTGAATGATCCCTGCCAGGCCCTCCCAATTCCAATGTATTGGACGTATTTTGCCGTCAATGGCACTAAAACGGGATCATTCACCGTCATCCCTCCCAGTTCATATGGATTGTGGGCCTATTACCATCAATGGCTGCCAATAAGCTAAAATGTACTGGCAGTCATAGCAGCCCACGGAGGAGAAAAAGATAACTGGGTCGGTGAATGAGAAGCTTTTCAGAAAACTGTTTAGTATAACAACAGTAGCTCAGATCCCATTTAAACGTGCGGTGCTCTTCCAGCTGGATGTCAACAGTCAGAACAAAGTCAAGGCAATGATCAATATGTCTGTGCAATGCTTATACACCATTTTGAAATATTAGACCATGTGCTCACCAACAGAGCGGCTAATTGAACATGACCGATGGCTGCCAAAAAGAAATGACTGTCATTATAAACCCAATGTAGCAAAATGAAACCACTGTGAGCCACATACTGCTATGCTGCTTGATCGTTACACCCCCCTCTGTTTAAAACCCAGTTTAGGGTTTCAATTGAGATTTAAAATTAGCTGCTTGCTATCAAATGATGGTTTCAAACTAAGGTTAGTTTTTCAAAGTAGGGTTTTAAGAAAACTGACTATTTATAGGTGCGATTGCCTTGACTTGTCAGCACTGATTCTCTTCATAAATCAGTTGTGATAATGTTTGCTGATCATGTGTCTCAGCTTGTAGAAAAAAAAATTGTTGGATGAATTGATGACAGACAGAGGTTTACACTCAGTTCATCTGTACGCAATTTCCGTTCTCCCTACAACAAAAAAACAGTTTACTGGTGCTATCTCTAGTCCTGATGTAAGTGCCCTCTGGGGCCGATAAGAGGATGACAGGCAACACATCTCAGTCTGTGAACACGTCACGGCATTCTGTTACTAGAATGATGCAACATTCGACTTGAAGATCATTTAGTTGCTGACCTGATAAATCAAGTTGGTCATAGGATAATCGGCCATTTGTAAAAAAAGCAATTTCAATATTTGTTCATTGACAATAGCTGAGCTTCATTTTTCCTTTTCATGTATTCTGCTGTTCTAAATCGGTCATCCAAGAAATGTAACTATGTGTTAGCCATGCTTTTTAAGGAGCCGTCCCCAAAGCACATTTCAGCAATGACCTGCTTTCATAGGTCTTCTTCCCCCATTTTACACACCACCTCTCATCTCATGTCACTTTTCTGGAGCATTGGATTTCAATCTACCATCTAAATCCACTCATCTCTCACCTGTGTTTTGGCTTTCTCTCTTGACCAACATGCAGATTTATCTACAAATGCCAGTGCTGTAACGTAAGTTAGTATTCATATTAGTACTTTTTATTGTATTCCAAAATGAGTTCAGTAATCAAAATAGCAGGTAACAGATCAAATGACTGTAAAAGGATAGAAAAGTAGTGGTATTCAATAATTTGGCATGCATGGTTTTTGCTCACGGTTGAGCAGCTTGAAGGCAAAATGAATGATTGCACCATTGAAAGCGACGCCCAATGGTTGGAATGTTGTGTGTTGCCTAAGGGAAGTTGTTGCATATGTTATGATCCATGATAATGGAGTTCATTATACAGATGGCATTAACCTTTTACTGCAAATTACATACGCACGTTGGAACATATTAGTGCCTCCAAGAATAACATGTAGTCACATGAAACCATTTCAATGGCTGTTTTGAGAGGTTATTACCATTCGGAGTTGGTTCAAAATTCATTTTATCACATTCTTCTCCCAGAACATTTAATGTAAATGCAATTTAGTCATAAAGGCAGGACACGCAATATGAAAAATCGCTGGATGGATTCAGTGTAACGCTTGTGTTGTACACACTGTCTGAAATGGTGTGGACCAATAGTTAAGCACTCCCACCGCCTCTGCACGAACCGACGCTAGATTTGACAGTCACTGATCATCAATCTACTTGTATTCATTGCACAAAATGAAGTGAAGATCGTGATCTACAATCTTTTTGAAGTACTGCAGAGAGGTCAAGGTAACCTTGCGTTGTGTGATATGAATCCCCTTATTCGGCAGGCTGACACTAAGGTGAGGATAAAAGCTGAAACTTACCTCTAAATAAAGAAATTGTGTGATATCAAAGAAAAAGAAGCATGCCTTTCAAAATGTGGGAAGTTGTGCGCTTGCTGTAGGGAATTGAAATTGTGTCATGCCATCCTCAGAAAACGGCTCATCAGTACTGCGAATCACACACAGCAGAGTGAAAAATTAATGTGAACTCCTGATGAAAACCTATCAAAAGAATCTTCATTAAATGTAGTCCAGTCTTCATTCACAAAAGTAGTAGTAGTTTTCTTAAACTAATACCGCACAGACAATGATGCTTTCATGTTTTTAATGACGATAATGTAAATATTTGGAGAATGTAAAGCAGAAAGCAAGTGAACCCTGTAAGACACAGTAACTGATTGAAGCTCTTTTATTAGCAACAACTTTACCCAGCATTTTCTTTCATTCCAGATGTGAGACAATCCCCAGAATGAACAGCTCTCCTGAGGTTATTCCGCCTTAAAACTCACGTACATAAGCATTCTGAGAATTTGCTCAACATTTTGTTGAGGCACAGTGACTGTTTCTATTTGGGTCATGTCTCCCATTCTTCACTGCAGTTGCAGTTTAGCACAAGGGCTGTGCTCAGCCATTTTCATAGTTCTTCAAAGATCTTCTATCAGATTTAGGTCTGGGCTCTGACTGGGTCGCTCATGGGCATTCACAGCGGGAAAAGAGATTAGTAGTGGTTTTATCCCCGTCTCATGTCTCTTGGCAATGTTGTGGTCTTCACTTGGGGTGGGATACTCCCTGAACGTTTATTGTGGCACCAAGCCCGGTTTGCTCCCCACTGTCCACATCTGCTGCTCTCGGATTTAACGCTATCACTCTTGGTCTTATTTGTTCATCACCTGAGCCTTTGCAATGAAAACGTTCTGTTAGGTGGCAACCAGTTATTATGTCCTAAATTGGAATCACAACCAATGCAGCACAATTATGTTCATTTAAAAGGAATTCATTTGCTTTGCTATGTTTGGATACGAATAGATGGCCTACTCAGCAACTGTGAAATTGAACAAAAAAGACTTTATTAGTATTTAGTATTTTCTGGCCGTTGCAACTTACTATAGTCCGAAAAATATGGCAATAATCCAGTAATAACCCACACTCTGGATTTCTAAACCAGTGTCATACGTGGCCAAGTTGTCCGAAAAACCCCATTCACTCGTCGTCTGAAGCACAATCCTGCCAAAACTAACATTTTGAGCTGACTCGAATAAGATTGCTGCTAGGATTCTCATTTGAGAAGGATTTTATAATATAATCAACTCTTTTGTTTATGTGGGTGAGAGATAAAATAATATGATGGTGGTTTCACACACAGTAAATCGAGATGGGTTGAGTTTTATGGGCTTTACAGATTAGGATTTGTTAGGACAGCCACATTTGTTTGTGCATCCATTTATAGTGTTTCTTACTACTGTATGCTCCTGCAGACTAAACTATGTGGGTAAACTAAAGCATAAGGTTGTTTTAAATTCACAATTTGCATTTCTTTTGTTTGACAGTACAATTTTCTGTCTCCATAATCTGCACTTCTCAAAACTTCCTATTTTATTGTTTTTGTTTAGGCATCGGATGCATATGTATTCTTAATTCAGATAATGTGTTTACAATGTCAATGAACCCAGTCTGATTCTGATCTCCCAATTTGCTGCTCATTGAAAAGAGAGTTAAGCTCAGTGTGACCAAACCATGCTCTTATCTCAATTTGACCTCGAGTCAAGAATAAAATAAGATGGACAAGGAATCGAATCCCTAAAACCTATTACTACATTCGATTATGATACATCTCAAGGCACCAATGCCTATAGTGTAGTGTTTTTCTGGGGCTTGTCTACACTTCTTCTTACAACCTTTGTAGGCACTATCCTATTACTCGATCGCTTTTCGCAGTTGAAAGTGTGATAAGTGCTTGATCTCACACTTGCTTGTTGTCCACACTGTAATCTGCTTCACCTAATCGAGGCAAGCAGCCAACAGAGAAAGGATAACCAAACCAGAATGTAAATCATATCAAACAGGTCATTTAGTGCCAACCCATAACAGGAAAGTTAAACCAGTCCACTGAAACAATATATATCATTTTAGTGCTTGAATGATTTGTTATGTTATGTGTATTATTTGAATTGAAGACCGCACCCTGCACCAGCTACTGTATTTAAAAAAATAAAACATCTCATGCCCTCTCACTCTCTGGCTGTTGAGCAGCCAGCCTCCCCCCTTCCTCTAGCTAGCGTGACACATTGCAGCATTGTTAAATATCAAGAGCATCCCTCATCTTAATGACCTCATGTGAGCAGCATCAACAATTGCTTCCTTCCCTCTTCATCTTTTGGACTTTTATTTTAACTCCGATCACATTTCGGATCAGGAATGTCACCATTGCCAAGCTCCCTGGCCTAACACGAGGCCATCCAAAGATGACAAAATTACCAAGTTACATGAGTGATTTCAGTTTCAATTTTTTCCTCAGGGGACAAAATTCAGCAATACTTTTCCGCGACAATGCTCATAAATACATAAGCGTCTGTATTGTGCATGAATAACTTCATTGAAAATCATCTCAAAAACTTCATATTAAGAGCAAAAACAAGATGAAAGCTGTGCATTTTGGGTCCTTTAATGTTTTTGCCATTGAACAGATGTCAACTTGCACTACATTTTTCGAATAAACGGCAGTATTTGGCAAACACGGCCATCAACAGTCGTACAATGCATCATCAAAATTCAGTGTGTGTTCGGAGGGGGGGAAACAAAGAACAATAGCACATTTTTTTGTAACTCACAGATGCACTATGAGCAGCCTCGGGTTTATTATGGCACTCCATGATATTACACCTCATAAAAAACATACAAACCCTGAAATATAGCATAATCAATGCTATTTGTTAGCTGTCATTTACAAATTAGAGCTATGTGGTTGTTATCAGTTCACAACGTGTAATTGTTTTGCTTTATATTTACTTTGATCGTTAATTCTATATCGAAGTAGCAAAAAACACAGTGTGAAGGCCTTTTTTGCAGGCACCAAACTTTTGTTTGTTGTGAAATTAGTCGAATCTCATATCATAACATAAAACCTGACAAAGTTCATATCTTGACAACCCTTTCATGAAATGTTGTCTGTCTCATTGTGCCCTGCGATTCGCTAGCCACCAATTTAAGGTCTCCCCCACCTGGTGCCCAAAGTTGGCTGGGATAGGTTCCAGCAACCCTGGTGACCCTTGTGAGGATAAGCTAGCGGTACGGAAAATGAATGAATGTTAATGGCAGGTAGTCCCGCATAAAGGCATGAAATGAGTGGACATTAAAAAACAATACTGTAGTACCACACTCAGAATACTGTAGTACAAAGCTCAGAGGGTTAGACTGCGTGTCATAAAATATGACTGAGCTCAAGTGCCGAACAAAGTGCTGCAGTTTCACAAGCGGTTGCCTGCACTACCTGCAACGGGTCGTACTTGTGAAGCATCTCAAGCGCAGGAAGCTCTACATTTCACATCATTTCATCACCAAAGGGTTTCAGGGGCGTTCCCATCACCCGCTGAAATTTCACTGAAGGCACAAAGAAGAGAAAAAGAAACGACTAGGTAAAACCAGTGTCTATATTTACTGTATGACATCCTCCTATTACAGAAGCTAGAGTCTGTGTTTTACTTCATTCGAATTAAAAGCATTTTAATATGCCTTAGGGTTGGAGATGTTACAAAGCGACTTCTAGGGTCAATCAAGTAGATTTTGGTGGGCCATTCCAAGGTTGTGATTCTGGGCATCGGAAAGGTTCCCGTGGTTGTAAGCGTGAAGATGTTACACAACATGCAAGTTTCTCTAGTCCACTAAAAGGAAAAGGATTGATAGATTCAAATATTCAGAGATTTCAAAAAAATTGGAATTCAAATGGGACTGGATAAAATGCGGTTCTTAAAGTCTTTTGCTATGTGTTTTATTACATGTCAGGTTTTAGCGTTTAGCAGTAGTTTTTCCACACGCAAATTACCCCGAGGAAAAATAATGGTACTTTGCTTGGTTTACTTGTAACGATGCAATTCGTAATTAGCAATTTTTCTAATCTTTTACTTTGTTAAAACAGGTAAGGCCTAAACAGGTCATAGGAAATTGACTTGGTCGTTTGCACTCCCGACCCACAGCCATTTCTATTCATAAAAAGTTACTCCCGCATCATGTCTCCCTTTAACACTCAACAACAAATCCTTTTGATGCCGACTCCTCTTCACAACCGTGGTGACAGCTCGGCCATTATGGCTTGGCCTCAGTAGTGAAATGTTTACTGGCTCTTTGGAGATTTTCATCAAAAGGTGACTCGTCTGGAAACATCAATAATTCAAGGGCGCTTAATTCACCTTGAAAAGGGTCCCTGTGGATCTCAAAGAAGCAACAAGAGAGTGCCTGCCCTCGACGCTTCATTTGTATTCTAGCTTCATTAGAGTCAGCCGTATGTGAGATTTGTAGTATTAGAGCTGCTTAGCCCCTCATTACAATGTCAAACACAGGATCCTAATCATGTCATATTTATGATTAGATGAATCCTGGTCATGTCACACAATGTCATTTTCAAAATGGATGGTGTTGGGGTGTGTAAAAAATAATCAAATGTTCTTCTACACAACAAATGCCTCAAGGTCACCATTTTTGATTATATCAGAGACAGCACTTCTTGATTTCTTCTTGTGTTAAAAATTAGATTTTTTTTTCTTGGACCCCTGCTGACCCGCATACCAAATGAAGATGAGCACTGTAGACTGTGGCCTTAATTGCACCATTTCTGAAAAACCCCACCAGGATAAGCTTGGAGAAACATCTAAATATGAGTTCCTTTTGGAGCAATTGATATCTTGATGTGTTTTTGGAGTAATGGGATTGCAAAGCCACCATGGCCGCTCTGGTGTTTTAATAAGTCTTCACGCTCTGAAGAGATTTTATTAGGCGTACAGGGATCATAAGGGTTCATGTGTTTTGCCAATTTTCCACTACATTGCGTCAAGATGAATTACGTCAATGTAGATGCAGCTGCTGCGCTGAAGCCAAATCATGCACTCATTAGAGCTGTCACACAATCTGGTCCATATCTTCTTGTTGCAAATTTACCTGACAAATGCGTGCATGGGAAGGAGTTACGCTGCTTTAGATCGCCTTTGTTTTCTTTACTTTACGGCCCCGGTATGCCATGACATATGGCCCGGAGAATCTAATCATGTGTGTTTTCTTTGTTTCTGCAGTGGAATACCCGGGAAGAAATGTGGGACCATTATCTTGTCTGCTGAGGAATTGGGTAACTGCAGAGTAAGTTTCAGCTTAGAACATTAACCCATTTGGCTTTTAAAGAGAATAATAAAAAGAAAAACTTTTTATTTATTTCACCATTTAAATTAAAATCTCTTATGGTGCTCTTACGCCCTATTTGGAAATGGTTTCTGTTATGAACTAGATTGGCTATATGATAATGATTGAAAATAAATCACATAAAGTGCTGCTTTGAAAAAAGACTTAATGTTCACAACTACTTTCCTTCCTTCGGTCTTTGCTATAAAATTGTCTATGGTGCCGCATGCATTTACTCTACATATGAATGTTTAATGATAAAAAGGCAAGCAAGAATCAAGTGATTGTGTATCCTCATGGATATACAAAGTCCAGCTGCAGTTTTTGTTTAAAAGAAATCCCATACAAACATCCAATTACATTTATTTTTATTTTTGCTTTACAACCTCTCAATCCATTTATTTACTTTTCATATTATTAACAAGTTGCAATTTCTTTTTTTTTACTTCTGCCGAACCTGTTCTGCTCACTTTTGCAGTTTTTTGCACCCCGCGCTTGCCACAAGTACACTATCTTTTTTTTGTCATCCCTGGACCAATATTTGTTACATGTTTTTGCAACACAGCTAATAAATTATTCTCGTGACTATTGATGCTTCTAAGTTAGAAGTTACCCATTAAAATGTTGCTTTCATCACAGCGTTCAGACTGTAGTAGCACATTAGTGCTTGTCTTCAAATTTGATTCTTTAAGTGATTATATTATGTATTAAATGTTGTTCCACCATCAGTGTTGAAAAGGTTTAACATTTCATATGTAGAGAGAAGTGAAAATATGTACAGTCACTGTCAATTTTTCAAACAATAGTAAGTTTGATCTTAGAACTCTTAACTTTGGATATTATATATATTTGATTTTGAGAGCCTTGGTTTGAACAAATGGTATTGAAACATATTCTTAATATGGGACATTCTGGCTCAACAGCATTGCATTTATGTTGTTTTAGGGTGTGTAAAAGGGATAAGTGGTGGATTTATCTTGAAATGTTCCTGAAGAGGCTGCGTGTGGTTTCCTGGAAACATTTAGAAAATGCTATCCTGATTATTTCAAGCCAGTGCCCAGGTGATTTAATCAAATAAATTATTTTTCAATCTCCCGGGGTTAGTTAATTTATCCACTTAGCCACATTTTCCAGAATCTCTACCAAAGGCAGCAACTAGATAGGTAATTCACTTGGCTCCTTGGTAATATTTCCTGTTTTAGTGCTCACTATTTAAGACATACTTCCTTCCTGGCACTCTGCTATGAGTTCTGGAGGAAGTAAATGCGAATTAAGTAGGATGGCGCACATCAGTTACAACACACAGTCAATGTTTGTTTTCCCTTTAGAGTGTTATAAAGTACAGAGGACATTCCATGTGAGGCCATAAGTCATTGTAAGTGTGATTCAAGTCTCCATCTTTGAATAAAACAATTGCTGGACATTGAAGACACGGTTAATATTTACAAAACTCAAAGTGTTCCCAATTGTTTGGGTTGACAAGACGACTCTCCTTTTAAACAGTTTCCGTATCAGCGGCCATCGGGAGTCATTTTAAAAAGCACACTATTTATTTGATTTACAATGGGATGCATATGTACAGTGCATATACAATTAAATATGACTAAGAAAAACTGCATGGAGGATATTAAGTTGAGTTGAATGTTGAAAGCTCTTCAAGAAGTAACTTCATAATATCAACACAAACAAAGGCTATTTAGAAGCAGAGTTGTAGGTTTATTGATACTTGCATTAAAAAGGCACTTTAACATTATATCTCCTGTAAACTATATTTGGCAATTTAACGTGAACGGGTGGAGACTAAACTGGACAATTACAGAATGTGAGACGTTTGTTTAATAAGACACAAAAGAAGAGTATGAAATTGTCAGAATGGCTTCATTTCTTGATCATGACACCAGAGAAAGGAAAACATTTATTTTGCCACCCTGAGTGTTTCAATCAGCCCTTGACTATTTTGAAATCCCTGCTATGATGATTGCAAACATAAATGTAAGGGTGGAAATAACAGTGATGTTGTGGAGAGGTTTTAATGAGTGGGATAATATCAGCATTCTCTCTCTCATTAGTAGGTAGGACGATTGGAGGTGTCAGCAAAGTTGCTCAATCGTCGCCGAACTGATGAAAGTGTCACCTAAGCACTCCATGAATGCCATCAGCATGTAAAACCATCAAATTTAATTAACACTAGATCACATGACGGCATCATCTGTCTCCTTTTCGCTCCTCTGGACTGCTATAATCATCCTGTGTTAACATTTTTTATTTAGCAATTTGATTTGTGTTCACTCTCAGCTTTCAGATTCATACTCACATTAAAACAGGTTTTCACTGATTGCTACTCAAATGGAAAAAAAAGTCTAATTTATAAGAAAAAACAAATATAAGTGGTAAGGGAGTCATCTATGTCATTTTGACAAGACACTCAGACATAAATTCTAGTCGTAGAAACAGATTTGTGCTCAAGACTGCAACCTCAGCTTTGAGATTTGTACTCACATTAAAACAATTTAAACAGAAACAACTTGGTTTGTACTCTCATTCAATAAATTCAAACTCTAATTTCTCATCCTGAAAAAAAAACTTTAAAATGTTTTTCCTAGGCTCAAATATTGACATTTAGATGTATCCTTTTGTTTTACTCGCCTGTATCAACTGCGGATGAGTCGTCAATCCATTCCAGCCCAGCAAAACTACTGCACTACAATTTTTGTTGCATGTTTTTAACAACATTAAATACATGTCTAATGAAAATGCATAAATCTGACACCATTCCAGAAGATAATGAAAGCAATGTAGAGAGATAAATGTGTTTTATGAAGCGCAATAAGCCAAAAGCCATTTCCACACTCACAGTGCCTCAGAGGGTGTGTTTATATACATATTATTATTATTTTTTTTTTAAACATTATATAGGCCACTCAAATTTCATTTATACAGAGTACTGTGTAATTGTGGTTCACTGTAACTAGACTTTTGGACTTCACATACGGTGTCATTGACCTGTTCACCACTCAGTCTCATTAGTGCACGATATCTAATAGCGTGACCAGCATCTGATAGGAAGAGCGTTTTAAGGTCATGTTCGTTGTCTTTATAATTGCTGCCTACATTGAAATTGTGCCCAAATGAGTGTAATTATGATAATGCCAGCCTTTCCAATGTATTATTATCTATACTCATACTTATCCTGTGCACTGTGTACTCCTCCACACAGAGAGGTTCTGATATATTCTCCTGCTACTTTGATCAACAATGTAATTCCCGTTTAATAGGCCTCAGCCTGTGTTTTAATGTATTAGCTTCTTGGTATAATAATAAGGATGGCAACAATAAAAAAGTAAAGTATCATAACTTGTTACTAATGGATAAATAATTAGTAATAAATTGCACAAACTCTGATTTATGGGTATTTTATTTAGAATATATTGAAAAAAAGTGTTGTTAGTGTTGAAACAGCAGTTGCAGTGCATTACCTGGATGATCATTTTTAGTGGATCCATGGAATTTTGCATTTTTTTCTTCAACTCATTAAGCTAACGGAATATTGCCTAAGGCGGCCTGGTGACGCGAGTGCTTAGCGCGTCGGCCTCACAGCTCTGGGGTCCTGGGTTCAAATTCAGGTCATGTTCATCTGCGTGGAGTTTGCATGTTCTTCCTGGGCCTGCGTGGGTTTCCTCCGGGTACTCCGGTTTCCTCCCACATTCCAAAGACATGCATGGTAGGCTGATTGGACACTAAATTGCCCCTAGGTATGGGTGTGAGAGTGCATGGTTGTCCGTCTCCTTGTGCCCTGCGATCGGCTGGCCACCGATTCACCGATTTCCCGCCTCTGGCCAGGAGACAGCTGGGATTGGTTCCAGCACCCCCTGCGAACCTAATGAGGATAAAGCAGTTCGGAAAATGAGATGAGATGAGATGAGATGAGACATTGCCTAAAGGAAAGCTACACTGCAACTGTTTCAAATTCTCACGTTTTTGCTTACACGTCAAAGCAAAAATCAATAATTGAAATGGGTGAATGCAGCTGTCAGTAATCTTGTAATTCAAGTCGCTCACTTCGCAAAGCGATGTTGCATATATCATGCACACAGATTATTAAATTGAGCATCACATCCTGATGCAGAGTCAATCAAAAAGATTGTTTTGGTCTGGTCATTTTGAATAAATTGGACAACTCTTGCCAGCCGTGGCAGCCGATGAGCTGTAGTAAAAATTTACTGTAATGAACTCCTTTTCTTTTTTTCTCTTGAAGGACTACACCAGCATGCAGTTCTGCGCCAACAAGCTGGACAAGAAAGACTTCTTTGGCAAGTCGGACCCCTTCATGGTCTTCTACAGGAGCAATGAGGATGGCACGTAAGTTTGTCTCCTGTTTTTGAGCCTAGATACCATAAAGATAAGTCCGAGTTGGGAACAGACTCGACGAAAGCGTACGGATTTTTCCTTACCAGATTCACCATCTGCCACAAGACCGAAGTGATGAAGAACACGCTGAACCCGGTGTGGCAGCCCTTCTCTATTCCCGTGCGGGCGCTCTGCAACGGAGACTACGACAGGTAGGTCCAAACAGACTGGCATTTTGTCACCGATTAATTTACGCCACAAAAAGCCCCAGTGGGCCGACAGGCCGAGTTATACAAATGTTTTTCCTCATCATCAAAGTCAAATGGGGTGGTAATCTGATTATTTCCACAATTTGAAGATGGAAAAATAAGAGAGTTGACGTGTGTGTTGGTTTACGTGCCTATGTGTGTGTAAGCCTGACGGTTTTAAGAAGTGGTCAGACCTTACCTTCTATCGCACGCTGGGTGTCACAACGTGGTTTTTTGCTCGGCCGCACTCTCTGCTCACCTGCGACTTAATTGGGTCAGACAGATGGAGGCGAGCCCTGACAACACCTTTGAGGATTTGGATGAGTTGAAGGCCCCACTTTCATCTACAACCTTGCCTTTTTTCCACTCTCTAAACCAGGGGTGTCAGACTCGGGTTGGTCCGCGAGCCGCATTAACGTCAACTCGATTTCATGTGGGCCGGACCATTTTAGATAAACTTATAGACTTTTTATAAATGGATTAAAAGAACTGGATATTCAGTTTTTTATAGATCTAAAACAATGTTTATTTTAGCTTTTTTTAATATATTTTTAGATTTTACAAAATGATTTTTGAACTAAAAACACAGAAAAAAATGATTAATAAATTACAATTATTGATTTAAAAGGGGGAAAATCAGGAAATTTAATATACATCTATACTCTTCATTTTAATTTGATCCTAAAACAGAAAGTCGGCACTCATGATTTACTTTCCCGGGCCACACAAAATTATGCGGCGGGCCAGATTTAGCCCCCGGGCCGCCACTTTGACACACGTGCGTTTTTTTTTAGGCAAAAATGCATTTTGGCTGTAATTTTTTAGGGAAACAAAATGTGTGTAATAATTCTATATTTTTTATCTTGTTGTATTACAAGAGTAAATTTGTAATTTTCGTAAATGATGTAATCTCAAAAGAAATTCATAGCTTTTTGTGCAGAGAAATCTTATTCATGGATGTGAGTAAAAAGCCAGATTTTTGTTTGTCGTATTATAAATATGAAAAAAATCTGAAGGAAATTTGAATATTATAGTTATATTTCTCAAGAGGAAAAAGTTGCATTTTTGGATTTTCTGATTTCAGTGTTTAAGCACAATTTATAAAAATGTTTTTTGAAATGAATTTTAGAATCTAATGCGGGTTAATGCACTCAATGTAAATATTACGCTGGCCAAACTAGAAAACATAGAAGAGGGTATTTTACCCATCCCCGATTTAGGCAGACTAACGTTGCCTATAACAATGTATTCCATAAACACACAGTATATCGAGGCCGGCCGGGCAAAGAACGTTACCCACTTGATGCTACCTTCTTTAGACCTGATGATTGACAGTAGCAGCAGATCACCCAATGTTTCCTGAAAGCAACTATAAGAGAATTTTGCTCATTCCCAACAAATGCCCCCTGGCTCACTCTATGGGTTTCCAGGCCCCCGGCCCAATTAATCTAGAAAGCTTGCCAAATATGCTTCCTCCCACGAGGTAGTCTTCTATATTAAGTTGTTTTCCCCAATCTTGCTCAGGTTGTGCTAATGTGTTTTGAGTTGCAAAGGGTCGGCAAATTTCTACAGTTACTGACAAATTTTGCTGGGAATTTGGAAAGTATTCCAGATTTTGTAATGATTTGTTCAATCAGAATGACAGGCATGAGTGGTCTTAAAAGTGATTTTAATAGTATAAACATAGTCATAGTTGTCATAAATCATCTTGGCGTTGCTCATTAAACGTATATGTCCACCAATTCTACCTGGAAGCCATCGCCGATGTTTGTTGCAGTCAAGTGTGTCGACAGGATAATGGGGAGAAACAATTTATCTCTCGATCAAGAATTCTCATTGGCTGCCATTGACAGCAAGTTAAAATGGAATGGTATGGACATCAATAACACTCAATGGCAGGCAATAAATTAAACTGAGTTTATGGTTTAATTCAAGCAACTAAAATTCTAGTACACTCGCCCTATATTATTTGTCGTTACACGGCATATTTCAGTGTATATTTATCATTACGTACAAATGTTGTGATGAAATGCACCTCTTAATCTATATTCATTTTAAAAACTTAATTTAAAAATGATTACCAGTAGCTTTATCCTAGAACAAGAGGTGTCAAAAATACTGTTATATATATCATTTCACAAAAACAATGAGCTTTCCAAAAGTATTGTCAGCATCAAAATGATGCCATTGAAAAGATAAGTATTTAAATTGCAGCAATACTTTTTGATCATCTTTGAAATCGAATGGGTCATATCAGTCACATAAGAGTCATGTGACTTGTGCTATTGCTTGCATTTTGCGACCTGAGTTAAACTCAAAATTGTATTTTTTATCGATTTAAAAACATCAAGGTAACACTTTGCTGTGTGTTTTGAGATCTGTTTCAAAAGTTTTTTTCTTTATCTTAGTTTCAATGAATGAAGTGTTTTTTTTATTTCTTTATGCCATGAATCACACCTAGGCAGGTTGTTTTGCTTCAGTTTTACACACGCTCGCCTTCAGAATAACAAATGTGTTCATCCTGTTGTTTGTCATTTACTTTACAGGACAATCAAAGTGGAACTCTACGACTGGGACAGAGATGGAAGGTCAGGAAAATATACGCGCACATTGATGCAATGGCATGAACTGTAATAAAAGCTGTTATTTGTTGTTGTCATTCTTTCCCAGCCACGACTTCATTGGCGAATTCACCAGTAGTTACAAAGAGTTATGTCGGGGTCAGAGCCAATTGAATGTCTATGAGGTGAGTGCAGAATTATACTTGGGGTCTGAACTTGGCAAACTTCTGTGTTTTTGGTAGGTGATGGCTATTTCCTGCAATGTGTGTTTAATTTGAGGGATTAAAAAACTGTACTATTATACTACTCAAATAGGATGTCAAAAAAATACTCTACTAAATGGTAGTATAAAAGTCACCGAGACACAAAATAAATAGAATAGTTTCCTGATTATAACTCAGTTCGTTCCTGTAATTTTAATGTTTTTGTACCACGTGTATGTAAAAGACTCAATATTAATAGTAGCTGAACAAACACATTTTGAAGTACTGGTCATTTTTAGGCCAAACACCATCTCTTTGTGAGACCCGACGGAAATAATGGTGCAATTGTATTGATTGGAAGGGGTTGCAGAAGAATTCATCCAGAAATCTGTGTCAATATGACCCGTAACAGGAAGGCTCGAGCACCATTCAACTTTACTTTTCATCCCCATAGATTTAGTTCCAAAAGAGTGCACCCAGCAAAATATGTGCCTGAGGAGATCAATTTCTACAATTTATGTGTGCTGAATCCAAAATTGGCTTTTTACTTTAAAATCAGAGCCTACTTTGTCCCAGGAGGCTGATGGTGTCGTTGCCACCACATTTAATGACCAAAGACTCTTTGGGTCATGCTTATTTCAGCTATCGGATTGGAAATGAGCATCCTGCTGCGACTGCCTATTTTGCCCTGACAGAGGTTAAGTGGACAAGTGAGATTTCTGCTGCAATGCTCTAATACAAATGAGCAAAAGAGCCATGCGACATCAGCTTGGTTAGGTTAGGTTGTCCTTGAGGTTACACTTGGAGTCCTAGCCATCCTTGCTCATGGAGGGTGATGTGACAGAAAACTTGAGCGGAACACATGGCAGTGAAACATGACAGCATACATGATGGAAATTGTGCCAGAAAATACGATTCCTTATGATGGAAAACCTGTTGGGAAAGCATAGCATGAAACCTAAAATAGAAAACGAAGGCAGCTGTCACGAGACCAAAGTTTTATGGAAAAACAGGAACAGGAAACCTCAGAAGAAGACATAATCGGAAAATTGACTAATAAACAAGATAGACAAGGAAAGGAAAAGGTAACTTAAAGCATAATGGGATCAATGGTTTGACAGAACCTACATGTGATTGTAGCCTGCCGAATGGCAATAAGTATACATACACAAGATTAAGTGATTATGTAGTGCACCGCTTGGATCGTGACTGTTTTGACGACCACAACTCGTGATTGTTATGCCCGACTCTTTTTGGAGAGTGATTTGTTTTGACAACAAAAAATATTCTTGTGCGTGATTGCTTTGTCAAAACTTAGAGAGTGACAGTTCTAAAAACAAGTGTCTGATTTTCCTAACCGCACAGTTTGAGTACATGCTTAATTGACCAGAGTGTGTGATTGTCTTTCCAGAAAACAATTGATTGTAAGAGGCATACATTCCTAGAATACAAAGTTGGCCTTTGTTTGGAATTCAAGAAATAGTTGCCTGCGATTCATCGCTTTATCTCAATGTTTGCCAGTGAGTCATTGTGTTAAGAAGCCTTGTGGGAGCAGCCAGTCTTTCATTTTACTTTGCGCCAAGAACAGACAAACTCTTTTGTCAAGGAACGATTTCTCAGTTGCCGCAGCACCTCGGTTTTTGTCTGGATGACACGCCATTTGCATTGTATACCTCACAGGAGATTCACAGGAGAAGCACACCCCTGAAACTCTCTGAATAATGGAGGTCTTGCTGTGCGGCATGATCTATGCTATCTAATCCTGACGCCGCTATTGAATTTGCTGTATGCTCCATTACCCCTGCTTCATGGAACATGGGGGGGGCGAAGATGTTTTCACTGTTTACTGCCCGAGGCGGTAAAAAAAGAATTGTTCAGACAATCATTATCCCACTTTTCCTCCCTGTCTGTGTGCAAGGTGGTGAATGCCAAAAAGAAGCTCAAGAAAAAGAGATACATCAACTCCGGCACGGTGTGTACCTTTCACAGCAACCTCAGATCTGTTTGGAATCGGCTTGTTCTCAATGTCACGCTTGACAATTCTGGCAGTTGGCGGGTTATTGTAATCATCCGTAATGATACACGTGTCCGGGGCCAAGTGTGTGCTGATGACCGCTTTACTAATTGATATATTCATCAGTGATTATAATGTGAAAAATTCTGGCCATGCATCACACTCATTTAACATGGATGAAGTGTTTAGTGCTAAGGTATGCATGTAGATGAGTAGGTTTGAATCCAATTAGTGAGCAAATATTAAATCTTCTGGGTTTTTTCCCCCCATCGTCAGGTGTCCTTGATGTCATTCAGTGTGGAGTCAGAGCACACGTTCCTGGATTACATTAAAGGAGGGTGAGTTCTCTCTTTTATCTGTGGCGGTCAGGCTGAGCAATTTGTTTTTATACATTAACTTCAGTAATTCCTCAGGATGAACTCTGATGAGGCCACGAAGTATAGAAAATGTCTGGGTGGGTGAATGAATTTCCTTATTTAATTAATTAATTGGGTAAGGATTATGAATTGAAAATTAAGAGGCACTGGTGAACATTAACAGTATTTGTTTCTCGACATGAAAGCACTGTACCTCAAATATCTCGTGTTTGCATCCTTGTTTGATGGGGGCTCGAGTCCGCTCTTGTTCACTGAATTTGTTGTTTCTTCTTGTTTTAGCCATGATGTTTTTAAGAGGAGACCAGTGGTTGAATTTGTTTCATAATTTGTCTGATAGTTCAAGTCAACTTCGCCTTTCACGTCGTCATGGTTTGTTGTTCTTAGATCAGAGGACTAGTCTTTAAAAAACGTTGTTCTAGCGGAGAGTTGATTAGAAATGTGTTTATCTCTAGCATCAGCAAATGGGGAGTACTAATATGGCGCATCTATCGACATTTTCTTACCATGCCCTGGGCGCTTTACATTAGCACCCATTCACCGACATAATGGTTTCATGGTTGTAATTTAGTCTTTTAAATTTAAATGACTCAAAATTAAATATTGCATCTCTCTTTGATCTGTGGAAGTGTGCGTGCCTTAAAAGTGTGTTTTTAGGACATCAGAAAAAGTGTATAACAGGCAGATTGGTGTGTGCCCATACTTTCCAGGCACAATTATTTGTCCACAAGATACAAAATGTCCTCTTTTAGCTCAGTGCAGCTCAGCTCCGGTCTGAATGACAATAATTAATGACCGGCAAACTTGAAATTAATGCCGGACAACCAGTTGCACATGGACATGTTTCTTGGTGCCCTGCTTTTGCTTGTCTTCCGCCTGGCTGTTCAAGGTGGAATGCCCCAGATCTGTCCTATTTTTCTCTTGTTCGCTATCTCTCTCGCTCGCTCATATATGCACACACACACACGTATACACTTACACGCAACATAAGACAACTATTTATTTTACTTTCATTCCAGCTACTGGCTCTTCCTGCTCCAATTTTTTCCATCACATTGGAGCTCCAAGTTGAGCATGTCACAAATTACAAATTGTCGGTACAATGTCTTTTGAAAGTGTCATAATTATTTATATTAAAATATTTGCATCTCGGAATTGTTAGATCTTAAACTGATTGTCTATCACTTTTGAGTTGCTTCCACCAGAAAAAAAGTAGAAAGTCTTAGAATTTGGCTTAACAAGATAACAATTTCAAATATCATAACATTTGAAGTGTCCAATCAGCCTACCATGCATGTTTTTGGGATGTGGGAAAAGCTGGGATACTTGGAGAAAACCTACGTATTCAAGGCGAGACCAAGCAAAATCCACATAAGAAGGGAATGAACCTTTCATCTCAGAACTGTGAGGCGGACGCACAAAGCACCAAAAACCTCCAAATCCAACTATAACTTTGCAATTGGATGATATTACCACAAAAAACACATTGAATTTTGTCCCCCCCAAAAAACACATAAAAATGTATACATTGGGATTGGCTCCAGAACCCCCAGCAACCCTAATGAGGATAAAGCGGTTCAGAAAATGAGATGAGATGAGATGAGATGAGATGAGATGAGGTTGATTGATGTGAGAATAAGAGACGGATTGGTGGATGTGTTCAAATTTTTTGTCACTCTAATCACTGAGTAGGGGAGTCAGGAGCAAATTTACTGCTAATCCTATGCACTGCCAGGCTGATTAGTGAAGGGATCAAGATGATGAAAAAAATGAGGAGTGAGGTGTTTCGTGATGGAACAAATCAAGTCGCATTACCACGGCAAGAAAAACAACAGACGTCGATGTTTGTTCCAAGTTGAATGACATTTCATTTAACCATCAGCATTTTGCCTAATTACATCTCATGTTCTTTGGAACACAAGCCAATTAGGGAACATGGGCCACCCTTTAATATCTGCCACTATCTCCAAGGCCTTCACACAATAGCCCAGGGGTAGGGAACCTATGGCTCGGGAGCCATACGTGGTTCTTTCCATGGGTGCGTATGGCTCTCCACTAACCTCTGAGGTAAAATATGGAAATCACTGGTGAGAGAGCTGAGTCCCGAACGCACTAATATGAGCGTCACTGTGGCGTTGACACTACCTCTACCACCACTTTAATCATAATTTAGTTTTTTATTATTCTTCTGCATGCATGATATCATTGATACTGATTTTTTTAGCAACAGCATAACAATGTTGTCAAAAGAATTCTGAGACTTTTTGTACTTTAAAAGTGGTGAAATGACAAAAAAAGTCACACAGTTCATGTATTTTTACTTTTCAATTCTGAGAATGGCTCTCAAGAAATAACATTAGAAAATATGAACTGTTTATGGCTCTCTCTGTCAAAAAGGTTCCCGACCCCTGCAATAGCCCATCATGAAATTAATCTTAACCCTGAGCGAGAAAAAAAGGATTTGCCTCAATGAGACCATCAAACATGTAACAGGTGTGAAAATGACACCTATGCCAACAGTTTCAAGAACAAATATCAAAGCCCTTTAAATGACTTGCGTGAATTGGAATACAGTAGGTCATAAATAGAGACAAATATGGCCTATTTATAAACAAAAACATTTACTATATGTTTTCATGTTTGTGGGGCAACATGCTCTGTAAACCTGGAGTGTCAAAGCTGTGGCTTTGGGGACCATTTTTGGCCCACCCCCCATTTCATAGCAGCCTGCAGAAGATAGTAATAAAAATGCATAGAAACCGTATCATTTGCCTGCAGCAGAATAAAGTGGTGCTGCGAGACTTCCTTGGAGGTTTTTCGAGACTTGACCTTTTTTTCCTTGACATGAGAAGATATTTGGTGTTAGGAGTGCCCTTCAACCCCCACCCACTAAAGACAGAACACATTTCATAGCATCAGTTGGTTCACATTGGTTTCCTTGAGGTGGAAGTGCAATATCATTTGGGCTTAGAATGCACCTTCTAGTTGCCAGTTTCCAGTGAGCACAAGGAAAAACAACAAAGAAGTACAATAAATTAGATTCAGTGGTTGTTCTTACCAGTGTTTTTCGTCTTTGGCTGCTTTGTGAACAGCTTGTGTTTTTATACAGCAAACCCGTTGTGAGGCAATTAAAAAAAAACATTTTAAACATGGATTTGTGGTGTTTTTTAGGGTGTCAAAAAAGACTTGGCACAACATGCACCAACATTTTTCTCTGCCATGTTAATTTGTTCCATTCTCGACTTACGTCGTTTCGTCGTTACAAACCCCCAAACTCCCCCACCCCCTTCCATAACAGTTGCAGGTGAATCAGGCTAAGGTGTTTTTTCAACAATTGCTAATTACGTCAGAAATATGTCAACTAAGAGTCCGACTCATAGGACAAAGACTATTTACACAGAAATTAAAGCTATTATCTTATTGACAAAGAAAAATTTACCCATGGAAGTGAATGTGCTCGTGTGTTTTCTCATAAGTACAGTATATATACAATCTAAGATCCTTGTTGGCATTTTAATCTTGACTTGGCATACAAACTCAATTAAAAGCTCTTGGCTTTCGTGCATCTTTCATCTGGGAAAGCACAGCAAGCTGCTCGTGACGATGTTTGTCTTTCTCAGCCAGATTAGTGCATGCAGGTGTAGCTGTTGTATCCCTTCACACCTGCAACACATTTTCAAGCCTGGGGGTCTTCCCGCTTCGGAGACTCACAGCATATTGTGTTTGTCTTTGCGGAAAACAGGAAGTCAACATAGTGTAGCATCCGTGTTCTATATAAGACACAAGCTGGTGCAAGGATAGCATTTCAAAGTGAAAGTATTGTAATTTAAATACAAGAATTTAGCAGAGTATGGCTTGGGTTCAAAACAAGGAACAAGCAGTGAAGGCCATGATTTAATTGCTAGGGGACATTTTGTCTTGAAAAATCTTCTTCACTTTTTTATTTTCTGCTGCATACTCAATTATTAGACTTGATAGCTCATCTTGCAGATCAATGGTAAGTAACAACATATAAATTAAGGATTTTACGTAGTATTTTCATTATTCATTCATTTCCCATCGCTCTTATCCTCATAGGCGTCACAGGGGGTGCTGAAGCCTATCCTAGCCAACAAAAGGCAACATGTGGGGGACACCCTGAATTGATGGCCAGCCAATCGCAGGGCACAAGGAGATTCACGCTCACACACATAACTAGGGGCAATTTAGATTGTTCAATCAGCCTACCATACATGTTTTGGGATGTAGGAGGGAAGAGTACTCCAGAGTTCCCGGAGAAAACCCACATAAGAAGTTCTGAACCTGGGATTGAACCCTCAATCTCAGAACTGTGAGACTAATGCGCTAACCACTGGTGCACAACAACTTTTTTTAATGACTAGATTAATGGTAACAATCATTTTGGTTTCTGGCTGGAAGATTTGCCTTCTGCCTTCTCACGCTCTGTACTGACCGGAACTTCGGAGACGGACAGGCAAGGTAAATCGAAGCCTGCCACCACTGAAATCTCTTTGACTAATTTTGCTGACAAAACCAATCAAGCATGCTCTAGAGCGCTCGCTTTGAACAGCCAGGTTCCACTCTTTCCTCTCTCTCCTGTGCATCTGCAATCTAATTTCAGCTGGCTATTCCACACATAATGCACAAGTTATTTTGACTCCCTGCTCTCGCTCCCAGTGTCGAAAAAAAAAATCTCATAAAGTTGCAAAATCCTGGATATTTTATCTGACACGCGGAGAACCAGTATCAATATCAGGAGACTGTTGGAACCTCTGGTAGACTCTGGATGTCTGAGTGACTGGTGCTGACGCCATCCTGGCCATAATTTGTCACTTTCCTTTCTCTGGCTTGTGCTAGCTGAGTACCGCCATAAAAAAATGAGATAGAAAGCCACACATAGCTGTCTGCAAGAAGAAGCAATTTGATACATGCGTTATGATCAGGTATTAGGAAATGATGACGCCACATTTATTTGTCTGCGGTGCACACCATCCGTCAAAGAAGATTCTCCACGACTTATATAGTTGATTGACGAGTTTGGGAGGCAGGATAAAAATAGTAATCCCAGTCTGGCCATTATTTGTTTGCAATAAGAGCCAAAAGCCAGACAATCCTGCAGCATCAGTCAACATCGTTCCGCATTGATTTTCTCATCGTGGAATCATTTGTGGGTTCAGCTCGCCAACTAAACCCCAACGCACCTCAGAAGGGAAATTAGGAAATCCGCTAGCGACAGCGTATGTGCTGTGTGTGTGTGCGCACACTGATCCCGGTAGGCCACGAGCCTTCAGCATTCTCATTTCTTCTACATGACTGACGTCTTCCTGTCCTCCACACAAAGTTCTTCCAGTTTAAGTCATGAGTACTGTAGAAACACACACTCCGTATAGAGATTGCATGGTACGGTAAAGCAGCTAGGATTCAGGCTGACTAACCAGACCTCAAAAAAGGTCAAAAAAGGTCACCAGGGTGCTAGAGCATATCCCAACCAGGAACAGGCTGTAGGTGGGGTACAAGCTGAATTGGGTGCCGGCCAATCGCAGGGCACAGGGAGACTAACAACCATGCACATACACATTCATCACTTTTTTTCAGCGTTCATCATTTGCATTACAGAACAATATATTCAATGGAAGCCTTTTCTTAATCATTTTATCTTTTAAATGTGTCCTTATCAGTCCAACATTCATCCATTTTTGCCTTTCAATTAATTCCCCAGCCTTTCAATCCACCTCTACCTCTTCGTTATTCATATGCAATTCCTATTCCGTTTTGTCCATCGAAAATGCATCTTGAAGCTATTCCGACGGGCCGCTTTTAAACCAGACTCCTCAATCACGGCTCTTTTTCTGAAGTGTGATTTTGTTGAATTGCGGAGAATAAAAGAAACGGAATGCCTGAATTCTAATTGGGCACGCCATAAAACAAAACAAAAAATCCACATTGTAGAGACAGATGTGCTAGTGAGGCCATGGTGCCAGAAGCCATGCTAATGATCTCAGTTGGCCTAGAAATGTCAAAAAGGTGTTACTGGTGGGGTACTTAGAAGCATATATGAATGGCTGGATATAAGCTCATTTAAGAGGGCAGCCATGCACAGACATCGTCTTTCTTTTTATTCCTTGGGGAGAGTGGAAGCTGAAGTGGTTTGTGCTTCCCTCACAACTCCCTGGAGGGTTGGTTCTCTGGCCAGATAGTTGAATGAAAGGAGAAGGGAAAAAAGGTCCACATCAGGTTATAAAATGCCATGGCCATGGAGAGCTGGCGTCTTTTGGCCCGTTGTCGGTTTTGGATGCGTCGATAGAAAGATGGCTGAGTATCAAAGTGTGGTTAATGAAAGACCAGATGGTAGTTTTTGTTACCTGATGGATGAAGTTGTCTTCCTCTCTGAGAAGAACAAAATCTCTTTGTGCTTGTGACTTTCAGAACACAGATTCACTTCACGGTGGCCATTGATTTCACCGCATCCAATGGTAAGTGTTTCTTTACTTAGATTTGGAATTGGAACTGTCATCAATGTTCCTTTGTGCTTTCATTTCCAGCCTTTTTAATTAAGCTCACGCTGTGACGAAAGCCGCGTATTGATACGGTAAATAAATAAAGCTCAGACTTTTGGATGAGATCATCAGGTTTTGATGCCTTTGAACAACGGGAAGTTGTTACAGGTAGAGAGAGTACATAGATTGTAGCGACAGTGAAAAATTGAGGTATTTTGTAATCGTCCTGGTGCAGCAGCTGTCATATTAGCAAAATGTAACAAGTAGAAACCTTGCCGCTAATCACATCATGCATACTCGGTTCCGCTGGGTATGATTCACGCCAATGCCGGCGTCTGTCTGATCCCGCTTTTGCTTTTGAGGGCTGGCATCGCATCATTGCCTATTCTCTGGGTTTGACAGGCAATCCGTCTCAGTCCACTTCACTCCACTACATGAACCCTTACCAGATGAACGCATACGCCATGGCTCTGAAGGCAGTGGGCGAGATAATCCAGGACTATGACAGTGATAAGATGTTCCCTGCTTTGGGATTTGGTGCTAAACTGCCCCCTGATGGGAGGGTCTCCCATGAGTTCCCGCTGGTGAGTCACCTCGAATGTTAAAAGTGTGACCGCCATTTCTTTTTTTTCAGCCCTGATGCTTCAACTTCCACTATGTCAATTTTCAAAAAGAAGTTGCCTTTCAATCCAATTCTTTCTTGGGTCAAAACGGTCAAAGTCATAAAACATTTATTAAGTCACAAGCCTGCCTTTGATGGGGTCCAACTTATTTGAACTGGAAGAGGTCAATGGTACTGAAACATAATGAGCCACGCCAGCCTGCGTACAGTACATACACATGAATTAAATTGTTTCTGAACCACTATTCAGTCTGTTCTTTCTTTTTCTCTCCCTCTACCCCTTTTATGAACGGCAGCATTCTCAAAGAAAACGACACAATATCAACCACTACAATTATAATATACCAAACTCCCAGTTGGCACATAAAAACTGTTTTAGCTGTCAAAGATGCTCATTTGCAATGTCTACCTGAACGGGACAGGAACAAAAAAAAATATTATTATTTTTTCCGTCACCAAATAAAACATTATCATTCATATCAGCCCTCCCAGTGCCAATTAAACCAAAAAAAGCTGTTAAGAAGAAAAAGTTGATGGACAAATCATATGTAATCATCCTTGACTTTAATCCTTTGATGCCTGCTAGGAAATGAGGTCTAGTGAGACTTTTCATAGCCTCGTCTCATCAGTACACATGCACGGGCAATGGGGGATATGCGTGCCTTCCACATAGGCTGCGCATAATTCCGAGTAAATGTATCATGTGTCTTTTCTAGTGTAAATGAGTTCTGCCAGGCTGACTGGTTTGTGAAATCAATTTGCCATCTCTCGGCTGGTTACTGATTGTAGATGCTAATGAGGGGCTGTCGACGTCTGCATAGCGCTGTTTTCATTCAAATCAACAAATTGGGATTCATGGCAGTGTATCATTAAAGCGCTTCTCTGCCACTTCCTCCAAGTACCTTTCAAAAATCAAAATCAACTTTCATTCCTGAAAGGCAACAGAGCTTTTATTGATTATTTGGTCCACCTACATCATGTTCTTGCATTTTTACTCATGGGAAATTTTCAACATGACAAATGTTTAGGTTCAGGCAGCACAGTGGCCTATCGTTTTGCATGTCTGCCTCGCACAACCATTTGTAGTGTTTGTTCATGTTAGGGTGTTTGTCTGGATTTTCTCTCCCTAACAATGGACTAAGTCATGACTAGCCAATGTTAAGATGTCTACAGGTTTCTAGCCAAAAACCTTCATTCTTTGCTTATTTTTTGGTTTTATATTTCACCAGAATGGCAACATAGAAAATCCCTACTGCAACGGCATGGAAGGGATTCTGGATGCGTACCATCAAAGCCTCAAGACGGTGCAGTTGTACGGACCCACCAACTTTGCTCCTGTTGTTAATCATGTGGCAAGGTACGGACACAGCGACCTGTCGTTCGTGATTTCCTTTAACTAATTAAATAGATGAAAATATAACATAAAACGATGACAACCCCCCCAAAATTAGACATCAGTCCCTTGACTCAAAAAAATGGACCATATTTAAAATAGGCTGTTCAGAATATATCAAACAAAACATGATTCTAATTGCGTTATTGTTCTGGTCCCTAAAGAGCAGCATTTTTTTTCATTAAGATCGACAAAAATCTGAGAATATTTCTTGCTGAGATTTGTCCAAAGTTAACGAGTTTGGAAAATAGTTATATGTCAATAGTGTGAACATTTTTACTTTGGGCCATTGTCTCTTTTGGTGCCATATGCTCCGATATCAATATTATTTTGAGGGGGCAGTATCTTTACTGTAGTCTATCTACTGTGATGACCTTCTGTTGTCGCAATGAAATGGTAGGATTAAATTGCCGGAAATGTACAATGTAAAATAATATGTTTATCCATGGAAAAAATGGTCCTAGTTGTCCTAATTTTTTTACAAAAATATATTTTTCTGGAGTTTTCAGCTGGTCCATTTGATGTGAAACTCATCCTGCTTGTTATTGTACATTGCATCCTGGTATTGAAATGACAACAATTCTCACCCAAATATGAACATTTCATAATTGCCGATGAATAACATCGTTGTCGTCATTGACAAAACTACAGTTATCTTCTTCCCTCATACAATTCTCCTTAAATAATGATATTATGGCCATAATAGTCCAATACATCATGAATTTCTTTTTCTCCAACATTTACATTATCATAATCACTTTATCATGTTATTATTGTCATTATTGGTATTGTTAACAGTGCCTAAATTCTCACATAGATTACTCGTCGTATTATCAATGTTTGGAAATTTGTGCAATACACTAATTCTTTTTCTCCCAAAATACAGATACCTTATAATCACTGTATCATGGAATGATAGGCCTTGTTGGCAAAATATCTTTTGTTTTTACATTGATGCAAATATGCCAATATAACATTCTCCCCTCCTAATACTCGCTGTGTCGTGATACAGTATTTGCACATGCTCTTTCTGAGTTTATAAATTATAGAGCAGTAAGTGGGTTTTATTACCCAGTCTGCTTCACCTCTGAATATTCGGGTCTGATTTTAACTTTTGGCCCACCCTTCATTGGATGGGGAGAGCAAAGATTAACATCATTTAAAATACTTAATCCATACTTTTACAAGCATGGTCAAATCACAGAGGGAAATTTTATCATTTTAAATCTACTGTTGCTAAAAAGCAAGCATTTTAAGCGTCAGTTTCCGCTCTGTGTTATTCAGCCGTTGTGGCTTTTCAGTTCCCCGACTGCCCCGAATGCCCACCGATGTCACTCAACATTGTTAGGTTTCGCTGCTGAGCGTGTGCGTCCATACAAAATCTCAGACTCACCCTAGGATATCTGCACCGTTTGCTTTGTCCCTCTACAAATGTTTTCAGAAATTGAGAAGGAGAAAGTAATACTGCAGCACTTGCATAAACAGTTGAGTCAATTATTCATAAGGCAGCTAACACAAGGCTATGAAAGTAGGCCACACTTACTGTGCCATGTCTCTGCTGGCTCCACTTAAAGTGTCCGGAAAGACCTCGGAGACACGCAGCGTGACAGCATACTTCACTTATATTTACATACCATGGTAAATTTGTATGGCACTGCTTCAATAATTAATGTTTTTAATACTCCTGTGACATTCATGCACGTGTACGAACATACTGGAAACCTGTTTGGTTGACTTTCTAAACTAAACGGCAATAGTAGCCACATCAAATTATGTGCGCTTGACAGTGATAGATGCCACACCCATTAGAATTGGCATGCTTGGTATTTAATTATCATGTTTCAGTGGCATTGGAGCATATAGAAGTCCAATCCATTTGCACTGGAGATAAACAATATGGAGAATTGTGACAATGCTGTGTTGCACTGGTGCCAAAGTACAACAATAGTATCTAAAATTTAGTCAACTATGACAAGCTCATGTTGACAACCATTAAACTAAACCACATCAAAATCAAACTGGTAATACCTGCATAATATTAAACTAATATAAGAACAACAACATTGAAAACCAAAATGTGTATAGTATCAATTAAAGAAAAACTGATTAAATTAATAAACAACTATTTATTAAGCTCATGTTGACAACATTAAACTAAACCAAATCAAAATCAAACTGGTATTACCTGCATAATATAAAACTAATATAAGAACATCAACATTGAAAACCAAAATGTGTATAGAATCAATTAAAGAAAAACTGATCAAATTAATAAACAACTATTTCACTTAAATGTTTAGTGTCTTTTGACCTAAAGTTGGCTAGATATTCTTTTAAATGTATTTTTATACCATTCTCTATTCATCTTTTAATTGTATTTTTCAAACGATATATTTAAAAAAAACAGCAAAAAGGAAAATTTAGTAAATTTACTGATTCTTATTTTTTATGAAGACAAAAAAAAGGAAATGTTCTCTTTATGCTGTTGTTCTTGATGAAAAACCGATTATCATCTAAATCAGGGGTCTCGAACTTGCGGCCCGCGGGCCAACTGCGGCCCTCGGTACGATAATTTGCGGCCCCCGTCTTAATATGAAAGATTAATGTTCGTGCGGCCCGCAAAATTGATATGAATGACACTTGTGTTCGGAGCAATGTTCCCTCTAAGCTGCGCGCGTGCGCAATTGCGCACTACTCTCGTCTTCTCTGCGCAGTAGCAATCATATGGCGCGCAGTAAAAAAAAAAAAATCGATTTTTTTTTTTTTTTTCAATTTTTTTTTTTTTTTTTTTTTTACCCCTTTCCCCATGATGGCGCCGTTTAAGTGGCAGCCAGTGGCAGTAGCTCTGTCCACTCATGTTTTTCGTGTTTTACAGCATGTTTTACATGAAAAATTAGAGGGAACATTGACATGCACCTGCTTGTGGCAGGTGTGATACTGGTGTGCCCATAGCGAGCAATGATGATGTCGTGACCGGATGATTCGCCTAAAGACGTTTCGCCGACGGACGTTTGACAGACGGACAGGTCGTACTAGTATTTGTTAGTTTAATGATTAAATACAAATACTAGTACGACCTGTCCGACTACTATTTGTATTTATCAGTGCTTTTCTTGTGGAAATCCTGATGCGGCCCAGTCTCACCCAGACTCGGCCTCTAGCGGCCCCCAGGTAAATTGAGTTCGAGACCCCTGATCTAAATGAATGAAATGTAATTATTGGCAAATGCCTCTTTTTTATTTTGGAAATTACATCTGTTAAACATTATATAACTTTATATAAAACGATTCCTCCTCAAATCCCTTACACCAAATAAGTAGTCTACTATCAAAATATTAATTTGTGTCATTTTGACTGTTGACCAGTACATACCGTCCAAGCACAGAGGTTATAGAAGATGGATGTTGAATTTCTAATGGTTTGGTGGCGGTGGTTCTCCTTCAGGTACGCAGCAGCAGTGCAGGACGGCTCGCAATATTTTGTGCTTCTCATCATCACGGACGGCGTCATCTCAGACATGTCTCAAACCAAGGAGGCCATCGTGAACGTAAGTGCAGCCGCTGGGCCGGTGTGACTTTTCGGGGCTTTTCCCTTCCCATCGCAGGAGATTGAAGACTTTTTGCTTTTCCGCTCCACTTGTTTCTTCTCACGCTTGTTCCCTTTCATCCAGAACACCAGCGAGCCCGAGGTGTCAATTGGACTTTTGCGGATTAAATGCAGTACCTTAAGGGAAGTTGTTTCAGTGCTCTAAACCAGACCATGTACAGTGTAGCGCAAGGGTGTCAAACTCGGGTTGGTTCGTGGGCCGCATTAACGTCAACGCCATTTCATGTGGGCCGGACCATTTTAGATCTAATATTTAGATTTTTTAATTTTTTAAATTGGATTAAAAGAACTGGATCAAAAGCCTTAAATAGTCTGTTTTTATTGATCTAAAACTATGTTTATTTGAGCTTTTTTTTCTTAGTCATGGAAAATGTCTTATTTTTTATTTCAAATGGAAACATCTTTTTTTTAAGTGGAAAACGGAAAATATTTGTATTTTTATTTTTAGATTTTACAAAATGCTTTTTGAACTCAAAACACAAAAGAAAAAAATGATTTAAAAAATTGCAATGATTGTTTTTAAAAAGGGGATAATCAGGAAATATAATGTACATCTATAATCATTTGAATTTGATCCTAAAACAGAAAGTTGGCACTCATGATTGACTTTCTCGGGCCGCACAAAATGAGGCGGCGGGCCAGATTTGGCCCCCGGGCCGGCTCTTTGACACCTGTGGTGTAGCGGATTATTGCAGGCGCAGTTGGCCAAATTGGTTTCATTTGAAAGTCACTGTAGTGTCCCAAAAGATGTCATTTTTTTATTTTCATTTAGCTGTTTTGGTTATTTCTGTACCAGCATTTTTATTCCAATTCTGGCTCCGAATTAGCACACACTGCTAACGTGTGTTACTGATACACACACTGTGAATGGTGTAACAGTAATTAGTGTTGCAGCTATAAAGACGAACATGTCTCTTGTTCAGAGATGCATGAACAGGCCCTGAAAAGCGTGACAGCAAGTTCAATTATTCAATTAGAAAAACCCAATTTCACAAGGGGAGCAAGAATGCGTGTTGACTGAAAATGAGTTCCAAAAAAAAAAACATGGAACGTCGTCAGCACATTTTTAGGAATGCTAATCTGAGCATATGGGGAAAATATCACAGATGCATTATGTAAAATGGACCTCTGCTTTTTTGCCTGTATGCAAATGACAACCATAGTGGGCAAATCGATAACATCCCGAGAAGGGTGGGCATCACGAACCATGCAGATGGCTTCCCGTCGACCCCCAGCAGACTGGGTTTAAAGGGAATTTGCGACTGTTAATCAAACCATTGGAACAGCCACACCTTCCTTTTAAGATCTTGTCTGCTGCTCTGCTCAACGCCGTGCTGCTTCAACCTGGAGCGCAAACTTTCACCTGCGACAAGTTTTCATGACCGAGTACTTCCTCTTGATTTTGGTGCGTTTGCGTCACAGAGCATATTTGATACTAATTGAAACATTGATTTAGAGCTAACTAATAGATTCAAGTGTCAATGAAGGCAGCCTCCGGGGTTTCTTCATACCTTTGATGTTTTTTCCAGATTTAGCATCGCAGATGATTTCGTGCTGACTCTCAGGGCGCGTTTGCTGGCAGAAATGAAGCTGAACCCGAGTAAACCTAACTTGCAAATTAGATGTAAAGCGGCCATGATGATAGTTTGGATAGCCATCTTTCACTTGATTCTGTGTGCAGAATTTTGAATTCTTTTAATGACACTGATGCTGATATCTGTACAACCATGTGGTACTTTTCAGCCTTCTGCTGCTTCTGCTTCAATATGTTTAGTACTAGTAGATGTTCTTTCCATCTGAAACAGAAGCGTTGGCAAGGACTAAACATTTGTTCATTTGCTGGCACTCCTCCCACTTCTAAAAGACTGTTATGTGCATTTTTGTCACTGCATGTACAGTGACTTATCTACCCAGAGACACTAGAATTAGTCTATTGAAAAGTTCAGTCTGGAGAACGGTCACTTGAATCTCTGTGGAGGTTTAAAAAAAATCAGAACCCATGCATAATTCCCAATCAAATTATCATTTTCACACCCTTTTTGCAGTAAATGGACAGCTTTAAGATGTAGGCTGTGGTATAAAAGCACACGGGTTTAATATTTTCTCTCAATGTCCCTTCTAAGGATGCAATTTAACCGTGGAAAAATTTCATAGAAGGGCCAACCAATGGCTGTGAATGTAGCTGCAAGACGGTGAGAATAAATCAGGCTGGAACAGATGCAGAAAAGATAATACCTTGGACTTTCTCCATCCATTGTTAACAAGCAAGAGCCACCAACCCCCCAACACCCTCCCCCTCCCCCTCCCACTACCTCACCCGTCTTAGCCCCCTCGGGAAGGAAGACTGACCTACTTTTATTACTTTAAGTGTATTCCCCCTACAAGCATATATCATTGAATTACAGGCCATTTGAAAGGGTGGAATTCCTGAAGACTGCACTGCAACACAGACAGAAAAAAAACATATCTTAATAAATCATTTATCTTGATGCTAAAAATGGTGGCTGTTTTACCACTGAACTATACATCTTGGGAGGATGGAAATACAAAACATAGACAAACAGTAGACTGGTTGACAGCCAATATATAGAGATATAGGAAGATATTTTTTGGACTAGTTGCCACGGCTACAACTTCTACCCAAACTATATTTAGAAGGTATGTAGAAACTCTTCCCCTAAAGTGAGCATATGCAATTATTTCTTCTTCTTTTTTAACTTTCTAATGTGTTGGCCCTTGTTTAAGAATTTTCTTCCCTCTTAAAATGTTAATGCTTTTGTTTCAATGTCAAAAGAAGTACTTGTTACACACCTTTTTAACTGTTGGTATATACACGTCTGCAGCTGAGAGATGTTTAATAAGATGAGAGTTCTCACCAGAGACGAGGACAAACAAGCATTTTGATTTAGATCTGTTCACTTCATGTGTGCAATATGTGTACATCCGTCTTGAAAAAGCACTTTTTTACCCGACAAATTTTTATTTTCATTTTTCTGATTGAGGGGCATGAGGGGCAACACTCATCTCATTGGCAATTTAATTGAATCGGAACATTTATTGCTCCAAATTATGACCAATAGGTAGCGCGCTCAGTTTTTTAATCAATAAACATTTTTAGAGTCGTGCAATATTTGTTTCATGCAGCATGATGTTGCCTCAAGATTGATGGATTTAAAAGGTGAAATTAAAACGTTTTTTTGGTATTTTTGGCCAACAGAAAGTTGGCCCAATATTTTGGTTTACTACTATAATTCAACACTACATGGTCTTATACAGTGCTTCTTTATTTGCTTAAGTGTCAAAACCTAAAAATATGTTGTATTCAATGTAGGAAACTATGTCAAATCTCATTATTTTGTTTTACATATACTTAAACAATAATCCAATGTGATGAAGTAACCTTTTTGGGTGCTAATTTTTTTGACTCCTTTGCCGTCGCTGTACGTTTTCTCTCTAGATCGAGGACATCCTTAACATATATGTATATAATTACAGACATATTAGTCCTGTATGATGTGACAATATAATATATATTTTGTGCTCAATGGAGGACTATTGGTTATCCACTATCATGGGTCTAAGCCCAGTTTTATTTGGACCTAAATGCGTCTCCTATATTTCGTTTTCAAAATCCACATAATGGAAATACTTAATGGTGGTTATAAAGCCACACTTTGGGGGTCCTTTTGCTCAATAACGTATTTTCTTTCAGGTCCAGGGACGCTTGAGACTAACTGTGCTGTTATGCGCTCTCAAATGAACCCATGAAACCTTTATGATCTCATCTATCATTGATGTTTTTCTCTTTTATTGTTTTTATCAGTTCCTTCCATGGGAATCCGTCAACAGTTGTATTTTTCTAAGGGCCTGATTCACTAAGATCTCAATAATCCAAGTGATATTTTGTGTTTTCTCTTGACTGTTTGCGCATGCTGTTGGAAACCGGTGTAAATGATGTGGCTAGCACTGTGGGGAAAAAAGAAGATGGATTTGATCTTTACGTTGCATTCAGTAGCTCGGCTGTTTAACACCGTGGAACAGCTCTCGTGGAGTGCACCAGCCAGAAGATGAAGATTGAAGTGATGTAATTGGAAGTGTCAGAGATAGAGGCAAATGTAACTGAGTTCCAGAAATCACGCATTCCAAGGATTTTAGAGAAGCCAGTTACTGCCTAGAAGCCACGGGGTGTGCGGGAATTCGATATTTCCAATCAATTGAACAAAGATTTCTCATACGTAGGTGCGATGCAGGACTTTTTTCTTGTGGCTGCCTTCAAACCAGCCTAAAGTGTAAAACATTTTAAAGCCACTGGATTAAAATAAACACCTTGTCACTCCCCACAGGCTGCCAAACTGCCCATGTCAATCATCATCGTCGGGGTCGGACAAGCTGAATTTGACGGTGAGTCAGCCAATCACCGATCATTGACACACCTAAATCCCCAACTCGTGACATCATCATCATCACAAATGGTGGAGAGGAAGTATACACACATCATGTAAATATTCACCAGCATGCAGCCTCACAGGAGACTTAATTATCCAATATGCCCAAATTGTGACCTCATTTATTACATGATTGATTTGACAGCTATCAGTGGCAGCAAACAAGTTCATTCCTGATGTTCCTTCAATACTGTGTTCTTTGTTTGCGTAGCCATGGTGGAGCTGGACGGTGACGACATCCGAATTTCCTCTCGTGGAAAATTGGCAGAGAGAGACATTGTACAGGTGAAAAATAATCGCATAAACTGTGTTGACGGTAATGTAGAAAAGTGAAGGATTGCTCTACTGACGGATCTTTTTGTCCCTCCGGCGATCCAGTTCGTCCCCTTCAGGGACTACATGGACCGCACGGGCAACCACGTGTTGAGCATGGCCCGGCTGGCCAAGGACGTCCTGGCTGAGATCCCCGACCAGCTCATATCTTACATGAAGAGAAGAGCCATCAAGCCCAATCCCGTCCCGCCGCCGTATTCGCCCGGCCGGCGCTCCCAAAGCGATGCCGTGTGAATCTTCTTTGTCCACTTTCTCGAGAGGAGAATGGCTCGGTGATGAAAATTCAAACCAAGGAGAGATGTGACTCCTTTCCGGAACAGCTTGAGATGATGAGACGCTCGTGATTGAGCTCACGTTGTTTGCTGTCCGAGTGGTGAGTGAAGTCACGGATTGCGAGAAAACGGGCCAGGGGAGAGAGTACGTAGATTATTAGAATGTGCCGTTGTATCATGTTGGTGATACCTTTTGCAAATGATGTGTTTAGAACATTTTAACGTATTTCGATTTTGTTGCATTTGTTCTCTTTGGGGTGAGCTTTTAGACTGTAGACCTCAAGTCTTCCCCCCCCCTCAAGTTTTCCATCCTCTATTTTATGGCTTGTCATATTATAATATTGATCACACTAAAATAGCAATTTCTATTTTGATAAGGACTGTAATATATATTATATATACATATATATTTAAGGAAAAAAGCATGTGAAGAAAAAATATACTGTATACTGGAATTTTTTGAATTGTTTTGCATATTTTTGCGTGCAAGTTGCTATGAGCTGTTGACAGACAGACTCTTAATATTGTTTCAATATTCAAATATTATTATGGATGATATGATATACAAATATTTTTATCAAGACAATGCACTACCCAAAAGCACAAAGGTTAGTTATAATGTTAAACATAAGCTAAATATTCTTCTTCGCTAAAAAGATTGCTTTGACCATTCTTTGCATTTTTGGGTTGCTCAAATACAAATTCCAATTCCCTGACCCTTTACTAAGCACAGTTTGACCAATCACAGCACAGAAAGGACAAACCAAAGGTTCAAATGGTCCATAATTTTTATTTGGCATTTTCTAAACAGACCTGTAAACCAGCATTGTAAAAGTAATTCCAATCCCATGGTGACAATTGATCTCAATCTACAAAAATAATGCTATGGTCTATTCTGACGTTTTTTAAATGACCTGGCGTCTCAACGGACACTGTTTCCCATACGTATATTGATTGTTATTCCACCACATAAAGCAGCCTACACATACGCTACAGCCCATGTTATGTTATTTCTCAAAAGGTGAACAGTACAGTGGTACCTCAGAAAGCGTGATAAGCAAACATAGCATGTGTCTAGACACTGCGTGACCTTCAGGTCATGCTATTTTGCAAAAGTTGAATCAAGGACAAAATCGCTTGGACAAAAACTCAGCTAAAGTGTGAAGGCAAATGCAGTGACCTCCACATCGGAGAGACTGAACATGAAAGAACAGCCTTCCCGGATGCGGAGCGCAGAGTGCAGAGCTAGCCGTCTATTTGCATCTCAAAAAGTAGAAAAATTATACCCCTTCTGAGGATGGGAATTTACAAAGGCAGGAGGACTGCTTGGTTTGAAAAAGGAATAAAAGGGGTCATCTGTGTGAAACTCCAATCCGGTTGATTCATTTTCTACTACCATAGACCACTATCCCGTGTCTAAAGGCCGTTGATTCAACCGGTCTGTCACAAAAGATGATGAAAGTATGGTCAATGTGCCAAAGACCCCGACCAGTCATATAGAGTAAATTGGAGGAACTTTACACTCAATATTTTGAAGTGAAGTAAAATCCCATTAATTGAAAGAGAAATATATTGAATAAGCAACAAGAGCAGAGTTGCTATTAGATAACTTTATTCATCCCGTATTCGGGAAATTTCATTGTCACAGTAGCAAGAGGGTAAGAATACAGACACAGGAAAATACATTTTACACATAAATAAAAAAGTAATAAGCACGTTCATAAACCTGGTGCCCTCAGTTAGCTGAGATTGGTTTCAGCACCCCTCGCAACCCTTGTGAGGATAAGCAGTATGGATAATGAATGAATGAATGGACTAACATAGACATCTACAATGTGTACGCCATATGAAACATACGCACAATTCAGCAGTAGGATGAAAAAGGCATTTTGGGATTTTGTTGTTGTATGGGGTTTAAGTGCAAAGACTTTGATGGAACTCCAGAGTAAAACAGCAAACACACAAAAGGCTTCCGAGGTACCGCTGTATTTCACAAATTTGCGTAAACAACATGATTCTATTAATCTATCTCAGTCACTTGACCCAAATGTGCCTAAATATATGAAAACATATCCAAATTCATTCAGCCAAGTGTTATTACGCCATCTGGAAAATGAGGCTGAGGATCAAACTGTTGCGCGATGAAGGCGTCACAAACATACATACTGGCGTGTCCATTTTTTTTCCATCTGCGCTTCGCTTATACAATGAGAATAAAGAAGAGCATGGCAAAGCCTTGCCTGTACAAAACCGCAGGTCAAACCCTGTTTACAATTCATCTTTGGCTATTGATAACGTATGTGTATTTCTCTTCTTGACATTTGGTCCTTTTTTTTTGAAGGCCACTTAATTCTGATGCTGCCACTTTTGTTCCATACGATACAAGTGACAAAATTCATCATTTCTTAGGATTCGCATGAAATAAGGCCACGGATCATGGAGACCGACATACCAAAATACCTCGACCAAAAGCCATTAACGCTGGTCAACTAAATGAAAACTCATGAATGAGAATGCCTACAGTTCATTCTTCCTACTATGTCATGGGTTCAAATAAGTTATTTTAAAGAATAAATTGCTTTCAGTAAGGAATATCTTGTGCTTGGATTAATAAATATGGACTTTTCTGAACGGGGGCATGAATCTGAATAAGTGATTAATCAAAGTGCTAACAATAGACAAACACTATGTTGAAATCAAAACCACGCCAACGCCATGATGTTTCCATGAAATAATTTAGTATTCTTATTGATTCTCCTGACAATTCTCATTGGGTAAGCAAAAGAAATAAAATGCTTCCAGCTTGTCGGGCTGCTATCCCAAAGCATAAGAAATATTGATAACCAGAGTCGTCAGGCAAGTAAACAAACAATTTGTAGGAGTTGTTTTCTGATTAATAGGTTTCAGCCATCTTGGAATCCAAATGATGGGATGAGATTGGACGAACCATTAAAATTTGACAAATTGCATTTTACTAAAGACTAAAGATTTCTCTCAGTCTTGATGTTCATGTTTCCATGATTTAAGCCTCATGGTTTCTTTTTTATTCACTCTATAATCAATAAAATTACATGTGATACTTGTTTGGGAAAACTGGCCTCCTCCTCTACTGTTGTAGCTTAAATGATCAAATCACATTTCATGACTTAATAATATTGAACTCATTCCAAATGGTTCAGGTGTTTTTTTTTTCAATAAAAACCTTGGGTAATGGGTAAAAAAAAATCCCTGATAGTTTTACATATAAAGAAATACTGGCATATGGTTTTTGTTCTGTACAAAAAGAAAATGTAACAGTTCAATATCTCTATTCATATTCATTTGTCCCCGTTCAACTATTAGCTCCAACATTCAACCATTGTTCCTGTTGCTATAGAGCAGTGGTTCTTAACTTGGGTTCGATGGAGCCTCTGCCACGGAGATCACAGGACACATCGACTCACCATGTATATACATGATAATATGCCTCGCTTGGCCATCACTGGCTGCAGATGATCATGTGACATTGCTTGGCCAATCAGTGCTGCAAGGAATTTAGCCCACTCAGTTGTGATCCAACGTGTCAATGTCATCGTAGAACGTAATTACTTTGTTCAGATTTTAACCCATACTATGTCAAGCAAAAAAAGCAAGTGATTGGACAAATATGTACAATATGGATTTTCATGTATTAACTATATATCGTGAATTTGAAAAAAAATCATACTTTATTTTACGCTAAAGTAGGGTTCGGTGAATGCGCATATGAAACTGGTGGGGTTCGGTAGCTCCAACAAGGCTAAGAACCACTGCTAATAAGCAATTTGGCACTTATGCAACTTCAAAACATTACATGATCGGGGGTGTACTTTCATATTTCTTATTTTGACATGGTGTGAAAATGTCGGTCCTTCAACTCACCGAGCTGTCGTCGTGTACATAAACTTGGCAAATTTTGATCTTGTGCATGTGTTAGCAAAGTGGACAAGTCAGCCCTTTATTTTAGCTGATGAGCACTATGGGCCATATTGCTTGACATGTTCTTTTAGAGATAGTGAGTTACCGGATGGAGCATGTAGCATCTTTCCTTTCTTCTCCAATGACGCAAAAAGCTGTGCTGCAGTAGTTCTCTGACATTTTACGCCAAGTACCAGCTAAAATATAATTAGTTGGAACAAAAGCACAAAACATGACATCATGATTCAATTCAATTGTGCATGCAAAATAGGTTTTAAAATTGTATCTAAATGTTGGAAAAGAAACAGCATTTCCACTTATAAGATGAATAGCGTCCACACTTGGAGAACCACTGCTTGTACGGTACGGCTTTCCCGCACCACACACTTCCCATTTTTATGCCGGCTGGGTGCCAAACCTCTCCAGGTCTCTGACTTGCATGCTGATTACATTTCCAAACCAGATGTTGGACATGATTGTCGTCACGCTGTGGTTTGTGAAATGCTTTGTAATGGATTGCCTTAACCTGAGATTAAAGACAAATGATGACCATTTTGCCCCGTGTCCTCACTACGGTCAAATGGAATATATAACGGGACAATACAGCCATCGGAAAACGATCAAACTCAGTTTTAAAAATGTGATGTCATTTATCGTGGAAAATATCTTATCGAGTAGTTACCGGGTTGGCCTCGCAGTTCTAGGGTCAAGGGTTCGATCCCATTTGGGGTCCTCGCTGTGTGGAGAGTGCAAGTTCTCCCGGGCTTGCGTGTCTTTTCTCGGGGTTATCTGCTTTCCTCTAACATTGCAAAAACATGCAGGGCAGACTGGTTGAACAAGCAATTGTTTTTATAATATCTTTCCACAAGAAGCACTTTTTGACCAAATCACAATTTTTATTTATAATAATAATAATCAGACATAGGCTTTGTCATCATCATTGATTCGTCAAAAGCCTAATTGTCATCATACCCAGCTGCGTATGACGAAATTGGTGAGGTGATTTGTTGCTCAGGGAACATTGAATCAGTTTTAGGAGTCTTTAGGGAACTTTGAAAGGGGGGGTGTTCATTCCAAAAACTTTCACCAAATGGCCTTTTATTTTGGAACTCATTTTACTAGGTCCCATTTCTATGGCTTATCATTTGACAAAGTATTACAAGGGAATTATCTGAAATGGGCCCCTTCAGGATCTTTGTCGGATGGGCAACATCATATTGCAAAGCGTTTGGCCTTATGTGAACAGAAAATAGCATCAAAGTTTGATGATAATAAGGAGGATTTACCACAGAAGGAAAGGGGTGGCGACAGCCCACATTTTTTTTTCATGACTATCCTGCCCATCCATCCACCCCCCCCCCCCCCCCCCCCACACACACACACACACACACACAATCAATTTTCAATGGTTTAACAACATATGGAGTTATTATTTCCAAAACAAATAGAACATTCTATTCCCATTCTGGGTATTCTGTAGGGGTATTTGTGTTGTGAACAACATTATAATGAGATTTCCATTGCATTGTAGCATCTTTTATTTATATCGCTATAAAGCTCCTTTGAGAGAGGATGAACATTCCTTTTTGCTTTGCATACAATGTTCTTTGTGCCCCCCAATGAAATGTACCATGAACAAATCAAGGCGTACGTACACTTGGGAAGCGGAGAACTGCTGTGGAAGGCATAAATGAGGAGCTTTAGCTTTCCTGTCTTTACATGGAGCCAAAACCTCCCCTGACCACCCACTTAAGGCCTGGATTTTGACAGGCAAACAGGAAGAAAAACAATAGCTAATAACATAGAATTAAATTCTACTTGAATCGAACATTTCAAATGTATACTGCAAGAAAAAAAAGACTTAGACATAGTCAATTATACATTACAGTAGAGTCATATTCCTGCCCTATATTTACAGTTGAGAGAAAAATGATGCTTACTCTTTGGATACACTTGGAACTTCTGCATAAATTGGATTGGATTGGATAACTTTATTCATGACCATGTATTTTGCGGGAGGAAAAGACTGTATTGCAAGGCTTTTTTGCCTTTAAAAAAAAAGACCCTTAATACTAAGGCTATTTTTCGTTTTTTTTTTAAGTAGACCGTGCTCAGTAAGGATTTTAAAAAATGACAATGTAAAGTAAGGCTTTTTTCTCCTAAAAGAAAACGTTTATGTATTGTATGTCATATATTTGTTAAAAAATTACAACGTATTGTATGTCTTTTTTTCTTTTAAAAAAATGACCATGTATAGTAAGGCTATTTTTGATTTTTAAAAAAAGAAAAAAAAGAAAGCCTGTTTTTCATAAAAAAGAAACAAAAACGACAATGTATAGTAAGGCTTTATTTTTGAAAAAGACCATTCTTATGAAGGCTTTTTTTCTTCATAAAAAAAGGCCACATATAGTAAGGTTTTTATTTGTTTAAAAATGTACTATGTTTAGGACGGCTTTGATTTGTCAAAAAAGACCATGTATATAATAAGGGTTATGTTTGTTTAAAAAAGACCATGTATAGTAAAGATTTTTTTGCTTCAAAAAAGACATTGTATAGTAAGGGTTTTTTTGTTTAAAAAAAAAAGACTGTCACGTTTGGTTGGAGTTTTGGGTGGATGTGTGCGTGTTTTTCATTGTGTGTGCTGTCCAGGTGATTGTGTGTGTTTCGCCTCATGTGCCCCTCGGGGCTACCTTTCCTTTATGTGGCCAGGTGTGTGTGATTGGTAATCAGCCCTAGTGTGTGTATTTAAACCCTGTGTTCAGGAATGTCTGGTTGTGGGATTTTTGCTTTGATTTGGTCATGCCGTCGCCCCCGTCAGTGTGCGTATGTGCTATCCCAGTTAGGTTTGTTTCTTTGTTGATTTTTACTAAGTCCTTAGTTTGTGCACGAGCACTTCATTTTATCGCTCCTTTCCTGCTATCTGTGTCCCACTCCGCTTCGCAACCGAAGACGTATCATGACAAAGACCGTAGGGTAAGGTTTATACTATTTGTTGAAAAATAACAAAGTATAGTAAATATTTTTTTCTTAAAAGACCATGTATAGTAAGGCTTTTATTTGTTAAAAACAACACATATGTAGTAAGACTTATACTATTTGTTGAAAAATAAAAAAGTGTAGTAAAGATTTTGTCTTAAAAGACAATGTATAGTAAGGCTTTTATTTGTGAAAAAAGACCACATAGTAAGACTTATATTTGTTAAAAAAAAGACCATGTATTGCAAGGCTTTTATTTGTCAAACAAGACCATGGCTTATATTTGTTTAAAAAAATAACAAGGTATACAGTATAGATTAAGGCTTTTATTTGAAAAAGAAAAAAAAATAACATGCATACTAAGACTTGTTTTAATAAAGAAAGAAAAAAACTGGATCATGTATAGACAGGCTTTTATTTGTTCGGAAAAAAGACAACGTATGTAAGTTTTGATTTGTTTAAAAGAATAACCAAGTACTATAGTAAGACTATTTATGTAAAAAAAAAATACCATGTATAGTAAAGCTTTTATTTGTTAAAAGGCTTGTAAAGGTTAGTAAGGCTTGTTTTTCTATAAAAATGAAAAAGAAAAAAAAGAAAATAAAGTTTACCATGTATAGTCAGGCTATTATTTGTTTGAAAAAAAGACAATGTATGTAAGCTTGAATTTGTTTAAAAGAATAAGTATAGTAAGGCTATTTTTGTATATAAAAAAAGACCATGTAAAGTAAAGCTTTTATTTGTCAAAAAAATGAACATGCATATAAGGCTTGTTTTATATATAAAAAAGAAAAAAGGCTATTTTTGTATTTTAAAAAAATACAATAAAAAAGACCATGTATTGCAAAGCTTTTTTGTATAGTAAGGCCTATATTTTTTTTTAAAAATAACAATGTATAGTAAAGATTTTTTTCTTTCAAAAAAAATCCATGTATATAGTAAGGCTTATGTTTGTTTAAAAAAACAATGTATAGTAAAGTTTTTTTCTTTTTAAAAAAGACCATGTATATATAGTAAGGCTTTTTTCTTTAAAAAATCGACATAGTATAGTAAGGCTAAGAAAGTCGGAGAATAAATCTGACTTCTGATTCTGCTCCTAGTTATTGCTGTGGTCCAGTGGCAAAAATATTGGTTCAGAACTTGAGGTGGGAGTCAGGAGTGAGTTCAATTCCACTCTTTGCAATTCTCAAATTGTTTATTGAGGTAATGAAAAGGATAAATATAACTTCCAATCACTTCATTTCAGAAGTCACTGTGGTCCAGTTGCAAAGACAAATGGTCAGAACTTCTGGTGGACTCAAGTTCAAATCAGGAGTGAGTTCAATTCCACTCTTTGCAATTCTCAAATTGTTTATTGAGGTAATGCAAAGGATAGATATAACTTCCAATCACATCATTTCAGAAGTCACTGTGGTCCAGTGGCAAAGACAATGGGTCAGAACTTCAGGTGGACTCAAGTTCAAATCAGGGATGAGTTCAATTCCTCTCTTTGCAAATCTCAAATTGTTTATTTAGGTAATGAAAAGGATAGATATAACTTCCAATCACATCATTTCAGAAGTCACTGTGGTCCAGTGGCAAAGACAATGGGTCAGAACTTCAGGTGGACTCAAGTTCAAATCAGGAATGAGTTCAATTCCTCTCTTTGCAAATCGCAAATTGTTTATTTAGGTAATGAAAATGATAAATATAACTTCCAATCACGTATAGGCGGGCCGCCTCGTGGTGTAGTGGGTAAGTCACCTGCTTGCGACGTGGGTGTCGAGGGTTCACATCCCGGAGTCGCCAGTCAACGAATGCATGGTGTCGGCAGTCGGCCGCAGGCCGACTGTCGAACACCACCAGGAACCCCCCCTCCCAACTGTCTTCCGGTCAGCCGAAGGCTGACCGGAAATATTGTTTTGCTGAAAAAAATGACTAAGTCTTTATTTGAATGAAAAAAGGATTACCCATTTACTGAACTACTAGTGTAGTGATTAGTCAAACGAGAGCGGGATTCGAACCCCATTTCCCACGTGGCAGCCAAATCCACTAACTTGAGGTCTGTCTGACCCATTGTCTTTGCCACTGGACCACAGTGACTTCTGAAATGAGGTGATTGGAAGTTATATTTATCATTTTCATCACCTCAATAAACAATTTGAGATTTGCAAAGAGTGGACTTGAACTCACTCCAGATTTGAACCTGTGTCCAACTGTAATTTCAACCCATTGTTCTTGCCACTGGACCACAGTGACTTCTGAAATGAGGTCATTGGAAGTTATATTTATCATTTTCATCACCTCAATAAACAATTTGAGATTTGCAAAGAGTGGACTTGAACTAACTCCAGATTTGAACTTGTGTCCAACTTCAATTTCAACCCATTGTTCTTGCCACTGGACCACAGTGACTTCTGAAATGAGGTGATTGGAAGTTATATTTATCATTTTCATCACCTCAATAAACAATTTGAGATTTGCAAAGAGTGGACTTGAACCCACTCCAGATTTGAACTTGTGTCCAACTGTAATTTCAACCCATTGTTCTTGCCACTGGACCACAGTGACTTCTGAAATGATGTGATGTGATTGGAAGTTATATTTATCCTTTTCATTACCTAAATAAACAATTTGAGGTTTGCAAAGAGAGGAATTGAACTCATTCCTGATTTGAACTTGAGTCGACCTGAAGTTCTGACCCATTGTCTTTGCCACTGGACCACAGTGACTTCTGAAATGAAGTGATTGGAAGTTATATTTATCCTTTTCATTACCTTAATAAACAATTTGAGAATTGCAAAGAGTGGAATCAAACTCACTTCTGATTTGAACTTGAGTCCACCTGAAATTCTGACCCATTGTCTTTGCCACTGCACCACAGTAAAGTTGGAAGTTGTATTTATCCTTTTCATTACCTCAATAAACAATTTGAGAATTGCAACGAGTGGAATTGAACTCACTCCTGATTGCCGCTTCATATTCTGACCCAATGATTTTGCCAGTGGACCACAGCAACAACTAGAAGGTGAAGAATCAGAAGTCAGATTTATTCTCCAACTCTCTTAGCCTTACTTGCTATGTCATTTTTTAAAGAAAAAAAGCCTTACTATACTATGTCGTTTTTTAAGAAAAAAAGCCTTACTATACTATGTCGTTTTTTAAGAAAAAAAGCCATACTATACTATGTCGTTTTTTAAAGGAAAAAAGCCATACTATACTATGTCGTTTTTTAGGGGGGAAAGCCATACTATACTATGTCGTTTTTTAAAGGAAAAAAGCCATACTATACTATGTCGTTTTTTAGGGGGGAAAGCCATACTATACTATGTCGTTTTTTAGGGGAAAAGCCTTCCTCTACTATGTCGTTTTTCAAGAAAAAAAGCCACGCTATACTATGTCGTTTTTTTAGGGGAAAAAAGCCATACTATACTATGTCGTTTTTTTAGGAAAAAAAGCCTTACTATACTATGTCGTTTTTTAAGAAAAAAAGCCTTACTATACATGGTCTTTTTTTAAACAAAAAAGCCTTATTATACATGGTCATTTTTTAAGAAAAAAGCCTTACTATACATGGTCTTTTTTGTAAATAAAAAGCCTTACTATACTATGTCGTTTTTAAAGACAAAAAAGCCTTACTATACTGTGTCGTTTTTAAAGAAAATAAGCCTTACTATACTATGTCGTCTTTAAAGAAAAAAGCTTATACTATGTTGTTTTTTAAGAAAAAAGCCTTACAATACTATGTCATTTTTTAAGAAAAAAAGCCTTACTATATTATGTCGTCTTTTAAGAAAAACGCTTTACTGTACATGGTCGTTTTTTTTAAATAAAAAAGCCTTACTATACATGGTCATTTTTTAATAAAAACCCTTAATATACATGGTCATATTTAAAGAAAAAAGCCTGACTATATATACATAGTATTTATTTTTTAAACAAATAAAAGCTTTACTTTACATAGACCACTTTTTTTTAAAGAAAAAGCCTTACGATGTCCAGCCATTCAAGTCATTTTGCATGCCAGCTTTACGTTTGTACCAAATCTCGGGGTATTCTTTGCTCAGTTATGAAGCACGTCTAATAAGATGAATAAATATTTGACATTATCGTCGACAAGGAAAAAGAGTGTCGCCAAACTTTCGTCAAAACATATATTGTATTTGTTTAAAAAAATGAACATGCATGGTAAGGCTGGTTTTAATAAAGAAAGAAAAAAGTTTGCCAGCCCTGTATAGTCGGGCTTTTATTTGTTTAAAAGAAAGAGACCATTTATAGTAAGTTTTTATTTGTACGTGCATATGGATCTTTTTTTAGCAAAACAGTCTGACTCGGTTGTGCGTGTCTCTGCCCCCCAGTTAATTTAGAGCTACACTGCCCCCCTTTGGACAAAATGGCAAATGTCGAACAGAAAAGTTAAGGTTTCCACATGCCCCACACTCGGAGTGAATTGGGCATCTCGCACTTTCAGTCGCACTGAAACATAATCCTTCCCTGCCAGTCCTCCCAGTTGAAATGAATTATGTTGTCAATGGCAGCCAGTGGGTTAAATACTTTGTGAAACTTCAAAAATAATCCTAATGATGTGCCATTATCCTCGTGGATGGTCTATTTGTAATTAATCTCACTTTTAACAATGTATTATTGTATGTTTTGATCTAAAAAAAAAACGATATCCAGTATATATTCAACATCATGTCCTTACGCCGACGTCACGCCCGACATCCTGCCACTGTCCAGAGTTCTGAAAGCCGAGGGCAAATGAGCCGCCCAATCAAACAGGTGTGCGTCTTGCTGGCGGGCGGGCGGGCGTCATGGACCTGCTTCCGGCCCAGGAAGCGGCGCGCATCTACCACACCAACTACGTGAGGAACTCCCGGGCCATCGGCGCCCTGTGGGCCGTGTTCACCACGTGCTTCGTCATCATCACGGTGGTGGTCTTCATCCAGCCCTTCTGGATCGGCGACAGCGTCAACACGCCGCAGGCGGGCTACTTCGGCCTCTTCCACTACTGCATCGGCAACGCGCTCACCTCGGAGCTCGTGTGCAAGGGCAGCCTGCTGGACTTCGGATCCATCCCGTCCCCGGCCTTCCGCACCGCCATGTTCTTCGTGGCCACCTCCATGCTGCTGGTGGTGGGCACCGTGGTCTGCTTCAGCCTCTTCTTCTTCTGCAACACAGGCAGCGTTTTCAAAATATGCGCCTGGATGCAATTGGCCTCAGGTAAAACAGCAATTTACTATGATTTTTTTTCTTTTTTCCTCCCTGGGTGGGTCTTCATGACTTACCTCCACGTTGCCCAGAGTGTATAGTAACTATACACTATACTAGTATAGTTCATCCTCGTAAGATAGAAAATTGCAATGTTTTTGAGTTAGGGATGACTAGCAATGAGTGATCATATCTAACTGCTATTGACGGCGATAGATGTCCAATCCATTTTTACTGGGAGTTACACAGTCAAATCGGATTTGCTGTTATTGGCATCTAGTGAGTTAAGGAAATAAGTGATTGATTCACCACATGACAGCTGTCATAAAAAGCATTTAAATAAAGTGTAGCCTCTGGGGTGAAGTTGGCTGACTCTGTCATCTTCAGTATTGGGAAACAAAGGCTGGGCATACTGGTTCATGTTACAGAAAGGCATTGTTTCTTTGGGCGTTTGGTTACTGTGCGCACACTGACACCTCTAGGGCCACAGAGGGGGGTCTATAGTTACATGTTAGTCACCTTTTACGGTGTCTTTTCAATGATACATTCACACCTTCTACAATATTGTGATGACACGACAGGAAGCCATGACCTGAAGCTACAAAAATGGATTTGAACCCCTCTAACAAGGGACTTGACGTTTAGTGGCATACTAAACAGTAGATATTGTAAACACTAAGACCCATTCTGAGGAAAAGACATTTTTTCTCATATGATAATCTTGGATGCAAATATTTGTGATGCTATCGGCAGCTGTTTTGATGGTGATGGGCTGCATGATCTACCCCGACGGCTGGGATGCCCCTGAGGTGAAGAGGATGTGTGGCCAGCGGACTGACAAGTACAGCCTGGGCAACTGCACAGTGCGCTGGGCCTACATCTTGGCCATCATTAGCATCCTGGACGCTCTCCTGCTGGCCTTTCTCTCCTTCACGTTGGGTAGCAGGCAGGACAAGCTGCTGCCAGAGGATTTTGAGCTGGATGGCGCAGGTAGGAAGAAGCACATCCAAAGCAAATTTAACCCAAACACCAGTTCTAAGGGAAAAAAGGCTTACTATACAAGGTCTTTTTAAGAGGAAAAATCCTTCCAATACATAAAGTACATATTAATTTACAGGATCATTTTTCTCCAACAAATAAAGGACTTACTCTACATAATCCCCCCCCCCCAAAAATGCCTTACTAAACATAGCCTTTTTTCTGCATAAATACATGGTCATTTATTCAACTATTTTTTTTATATGAAGACCGCCAGTCACCAGTTTTCTTGTTATACTACGAACTTAACCAGCTTACAATGGTATGCCATTTAGCTAACTTCTCCAACATCGTCAGTGTTGTTTTGATACTCAACACACAAGATGCAGACTCTTAAAAAATGCAGAAGAAATTACTGAGTAAACCTTAGGGGGGGAAACAAACTGTACAGATCTAACTATTTTTGTTTGTTTGTTTTTACTTCACAGAAAACCCCTGATGGAACAAAAACCTATTTTCTGCAGCAATGCAACAGTTTGCAAGATAGAAAACTTCACGATTTGGTGCTGGAGCATCATTTTTATTCTAGGCTGAGCGTTTCACTTTTACTAACACGCACACGCACACACACACACACAAACACTACGGTCCTTGTTGGCCACAAACATATCCATCATGACCAAGCAAACATCTTCAGTCTGCTTATTAAAACACAGCTACCTAGCTATGTCTCGTTACCTAAGATATAAGATTTGTCCAAAAAAACTGTACATAACTGTCATATATATTCATAGAAAGGCAAACTCTTTGGTACAGATATACAGTATACAATTTCTTTTCCATTTCGATGGGCTTCCTGTTGCACCCGGCTCCTCAATTGTCAGTTAATTCCCAACTGAAAAATTTCTAGGCATGCGTTTAGCACAAAACATATTTCTTTTACTATCAATGGCAGTGCAGTGACATATACTGACAGGAAGAACTTTCAGTTGTGTGCTGTGAAGTTTTGTTTTAAATAGAAACTATGTGCCTTGACTCAATTAAGGTGCAGGAATACCAAGTCTGGAAGAACGCCAGAATGCAATGACAATGAAAGAGCTTGTTTATTCTAGGCTATGTTGAATTATGAATTATGGCTTAAAAAAACACCAAATAAATCTTCGATGTGTGGAAAAATACTATATTTGCAAATCCTTTCAGAGTACACTTTAAGGTGAATGCAGTAAAAGCACAAGGTTAGTTGCGCTTATTCACATATTTGCACCGTTCTCAAATGAATGGAAGTTGAAAGGAATTCGCAAATTATTGCAGCCGTCATTATTATTAATCAACTAATACAGTGCGTAAAAACGGATTGGGCAGCTAGAGACGAGACCCCCGTGTCTAACCTCAATAAAATCTTTCTGGAGAAATGTTGCAAGAACGAAACCAGTCAGTGTACATGCCGTCCCCGTGTGCAATTTCCTAAGCCTTCTTTACAAATACAAAAAAAATGTCCGTCATACAGGTTTAATTGAAGTTAGAAGAACCAGTTAAAAAGAAATGGAAAAAAAAAAACGCACTGACGAGGCTGCGGGGACACGGCTACATAACCTTAGTTTGTCTGGGTTGGTTTTAGTGCAGGAGTAGACCAAACAAGGAAGAGTCACTTGTAGGTTGTCCAGGTCGGACACAGCAGTGGACGCCGACCGAGGAACATCCCATCCCACGCCGAGAGAAGAACCGACACGTATGGAAATCAAAGAACAACAACGGAAATAAATATTTATAATACGATATGCCCGAACTGGAAAGTGATCTGTTGCATTCTCCGGAGAGAGTGGAAAGGAGGAGGTCTACTAGCGGGCCAGCCAGGGGTGACGGAGGCAGTCCGCCGCTGTGGCCCTCTTGTCGGGAACCAGCTCCAGCATGGGGAGCAGAAAATCGGCAAAGCACTCGGCCTCTGGGCGGGGCCATTCGTACTTGTCCACCAGCACCTCCAGCAACCCCCATGGCTTTAGCTTGGTGATGTGCTTTAAGTCCCCTGCGGAAAGACAAATTCTTTTTCAATCCACTTCCTGTCTGAGAAGATTGTTTTCTTGTCAAGTGCTACCATTATTTAAAACAAGCAGAGGGGCCCGACTTCGCCAGTCCCACTTGCTTGGGCGACAAAGCCTCAGCACTTTCGATCCAAAATCGAGTGTTTTTATCGATTTTTAGCTCTGCAATACAGATGACTTGGAATAGGACATGCATGCAATGTTTGTCTCTGTATTGTTCAATAGAAAAGCAGAGAATTATTGGTCTGGATGGTTTACATGTACCAGAAAATTGACCCAAAGTTGTAAAAGGCTACCCTCAAACTTGCCGACCATCTTTGGTTTTTTGAAGGAGCTGAAACGGAAACCAACACTTGCTCTTTACCTGGACAAGAAACACCAATTGAAGTAGCAGAAGCCGGGCCCCTTTGCTTGTTAGATGTAGCAGCCGTAAAACGTGCAGAACTTAGTAGTAGGTTGTTTTTGAGAATGACTCGAGTGTCCAAAATCAAGGGTTTTTATCGATTCTTAGCTATGTGGGGCCATTGACCTGGAAAAAGATAGGCTTAAAATGTTTGCATGTTGCTGGTGATTTAAATACACAAAGTATTTTTCTATAAAAGTTTCGCATGTACCGAAAAAATGAGCCCAAAGTTGCACTTTTTGACCTTAAAATGCGACCCGCAGTTCGAAAATTTTTGGGGGGGAAAAAACGGGCCCAAATTCAAAAATCCAGCACGGTAATATCCTAGAGCCGCACATTTGCCATTTTTGGTTCGAAGCCGCATTCAAATCGGATGTACGGTGTTGGCTCCATTTTGTCCGATGTTAACGGACAAACACACTCAGAAATAGTAATATGTATAGATAGATACACAACTGCACTTAAACATTTAATAGACGAAATTACCTGCTTTCAAGTTTGAACTTCATACTTTATATTTCATATTTTATTTAGGGCTATTTATTTTTACCTTTCTTGGTGAAAAAATCCTTGGAATATTTTCCATTCATTATGAGTTTGCGTGGGACACTCCCCAGCAGTTCAATGATCAGCGCTATATGGTCTACACCACACAGATTTGGGAGGGAGAGAAAGACAAAGAAAAAACATGGACAAAACAGTCAGTGCCAGACAAGTAGCATACCTTTCTTTGTGAAGTATTCCTGTGAGTATTTTCCACTCAGAGCAAAGTGGCGAGGAACTCTACCGAGCAACTCGATCATGAGCGCAAGGTGGTCTGGAGACAAGGCCGGTCAGAAGCACAGCAATGAGAAAGAGATGGAGAAAAAAAAGGAGATGGCAAAACAGTCATGTGCATTGCTTGGCAATGGACGAGGATGACAGCTTGACATGGAAGATGACGATAACTTGGTAAGAACTTTCTGTTGTATGCTAACTGAAATTAAGCTCGCTGTCGGCCAGGCAGACAGGCAATACTGAATTCTTTTCTCTAATGCCGAATCACTTGTCATTTCAAAAACACTTATCTTGCATTAAGTGGTGTTGTTTGTCTAGGAATAAGCAGCACAGGCCCCTAAATGGAATTTCACTGCTTGACCAACATATTTTGCGTTGTGTGTGAATTAGGGTGTTTAGAGTCATTACTTATTTTCTGTATTAGAACTCACCATGGCCCTAATAGAACTATTTCGGTGAATCATTTTTTTAATAGTATTGGATATATTGAATATGAAACGCAATCTGTTTTTATGTCCTGAAGTGTTTGAAAAAAAATCCAAATGTCGTTTTGTTAGTAACCTTAGCTAAATATTTTTAAATATTATTTTAAAAGATAAATTGTTCAGCTGACAGCTATTCGAACTATAATTTAAATATTTTCTCATGGTATTATTTCGAATATCAGTATTGAGGTACTGTATGCAAGTATTGAATTGAAGTCAAAATGTTGTCGATGTATAGACGTACGTACAATTTTGGAAATTATGTAAGTCTCATGGGAAATGCCGCAGAGTACACAGAGGAAAACAAAGTGAGTGTATTCTAACACGCTTCAGCAAATCAAGTCACAACAGAGAACATGAAGCTGAATGAGCAATAACAATAACGATGATGAGAATGAGGACAAGAGGCACGCAGCAGTAGAAAGCAACAGTTGATGGCCCTGTCTCCGCCATTCAAGTGGAGACTCACAGGAATAGTGACAAACCATTTTCACTCAATATAACATTGTGTACTCATAACATGCGTGGAGTGAGTAGTATCATAGAGATCCTCAATTTAAAAGAAAAACTATCATTTAGGCTTATTTATTGTAAACTGAAAATCTGTCCAGATATTAGACAAAAAAGATAAATACAGGGACCAAAGAGAAATCTGAGGCATACCTTCATCCCTGGAATAATCTTCACCAGAATGGGGTTCAAACAAGTAGTCTCCTGTAGCGAGTTCAAAGGCCTGCGGCGACAATATCGTCAGCATCATTATCGAAAACACAAGAATTTGTGAAGCTCAATGCCTTTGAACTTTTAATTCCCTCTCTTTTAACCACAGTCAAGTAAGATAGCTTGTCAAGGTGCATCAGTTTCATATCTCTTATTTGATGGAATATCTGATGTCGTGGGTCTCTTACCATGCAGGCTGAGCTCCAAATATCTGCCGGGGTGCTGTAACCAGCACCGATGAGCACCTCTAAGGAGCGGTACTGCCGTGTCTGGATGTCTTCGGTAAAGTGTTTTTGCTGAGAGCAATGCAGGAAAAATAGGGAAAAAATTATTTTGGAACATACATTGTTTTATATTGTATTGATTTGTGGTGAGAAAATGTTTAACTCTGAAAAATGGCATAAAGGTGGAGAAGGTCTGCCCAATTTCTCACACATTAACACAAAGTTTAGAAGTGTTAGATAGCCTGAGCTAAATTAGCACCAAGCAGAGCCCACACAATTTGAGAATCTCTTGGGGTCACGGAAAAGCCAATTCAGGGAAAAGAAATAATAGTCGTATTTTTCATACTGTCTCGTGCTAATTTAAAAGCTCTTTCTCTTTTTCAAACCACCAATTATGAATGGAAAACGGAAGTCTATTTATTTCCTGTTTCTGTCAAAATGTCACAATTAAAAGGAAAAACAAATGGCCGGAGGATATCAGGCCTAAATTGTTTATAGTCAGCATAGTGTTCACCTTGCTGAATCGCGTGACTTACTGTGCGAAAACCACTTGAATTGATCAATCTGGCTCTATGCTTAAGTACTTTAGGCCATGGATCTTAGCCGTTTGTCAATTGCTTGCAATAGCCTTTGCAAGCCAAACATTTCTCCGTTGACAAATAAACCAGCTTGGTTAACCACCACTGCCTTAAAGATACAATATACAGTATAAATTAATCAATTCATTTTGACACTATTGTGCAAAACCCCCCAAAAAGATAATGAAAAATGTATTTTAAATAGGAATTTAGAGTTAGTTTCCCTACCCTACAAGGAAACTAAAGCTGTTCCTATTCTGGCATCTGGAGGATAGTGTGTGTTTGTTTCTGGAAGGCCTGATTGGTAACAAGGAAATCCCTCAGGTCCCGATAGGACGACTCACCACCCAGCAAGCATTTCCCAGATCTGCAATCTTGACCTTGATCTTGTCTGCATTGATTGGCTCAAGTGGGTTGACCAGCAGGGATCCCGCGGTTTGCTTGCCTACGTCAAACCCGAGACAAGTTAGCTCTAAAAAGATCTGGCTGAAAGAATGCCACAAAAAATTGAAAACATACCATTTTGCAGACTTTCGTCACTTTCATCTTCTCCCTGTTCTCGACAAATGTTCCCTTGGATTTCCTCCTGCAGGCCGACAGAAAAGTGCCTGGGCGACGCCTCGCTGCAGTGAGCTCCCTCGATGTCCTTGAGCTCGGCGCACTCCAAGCCATTGCTGATCGTGTGGTGCTTTTTCTCGAGAGAGTTGCCGTTATGTTGGTCTTCCTCCACCCACCGGGGGAGTCTCTCTTTCACCTCCACATGCCCGTTACAGCTCAGCTCGCACAATTCGTCTTCATTCACGGGGCTCTCTGACAACACAGGGAGAGAACAAACATTCAGCATTTCAATCCTGTGATTTTCAGCAAAAGGCTTCTAACCTTGTAGGTCTTGGTTGCGCATATTCTGTACAGACGTCTGCCTCAACGGTGCACAGGCACGGCCCTTGGGCGACGCCGGCTCCTCGTCGACATCCTCGTCTTCCTCCCTTGGCTCGGTGATCTTTTCCATCTCCTCTAGATCCATGATGCACTTTTCCAGCAATGCCGCTTGTCGCTTTTGCTTCTTTTTTAATTTCTTCTTCTTGTTTTTGGACATTTTGACACTCTGCTCAAATGAGGAAAAATAATCATATGGATCTGTGAATATAGCCATTAGGGTTGCACCGTTCCACATTTCTCCAGCTATCCTTGGCACTCACATTTATATACAGTATATTTAATAGTTTTTTGCACATAATTTGAAGTTGTACCTGTTTTGGAGCCGGTGCGGTGCTAACTGTGAAACAAACAATATGGTTAGTTGAAAAATAATTGTCAGTACATGTGTGTGGACATCCCAAGCACAATTCGTACTTGCTGAGCCTGAAGGAGGTGGCGCTCCCGCCCGCTGCCATTCTGTGGCTTCCGCTGCAAGTTTACGTACATAAGGCTCTTCAACACTCATGAGGATATTCTCAGGCTTGATGTCTGTGTGAATGATCTGACACTTTGTGTGCAAGTAGTCAAGGCCCTGGAGAACCTGAAAGAAAAGTTGGGTTGTGTCAATCCATCCAATTTGAACATTACTTGTTATAACTTAACTGCTTGTGATATTTTCCATGTTTGGTTAGGCCAAATAACATCATCATTTGATGGAAATTTGGACAATGTGAGACAAAAGAAAAAAAACAGGCGCAACTTGAACCTGAGACACTGAGTCACCAGGGTATTAAGGGTGTGTCAGTGTGTTTTGATTGTGCTCACCTGACGAATGATGCTCTTTACACAGGGTAGGGGCAAACCCTGGTAATTTGATTTGATAATCCACTTTAGTAAATGATGGCCCAAAACCTCAAACACCATGCAGACATCTGAATGGAAAAATGTTAAGATAATAACAGGGTCGGGTATCGTTTAATTACAGTTACTACTCAGTACTTTTTAAAATGGTTCCAGAGTTCCCTGTCAAACAAAAGCGGGAATTTGCAAGGGCAGAATAATCATGAATAGGAGCATTAGGAGATGATAAATAAATCAAAATAAAGAATATGTATAGAATTTGTTGAGCTGCCTGATCATAGCTCGTGAAAAGCACTATTGACGTCATGCAGGTATATACGGAACAAACGGGCAGAGTAAAAATAGAAACTGATACCAAAATGTCATTTTTAAATAATTCCATTTAATATATGCTACTCAAAATAATTTTAACATATTATAGTTTGCTAGAGCTGTGCTCACATAATTTGCCATTCATAATCCAATGAAAATCAGTTTTAAAAAGTGTGTGATTGTGATGATCTGTTGCGCGTGGCAAGACCAAACCAGTGAAGCCTCTAGTATCAATGTGGCTCGCTTTAAACAAGAATCATGCATGGGTGTGACCGTAACCTTTCGATGTTACACGGTTAGATGGGAGAAAAACTAACAAAGAACACAAAAGGATAGATGTGAAGTACTTCTAAAAGTATATTATGGTGGAAACTGAAGGTCATACGTGCGTCACAATATACTGGGAATATTGCCCAGCTCTAATCATAGCAGGGACATACAACTAGTTTCACTCATAAATATCTTGAGTTTGACGTTTTATTGTCCTCTGCCGGTTCAAAACAGCCTGCACTTGCGGGATCTAGGAGAAAAAAAAGCTAAGCAGCTAGTATTGAAAAATCTAATTGTCTACGGTAGGTACATTGAAGTTCATCTTTCAAATTGAGTAGTGTATAGATTGAATGGGTTTTATTCCGTATTTTGATCACGATGCATGTAACCAATAGAACGACATTCTGCCGGGACCTATGGCTTGTCGGAGTGAATTGTGAGTATAATGATTCTTATCAGTTTCAAGTTCTTTCAGTTACCACTGTGGCTCTTTCTTTAATTTGCTTTCAAACTACTGTAACAGTAAATATAGAACTAAGCCGATATAGACAAACACTGTTGGTACCTAATATCCTTATCATCTATCTGAAGTGACTTCTGGCTAAATCTAGTTATTTTAAGACCAAAACTCGTCATGCATCTAACATGATCCAGGATGGATCAGTAAGGTGATGAACAGCGATAAGGATACGAGTTCCATTGACACCAGAGATCTTAAAGTCGTCCAACATCTGGACCACCATCTCCCGTTTAGGGTCATCAGGATCAGAGTTTCTCACCTGAGCAGAAACAACTACAATCAGTACGACAGGGGCATAACGGTATTTTGCGTTTGAGAGTGAAATACTGACAGGGTGTGTTCATAATTGTCATCATGATTAAATCTTGCACTTACAGACTTGAGAAGTTTGATCTCGTCCACAGCTGTTTCTGTGTAATGCTCTGCACTCTTGACCACCTTCATTGCAATAAACCTTTTCATCCTATCAAGCAGATGACAAAAACTGTTTTCGGTTCCGGACTTCACTGCTAATCTCTTAGTGCAGAGAAAAAATATATAGCAAAGCTCCCTACTGAATGTCCCAGGCAAGCCAGACGGTCGAGAAGTGACCCCAGCCCAATTTTCGGATGACGTGATATTTTCCATTGTAAAGGTCGCCTACTTTCACGTGATGGTAGCCGCCTGAAGAGAAATTATAGTGTCGCATAGATCAATCTGATAGAACTATTATAAAACTCTTGAATCCTGGAATAGAAAGATTTGATTTTGACATCTAAATTGGGCTAACAAAAAAAGAGGACTAACCTTTGCAATAGTCGTTGGGATCCTCTTGCTCTTCATCATCAGAGCCCAGAATCTCTTCGGGTTCTTCAGGTTCCCGAGGTGAGGATTCGTGTTCAGCTTGCTGCCGACTTCGGGGATTTGCTGGCTGCCTGTTGAAAAGCCATACGCTGCCTTTGCAAAAGCTATGTAACTATGTAATGTAATGTTTTATTTACACTGTTAGGAGTATATTTTGGGTTACAACTGTACTGCAGTATACCGAGAGATTTTTTTTTACACTGCACATTGGGATAGAGACAAATTCAAAAGATTATAAATTCATCAAATTAAGGATTTTAAAACAATGAAAGACTGTACTAAAGATTAAATAGCCACTACAGCCCTGCTGTTTGATCAATCAAATCGTGTTATCTTAAGACAAAGACTACAGGCAAACCAACCATACAAATAGTAAGCTTATGTTCCACAATGAAAAGTTGAAGGATAACACGCACTAAACAAAATAAATATATATATACATACTCTCCTATTTCTAAATTGTAATGCTGTAATTTTAGTCAAATCTGTGTCTTACAACAGTTGAACTGAGTGTTCAAAACCCAAGAGAGTTTGACATTACTTCCACCTAAGATATTAAAGTCTCCACCTCTGCACGAGGTCCATACATGAGCTTAACTGTGCGGTAGCTAAAACTAACGTTAAATTCCTGGATTTTCCTGCATGGAAATTTTGGAGCCTAATTTCTAGCCACCTGCGTGTCGAGAACCTTGATCACAATTGCACTAAATTGGTGATTAAAAATCATGATTATTGATTGCAGTAATTGTGATTAATATTTTGGAAACTTGAGAAAGTGGCCATGTACGAAGGGGACCATACGTGTAGTACTACCAGATTTGAAAGGTTCCAGTCCAATTAGGCTGTTTTCAAAGACTTGGAGTGAGATGCTAAGATTTGCCCTATTTTGACTGAATCTTATTTTGGACGGGATTCTGTAATTTGGGCTTTGGACACAGGACTCTTTATCAAGTAACAACCTTGAGGTGTAATAGATCCTGTTTCTATGCACATGAAGCGCTGAAATTATCAAATATGTTTGATACTCGTTGCCAATGGCACTCAAATTATATCTGAGCATGTGAGGAGCGGATGGTGAAATCCCAAGCGCGGATGATGCTTGAGCGCCAATCGGGCTTCATAACATAAGCGTGCAAGACAGAACTTGAAGTGATATAAAAATAATCACATTCAGACTCTCCACCCAAAACAGCTAGCAGATGTAAAACAACATTTATTTAATTTCCTCATTGTTGCCTAGTGTAATAAATTCACCTTTTGGGCTATGAACAGAGAAAAATCAATAAAGAAAGCCAGTACTAATGTAGCACAAAGAGCAAGATGTGAAACATCTAAAAAGGGATAAAAACTCACTTTTTGCAGGGTTTTTTCGCTTTGCCCCTCTTTTTCCTTGCCTGAAGAGCCAAAACTGTGGGAATAAGAGGGACAATGTTTGTGTTATTGTGCCTGGGCTGATTTACATTACCGCATTAATGAACACAATAAGAAACAGGGAAAAAAATTCTACTAGCGTGGAGAGAAGTAACTGATATTTGCTTTTAATATTTGGTTGCAAATCTTTTGTTGTCAATTCCTGCCTAAAGCCCGTCAGAAAGCGAGAGCAGAAGATTCCCGAATACATCTCAGGTGATTCACTGCCAGAATTCTTTAGTCCAAGCGCTTTCTGGGAATATTTTTCCCTCAGTTGTTTCTCCAATAAGTCAAATGCATGCTCTATCAGATTCAGATCAGGTTATTGGTACGCCTGTTGCGTAACATTCCTCTTTTTATAGCCTTTCCCTAGATCGTAATGCAGAATAATATCTATTTCAGGTAATTTAAGAGCTGTTTTGAGGAAGATTGCTGAAGATTCAAAGAGAAACACAACACGCCAACTTAAATACATTTTCTATGATTGTAACCATCTTCCTATAGAGTTTTGATAAGCTCACCAATGTTTGTTTGCAAATACTAAGGCGTCCTCATTTTTAGAACTATAACATTATTTATATGTATATTGCACATGTTTTCTTAGTCCTGTGAAGCTAGTAAAATATTACTCTGTCTATTGGAAATTTGGTTGATAAGGCAAACATTCAATGATTTATAATTGAGATCACTGAAATTGTCAGATATGTCCAAATGTTGACTTAAAATGTATCCATCAACAGACTCTGAAAAGCAACCGCGCTCCATATCTTTATTACCATAACGTACAGTAATAGCACCAAGTAACCTGCAAGACACGGATATGACAAGATCTCAAGAGAAGTGCAAGTGATTAATAATAGAATAGCATTTTCATGTAAAGCAATAAAAATATAGGGGAAAGGCGTCGTAAATGTCACAGAAAGAGCGAGAAGCTTCTCTATAGCTGGCTAATCCTGACACGGCTATTGCTAGCTCGCCGCGGTTCACTACACGGACAACACACACGCATTCGATTCAACATTAACGCGCGTCCGAGTGCACCAAACGCGCTCGTGTACGGGGATGATAACCATTGACAATGGCGTCACGCTCGCTGGCCAATGTGTTTTCAAACAACGTCGGCCAAACGTTTACCTTTTCTCTCCATGTCGTAGGCGGGAGCCGTTGCCTGTTTAGCAAGCAGCCTGTTACCCACACCACCAGTGTTGAATGCTTTGCGCATGCGCACTGCGTGAGGGACCTCATCTGTTGACGTCAGTGGCTTAGGACGGTGCATTCGATAAAAACGACAAAAAATAAATAAATACAAACGAGCAAAAACAGATGCATACACACATATATAAAAATATAAATGTAATCACGTTTAGTAGACTTGTTTTATTATTAGTCTTTTTTTTTACTGTTGGGCAAATTTCAAAATCATTGTTCGAAATTTATTATTATTGTTAGTCAGTCAAGTTTACTAATTACAAGAAAGGAAATATAATAATAACATTTGGGAAGATATATTCAAAGTTGCGGCTAAGTGGTTAGCGTGTCGGCTTCACAGTGGGGGACCTGGGTTCAAATCCAGGTCGGTCCACCTGTGTGGAGTTTGGATGTTCTCCCCATGTCTGCGTGGGTTTTCTCCGGGTACTCCGGTTTCCTCCCACATTCCAAAGACATGCATGGTAGGCTGATTGGACACTCTAAATTGCCCCTAGGTATGAGTGTGAGCCTGAATGGTTGTTTGTCTCCTTGTGCTCTGCGATTGGCTGGCCACCAATTCAGGGTATCCCCCGCCTCTGGACCGAGGTCAGCTGGGATGGGCTCCAGCTCCCCCCGCGACCGAAGTGAGGATAAAGCGGTTCAGAAAATGAGATGAGATATTCAAAGTTTAACTGGATTCTGTTAATAGAACAGTAGTTTGTATGTAAATATAAATCCATTTTTGGTACGTACAGTATTTTCGTTCAGTTATCACTTTTACTAATTAAAACATCCGAAAGAGTCTTAAAATAGTCTTTATTTTGCTTTTCAAATGAGGCAAACGGATACTCTGTTGGATTGAAAATAGATGCTTGGAGTTCTCATTTATAAATATATACATCCTCCACTAAGTATAAATAGATCTGAAATAGCTCTTTTACACATTTAAGTAAATCCAATGCTGCATTGTGGCACTTAATAGAGCTGTAAAACACTTGCACAAAAGATGCCTAAACATTTTAAGGACAGTGACAGACATTGCATTTTAAATGTGGCGTTTTTCCATTTTATGTAAAGCCCATTGTTAAAGGTACTTTGAAATACTACTCACTTTAAAATGATAGCATACCAAAATTCTGACAAATATTCCATCAAAAAGTCAGAAAAGGGTTAATAATTTAAGTTGACCCAAATGATTCCCCAATGCAATAAGACAGAGTAACAATGAAATGGTAAAAGACAGCAAGAATTGAGTGGCAAATTCAAATTGTCTATGTTTAAAAAAACTACATACGAGTGCAGTCATTTTCATTTTTTGACAAGGTCACCATTTCTTACGACCTTTAACTCATTGGGCACCATTGACAGTGATAGATGTCCAACACAATTGAACTGAGGCTATTTTAACTAATGTTCACTCGGTGACAATCTTCCAATTTCAAACGAACTATGATTGGCCACGTTTGGTTGTCTATCATCGTCAATGGTACTGAAAAGAGGTAAATATATATAACACATTGTAAAATGATAGACGTGTCACACAACCGTGAATTTACAGAAATTGTCAACATTTAAGATAGGATGTTGGCTAAACAATGTCTAAACAACAGTTCTTAATGCTCCAAGATTCCCATGCTGAGCAGTAGATTTTTTTTTCTCCAAAACAATAAAATACTTGAGAAAAAAGTAGCACAGCTATAAAGTCCAAGTTTTTCAGCATCCATGTGTCATGTCACAGTGAAAAGTCAACATTTTGATTTTACCAAACAGGTAAAATGAACATCAAACATGTTTCACAAATGACAAACAACTCTATTTAGTGGTTTCGGTGTTTTCTTCCGGGAGTAAAAGCCTTCTGGAACGGCTGGTCGCTGCTCGCTGTGTTTCTTTGACGGTTACTGGCGAATGCAAAAGATGTAAAAATTGTCATATGGAGTAAGTGTACTGGCAGAGGCAAATCCTGTTACTCCATGTCGTCCTCATCAAAAATGGGTGGCTCGAAACTGCACAACTCCTCATAGGTCAACCCTGGAAGTCAAAAGAACATGAAGATGAATTCCACCGACTGTCATTTAAAGGGTTAAATCATAGGTTCCAATATCAGCACGCACGAACATCAAAGTATCCTAATCGGGAGGGGAAAAAACGCATCAGTTTAGTGCCGAATAAGAATAACGACATACGTTTCCACTCTTCGATTTCAAGCTCGCGGCTTTCAAAGCTCTGATCGTATGGCTCGGCCTCAGGCTCGTCATCGGGGTCGTGGTACTGAGCGAAGTACGGGTGGGCTAGCGCCTCAGCGGCAGTGATCCGTTTGTCTGTGTCCAGAACCAGCATTTTCTCCAAGAGGTCTACAGCTTCAGGGCAAAAAAAGACAATGTATGTTTTAGACAGCCTTGTATGATGGATGGATCCCCAAAGCATTGTTGCCACAATTAGGATACCGGAAGCATGCAACATGGCAATTTGGTGTAAGCAAAAAAAAAAACAATTCATGGTAAGAAAGACAATGGTCATATTATTATTTATATTTTAAAAATTAGATTAGAGTTGTTGCACCACACAAAATTACCTAGAGGATTGGCACCAATAAACACATCAGCAAAATTCCTCTTGGGCATGTGTGGCAAGGAGCTGATGTAGTTCCTGGCCTAAAAAGAATACAAACGGTTACATCAAAATATTTAATGTGCGGCAACATGTTGCTGACAACCAAGACGGGCACATGACTTCATGCTCCATGCATTTGCTCGTTAACTACTACATGTTAACTTCTATCGAGTCCTGGGCAAGACAAACAATTCAGAGATGCATTGGAGTGAATTGCCAAGTACTGTTTCCGTACTACATTTTTTCTTGAAAATTGAAATCCTTATTGACAATGATTGCTTCCACTAAAAGTTTGGTTGTGGACAAAGTGACAAGTTTGCAAAACAAGGGACTGCTGACAACTTGGCGACCTCTCCAGTGAATATTCAATGAAATGAAAATTTCACATTGTTTGTATATATGACCAGAAAGGAGGCCAATGGAAGATATCCTAAAGTCAATTTCCACGCACGAGGCTAAAAGATATACATTCACATATTGGAATCTTTGGAACATGCGTATGATTTTTTTTCCCGCTCATGTATAATGAATTACTATTTATTACTCCTCTATGACCACAATATTGTGAGCACATCAGATAAGAAATAAAACAACTTTTACAGGGGTGCCTTTCGGGTTGATGTTACTATACTGGAGAAATTAGATTAACAGTTTGATTCTCACGGCCCCCAGAGAAGCACCGCTCTCTGCGCTCACCTCGTGGCTGGGCATCCTGTTTATTAATGACGTCGGCGGTGTTCCAGTCAACCGCATTATCTGCTGAAGCTGGTTTATGTCTATGAAATTGGTGTCAAGGGGAGTATAGCGACAGGAGCAGAGTAGGTTAGGGGAGCCTCTTCTTAATGTAACTGTTGTTGCATTGAGAAGCAGACGCCACGCTTGTAAGCCAATAGATCAGAATAGCAGCAGGCAGAAGAATAAAGATTAAGTGAGCCAGCATCCATCACCAACATTGCACACTTTGGGTGTGTTGGGAATCTTTCAATCATTCTGCACATGGCATTTTTACATAAAGGGCTAGTATATAATACACTCGACACCAAAATTATAAAACCCAAGCCTCAATTACTATTTTTGCACTACAGTGACTTAAGTAATATCCAATTCAGTGCCCCATCAATGCATTGTATTTGTGGATAAACTCTGTATTTTTATCTATATAGGTGCATTTGAATATAAATGCGTCTCAATTAAATGTATGACTCTCTGCAGCTCTTCAGTTGGTTGCTCGGTACTTAATTTCATACAAAGGTATTGATTATCTCGTCAAAGGCACCTCATATGGCATGTTTACTTGTCCCAAAATAATTCACAAATGTGAAGGCGCTTACTATTTTAAGGTAAGTTGTTACATTTTTGCAGACATTTCCCTCTACCATCTATTTGATCACGCCGTTCAGCGAGCCGCATGCCCAAATAATAAATGATCCCACTGTTTTAATTTATAGTACCTTTCAACCAGCCCTGATGGTCAGTCGTTCCAGTTCAGTTGAAAATTACGTTGGTTTAATATGAAGCTACGGCAAATGTTTTACAAAGTTTTTACAAACAAATGTCTATGCATCTAATTTATGATGACATTACGATATATTGGCACTGTGAAAATCAATACTTTTCTATGAACTGACCATTCACAAAACAATGAGGACACTACAGAATATAATGACTCGCATTTGAAACACTCCAAAACACCTCATTACATAGCAACTAGCGAGCAATTCCCAACACAGCCTAACGTGGATGAAGCGAGGCAAACATGCGGTCAGTGAGGCAGCGCGCACGAGCAAGGTGTCGCCACGCAAAAGCCTCGGCGTGACGTCGGCAACTCACAGACTCTGAAGAAATTTTCATCAAGAGCTCAGGCCCCGGCGTTCCCACCAGCAGCATGATTAGCTTCAACTGATCAATATCTACCGGCACACGTTAAAGAAAGACGTCGACAAACGGGCCGACGGGACCTGCGCAGGAGGCGCCGGCCTCCTCGCCGTGCCATTACTTCGCTAACGTGTCAACAGAAGACAGGCAAGGTGTAGGAGAAATAAAAAAAGGAGAAATAAAAAGGCGATGCAGGTGAAGGTTGTGGCTGGGGACGAGAAGGAGAAGGATGACCATGAGGACAAGCAGGACTAGAACATTGGGGCATGCATAAAAGGAAAATATTTTTAAAAATGAAGGAAGAAGAGAATAAAATAAAGTACGACAGAGAAATAAGAGGTGTAGAAAGTGAAAGTGGTTGTGAGCACTGATTACTGACTAGCCAAAAGTTCTAAGTAATAGTGTTAACAAGGGATAAGATAGAAGATAAAAAAGCTGGCTTTAAAATACTAACAATAATTTAAGGATGAAGTTAGCAAATGAAGACAAAGATCGAGACGCTGAAAAAGGGAGGCAGGAACACACAACAAGGGTTATTTCTCAATAAGGGTTATTCCTCTTTCTTATGGACTCCAAAAATGTAATCAGTGTCAGATCAAGAACTGTTCTAAATCAAAGGTAGAATTTGGGGGATTAAGATCCTAAAACACAATTGGCATACTTGGATCTTTAAAAAAATAAAAAACAACAGTTAACAAGTTTGTATTTGCTGGACTTGGTATTTATACCACTCCCTGTTCTCTGAATGTTATTCTTTCAATTTCCCAGGGAATTAACAAGTTCAAACTTGCTATATTTTGGTATTGGGAAACAGCCAAGCAGAAAAAAGGGTAGCAGATTAAAAGGGAGAAGACAAGAGGTTGGTAGCTTTCGAGGGAATACAGAGGAGGATAAGGACTAAGATAAATCAAACAAGGGAAAGGAGAAACACAGGGAAAGAATGGAGGGAGGAGTGGAGTGGGAGAAAAAGGAGGGCAAGAAGGGGGAAAGTGCAAGGGGATAGGTAGGTTCATGAAGAGGAAGGAGGCAGAGTAGGAGGGAGGTGAGAAAGTATAGATAGATATGGTGGGGGCTCGCGGAGGATGTGCAACGGGATTAGAAATGGAAAAAGAAAGGGAGCAGAAGAGAAACACAAAAGTTTTAAAAAATGGAGGATGGAGGAGCACTTCTGTGGTGTTTTCAGAGCTTAGCCATTTGAATAAAAGCTGTGACTAAAGTAGGCCTTGAATCAAATGAGCATTGGTGTCCAAACAATGGAGCATGCACCATTTGTAGTTCTCAACTGGTGGACCACAACCGCTTTCATTCCAAACCGTTTCTGCATTTGAGAATGCTCACGCATTTACAATAAAGAAAGGTTAAGAGTGTAAACTTGACTGTGGTTTTTTTTTTGTAAATAAATAATTAACAAAAATTAATGTTGATGTGAATGGTTACCTACTGTATATTGACAAAATCATTTTTGTCCCACCATTTGAAACTACACATTGTAGACTAAGTGAGTTACACCAGTAGAACATTGACGTGGCGAGCGCGTAGTGTGAAGGGAAGTGAGAAAAATAGTTACTACATGTGCCAAACACGCATCAATTCGTCAGGCTGCTTCAAGTGTGCAGGGAAAAGCATTAAAGTACAAATAGAAGAAACCTAGGAGAAGATCCAACCCAAAAACGATCTTTTACCAAACTGACAACCGACACACTGGCAAAGCATCACTCTCTGAAGGAGAATTCTCATCCAAAGGATACGATCCGTTCCGGGGAACAAAGTTCTTCCTGTGAGAAGTTCGGCCATGATGCAGCCCACTGACCAAATATCCACTGCAACGCACACACATACACACAAGAAAGGTGTGTCAATATTTTATTACTGCATCCGGATGAAAATCACAGTGATGGATATTTTTTTTCAGTGTGATGTCATGTTTTACTCTTTGTACACTTTGAAGGAACGTGGCAACTTAAAACTGGTCACATAATGTATTAATTATGGCTGGTGTTGGTGTATCATCCACACTGCATTGTTAGGTTTATATTTTGTACTAAAAGCTTCAATGTTGCTCTACCTGTCATGTTGTAATGCATCCAGTTCAACATAATCTCTGGGGCACGGTACCAACGGGTGGCCACGTAGCCGGTCATCTCATCGTTGGTGTGCCGCGCCAAGCCAAAATCCAAAATCTGATGGCCAATTATAGGATTTGGCACAAATAGGCACAAAAAAATTGTTTGCCTTAGGCTGTCGTAGTAAAGTGACTCACCTTCAGCTCACAATCCTCATTTACTGCCAGGTTGCTGGGTTTCAGATCCTGACATTAGGAAAACGCATACATGGATTCTATTGTTAGTTGTATGTTTTTATGATCCTGTTGTATCTTGGTCACTGATCGCATGCCAGTGACTGATACAATAAATGAGTTAAAACTACGACAACAAGAGAACAGCTCAATTATCTTTGGCTCACTTGGCACACTAACTTCAGTGGAAAAGAGACAAACACAATACTACTTACTCTGTGAATGATGTCTGCTGAGTGGATGTACTGAGAAGAAATGTTGGAAGAGGGGTGCATTAATGTGCAGTATGGCTTTAGTTTACTGCTACCCATTTAACCATGCACAAAAATATTAAAGTCCCAAGATACTTTAACTCACCTTTAATCCTCTGAGGATCTGGTATATGAGGAACTGTACGTGGTCATCTGTCAGCTTTTGACATTTCACAATGTTGTTGAGGTCCGCGCCCATTAAGTGAGTTACAAGGTACCTGTCGATGAATGACAGATTTAATAAATGGATGGCTAAATCGTCCTAAATTGAATTGGCCAGTTTTTCCTCATGTTATGGAACAACACAGACACACAAAATAAGTCAAACCTACCAGTAATCATTAAATATCAAATAAATCATACTTAAATATGTGCATATGTAATATATATGTAAAATCTCATACAGGAATCTGTAAGTTTTGAAACACTGCTCAAATTACTATAAAACCACTGTAAACATGGGTAACTCTCCCTTAAACATGCCATGCATTGAATTAGTTCAATAGTAAGCTTTCCTAAATAAAATATTGGTTGTGTGGATCAACCCTGTCAGCTAAAAGTATCATTTAGCAAAAAGAGTAATTAAGTATTTGAGAAGTGATTTTTTTATAGGAATTGTTAGGTAAATATAATATTAACATAGTTCGTACATTAATAATATATATATATATAATAATTTATATTAATAGTGCAAATCTCAGCAAAGGTGAACCACATAACAAAACTACCACATAAATAGAAGCCTCCGCCTATAGAATGCCTCTCATAGCTGACACTGTAAAAAGCCTCACCACAGTATTCTGATTCTGAGAGCTATTTTAAATCTTTGATGGGTGGGTGGGGTACACAACTCCTGCCCTGTGTTTCATTTTCAATCTTTAGAGAAAACTCACAATGCTAAGATTGGCATTAGACTGAGGGGACTTTTTTCTTTAAGCCACATAAGACAGTAAAAACTACCACAGTTAAAAATAATTTCATGTTCCTGGGTGCAAGAACTAGGCACTATGACATACGGCAGTTGTGGAAGTGAAAGTTACATTTTCAGCCACTTGGGTGAAGAATGCAGCAAATGTGGTCCGACGGGTCATTTAAGTCACGTGGTTTCCTTTAAAAGCGTCTTCACATTTGGGTTGAATACTTCTAATATTTCCAGGAGAATAAAGAATATGTACCTTCCTCCAAGTCTGCTCATCTCAAGTCATAATTGCAGCGCTATATTAACAAAGGTCCTCGGGCGAAAGGCGCACTACACCCTAAGCTGGTCGCCAGTTAGTCGTAGTGCACACACAGAAACAGACAACCAACAATCACACTGCCAATCAGCGGCAATCGGTCCCAAGCTGCCCGTACCAAAGTCAGGCGAATGAACCGCTACACCATCAGTGACCCGTCTTAATTGTGTCACATTGGAATTCCTAACTCTGAACTCAAGTTGCACAGACACTGTTATTTAGATAAGTAGATATAGATTAAAAATAAATAAAGGAAAAAGAGAGAAAGAAGAGAAATAGACAAACACGTGATTTGTTTACAACTTGCTCTTGAACTTACACATCTGTGAACTCCTTTAGAGATGTGGCGGAGCTAAACACATCCAAGAGGCCAATCACCTGCAAAACAGATGCATCTAATCAACAACACGAGATAAACAATAACAAACTGCGCTAGGATCAAATTTGGATGGAGAATTTAAATAGTGAAAATAATATCCAAATACGTTAGCCTTGAAAATATATTGCCTCATTTTATTAGCACTAACAATGCATGCACTTTTACAGAAATAAATGAACTCACTTTGCAAAATCAGCAAATGTCCTGGCCTACAAAAGACACACGTAAAAGGCGAAAAACGGGAAGCAGCCGACTCACGTTTTCATGCTTCATGTGCTTCAGCAAGCGTAGCTCCCTGTACGTGCGCTTGGCGTGGATGATAGACTGAAAGGGTCTGGAAAGCTTCTTGACAGCCAGTTTCAAACCGCTCTTTACGTCGTAAGCGGAACTGTTGGAAAAACAATCATTCGCCTTTGAAAATATGACCAGTTCTGGTCAAATTCAGGAGGAGGATGTTTTGCATAAAATGGGACCAATTTGGAGTGGTCGAGTGGTTGGTGTTACTATAAACTTGCAAATTTTCTTACTGCCGTTGTATTATTTTGACACTAATGTGATGATTACAGCCACGATAATAAGAGTTTGGATTTACATGAATGGAAATATTGGACTGATGTCACATGTGGAAGCGGCTTTTTATATATATAAAAACCTGTTGGGGGAAAAAACTGAGAAACTATTAAGATAGACTGAAACCATATAAAAAGGTTTGTTCTGCCCCACTGATGAGTGTCACCAATTTTCCTGCGAAAGTGGTAGAGTAAATTGAACTTTTCTATATAAATCGGGCAAATGACTGTATTCAATATTAAAAATAATAAGGTCGAAGAGACCTGGCAACCACTTAAATGGGTCAAGTCAATTCACATTTTTTTAAATGACCCTAAATCACACAATGTCAGGCAATGAGATCGAGTGTCATATAAAGGGTTACCATGCATAATTTTCAATTTATTTCCTTCTGTTCTACACAATGCAGCCAATTTACTTGACTTTGAGTACATACGCACTTTGCTGACATGACGAGAGCATCGCGGCATCCATACGTCATCTACTGAATGTGATGCTAACCTACGCCATTAATAGGGGAACAAGGTTCAACCTTAAAAAGATCATCTGCAACATTGTGTCCTGTACATAATAAGCAAGGGCCGCGTGTCTTTTCTCATTTCAAGTAATTACTTTCCTATAAAAGTTTTTCAGACAAGTAATGGAAACGGCGATGACGCGCTAAACTTTAGCACCGATATCGTAGGCCTCGTTAAAATGAATGGGCGGAGGCTAAAGTTGGTTGAGACACAAAAAGTAAAAAAAAAAAAAGTTGTTTACCAAACGGATCCGTAGGCGCCAGAACCGACCGGGGATAAGTTCTGGTAGCGCTCCGGGACTTCCCATATGGCTTTGTTGACCTCCTGCAGGTAAAACGTGGGTCTTTCTTTCTGTGACATTGCTGCAGACCCCCGAAGACCACAGTTGACTCGCTCGCTCGTTCGTGTCTGGTCTGCAGGATCTAGCAGGACCTGACCTCAACTTCCTCAAAACTTACAACAAACAAAAAAGTGCAACAAAAACGCGGTCGCCTGTTCTTCCTCGTCGTGCAGCAACTGTAAAGTTGGGTTTGTCCTCTTGCGAAATGTTGCAAAATCCCCTTTGGATTGCACTCGCAGATTGTTAAAAGGTTCACGCGTTGTTTTCGACGCCTCGACTTGGCCCGCTTGCCACACGCCTGGCGCCAGTTCTCGCGAGAACAAGGAGTGTCCCAACGCGAGCGAAACTTGCGCTACGTTCAGGTTCAGGTAGAATGTGGGCGAGACAGCTGACAGGTTTTGTTTTTGTTTTTTAAATATTATTATTTTCGTTACTCAACATCAACATTACATTTTCAAGGAATGAAATGGTTAAAATGTATCAGTATGAATACGTCTGGGGATCGAAGTTTCTCAAGGTTAGAAATAGGAATGATGCCCCACAAGTGTCTAACAGTCCTCTATGTAACTACTATTCATCTGTGTTTATAAGCTAATTGGTACTAAAAATCATATTTAGTAGTCAACTTTACAAGAGGTACAGTAATACGTACTTTGCCTCAGGAAAACTACTATACCAAACTATACATCACTGTATGGTTCTATATGCTATATTTTAATTCATAGAACAACCGCCACAGTCTTGGGAGAATTTTATTGTACAAAACAGAATAAGTTTTAACAATCATACATTTCAACGTAGCCATCAAAGCCAAATTACAATTATTTGACATTGTCAAATAAAATAATAACATTACGTGACATAATACCAAGTTTTTTTAAGTCAATGAATAATAAAAAACAGGTTTTAAAAAATGAATGCAAAAAATTACATCATGCAAGTGTCTTCAATATGGAGATGAAAAATGTTTACTGATTTTCAATTTTTCTGTTTTAATATGTTAATGGTGTTCCAATTTATCAATTATAGAAGTTTTCCTGTGCTATGGTTTTGAGAACCACAAGGCCACATTTCAAGGCCACATTTTAGAAGGGATTGTTTACATGAAATTAATATAGTTTAAAAAAATAGCCTTGGATACAGCAGCGTACACCCTCCATGGCCATAAATAAAAGCTTTTACCACACGGATAGTCATTATTTTCCATCACGCATCATCAGAATCATCCTGCTCCATTGCCAGGTGACAAGAAGATGACTTGAGCGGCACTGAATCAAAGCCATCAGATGTTCTCTAAAAAAAAGGAAATGAAAGAAAGGCTTCATTCACTTCCACTGAATTCAGGGGGATTTATTTTTACTGACCTCATGCGAGTACGCTTTCATTTTGTTGAAGAAATTCTTGTGCGTGAGATGCAGCAAGTCATCCTCGGTATCCTCTCCTTCCATGATTGCACAGCTGTCTGCGGTGGGCAGCTCACACTCTTTGCTCCCTGAGCTCATCATCAGCTTGGAGTACTTGTACTCCAACCTGCAGGGTATGAGAAGCAGCACAAATAATTTGTCATTGTCATGTCCAACTGTTCAATATTTCAGCACTTTTTCTGCAAACACTTTCCAGATAAGTACTGGATCTTAAAGTTGTCTTAGAGCCTCCTTCACAAGTCAAAGTCAAGACCCACAAAATATCAATATTAAGTGCAGTAAATCGTCTCACTTGCGTGTCTTCTTCCAGAAGTAACAGATGAGAGTAACAAGTAGTACGGCAGCGACCGTTCCCGTGGAAACTCCAACCTTGAGCCAAAAATCCAGAGTCACGCAAGCGTTAACTTTTTGGCCTGGGAGGGCCTCTCCTCCGTAGCACTGCCTAGGCTGCCTCCAGACATACGTTGTTTTCTAAAAGACACGAAGATAAACTCTGTAATACTTTTGTTCATTTTTTTGACCTGAGTTCTAAAAAGGGCGGCCCGGTGGAGCGAGTGGTTAGCGCCTCGCCCTCACAGCTCTGGGGTCCTGGGTTCCTGGGTTCAAATCCAGAACCTGTGTGGAATTTGCATGTTCTCCCGGGCCTGCATGGGTTTCCTCCGATTTCTTCCCACATTCCAAAAACATCAACAGTGCCTTCCTCCTGTGTGCTTGCCTACCTGTATTCCTTGCTCACAAGCGCTGACAATCACTCTGTAATTGTGATGGGTGCACAGTGGACACGCATGCTGACTCTGCCACAGGAAATGGAAAGTGCAGCCGTCACAAGTCCCCTCTGAACAGTTACTGTGGAGGAGAAACCATAGCAAAGGTTGTTGAATCATGCATCTGCATGCCAAAGCAATAGAATCTGAAAATAAGAGTTAGCGTTTAGCCGAAGCCTTCGTCTTTTCCCGACTAAAACCTGATTTCCACTTCTAATCCAAATTTTCACCTTTCCTTTTCAGAAAAGCAAATGGCAAATATTTAAAACAAGCCTTTTTGTTTCCTTCTGGGATGGGCTTTATTTCTCATCTCTAATTGATTAAATGTTTCAATTGTAGAATACCACATACTATGAGTCAACATACAAATTCAACTGCCATGCCATTTTATTATTCAGTACCAAGACATTAAAAAAAATCACATCATTGATGATTCTCACCTTCATGGTTTGTTTCGAGCATTTTCTGTCATGTCAAATTTACAGTAATTGTAGTGCCTCAAAAAATCCTGAAACGTCACGGGCTTTGCAGATAAATATCATTTAGCAAAGAGATTAATATTTTAATTAGAAAAAAGATTAATATCCTGAGTAAAAATCTATCCATCATTTTAAAAACGCTGTTTTCCAATAAGTGAATTAGGTTCAAAGCACCGCTGCAATTTATGAAGGCCAATGCATTTCCTTTATAGTGTACTGTGCACCTTAACGGCGAATCGATAATGTGGTTTAATAGCTCAGTCTGATGTTAAAGCAAGCCATGTCTGAAGGAGTGAGAGTTTGGTGACAGCAATCAATACCTGGGCAGCGAGATGCGGTCTGTGGCACTCATTTCTGGATCACATCTCAGTCTGACGGTGGCTGAGCGGCCTCCTTTACAAGCCTGTGTTGTCTCAGTGGATCTATCAAATAAGGAAAAAATGTCCCGAGCATGACTATCGCAATACCAAAATAACTCACAACGGTCCCTGAGTGAAAATGTCCAACCCGGAAAACTGAGGAATTGACTTACTTGTAATAGAATATGACATCTGGTAGATCAGACGTGTAAGGAAAGAGCCACGGTGGGGAGGAGATGTTAGCCAGAACTGTATCAGTATTTACACCTACAATGGAGGATGCAGGTGCATTTTTTTCAAAATTTTAAGAACTCATTTTTATGGTTTTATAGTGTCATGCGTAATGTTTTCATAGGCATGGTTTATAGTGTTCCTTTTCAATCGAGCTCTGCCATGAATAGCGAATATCCGCATGTCACTTAAGACCAACTAAAAATATTTATAAATAACCCAAGCTGACACAGAATGGAGTTAATGAACTACTGGCTGCGTACCAATGAGGACATCGCCAATGACGAACGGCTGCGACGCCACCATGTTCTGACTCCTAATATCCGAGGGAACCACGAGGGACTGGCACACGTGTCCTCGGACCATTTGGCCGTGCTCCGTCACATTGTCCAAGCAGGTCGCCGTCGCTTGGCCCTGCGTAACCGAGAATGAAACCGCGGATGAAGCGGAACGGATACGTGGGCTTCCAAAAATCCGCTCAGGAGACTCAAGGAGTAGTGCTTCACCTCTTTGCCGCAAAGAGCCACACTGAAGTGATGGAAGTATCGCAGGCCTTTGCTGGTGAAGCGTGCGCCGCTTTGGAAAGTACTGACATTAGACAGCAGAGAGAAGTCGTAGTGCAGCAGCGTGCCCCTCGTTGTCTGCACTTTGGCCTTACAATCACTGAGACATTCTGTGTAGCCCTGGTAGGGACAACATAAGGACACTATAACAGACAGGTCACCCGTCCATGAAAGGTGAGCTTTCTATTCTGCCTCAACACTATTGAACCAGTGGTTGTATACGTGCCACACTTAGCTATAGAAAATAAATACATGAATGTTGCTAGATGACTCGGCTAAACAGTTGATCATTTTTATCATAAGTTGGGCCAGTTGTAATGTTTTCACGAACTGAGAAAAAGAAAACAGGAACCTGATTGTTGTTCATGTTCGGGCCACACGTTACACAAGCCGGTTCTCCCGTAGGCCACTCGGCCGCGACGATGGAGTTTGGCGGACATGGCTCGCACGTTGCCTTGGTTCCCTCGCCACCCTTTTCGCTGACCAAGAGGTGGCCCGGCGGGCAAGGTACGCAGGTGGAGTCGTCGCCAGGGCGAGACGTTACGGCACACTGTCGACAGTGAGAGGCCACACCTTCGAGCACATTGGAAATCCGGATGGAAAAGATCTTGGCCACATCAGCGCTGTACCTCCTCTCCTAACAAGAACACAAGTCAATGAAATGTTATTTTTTCGATGCCATGTGTTTTTGCTGTAACAATAACAAATACATTTTGGGGAGACATGGCCCCCTTAAGGCACATAATAATTAACTGGTTAACTTATGCAAACAAGTGCATAACATTGCCTTCAAATTTTCTGTGCGTGCCGTACTAATCTCTGTCTTTTAGATTAAAGGGAGAATCCAATCTTTTGGATGATGTCTTCCTAAATACATGAAAGATTAAAGACAAATCCTGAAAAAGTCCGCAGGCTGAGTGCAATGAAGTGCTGAAGGTCTGAGTTGTAGCAAGTAACTCTTTTACTTCTCATTCAGTAGGATTTCAGGAGGACCTGCCTAATAATGGGCCCAGATGACATCACATTGATCTCTTTTCTTCCCATCTTGAAGCCTTAATAAATATACGTAGTTATCTTTTTCTGACCGTTGTGGAATTATCTGTTCGTTGGAAAGTCCAGCTGAAGCTCACGGTAGCATTGTTGTGAATCAGGTACGAGTACGACTGTTTCCTGTTGGTCCCTTTCCATAGTTCCACCACTTTGTGGTTCCACCGATGGAAACCCTGATGCGAAAGACAAACGTTACACTGTAAAATGTCCATTGTTGTATTTCAACATCATTCCACGCGAGGCACCCTACCGCCATGAAAATAAAGGTGCAGTCTGCCGAACACGATGTCTCAAAGACGAAGCTGATGCGAGACAGTTCACCCTGCTGGCCCTCTTTTGCCAGAGACTTCAACAGCCTGTAAACATAATGCAGCAAGTGAACAAAAACCACAATTGACAAATAGCAAATGCGATGGCGTCCAGAGAAATAAATGACCTGTATCCTGGGACGGTTAATCTGAGTGTGAGGTAGTCAGTGTCTCGATCACCGGGGGTGGTATACACATACTCTCCAGCCACTTCCCAGGCTTCACACAGAAAACAAGTTGCGATATTGTCCAGCTCAAGGTTCTACATACATTTTTAGCCCTCATTAATTTATTATTGGACTGGTTCATGGTTAACTATTGCTTAAAACACTTATCATCTACATTAACTCACCAGTGTGGCGCACCGAGTCATCCAAATCTGCCCGTAGGACGGAAGTCTTCATGTTGCTCGGCATTGTGTTCCACCATTTGTACTCCAAACCAACCACTGCTTCTGTGCCTACAGGGCACTTTTGGCACACTGGTAACCAAATGTTGAGATCCCTTACAGCCCATGTACAATACTTTATAATCTTTATATAAAGTCTTGAATACCTGTTCCATTTGAGTAAAAATTGTCAGCGCAGGGTTGGCAGGTGCTTGAGGTGTTGCTCATATAAAATCCTGGATTGCATGGCGGACACGTTTGCTTTTCTCCTGACGCAGGCAACTTCACAGACCCCTTGGCGGTCTCGCTGCAGATTTTCGGCTCAATCCATTTGTACATCAGCTGGGTCTGAGGCACATGGCATAGATCTGTACAACTTGTCGGATAAATAAAAATATTGTATCGATATCCTGCCATCCATCCAGGTATCTAAAAAGCTTGCCCTTATCTGGGTAGCATTGGGTAGTGTTTGCTAACCTGCAGATCATGGGCAAAGGGTGTGGTACACTCTGGAAAACAAGTTCAAACGAACTATGACCCCACCCTAAACATCTCATCAGCCCAGAGACATGATGAGCACACGCAAAAAGTATGAATGCTCCCGGATAGTGAACTCTGGACCAACAAGAAACAGAATGTTTGGAATTAAAACAATTTATCTTTTAAGCCCTAAGATACAAAAAGTTGGGGCATCGTGGATTGATCCGTGTATATATCCCTAGAAAATAACTACCAGATTTTGTTCTGATCCGTTCACTAAAGTGTCCTTTGGAATTTACCTCCGGTCGTGTTAAATTGTCTGTCAAATGTAAGGCAAATGTATTTGTATAGCACAATTCAACACAAAGTAGTAATTCAAAGTCCTGTGCATGTTCAATTAAATAATAAGTTAATTAGTTTTTTTTTACAAAACTGACAGTATTTAGCAATGAACTACATATAGTGCATAAGGTCAGGGGTCAGACATATGACCATTCATGCCGACATACAATATTACCCATAGATAAACCAAACGATCACAAGAAGAACATGCCAACAAAACACAGACCGATGAGAGCTTTGACTTGTATCCAGTTCTTCCACAAGTCGATTTTTCTCTTCACGGCTGGTTGGACACTTTATATTGCCCCTATGTATGAGTGTGGTCATTTGTCCCCCGCTCCTGGCACAAAGTCAGCTGGGATAGGCTCCAGCACCCCCCGGGAGCATAGTGAGGATAAAGCAGTTCAGAAAATGAGAGATGAATGTACCTTTCCGTTTGCGTCACAAGGCGTGTGTGTGTAGAAGTAGTCGGAGTTTGTACATGGCGGTCTCACTTTGCAACTTCCTGATGAAACCTCTGATGGCAAGATGGCAAATGGAACAATAGCTCACATTAAATTAGCCCCAAAACCAAGATCAAGATTATTTCTCTGACCACAATGAGAAGCCTTGTCATTTGTAATTAATAAATGTTACCAGTTGTTTGTTCTTATTTATTTTTAGCATAGTTCATTACTTTGGATTTAGTAAGAGTGACAGTGCATGCATAGTTAGGCTGTTATTCCCTTAGCATTTGGGGTTGCAGTGGGTCCTTGGAAAAATTAAGGGCTCCTTAACCGTAAAAGTAAAAAAAAAAATAAAAATAAAAAAAAATTTAAAAAAAACCTGCTTTCAAGTAATTTTCCATTTTACGAGTATTTGTATACCTGCATACTTATCAGGTTCACACTGCTGGCAAACGGTAGCCCCTTTGTTCGAGTAGGTATCAGCAGGGCAGGGTGCACATCGGGCAGCTCCCGGCTTGGCGCTGTAAGTTCCAGGCTTGCAGTGGAAACACTCGGATGTGTAGGCCACACCTATATTTAGAGTGGTGTAGACACATGGTGGATGGGCAGGAAAAAAATGATTACAGAACTGTCATTATCAAGTGTGCCACAGAAAATGATGTTTTATTTACAGGTGCTATGAAATGCCACACTAAGTGACTTTAAAATCATATGGACACAAAATCCATTCCCCCAAAAAGTATTAGAAAAGGCTTAGTAATAATCAACTGACTGTACTGTCATTCTGTCATGATAGAAAGCTAGAAAAAATGGTCAATTCTGGCTGTGATATCAAAACCAGAATTGCTGAAAAAAGGAGTTTTGGGTGGAATGACGATGAAACGGTAAATTAGAAAAAAAAACTGCCAGATTTCAGTGACAAATTCGTTTTCTTCACGTAAAATTACATTAGCGAAGTCATCTTCTTATTTTGAACGTCATCATTTCATAGCACATTTTAAATGGATTTTAAATTATGGACCAGGACGCACCCGAGATTGCGATGTTTCGCAACAATACAGCATGGTCAACCTGGCCCTGCAATGAGTAGGCGGTGGTTCTCCAGAAAAGAACATTGTTTCCTTTGTTCAGCTGGACCTGCAGCAGTCAGTGTCAAATAATACACATGTATCAACATAGCCATGATAACAACATCTTAGCTGAGACATTGCCAAGTGAAGCACAATCTTCAGCAACATTTTAGTCACAAGCCAGGTCTTTAATCAGGCCAAGTGAGTATTCCTAGAATCAAGAGAATTTTTTTCACCTAAAATGTGTTCAAATAATCGGCATGCATTTATGTTGGGTTTTGTCGTTGTTATTCCTTGAGCATAAACGCTTGCCCACCCGTGCTCCTCAGTATTATAGAATGGGTGAAACTGCAAACCTCATGCTGGCTCCAGTCGTTCTCAGAGATCTTCATCCAACGGCTAGTGGAGTCAGTGGACTGACATTGGTCATTTTGGACCTGCAAAGGAAAGCAACTTGATTCAAGACTAGAGCACCTTTCACAATGCTTGTTTCAACCTTTTTAGATGAGTGCCTGTGTTTGGACAAAAGAACTAACTGGTTTAGTCCACTTACAAAGAACTCAAAGTAGATGCTGCTGTCGGAATAGAAATACTCAAAGGACACGCTTCCTGGTTTCTTCAACTCCACAGAATACGAGAGTGTGGCCGTGCACTCATCTGTGTTAGAGGCGATGTAATCGCCCATCGGTGCCCAAGTAGAGCTGGAAAAAGGAGTGGGGTTGGGACATCAGAATAACTAGAATCAGGTTGAAGCGAGATTGCAGACTGGTTTGAATAAGTCAGATGAAATAACTATTAAAATATCTGGATTTGGGTTCATTTGGGGATAGGCAAATAGTTTGAGCAATGGATTAATGATGTGCAACTGTTTAAAGTTGGAATATTTTGATTCAGTTGAAAATGTGGAAGCGGTAAAAATGTTAGATATCTCTTTTGAATACTATTTTTGTGAAGTGGTAGATTTTGTTTTTGTGTAATGTCTCATTCTCTCGTGTGTAATTTCTTTTTCGTCCAAAAATGTGGAATAATTGGGAAAAAAAATTGAGAACGCAATGTTTTAATTGGATTGAGAAATGAAGATATGGTTTTAATTTATTTAAAAAAACTTCAATTGAAATAAAAATAAGCTAATTGGGAAATTGAAACAAACACAAAAGTGGTTGTCACTTGCATTGTCCCACACAGAACTACTCATTGACATACAATAAATGTTTTATATTCATTGGATGGGTATTTTTGAGGGCAGAAAGATTCAACAGTAAGCGTGTAACTTCCTAAGATGCGGTACTAACTTTGAGCAGTCGGTGTGGACGTCCCATCCATTTGTGTTGACCCCAAATGTGGCAAAACCGGTCGGCAGTTGGTCCCACTCGTCAAAGGCCACACCAGAACCTAGTGAGTGAGTCCCAGCTGCGCACTTTTGGCACAACTGAGTTTGCATATCCAGGAACTCACCTTCATTGCAGGAGAAAGCTACCAATGGGGGGGCACAGCTGTATACGTGGATGTTTTCCTTTAAGCGTAACATTTAAGCCCGATACTCACTGCACTGGGTGCCTTTAACTGGATCTGGGAGGTCAGTGCAGGTTTGGGCCTTGTTGGGAATGGCCACCCTCCAGCGTGACCCTAGAACGTCACACTCGGTGTACTCAAAGTGATAATCTGACTGGACATAAAAGACAAACAAGTGGGGCCACAAAACAAAAAGCAACATTTAAACTTGTTAGAAATGATGTCATTGTTCTTGTTTTTATAAGCGAAATGGTGTGACGACGAAAATCACAAGTCGGGGAAAAAAGCGGGAGATTTTGTTTTAACATTATAGTATCACCCATCCAATTGTCACATGATTGGGAAAAAAACAGTACAATTGGGAAGTAAGAAACAGGTTTTGACTATAAGGATGAGGACAGCCTTCTTTCCAAATAAGAAACAATGCCAATATTTGCCCAGGAGCTCGTTTCAAATGTAGTTTTAATCTTACTAGTTGAGGGCGTAAACTGCTCCGGCCCCTTTGTCAACATTAGGCGGCACAGGAGCCGCTACATTTATCTCTATTATCTGTGGGGCCTTAAAGGTACTTATAAGGTGACTGACAAACAACATAGCACCTGCATGAATGTAATTTAGGACAGAACCAGACTGTTATCTTGTTGTTGGTAGACTGAGCTGAAGCTGGGCTAAGCCGTAGGGGATTAATAGTTAACAGAAACAGCGAACAAGTGGGCAGGACCTTGGCTTTTCCATTAGGCCACGCTTTGAGGGAGCAGATGGGCCTCCAGCCGTGGTTCACAATATGCATCCCATTGGACACATGCCAGGGGCTTTAAAGGTCACTTAAGCAAGTACCTACAGCAGTCAGAAAAAAAACGAAGTGCACGCACACACCTATGAGTGGTATACGTATTTGTATATAAGTAACCAATTGTACCAACTAATTTTACTGGGGAGTCAACATGCACCTGTACCCCAAAGGTTAAGTTGTTTTAGTCGGCTTTTCATTTTTATCACTTAATTTAATTTTACATAAAGCATTTTCCTTGTGCTCTGCGATTGGCTGGCTAGCAATTTCGGGTTTTCCCCTCACCTGCGGCCCATAGTAGGCTGAGCTATGCTACAGCAGCCCCTACGACTCTTGTGAGGATAAACGGAAAATGAATGAATGAAACATTTAATATTGTTCTGTCTAAAAATTTACTTTTCAATTTCCCCAAGTATGGGATGAATAAAGTTTAATCTACTAATCTAATACTTGTATGGAATTTGCTGCGTATGAACCATGGGGTCTGAAATGGAAAATTAAGCTCAATACAGGTTACGGATCACTTTATGATGCTTTGTTCTTAGGCCATGTTTTGGATTATTTAGCCATTTCTACATCACTCTAAGCTTGATCACATGTTCACAAACATTGAATGACCTAGTTCTCTAGTTCTTTTTATACATAACTTATTTTTTGATTGAGAGGTAATTTAATGCTAAAAAGCGGGGACCTCATTTCACAACTATTTAAGGACTTCCAATGAATCGGTTTAAATGGCAGAATCCTAAAAATGTAATGACTTACATTTTTTAAAATATGTCATCTATAATATGTGCAGTAGGTTTGAGAACATCTCGCTTCATGAATAAACGCATTGATAGAAAGAAACAAAGCTAAGAGGAGTGTTAAACATGAACTGGAACACCATGAGAAATGATGACTTGACAGTGTGGAACATATGTTCCTTTCTCACTCAGACTAGCACACGCACTTTCACAGTAAGAATTTCCAATTTTGGCATTGACAATTAATATTGACTTTTTAATTCACATGCACGTTTAGGAATTATGACTTTTTAAGAGCTCGAACAAAGCATTATAGGCCAGGTTTACATGCATATGAATATAGCCAACACACACAAAAAATTTACTACAGGAAGTTTTCATCATAATAAAACCTCTTACCTCCTTACATATGGGCAAATCTGCAGACGCGTTTGCAAAAAGCAAGCAAAGCAGAAGATGTCGGAGGTGCATGGCCGCCTGCTGTCTGGTTCCGAGTGATGGAGTCGCAGGTAGAGGGGGAGGTCTTGCCCGCCCTCAAGTGCGGCCTCGCTCTCAACAAACACATTTGATGAATCAGCCTTCACTGCATAGGTGGCAAACGTTGACTGTGTAGTTAAGGGGGGGGAGAATGGTGAAATTACACACTGATTCATCTCCCGAACTCTCACTTAGGTAAAAATGTGTGGCGGATACTATCTACTGTCAACTATAGACAATAAAACTACACAACAGTATGCTCCTTTGTATTTTGCATAGAGCTCACTTTGAGACTGTTTAATGTGGACTTAACCAATGGGTTCTCTTTAGGTAACATGTAGGAAAACAACAAATGTCACCTGGGTAGAAGAATAGTAATAATTTTACAGAAAAGACAACATTTTTGAGTACCTGTCTGGTATACGTAGAAAAAGAAACGTGACATTTATTATAAACAGCATATTACAAGGTGGTCAGTTCTTTAGTGAAAGGACAGGCAATTTCCATTTTTTTGTACTCTCATCAAACTCACGGTGAATAAACAGATTCATCAGAACTGAAACTCGCAAAATGTGCCTGGAACAATAGCTTTTCTTTCAAAGTGCTTTTTTTTTTTTCAACCCTGTGAACGTGGCCATGCCGTGAAATGCTGAAAGTCTCACGACTGATCTTTTTTCTTTTGGCGCAAGCGACGAATGAACTCCTCGTTGTCCAACTCGTTACAGCGAGACATATGAGGGCCATTGTGGACAATAAGGATTGTCATCTCTTCCACGTAGTTGAGGTTCTTCAGCAGCTGCGAGCAAAATCAACACGGGCTCAGAAAAAAGTAAATTTGACCGTTTACAATCTATTCGAACGCTCACTTTTGGGGTGATGACGAAGTACTGCGATGTACTCTCTTTGCAGGCAGTGTGGACCAGAATTTCGAAGGCTCTCCTCTCATTGATGGGATCCATTCCCTAGGTGGAATACCACAATATCCATGATATCTACAATCTAAGAAGTGATAAAATCATGTATGTACAAATCATTAGTATTCCTCTTCAGGTTTCATCCATGCTCTGAGTTACTTGCACAAAAATCAAACAACAACAGCATTTTGTTCAAAACTCCAGATATGGGGCTTCCTGAAATTTTACAGGAAGCCCCATATCTGGAGTTTTTCAGAGGTAGTGTTTACAAAAGTGTGTTTTCATGGAAAACCTGGACGTACCTGGGTGAACCCAAACTTTTGAACAACACTGAACGCGAACCAATGTGCGTCTTAAGTGTGTGTTCTATACCTGGTTGATCTCATCCACTACTCTGAACGGGCAGCGATTGAGCTCCTGCAGGGACATGAGATACAACATGGTGGACATGCTGCGCTCTCCTCCACTCTGATGGAATTGTGTCAGCTCGTGTAGCTGACTGCTCTCGTGGAACTTGACGCGGATGGTGATGCCATACTTGTCATATTCCTCCTGTGAATAACATACAGGCATGCTGAAAGAATTGGAATCAGAGGTGGAATCGTCAGTGTTTGTTACCTCATTCTCAATGTGCAAATCCACTTCACCTGCACACTGCATGGCGCTAAAGAAATCACTGAACTTGTTATTAATTTGTTCCACCAGTTGTTTCAGCGGGTTGAGCCAGTTTTCTTTAGCCTGCAAAACATACATGCAGTCTGTCCATTTTATCCTGCATACTTACCTGAGGCCCTCCAACTAGCCAAGCCTCTGCACAGGCCACCTTGTCCAGCTCTTTGGGAAAAGACATCTGGGATAGAAAGTGGTGTAAATTTCACCTGTAACTTCTTCTTTCTTAAAGCCGTTAAGGCTGTATTCTTCTCCATGAGCTCTTGTTCCAGCTTTTGGATCTCTTTCTCTCGCTTTTTGCACTCCTCAACAACCTCAAAAACAACAGCAATTAAGGTTACACACAAGTCATTGCATTTACATCTACTCGTCACAACTACAGTTTCTCTGACTTTGAGGCATCTGGACTTGTTGAAGGTTACCCATTTTTAAGATGTGAGTGTCCTGTGGGTTTACCTTTTTAGAGATTCCGGGAAAGCAGTCGGCTCTGGCCCGTTCTTCGTTTAACATAGCCTCTATCTCGTCCAGTGTGTCAGGGAGATTATAGAAAGTCTGCATTCACAAAAGCATGTACTGTATTGCAAATGCACTCACATACGAAGTCAAGTGCGATATTTGGAAAACGGCGTTTGTAATTTCAAGACCATTCATTCACATCTCATCTCATTTTCTGAACCGCTTTATCCTCATTAGGGTCGCGGGGGTGCCGGAGGCTATCCCAGCTGAATCAGCCTACTATGCATTTTTGGGAATATGGGAGGACACCAGAGTACCCGGAGAAAACCCACGCAGGCCCGGGAGAACATGCAAACTCCACACAGGTGGACCGACCTGGATTTGAACCCAAGACCCGAGAGCTGTGAGGCCGACATGCTAACCAGTCAAACGCTGGGCCTTGAACTTGTCAAGACCAGTTTTCTAATATTTCGAGTACCATTAAAGGTTGTCCCAATATTTTTTTTCCAATGAGGCGGAAATCAAACATGGAGCCTCCTCAAGTACCCGTACGAACCTCGGGTCGTCTGACTTCATGCATTAAGGTCTCGCTCTTAAGAAGTTCCTTGCATCTTTTTGTCAGCTGGGCCGTTTTCACTTCCAGCTGGCTGCATTTCTCCTGAAAACACACAGGGTTCAACAATTACACGGGCAACAGATAGCTGGATGGTGAAAAGATAATGGAGGGTCCAATACCCTTACATTAATGGCTTTGAATCTGCGTGTGTCTTCTCTACAAGCATTTTCCAGCTTGGTCTGCTTTGCCAACAGCCCCACAACCTCCAGTTCCTGGTACACTTTCTCCATGGACAGCGTGGCTTGCAGCTAAAAGATGTATGTGGACACATGAGGAAACGCTGAGATAAAACTGACATTCTGACAACAGCAGAAGTCGGGAATCGCTAAAAAAGTGCAGTGCTCTACAAATATGACTCAAGGAACCCTAATTACTCACTGTGCTGAAAAGGACTAAAGAAAAGTAATTCAAGAATTAAAAGGAAAAAAACTACAGCCAAAAAAAATACCCATTGCCAAACAAGGTGTTGACAGAATATTCCTAGCGTACAATGTATATATATGTCGGAGCGTTTCTGCAAGAGCATTCCAGTTCATTCAATCTTACCTTAATTTGTGCCAATACTTCATTAACCATGGATTTCTTCTGGGAATTGACAAGAATTAGTTTCTGTTTTGTCTGTGCCTCAACCTTTTTCAGATCAATTCCACTGTTCTCCAGCTCCCTCAGCCTAAAAAAGCAAGAAAGTAGTAGTTGTCATTCAAACGAGTAGCGTTTAATGCAGTCTCGAGAGTGCAAATGAATCCAAGTCGCAACCACAAAATAAAGCGGCTGTTAATGAACCAGTAGGCATTTTCTATTGTGGCTCAGTTAAGTCAAACTTATCGAATTCAATAGGGTACCCCTTGTGGTGACAGAGATCTAAGTCAGCTCAAACTCATAAGTGGACCCATTGGATTCAAACTTACCTGTTCTGTTTATTGCTGAGATTTTGTTCTAGTTGTCTCTTTTTGCCTTTTAATTCTGAGAGATTCTTCTTCTCTGACAACAGTTCATTGTCACGTCGATGCAGTACGGTCATTTCTTTTTGAATCGTGTTAACCTGCTCATCAATGTCTTGAAACTTTGTCTGGCAAACCTGTGTAAAGGGTGGTGAAGATTTTTTTTTTACCAAGGATGAAATATGTAACACAACATGTTCTATAAGGATAATTTAGTTATTCATTTATATTTAGAAATAAAAACCTTCCCAAAGTGATTGGCTTTAAACTGTAGCCGGGCACAAGGAAAGGGCTAACCATGCACACTCGGACTCCTACCGAGGGGCAATTTAGAGTTTTCAAACAGCCTACCGTGCATATTTTTTGGGATGTGGGAGGAATTTGGGGTTAAATCATCACTTTGGACTAAACCAAATCGGATGGAATCGTTCACTATTTTTTATAATTATTATAAAATTATTATAAAACTATTAATATGCCTGAATCGGGGTATGGACTGTGAATTTAGATATGAATCAAATGATTTTTGGAGTGAAATGTTAACACCCATATTTTGAATTCAAAAGGACACTTAAGTTGCTAATTTCAAATATATATAAACACTTGAAATTACGGTTTGTTTTCAAACAAGCAAGTACACAGAGCAAATATCTCTCACCTTCATCCGTTGCTCCAGTTGCTTTTTCAGCTCAGCGTCCACTATGGTGCTAAGGTATTTCGGTGGATACAATGTTGTGTTTTTGGTCGAGGTAAGATTGGAGTAGAATGACTTCTTCACTTCATATTTCTGGTCATTTGCATACAGGACCTTGATGTGAGGCTCCTTTATTATCTGCCAAGTATGACCAGAATTCAAACCTCTTTCCCTAGATACTATGATCTTCCAGGGCGTAAAATTTTCAAGTGGTATAAAATGAATACCTCTCTTATCATTGATTCAGTCTTCTCACCACCGATGGGGATCTCGTGCACTTTGAGCTGCATACACAGGTAACTCATAACCTCTTCGGGTGCATCAAAGGTCTCACGCAGATATGTAGAGAACCCAAAATGCCTGCATAGGTAAAAAGGGGGAGGAAAGAGAAAAAAAATGCAAATATAACAAAATACCTGGTTGCACCAAACACTTTTTGGAATTACTTATAGTAAAAACCTTTGACCTTGATATTTTTGGACCATATTTTCCCACCCAAGTGCATTAAAAAAAGACCCATTAACAGGAATTTATGTCCAATATATGTTCTATATCATGATGAAAAATGAGTTGACTAACCCCAAGGACTCAATAGGCCGAGATGGAGGAGTTCTTGACCACGACTCTGCTGGTGCAATAATAGCATTGACTCTCAATTTCATGTTGTCGCGCACCTGGAGTCAGAAACATTGACACAAAATACAACCCCAATCCCAATGAAACCTGATTAGTACTGTGTTTCCTTAAAAAGATGCACAGGTACAATATTAAAAGACGGCCTCACCTCCTCCATGAACTTTACCATGTCATCTTTCCTTTGGAAGACAAATGCCCTCAAGTCATTAAAGGAGATGTGGCTCTCCAGGTACTTGGCAAAGCAATTATCTTTCATGTTGATCTGAGGAAGCAAAATGAAAGCTTACGAATAACGCCGGAATTCCACATACAGTCGTCCCTCGAATTTACAATTTTAAATTCTTCAACTCAAATTCATCATCATAATACAGACGCTCCCCTACTTACGAACATTCGAGTTGCGAACAACGGTACATACGAACATGTCTGCGAATATGGCATATGTCGAAAAATGTTCGGAAAGAGATGCTGTAAGTTCGTAAGTTAGATTTTGTATTGCGCGCCTTTTTCCGACTAGTGCTTCTTTCCCCCGCTAATACCGACGCTTAGCGTTGTGAGAGGGAGAAGGCCCCGCAACGTGTCGAGGAGGAGGAAGAAACGCCTGTCCCCATGAAGAAATTCGAGACAAAACTCATCGCACTCTTCGAGCAGCAAGACCCAAATATTGAACGTTGCACAAAGGTTGCAAATCAATTGAATGATGCCATACAGTGCTACCTCATCATTTATGATGAAAAAAAGAAGAAAACTGTGCAAGCGTCGTTAGATCGCTTCCTTCGGCCAGTTTCTAGTAAATCCTCAAAGGAAGATACTCATCAACCCTCATCTTCTTCTCCTCGATCCTCAACTTCTTCCTACATTGAAGTTACGGAGGAGGAAGTAACTTTTGAAGCCTATTCCAGCGACGACAAAGACCCTCTCATGATATAAAATCCTCCTCTTCCTCCCCCTCCATCATCTCCTTAAGCATCGAGTACATCTTCCAAAAGCAAGTTAAACTTCATTTTATTTATCGTATTACGTACATGTACATACTGTGTGTTACTTATACAAGCCTTAAACATACTTATATAAACCTTCAATATACTTATATAGGCCTTAAACATAAATAATACAAAATATAGCACTGAAGTAACTTACGAACAAATTAACCTTACAAACAATCGCTCGGAACGTAACTCCTTTGTAAGTAGGGGAGCGTCTGTATTTAATATTTTTCAAAGTCTGATTGATCATCAAACAATTCACCAAACAATTGATTCCATTCTTATTGAGCAAGGATAGCACTCCCTGGGCAGACTCATTTCACTGGAGCAACTTTTTAAAAAAATTTACAACCTTACATCATCCTACAAACTTGCCAAAGGCTATTTGGAGAGGGCTGGCTTTTGTAAAAGAAGGTAGATTGTCACCATTTTGCGGACAAGGACAGGTTCTACATCTCCCATTATACATAACGTCTGCAGAGAGGACTTTCCCACCGGCAGAGGGCAGTGTTTTGGCGGGATTCGTGCATAACGCGCACCCAAACTTTGCTTCAATTTTTTGGGTACAAAATTTTGCGTGTTGTATTCGAATAAATATGGTAAAGAGGTTTAACCCACCACAAGCATCAGAGGCTCACAGATGTTTCCTGTGAAAACCTGTCTGTTCTGCCTCAACCACTGCACAGCCGCGTACGTGTCACTGTGGCCTCTACGCAGCTTCTCCTCTTTTAACTTCATCATATTATTCATGTCGCTGAGCTTTTTCTCCAACACTGTCAATCAGCACAAAAGAAAATGATTTGGCGCTCTCAACAGCACGTGTCCTTGACACTTACTTCGTAACTCGGCAGTCAGATTGTCCTTCTCTCGGCGCAGGTCGGCTTTCCTTTCTTCTAACTTGCCCCTCTCCTGATGAACGTGCCTCAACTCGGCGTTGACTTCAGTGACCCTCGGTGTTACATCTGGTTGGTTTTCAACTTTTGCAAGCTCTACTTTTAAGTTTTCAATGTCCTTTTTCACCTTTGTGATTTGCTTCTTCTGATCTTCCTCTTCTGTCTGCTTCATTTTGAATGCCTGTTTTATGTCTTCAATCTGTGGAAAGGATCAGTCTTTACTTTTATTCATACTATAAGGGATGATGTGCTTTCAAATGAAATTTCAAAATGAACTTACAAAGAACAACAACCCTGGAGGCTAAACTTAATCAACTATTTACAGACAATGCGCAGGTACTTTTGCAGAACTTTCTGATTAACAGTACCTCACTTCATACAGGATGCCATCACAGGAAAGTGACAACTTCTCTAATTAAGTGTATAGATGACTGAATCATTTCAATTTAATTACCTTCACGGGATGAACATAGCGGCAATGTTCATCCTGTGAAGGAAATTCATTGCTATGTCATACATAGCCCATCAGAAAACAAACATTGCATGAATGAAACAATAAAATGTTCACTAGCACATATATGTATGGGAATTTCATATGCATTATGTCTTTTTACTGTATTTTTTTGAAAAATGGTGGGGGAAATCACTTGTTATTTATAATCTATTAGACCAGAAATATCCTGGCCCGGCCCACTTGAAATCAAACTAGCCTGGTGTAGAGTTTGTATGAAACTGATGTTTGTACACAAAACACATTGTTCCATGTGTGGAATGCTGTGGGTTCAAAGGAGGCCTGTCATTTTTTTCACTCACCTCTTGATTACTTTTATCCAACTGATCTTGTTTTTGTTTATGTTTCAAAGAGGCTTCTCTGATAGCAGCACTCTGCAAATAAAGTTATTGTAAACAAAAAATGGGATGCGAAACCATTCAACGTTTTATAACATCATCTTATGTAGGGCTATCTTGAAGTCAGCATGCTCCTCAAGTTGTACAATGAAAGTGAAAATCAACAATTTCAGGGTATGAGCGTAGTTCAGTTACACCAGCACACAAGTGCAGAGAAAAAAAGCAAAGACGGTATCGAAACCGGTACACAGTAATCCCTCGATTATCGCGTCTTCAGTTGTTGCGAATTCACGACCTGGCGATTTTTTTCCAGCTATTAATTGTTTTTTTTTTATTATTTATTATTATTATCAAGTCCAGAAAAATTTGAAAATCCACGCTAAAACTCTTACGCGGAAGCCACTATTGCTACTAGGACTCAGCATTTAAGGGAGAAAAAAGTTATAATAGGGGTGATCCCACTTCATGATTTTTCGATTATCATGGTCTGGTCTACATTAACCGCGATATTCAAGGGATTACTGTATTTCTCTTTCAATCTGTTATGCTGACTATGTTCAACGTGAAAATAACAAGAGGAACAATATGAACGGCAGTGGTCAATTTGTGTTGAATGCTAAATGACTCACCTTTGCGTTGGTTTTTGCATCACTGGACTGAAGCTGCTTTGCAATTGATTGGAGCTTTGTCACCATGGGCGCTTGGGCCTGCTTGAGGGTGGCAAGTTGCTTTTTAACCTTATCTCGTTCATTCTGCACACCTTCAAGCTCCTTGCGGGTGGTTTCATACTCCTAAAAGAGGAGGGAACTTGAAGCTTCAATTATTTTCTAGAACATTCTCCTGTACCAGGTTGTTAAAATTCAAGAAGGGGCACAATTGGAATACATGGCTATAATACTGAACGGAGAATTACGTTAGTCTTCTTCAATGAAACAATGTATTCTTCATTTGGGCAATTCAAACTCAATAAAAAACAATAATAATTTCTGAAATATGCTTCTTACTCAAAATTATTTTGCATTATCTGCTTAAGACAAAAACTTATTTATATTCATGCTTGATTATGAAGTATTTCTGTTAAATTACCTTGAACTCCCAATTGGGTCCCCTAACTCCCTCAAAACATTTCCACGCTTAATTTCCAGTGAAAATTTGATGTAAACTTTTCACCCCCCGCAATATTACTTACCACCAAGGGCTTCTTTTTCTCAAGCAACTGAATCGTAATCACATGCTTCTGCCTTTCATAGTAACGCTTCTCGTCAATTTTCTCTGTCTCGTACAGCTGCTTTGTTTTCTCCAGGTAGGTAGTCTTCTCTTTTATGGCATTCTGAAAAAAAAGTAACGATGAAAAAAAAACTGTCTCTTCTAATAGAGAACACGAATACCCAAATTATTCAAATTTGGACTATGCAGGTTTCATGCGAAACAAAGTCAAAGTTCGGCTCTACGGATTTACCTCTATGAGTGTCTCCTTAATGCGGATGTTTTTGAGATCGCAGTGATACTCAAACATCTCTGGGGGACCCACAGATTTCTCAGTTGCCTCCAGCAATTCAATTTTGGACATTTTCGCAAATTGACCCACTTTTTCCTGACGAAGACAAAGCAAACACATGCAAGGAAAGTGAAACAAATCAATGCAAGTGTTTTTCAGGGTGATCGTTATTTTCGTTCAGAGACTCCATACAGAAACATACCTGAGGCAGGAATTGGCAAAGGTTGTTAACTTGAATATGCAAAGCCTTGACTTCCTCCTCCACTGTTTTCTGGTTACAAGTTGTTCCGTTTAGCCTCCACACTGACTGGTTGTTTGCCACATGGATCTCTCGGTTAATTATTAGATTTCCACTACGCTTATAACTTAAAAAAAAAAGTTTAAAATTAGGCAGACTTTGACCCATTCAAGAACAGTGGTCAGTCAATACAGTGGACAGCTATTAAAAAGTTAACACTTGAGATCATTAACCCTTCATAGTGCAAGTGACTATTTTTTGTAAAAAAAAAAAAGTTTTGTTTTGACGCAAGATGGAGAACTTTCACGCTCACACTCATACTTGGGGCCAATTTAGACTGTCCAATCAGCCTAGCATGCATGTTTTTGGGATGTGGGAGGAAACCGGAGTACCCGGAGAACAACCTACGTAAGCCCAGGGAGAACATGCAAACTCCACACAGGAAGGTCCGAACCTAGGGTTAAACCCTCGAGCTCAAAATTGTGAGGCTGAGACAAAAACAGGACACTTCAATGTTGTAGTTAATTCTATCTATTCTATTCTGCATAACTACTTACAGTTCAATTTCAACAAATCCTTTGTCGCATCCTCTTTTCACATAGCCCCCAACCTAAAGGACAAAAAAATAAAGGTTTTAGTTGATACACATTTTTACTCAAAATGAGTTTTACATAACACTGGCATGGCTTTCACAATGAATTGAAGCAAAGTGTCAGCATTTGTTCATTGTGAATAACACAAATAGCAGCCGTGACTTTTGACCTTATCGTTTCTATCCAAGAGGGTGATCTTGCCTGCCAGGCTCAGGCAGATGGCACAGACAATGCTGGACTTGCCGGTTCCGTTCGCTCCAATAACTATGTTTAAGTTGTGTCCGGGATGAACCGTGGTATAATCATAAGTCCTGTAGGTGCAAAAATATAAAGTTAAAGGATCACAGCATTTAATGGTTTTTAATTAAAGCAGTACAATAAACTTTTTTTCTTATTTTATTTTTGAAAATCCTGTCTACCTGTTTAAAGTTAAGATTAAGGTTGGTGGAGGCATGTTCTCCAAACCTCAACATCTTCTTAAAATTGTTGTGTAAAAGGTTTTTATTTCTAGTGTAATGTTTAGTTTAGTTTTTTTTGGGAACGATGAAACTTGATTCAAAATAAGTTCGTTATAAAATGTGCAAACTGTATTCTGAAGTGTGTGTTAATTACAAAGATTAAACACTGTGAACTCTCACGACATTATTATCAATGTCATCAACGTAAATCGCTATTACAGCACCAGGAAATGTTTTTGTTATTCCGTTTTGTCAATTTTACCATTGAAGCCATTCTGACTTGTTGTAGTATGAGGTTCAGAAGGAGAAACTTACAGGAAGTTTTTCATTGTGATCCGGAGCACGACACCCTCCACAATAACACCTTCAGTCCCGTGTTGACTCGGCTGGCTGCCCGTCAACACGCTGGCGGCTGAGCTTTGGGCACCATGACTTTTTCGAATTCTTTTGGTTGGAAGTGCCATTATGATTGCAGGGAAAGACTATCCGTCACCATGCTTTGGTCTGGGCGCGTTTCTTTATTCTTCGCTTGATTATAAGTGCTTGTCAGACGAGACTGGGGAGCGTTGCTGCCCTCTATTGAGTAGAGTGTGAACAAGATATTTCTGTTCTACGTGGAGAATCATCAGGAAAAAAGGAAAAAGTAATAGATACAACATACAACTTGTACTTTTTGCAACTTTTAGACTCGTTTGATGTAAAACAACGTTTATAGTATAGAATTTAAAAAAGACCTAAAAATAATAATTTTGGGGGGGCGATTTTGCAAACGTTATTGTGTTCGGCACAGTATTAATCGCTAATAACTTTATTGGATGATATGTTGCCGAGTGCAACAAGTTAGCAGAAAAAGCTCCTCATTTCCCTTGGAGGTGGAAATTAATTTTGGGCAAAAGAATGTTTAGAATCTAAACTTGTTCAGTAGGTTAATTTTCTAATGTAGGATAAATACCTTGCACCCTTCCACCGAGTGAGAGTTTGGCAGTCAAAATGACTGAAAGAAAAATATATATATCAGAAAAGATATCTATTATCCCATATTTATATTCTCTACACTATGATATCTAATATAAGAAAGAATATATTTTGGTGTGTGGAAAGATATATATTTTTATGCCAAGTACCCAAAAAACACACTATGTAACACATCCTGAACACAATGTATAGTAATTTAGTTCACTGATGGGTTGGCGTGCAAATGTTTCTCTTAGTATGACTGTAAATATTTTCTGAGTAACAAATAAAACCAAATAGTATATGCTGGTTGATCATTTATTGATGCTTAATGCATTGGGAGAGTAGACTAATATTCCGTGATTCTGCGGAAGGACCCTACGCCGGGAGAGGAGGCCGCCCAATCAGCGTGCTGCCGGTACTCGCCCTGCTCCACAAGGTACTGGTGGCCCCTGTAGTTGGGGAGGTCGTAGAACACCCAAGCACCATCGGTTACCACGCAGGAGTAAGCCTCGCGAAACTTGTAGGTGTCGTACACCGAGGGGCAATCCTCGGTGCATTCCACCATCTGGCCCCCAAAGTTTGGCCTCTCGTACAGCCTCAGCTTCCAGTTGCCGTAAACCTGAGAGCAGGAAATTTAGATATAGTAATTTCACCTACACCTTACATACATGCTAGCCCAGTAAAAATACAACAAAGTGAGAACAATTTCCAAGGGCAAAGATCATCCTTTAGTAGACCTACTGGATCCTTCAGACTAGCTATAAATTCCCATTGACAGAACCTTTCTCAAGCTTTAAAGAACACTAATCCCATTAGCGTTGAATACAATTCTCTTTCTTCAATGATGATGAATAGTTAGGGCTAAAATGTAATTTTAGGTGACAATAGGCATATCAGTGAAAACTCTTACGTTCTTGATGGTACGGCATGATTTGACACTGTCACTGAAGGCCATCCACTGCTGGTTGTCGGCGTACTCGCCCGGGTACAGGATGTACTGGAAGCCCTTGTAGTTGGGTCTTTCATAAATCCCCCAAACACCGCTCTCCACCTTGATGGAGCTGCAGCGGGTGAAGTATGAGTGCAGGTCCACGCAGTCACTGCTGCAGTTGTAGCAGCGTCCCTGGAATTTCTTCTCCTCGTAGAAGGTGATCTTTGACAAAGAAAGCAAAGTGAGGCTTTGAGTCAAGTGACTGGCACGAGCTATAAGAATTTCTCAATATTCTACCCATGCGCCAAAATAGTCCTCCTCATGAGGATACAAGAATATGGATACAGCAGCCGACTAGCAATATATCAACTATGAATGTTTAAATAGTATAGTGTTGGAATGAGTTTCATCTCACCTTCCCCATGTTGATGCTCGGCAAAGGTTGGTCCTTACTGAAGCCCGTCAAAGTATTTATCGATAAACAAAATGTGCAGAGTGAGGGGGAGCCTTTGATACCCAGATGAGGTGGATTTACATATCAGCAAAGTGAGTCAGCGCCATTTGATGGGCCTTTGTTCAACTGTGATGATGGGGTCCTATCAAATGTGTGCTGGAACAGTGGGGGCAGCAGCACCCCTTGATACAGGACGGGGAGGGTGGGAATCAAATCTTTTGTTTTCAGTGTACTAGTCACACGAGGACTGGCAGGCAATGGGGTTCAACAAAAATGAACTAGAAGCTACAAACTTGCCTCAAACACCGCTTGTGGATGCTGAGAAATGCTGCAGACGAGCCAAATCGGGCGTAACTGATAATACCAAACATAATACACAGTACTTGCTGTACATCCCATAAGGAGGATGTGAAAGCAATTTCATTGGACCACTTGCAATTATCTAGTTTACAGTCCATCTTGTTTCTTTTGTTACCCTTTTAGAAAAAGGTAACAGAAAATCTGAACTTCTATTATATACTTCCCTTCATCCATTTTTAACATTGCCTATACTGGTCAGGGCAACAGGGGTGCTAGAGACCATCGCAGATGAATGGTGAGAAAGGTGAACGACAGCACAAACTGATCACCCATTAGTCGCAAGGCATATATACAGAAGGGGCACGACCATTCACACTTGACTGCTTGTATGTCAAAGTATACATAAAAAGTCATAAATTAATGTCAATGTATTTACAAAAGCATGAACAGTTAGCCAGTCAATGTCAGAACACCTTCTGGTTGAACCTGACCAGTTTCAGACCTCAAACCTTTCAGAACTAAATTAAGTCCTAGGTCTCCTATGTCTCATAGAATGGTATAATAAGAACGGGAGTTCAGTGATAGGTAGTATTTCAGCTTGCTTTATTCAACAAATGAGAGATGAAGCTAACAGGAGTCCATGATGCGTCGGATGGAACTCAGTCTGAGGATGTTGCTGGCTCCCAACTCGCGGAGGTTGCGGTGCTCGCCAGGCTTCAGGTAGAGCATCCGTCCCCGGAAGTTGGGCTGTTCAAACATCAGCCAATGGCCTTCCATCACATTGCAGGACTGGCAGTCGGACATGCGCAGACGGTCCACGTTGTCGCAGTCGTCGGTCAGCTCGTGCATCTGGCCTCCAAAGTTCTCCTTCTCGTAGATTCTCACTCGGAACGGTCCTCTATGCTGTGAGTTGATAAACAGATCCAAACAAGCAATGAACGGGAATGCAAAAAGCGTAACTTTAAAGGCCCTCGGTGTTCCAAAGCAACAAAACCCAAGTATATTATTCAATTGGTAGATTTTTACACTACAAGGGTAGAAATAAAAGGTATCTCTACTTTTGACTTTTTACAATGTAAAAGAAGCAGTTTTTCTTTTGCGGAAATTATGGGATCCTGAAAAAATGATATAAATGAAATGAGAAGGACCTTCTACTTTAAATATTTGGGTTTCCACACCAGTAACTAAGAAAGATTGCTACAAACTTCTGTAGGTTAGGTTATCAAACATGCTATTGTTTATAACTGTGTAAAGATCGTATTTCACGCTCTACTTTTTCAATGTGAGTTAGCATAGGAATTAAATCAGTACTTCTACTTTTACCTGATGTGTTTATTAATACAGGCTTCTGCCAGCCAATCAATCAAATGACTAAATAACCAATCCAAACCTTTGACGAATTAACGAGTAACCGAGTAATCAGCGGCTCAACCAACAACCCAAGGGAGCAATCATGGATTGAGCCTTCAATTAACCCCCTCTGAAGGATTTCCAACCGGTGGTTACTTTCAAAAATTCTAGCTGATGGCTTCGTCGAGTCTTGCGGGCACCTACCAAAGGGATCATCCGAGAAGATCTGATGCAGTCACTCATATTGACACCCATCAGACGCTGGCTGTCCGGATACTCGCCCCTTCTGACCAGCACCTGGTGACCCTTAAAGTTGGGCTTCTCGTAGACCATGAAGAGGCCGCTCTCCACTCGGCAGGAGTTGCACCTGCTCAGGTAGGTGGTCAACTCGGAGCAGTCGCTGCTGGTCTCGTAGGAGCGACCCTGGAAGTTGCGGTCCTCGTAGAAGATGATCTGTCAAACAAGGAGATTTGTGAGCGGAAAGTCGTCCGTTGGAGCCATTGCCTGATGGTTTGTGCTTCACCGTTTCCCACTTACCCTTCCCATGGTCATGATATTTGTGTGATACCTGCAGATGTACAATTTGGCCTTCAAGCGTGCTCCCTTTTTATATATCTCACAGGCCTAATTCTAAAGCCCTGCAGTCATCACTTTATATTGTGTGCCAGCTTGTATCACTATAGGGTGACATTCTGTACTGTACTGTATGTCAGAATGTGGCTATTGTTCCAATCGGAGGTTTAATGCTGCAAAAATCAACTATGGAGATCAATGTGGTGGCCTGACACAAAAGGCCCCAAACCAGCTGGAAACTCCTCCATAGAGGTTACGTTGTACAGTTGGGAAGAGGTCATCTGAGGAGCGTGGAGCTTCTGTGATGAGCTTGCATTCCCTCTCCAAAATGCAGCCCGCATACAATAACAGCTACCGCGGTCGTCAAAAGAATGTGGGCCCACTGCAATTTCAACGAGTCATGAGGTTTCAAACAAAGGTGCTCAAGGGTGTCTGAAGCCGAGGGTCACTATAAAAGGGGCTCAGTTGTTGGCATGGTTGCAACAAGTACAGGCGTCATCATGGGAAAGGTAACAGCCGTCTCCTCTTCCTTGATCGCACCTTGATCTTAATCAACTGATCAAGGACTTGTTTCCCATCATTGTTTCTTCCTGCAGATCACATTGTTTGAGGAGAAGAACTTCCAGGGTCGCTCTTACGAGTGCACCAGCGACTGCTCCGATATCCACCTGCACCTGAGCCGATGCAGCTCCTGCCGGGTGGAGAATGGCTGCTTCGTTCTTTACGACCGCTCCAACTTCATCGGAAACCAGGTTTTCCTGAAGAGAGGCGAATACCCTGACCTGATGCGTGTCGGGAGCATGACGGGCGTCGGGGCGGTGGTGATGGACACCGTTCGCTCTTGCCGTCTGATCCCCATGGTAAGAGCACTTCCCCAGGGCTTGCGTTTTCGACACGGGTTGGACCAATTATCACAACTTTCCAATGCACAACAGCACAGGGGACAGTTCCGGGTGAAAATCTACGAGCTGGAGAATTTCGGGGGCCAGATGCAAGAGCTGCTTGAGGACTGCGAGTCCCTGCAGGACCGCCTGTACATGTCCGACTGCCAGTCCTGCAACGTGACGGAGGGCCACTGGCTGCTGTTTGAGCAACCCAACTTCCGTGGCCGCGTGATATACGTGAGACCTGGGGAGCACAGGAGCCTGCGGGAGAGCAGCCTGAGCAACGTTATGAAGATCAGCTCCATTAGACGTATCATGGATATGTGCTGATTACCATTCATGTTGAAATAAATTCAAAAATGAAAACCTCGAGCCTTATTTGGATGCGACTGTTCTTTCATTGTGTGGCTTAAAAAATCAATCGAGTTCAGACCCATATGGACAGTCATTATCAGATCTATTATCTTAGATCACCCAAAGTCCATATTGTTCACTGTTACAGATCTTAAATCCCCTATGTGTTTGGAGCAAGGTCTTCTGAGCGCAATGCAGCGATGTGTGTAAAGAAATTTAGGATTCTGTATTGTTACAAAAATAAGATTTGCCGATGAGGCTATACAATATATCGGGATTTATGATTTTAAGACAAGCTTCATATTTGTAAATGGACTTTAGGATGATTTAGAATGAATAATTCTCAAATACCAATTAGACATATCCTTGCTTTTATTTTTCGGTTCTGTTTTGTTCTCCGTGCAAAACACGGCGTCATCACTTTGCGTTGTGCGCTGTTGTTCTCGTGAAGCCGTGCCCTGAGTCGCCGTCACAATGGATTCTAAATGAACAAAAGCAAGCCTGAATAAAAAAAAAAAAAAAAAAAGATGTTGCGCTGACGCACAGAATTCAAAAACTGCCCAATGTGATAGACCATTGTAAAAAACTGCTGCTGCTTGGTGAGCAGTCCTCTGTTTTTTTCCCCACTAGATGAAATTATATTATCAATATAAAATACAGTTTTGTGCATACTTTATGCTGTGATGATAATAATAATAATAATAATAATAATAATAATAACAATAATAATAATAATACATAAACTTCCTAATAAAGTTAGAACTTTGCGGCCAATTCCGTTATTTTTTCCATTTAATTAGGAAAAGCCTAACACTACACAGATGTTAGTGTCTAGATAATTGTGATTAAAAAGTGAATATACACACTGAAGTGAAAACGTCCATTTTTTCCCATTTAAAAAGATGTTTACAAAAAAGTCAGAGATATTGATTTTTAACCTATTCCGGGACTACGCACATGTTGACAAAAACTTGGAAAAAGTGTGTTCTCATTGCACTTCTTGGAGAGCTTGCTTCCAGATATGTTTTTATCAGTGGTGTGCCGTCAGGGCCTTCAAGGCCTTCTCTGCTGGCCTAAGAAATATCTGAATCACAGACTGATTTTAATTATGTTTTGTCCATGAAATAATTCCAAATTGCCTGTTAGCTTCCTTTCATTGCTTTTCCCCCTGGTTGCACTGCTTCCAGATGTGTGTTTTCATATTGAAGCATTTAACCAATCACATTTCAGCCATTATTTGTTGCCAGGGTCAGAAATCTGCCTCAAGGCCTTCACAATCAGTTCTGCAGGCTCTGCTCCATTAAACAAGCATCAATAAGACTTGCTTTAACCAATCAGAATTTGATTTGGTGACACCAAGGCCTTCTCGGAGGCGTAGGGATACGTCATTGCCTTCTTGACGGCGTAGGGATACGTCATCGCTTTCAGCAACTATGATTGGCTAGTGATAGAGTGGACGAGCCAGAGCTACCAAACTGTATCTGGAGCGACCTGCACAAGCAAATATATTGTTGTGTTGATTTAAAGCCATTTTAAAGACAGACTTTTCAAGAAAAAAAACTGGACATCATTAAGAAAGGTCAGACAACTCCAAAGCAAGCAAGCCTGTCACAACCGGGAACGAACATTTCCAGCACTAAACCGAATAAAAACGTATGCCAGAAATATGACAGGACAGGCTCGACTTTCAGCGTTAGCTTCGATGGCGATAGAAAAGGAGGAAAGAAAGGAGGATGGATATTGTGCACAGTTAAAAAGGATTTTTGGTGAGTAAAATATGGCTATATTCCTAAAAAATATTTCAATTGTATGAGATTCTTATTGAGGATTTTTTATGTGTCGCAGCTGTAGCTGCAGTGGAGGTTTTATAGCCATAAAATAGTTTTTGAGGGTTGGATTGATTCCAATAGCTGAAGGCGTGACTAGAAAATTCACGGACAGCCACTGGTTTTTATACAACAGGTCAGTCTGAATATTGGATTGGATTGGATAACTTTATTCATCCCGTATTCGGGAAATTTCATTGTGACAGTAGCAAGAGGGTGAGAATGCAGATACAGGAAAGGCATAGTTACACATAGTCACAAGTTAAACAATACAGTCGCAAAGGCCGCAGAACAACAAAGTACAAAGTATATGGGATCATTAGGAATCACCAAATCAAATCATTATGACAGAAAAGCAGCAAAAACACAAAACGAGCAAGAGCGGACGGAGCTACCGCCACCGGCTGCCAATTGACCGGCGCCATCTTGGTTGCGGTAGCAAAAACGGATACAGACTCAAGAAAAAGACGTTGTAGAGTTGGATAAAGCTGGAACCACACACAGGAACTCTTCCACAAGATGGGGAACTTCTGCAGACTGTGACTGAGGTAGAGAATATGCAGTCACTCTTCCAAGCTTATCCGCACAGTTCCTCAGTAGTCTGGAGCTGAAGAATCAACAGTAGCAGAGTAGAACCCCTCGACTCCGTTTCCGGCCTGGTAAGCGCCGACAGCTCGTCCATCTTATCCCATGATGGAATGGTTGGTCTGAAGTGTCGCTTCTTCTCCCGGCACTTTTGTCCAGCTCCGAATTTCCAGCGGCATTGAGGTGTTGCTTCTTCTGCTGCGTATTGTAACAGCTAGTCCCATGTGTATGACAGCGTAGGCATGGCTGAATGGTTCCAAAAAAGAAGTAGCAGAAAGAAGCCAGGCTAACAGAACAAAGAAAGTTGTAAAAACATTAAAGTAAAAAGTATAAAGTACAAAGTAAAGTAAAAAGGAATGTATTAAGAAATATTAAAATGTAATTTAAAAAAAGATAGAAAGGCTGTATAACACGAAAAACAAAGCAGAGTGGACAGAGCTACTGCCACTGGCTGCCGTGTGACGGCGCCATCTTGGCAATTGTGCATCTTTTATTCAGCTTTTTTTCTTGAGCTTAGTAATTGAACTGAATCTTCCATGATGCTTATCCTCGTGAGAGTTACAGAAGTGATGGAACCTATCTAGCTAACTCCGGCAGTAGGTGGGGTACACCCTGAGTTGGTTGCCAGCCAATCACAAAGCACAATCAGACAAGCAATAATTCATTCACACATGATTTAGAGTGCTTAATTCAAGATGTATTTGTAAAATGGTATCTGGCTTCTGAGTTTTCCCTCTGGGGGTTAATAAAGTATTTTACTATTTACACAGACCTTATTATTTTTGTTTTATTGCTACAAAAAATATTATATGTAAATATCCATTTATCTGTGTATATTTCTGAAATTCCACAATCTAATTACTAGTCATTTTGCAAAGTCCCGACTATGGATCATGGATCCTAGTTTGAGAACCAGCTACTGAAGGTACTATATTTTTTTCCCTTGCAGATTGGAGAGGGAAAATGACTCTCACAACACCCCACATTACAAAATAAAATTTGGAATCTTTCAAAGACATCTGACAATTGAAAGAAAATCGTGATTCGATTTACGCCCTTATTTGCATCTGAACCTGCTCAACCTCAAATGTTTACTGTATACGAGCTCATGCAATTTATGTAGCAGGGTGTCTGTAAATCAGAGGTGGGTGCTAATTATATTATATTAGATTATATAATTTTATTCAACCCGTATTTGGGAAATTTCACAGTCACAGTAGCAAAAGGGTGAGAATACTGTGGATTGCCGACATCTTTTATTTTTTGTGGCTCTCCATTCCCATTTGGATTCAGGCAGATTGCGCATTTTGCAGAGGGTTTACAAGCGGCTCTAGCTAGCAGTTGTATCTTTTAGCCGAGCAATTAATAATTAAGTCTGAATCCGGTTCTCCAAAACAAATCTGAATTTGCTTTGAAGGGTGTTTCAGATTGTTTAGTGGAAATCAACATATGGTATATTTGAATGCAACGCCAGGCTCTTCTACTTGTACTATATAAATAGAATGTCATCTAGAGGAATACCGTATAAATCAAGCTAGTGTATATATCCACATTGAACATGCTTTAGCAAAGGAAAAGCAAAAAGCTCCACAAAACTCACCAAGTACAAAAATATGTATTGTTTGGGAGAAAGTGCTGACCAGCTTTGGCATTGTCAGAAGATACAATGACACAGGTCAACGACGGGTTATAAAGGGCTAGAAGCGCTGGCTAAAGTGTGACCGGGTCAGTGACACAATGGGCAAGGTAAGGATACTTGTGTTTGGTGGACATCTCTTCAGGTTATAACCCCAGTGAGGTCACATGATCCAGGCCAGATTACAGTCTGGATTTCCCTCATCTCTCCTTTCCCCCATCTGCCCCTAGATCATCTTTTACGAGGACAGAAATTTCCAGGGTCGCTCGTACGAGTGCAACACCGAATGTCCGGACCTGCACACGCACTTCAATCGCTGCAACTCTATCAGAGTGGAAAGCGGGGAATGGATGGTGTATGAGAAACCCAACTTTTCTGGTTACCAATACTTCCTAAAAAAAGGCGACTATGCCGACTACCAACGCTGGATGGGATTCAATGACTGCGTGAGATCCTGCCGCATGATTCCCAAGGTAAATCTCTGCGGCTTATACGTAAAACCATTGCAACATTTATTCAATATCCTGCTAGCGCTAAAAACCAGGCTACGTGTTAACGTGTCTATATATTGTGGAGAATTGAGTTTTGATCGTGTCGTAGACAAATGGCTGCCTTCTAGTCTAGGAACATACGAGTACAAGGGTTACAGTGATCATTCAGTTCTTTGATTGTCCCACAAATGAGAACAAACCACACCAGTCGAGTGGCTTCTACAATGGCTTCTTTATGAGTCTTAAATAACAGATAATGCCTTTTTCTCCACAGCTTCAAGGATCTCACAGACTGGTCATCTACGAGCGCCCTGACTTCAAAGGTCAAGCCATGGAGCTGACAGACGATTGCCCTTCATTGTACGATCGCTTCCATCGTCAAGAAATCCACTCTTGCCATGGTTTGGAAAGCCACTGGATCCTCTATGAGCATCCCCATTACAGGGGCCGCCAGTATCTGGTGCGTCCTGGGAAATACGCAAGCTTTCAGGAATGGGGGAGTCCCAATCCAAGGGTGGGTTCCATCAAACGAATTACCCTGTAGCAAATATGTCTGTGCATATTGTTGACATGAATGACTGGTAATAAACAACCATATATAAATACTACTTCATGAGTACTTTTGTGGTATTGTGGTAATTTCAAGTTTGAAAGTGCAGTCCTAACTGTTACCCGTTATGGATAGGTCACAGGTCCAAAGGTCATCAATAAAAAGCAACAATTATGAAATGAGTGCCTCTTGAGGCTAACAGTTTCACACAACATTCCAGCAACATTTTTAGACATCCACTTGAACCTGGGTACTAAAAAGAGCCTCACACGAGATTCACCTTTAATATTGTTAGCTGGATTTGGATGCACTTGCAACCAATGTGCATTAAATGGTGTTGTTAATCAGTGTGTCTAAAAATGAATTAAGCCATAAATACTAAAAACGACTGTACACGTTTTAAAATGATCTCTCTTCACCACTCCCCTCTAATGAACATTTTAAAAAATCGGATCAATACAGAAGGGATGTGCCAGGATTTTGTATTCAATACTTTTATTACATTTCACCCCATGTGCATGTCTCTGTTTGTACATGTCATATAAAAACACATCTGTACAACATTAACAAACTTAAACACAAGTGGGGGCGACCCATAAAAATAATTTGTCTTCCTTACAATTCCAGTAAATACGAATAACTAGCTTCAGAAAAAAATAAATTCCCGACACTTTTCCGACAATAAATTCATCAAATACCAGACAAAGAAGGGCGGGGATCAAACAGGATCTGACACAAATTGTGTCAACTTTATACACCATTTCTCTCATGTGCATGTATATCACAATTACGGTCAGTTTACACAAAAGAGAAGCCTGGAGAAAAGGTACTTTTCAGAAGCACCTTCACCCTGTCACAAGTAAACATATCATAGCACAAATGAGACCCTAACAGCGAATCCTGGAGAGGCTCTCAAGTGATGTCATCTGTATAGAAACATTCTTTCTGATCTGCTGGTGAAAGGAAAATTGTATCCACAACATTCCACAATAAATGGCTTGGTGTAGGTCATGCCCACTGGGAAAAGGACTAATCCTTGAGGTTACATCCCTCAGTCTCAGATGATGTCTTTAAGGCTTTTTTTGAAAATGTCTTCCTGTTCTCTTCACTAGACAAAATATAGCAGGGGGTCTCTGCTAGAAAAAGAGAACAGTCGAACACGATGGCTTCATGCTGCGTTCAGGAAAAATGCGAAACGACCTCGTTCGCACAGTTGCAACGAACTGCACTTGTCTCGAATTGAACATCTTTGGCAGCTTTGGGGACAAAGACCCATAAACCTTTAAGCGGGCGGAGCATAAACTCTTGAGCGTTTAAAAGATGGGCTAGCTAAGGTACAAAAAAAATGTAGAATGTTATTTTTAATTAGGATTGCTTGTAATTATTTGCTAATTGTTTGATAATCAATTTTGAATGTACCTTTAGGTTATTTTTATTAATAGTTGTGTCTCTTTTTAAAAATAGCTAACCTGAAAAATAATTTTAACATTACATTACATAATATTATTTCTATTTCATCTTTAATTCGTTCAGATATATGTTTAAAAAATCTTTTTTGTATTACAAATTTAAATGTGATAAAGAAATACAATAGTTCAGAATGAATATGTACATTACAATTAACCAATTGTAAGTGGACAAAAAGCTAAATGAATGCACCAAATCTTCCCGGTTTCTTATATAAATGCTTGGTGGTCCGATTAAAGAACAGAGTTGTCGTGTGAGGCCCTGAAGCCAACTTTTTCCACCCCTGATTTTGAGACTTTCTATTTTTACATCCAATCATCACAGGTGGAGGCCTCAGGGTTCCGTTCCCGGCACCCATGTGTTCGTTTGCCCAACTCCAGGGCTGAAATAAAACAGTCAAAATGTCACTCAGGGTCCATAATATTCCAGCTGTGTGTATACATATACGAAACCACAACAGTCAATGTCGGGTTGCCATGGTGACTATGCGAGCATCAAAATAAACAAACGCTTTATGCTCTCAGGTCATCTTTGACGCGTCAAGGACACCACAGACACACCATGTATCATCATGTTCAACCCTTTTTTTGGTCAAATTAATTGTCAGGTAAACAAGGACACCAATGGCGTCGAGAAGGTGCAGCGGCAAACATGATCGACTGGGGGACCTAAAAAACCCGCAGAGGGAATGATGCCAGCAAAAGAGCCCAACGGATGCCCTTGAGGAATGGGTGCGGGCTCCCCAAAACGATTACTGTCTCTCTACAAGAAAATGTGGCCATTGTCGCCATGACTGTTTTCGTCCTGGTGTCCAGCAGCAAGGCGTGGCCTAAAAAACTCCCACAAAAAGACCAGGTTTAAGAGTCAACTGTCATTAACAGATGATGTCAGCTCGCAGGAGAATAAATAAGTAAAAAAGAGAGCTCTTTCTCATGAATATCAATGAGAAGTAAGAGCTTAAGCGATCCAAGGAAAAAAATATTTTCCTCTTTTCTTCTTTGCAAACAGGTGTCTTTGTGTAAGCTCAATCCAAACGGAGAGTGCTCACGTCACGACGGATGACAGATACACCACCACCTCTTGCACGCGGCGCAAATAACAGGGAAGCCTTTTGATGCGCCAACGTACTATTCAGGGCTTCTGGGGACCAGGGGACAGAACCACAGGGGTTGACAGACCATCAACACTCAGTGCTGGGATGTGAATCTGGTTACTGCCATTTGTCGGGAACTGGATAAAACACAGACATTAACGGTCACACCAGTCCATTTGCAAATTGCAATCTAGTGCATGGTCCAATTCAGCTAAAAAGATGTCATTAAATGGTGTAACTTTAATGCAAGACAGCCGGCCGGCCAAGTAGGAATTTTTAACATTTAAAAATATATTTTCTTTTACACAACTTGTCACACCTGTGGTATAAACTATTAAGATAGGAAATTTGAGAAATAACCATTGCCAATAGGAAGTAATCCATGAAAGGGAGCGAAAACTGCAATGGCGAGTTAGTTACCTGGAAGGAAAGCTTAGCGGGAGAGCGAGGCGCAATGGGACTGAGCGTGCTCCAGAAGTGGATGGTTGAGGGAAGCGGGCTGGGAGTCAACAGGATGGGTGTCTGAAGGAGCACCAAATCAAGTGTGTCAGTGTCACGTGCGACGCTCCCGCACTCGCTCACAGGCGAGCTTTGTCCTACCAGCGCATGCGAGGTGATGACGGTGGGCGTCAGCGTGTTGGTGGCAGACCCGGGAGCTAGCAGACTGTTGACAGCAGCGTTGACCTGCCGGAGATGACGGGAAAGTGAGAGCTACAGTATGTGTTTGAGTAACATCACCGTCTAAATGGACGAGGGTGTTAACACCTTATCGAGGGACAGCCCCGGTGGAAGGGACGGTAGCTCCAAGCCTCGAGGCTTCTTCGGTTTGGGAGGAATGACATCTGAAGTGGAGTTTGGTGATGTCACCGCGGGTACTGACGAGTCTACAAAACACATGCATGCGGCATTTGTGAACCCCATGGTTTGGCATAATCTGTGAAGGTGTTGGTGGTGTTTTCTTTAAAATTTAATTTGGATGGTGTTGCTTTTTTTTGTGAGGAATTTACACTATTTATTTGTACTACTTCTGTCAAATTGGTATTAGATAGTGGTTAGAAGAAAACATTCTGAGAAAAAAATGCTTGTTTGATAATTTCGTACCTGTTTGTGTGTTCTTTTTTTCTTCCTCTTGTCTCCCCTGCCGGGGCTGGACACTCGGTGGGGGCGTGGCATCAACAACGGTGATTGACGTCTGTGGGTCACCCGTGCCGCAAATGAGTTGAGGAAGCTGACCAAGGTAAATAAGATGTGCAGATACTCAGCTCGGGACGTCATTTGTTGTCAGTCATAATCATTATTGTAAAAAGAAATATCCGTCTGCGTAAAAGTAATGAGTATTCATTATACAAGTGGTACTATTAGGATGAATTTACTGAAAATATTCAGCTTTCTCATGCTATTGTAATCATATGAGCAGAAACTATATTCACAATCTGGCAAACTCCATCTTATTGCAAAGTCGTGTATACAACACGGGCATCCTAAGTTTTCGCTTGCGATTTAAAGAACGGCTCGCATCTTCAAGGATTCTTATCATAAGGTACCGATGTAATTTTGTAGAGGATGCTCTCACCTCCTCCCCCTGTTTATCCTCTATCGTCACAATCTCCATGAGCGCCTCCTCTGACAGCTGGGTCTCCTCCTTGATGAAGATGGGCAACAGGGGCGGGCGGGCTAAGGGTGGGACAATAGAGGATGGAGTGGACGATACGGTGCCGCGTTGCTGCTGCTGCGAAGGAGCAGGGTTGATGATGACCAAGACGGGCTGAGGGGGAGTCGGTTGAGGAGCAAAGCCAGTGACGTTGGCCAATCCTCCCCCGTCCTCCTGCGGTGGTGTTTGGGGGCTGAGGGTCGAGTGCAGAGGCTGGACGGGACTCACAGAGCCCCCGACGGGTGTTAGTGGAAGGAGGGGGTTAAGCGAGGATGAGTCCCTGATGCTGGTGAGGTAAATGGGGCGATGGTCGCTTAGAGGTGGCGCAGGGGGATTCTGAGACACACACACACACGGGACATCCTGTCAGCACGTCTTTGAAGAGACACAAACCCTTCTTGAAGCATGCTTTTTTATGGTGAGGGGGCCTAACACTGACCTGTGACTGGCCGGGAGGGTTGCCAACTGTCTGGGGGCTAACCACGGGAGTCGGACACGGGGACGGATGAGCAACGATCACCTGGCGAGCTGGATCACTGACCACTGATGGAGAGGAAACCTGCAAGGAGGAGGAGAATTAGGAGCGCAGCGTTCAGGATTCCAGCGCTAATCTTTCGTACCTCTCTGGGTGCACGGTCTAGCTTGGGGACGGGTTCAAGCAGCAATTCCGCTTTGATGGGCCGAGGGTTTGGCGCGGCCTGAAGAGATTGGATGGTGAAGGTGGAGTAGAGGCCAGACTTCATGTAGTCGTTTCGAGAACTCTTCTGCGAGTTCCCGAGCGACGACTTCTGACAATGAATTAAAAAATCAATCCATCAAGTGAATCATATGCAATTGAGTTGGATCAATGTGTCTGCACTCACCTGTGCTATGTTATTGGACAGACAGTTTTTTGATTGGATGCTGGCATCTGGGTTGTCTCGCCTCTGGCCGTCTTCAGGGATTTGAGTCCCATCGGGCAGGGATGGGTCAGGCTGGCTCACAAACCTGTACACGAATTTCTGTCCACTCACCTTCTTGATGATGTTCTGGAAAAACACAGACTTATAAATGTAAGTAATTAACAAAGTATAAACAAAGCTTATTTCAGAGTCTATTTGCAACCCCAGGGAGAACACGCAAACTCCACACAGGATCTCAGAACTGTAAGGCCGATGCACTAACCACTTGAGCATCAGGCCACCTATTATGATGCAGTAAACCCTCGATTTTCACGTTTTCACTTATCGCGAATTCACTACTTCTGGATTTGTTTTCATTATTAATTATAAAAAATAAAAAATAAATTATTTTTTTCAAGTTCATAAAAATGTGAAAATCCACGCTGAAACTTGTAAGCGGAAACCACTCTTGCTACTAGGTCACAGCACTGAAAGAAAAAAATAGTTATAATAGGGGTGACCCTACTTCGCAATGTTTCGATTATCGTGACCATGTCTGGTCTACATTAACCGCGATATTCGAAGGAATACTGTATATCTTTTTTTTTGCATTAAACCGATAATTATTGTGTTATCTTAACTCAGTAACTGCCATAGAAAGAGATCATGTTTCACTGCGATTGACAGCGAAAGATATCCAAAACAATTTGACTGGGAGCGGGGAGCAAATTTGCTCCTTAAAATGAAAAAGTAACTCTTCAAAGAAAACGTTATTTGGACCCTTTTATGAGATTAATACCTTATCATAGTAATATCTGAGAGCGCGGCTTAGTTTGTCGTAGTTCATGTTGTGTTTGTTCTTGCGCAGCCCCCACAGTCGAGCCACTTCTTCGGCGTCTAGAAGCTTGAACTCGCCATCCTCGCCGGTCCACGAGATCAAGTGACGCTGGCGCTGGTCATCGAGCAGGTGGAGCAAGAACTGCCAGAGCGTGATGGATGGGTCCATGGCTGACAGGGCAAAAATCCAACACAGATTGCTAGATGAATCATTACCTCAAATAGTCTCTCAAAAGAATTATCATCATTATTTCGTCACATGCTGACACATGCAAATGAGCTTCACTGTCGTTGGCTTATGCAACAAAACCATCATCTTGGAAAGCATCACCATAGCGACCAGTAACTATGGAGACAAGAGTGGAGCTGCTCTGCTCCACGGCACTTCAGCAGCAGTGTGACATGGATGCCTACCACGCCCCTTATATTATGACTGCATCAATGCCATCAATTTACAATGTCCACACCAGGCATGCACACCATATGTAAGGCCCATGTTTATAAAGTTCTGCTGTACAAAGCTAAGCATTTAGTTCCCCCTTGTAGTCACACATCAATAATAATACGGCCACACATCAGGCCGTTATGTTTTTGTGCCAAAAGAAAATGCAGCGGACAGCATGAAGCCCAAAAAAATTATTTCAAAGACTTTACAGCCCAATCATCCTGACAACCCCTTTGAGTTTTTTTTAAATTTTTAGCAAAAAGATGCTGAATATTTGCAACAATCGTGGACTATGATGCTAAAAGTGCTTGCTGGTTTACTGTAATAAGTAAACCAGCGAGCATTGATAGCGTCATATAAAGTGACATACTAAAAAAATGGATGCACTTGAAGTCTTTTTTCCTCAGATAAAAATGTTAAATGTTGAATATTTCAATAAAGTTACTCTTTATTGGTCTCCAATACTATTTTCTTTAATTTTAACAAGGACACAATCTTTTGCAGAGGTGTACATAGAATTGAAACGAAAATGCTATTTTTTTGTGTTAAGGGCGCAAAAAGTTTAATTCTTCCTTGGGGGATTTCGCAACAGAAAATAATTGAGAAGCACTGAACTTCACTGACATGTGCTTTTCAGCACTGCTTTGTCAGCGTAAGAATATGACGCAGTATACAATTCAATGAAACATGACTTTATGATAGTCACAGGAATATGACAATACATTGTATACTATGTGATTGCTACAGGCACTGATAGTACTTGAAGCCTGAAATAGGGTTAATGTAGGGCCTGTCATGTTAGAGGAATATTACGCAACGGCATCAAAGTCTTGAAGCTCTGTGTTCTAGTGCCTTATCACACGAGTATACTAGGAGTATTGCACTGTTCTGTGGTCCCAAAGGTGAAAAATGGGTAGCAGCCATCGTCATGGCAACAACGAAGTAAAGATGAAAGTTCTTAGCTTCCTTGCGTTAGATGAATCCTGCACTCCCATAATGCCTTGCCGACATCACACTCAGGCACAAGGCGATAAAAGCACAGTGACGACACTTTTTACACACAAAAAGACGCACACACGCCTCCTCACCGTTGATGAGCGGATTGGAGTCCATGTCAAATCGCTCTGCTTGTTGTTGTTGTTCTTACGTGGCCACCAGTCGCCTCAAAGCTCATCCATGTTGTAACGTGTCGTTCCTCTTCTTCTGTTTGTTTGCGTGCGTGTATTTGTACGCGTGTCCGAGTTTGCGGCTGTCAGAGCGGCAGCGTGTCCGCGGACTTGCGGATGTTATGTAAGCGCTCCGAGGCACCGCTACTGGGCTCCGCAGCGTCCATGCTAACACCCAAACTCCAAAAAATCTCAAAGTTAACAAACAAAAAATCAACAGAAACACGAAAAACTACGACGAACTCACTCCCAAAACAAACAAAATTACGCGTGCAGGTATTTCCCGATCGAATGGACGTCCGTGTTCACTTAAGTAGGTTTGCGTGCGGACGTCGATCGAGTTGTTTTCTTCTGCGTGTTGCTATGCTATGCTAAACTAGCCACACATCCGAAAGTCTCCTTTCCCGACGGATCTTGATCTATATCTTTAAATCCAATTAAAGTGTTATTTAAGAGGGCGGCTCAGCAACGTTCGATTTCCTCGGAGTTTAGTCACGTGTTTGCCTATTGTACAAGCGCTTAGCCTTTTAGCATTAGCTATAATGACAGCTCTACCAGCAGAGAGTCCCCCGCCTCCCGCGTGTGCGTCAAACCACCGACGCCACTCGACTGCGGGGGCTGCGGCCTCTGAGCTCACCTCCGAGATCCGCCAAAACTCTTCCCCAAAGGCGTGGGAAAGTAGTATGTAAAAACGTCCTGGGCGCTTCCAGACTGAAAACTAATCTAACAAACGACGATTTGTTTTGGTTTTGTCCTTCTTCCGGTTTGGACTAAAGCCTCAGCTTCACTACTTTTTTACCTGCATCAAAGCCCGTGGATTCAAACGTTTGCGTTTCCACTTTTAGCTTTTCAGAGTAAAAGCCTTGTTGCAACAGAAAGCTTCCGCAGTATTATTTTTTGTAGCACTGCCGTGTTTTGTTCATTCATTCATTTTCAGAATGGCTTTATCCTCATTAGGGTCGCGGGGGGTGCTGGAGCCTATTCCAGCTGACTCCAGGCCAGAGGCGGGGGACACCCTGAATCGGTGCCCAGCCGATCACAGGGCACAGACAACCATTCGTGCTCACACTCGTACCTAGGGGGAATTTAGGGTGTTCAAAAGGCCTGCATGCATGTTTTTGGGATGTCGGGGGCAGAGTACCTGGAGAAAACCCACACAAGCCCCAGGAGAACATGCAAACTCCCCATAGGAAGGCCCAGACCTGGGATAGAACTCTTGATCTCAAAATTGTGGGGCGGACACGGTTTAAAAATCAGACAAAACAAAGCTTTTTTGATAACGAAACAAAAAACAATCTCGGCAGTTTCCTTCCTCTACTTACATAGAGTCCCTACAACAAAGGAAAAGTTAGCTAGCAGTTTTCTTTTGCATTTTATTTCACAGATGTTGTAACACAACTTACATCCAACAACATAGAACATATTCATGTCATTTCACAGGTTCTGTATTATGCACATCATTTGAGAAAAATGACATCATAATTTATTTAAACATAAGTACCACACAGAGTGTCGGTTACCTGCCAAGTTACAAAATTAAATGTAAGCAAGCAGCAGCATTACATTTATTCAAACCTATTGTTTCTCTGCTCCTTTTGGACACTGTGCTGATTCAGCTTTGTGTCATCACTTGAAATTCAGAGGAACACTTTCTTCATGTTGCACCCATCCATAAAGTCAGTTCAGATATGGACTTAGCAAGAATTGATGATAATTCATAATATCTGGTCTTAAGAATTAAAGAACCACAAAATAATCAAGGTCATCTTCTTGACCGCGTGATTCCTGGACTTGGTTGCTCCTCAGGAGGGAACAAAAAAGGGAAGCGTCTAGAAGACTTCTCTTCTGCTGCGTTCTGGCATGTCCACCAGGCCCTGAAGTTCTCGCAGACCCTGAAGGGCAATAAGACAGCCAAAGTCAACAGTGCTGTGCCCAGTTACATTACTGATCCCAATTAATCTAAGCCTTCAATTTTAATGCAGGAGACTAAACAAATGTGCAGCCCCAACTCTCAATACAGAGTCAGTTTTACTGTTGGATATCATCAGTAGCTGTGTATCTATTTTCATATAAAAAATGTAGAGGCAAATGTTTTAATAGCAAGACACATTAGAAAGAAATTAGGTATAGTGATATTAGCCATTCTCTGGAATAGATTTTCAAGAACAACAAAAACACGATGCTCCTTTGAAACTATAATGTTTTTTTTCATTGATTCAGCCAGGACCTTTGAACTTGGAGTGGGGTAAGAGAGCAGGCTTGAGAGTGAAACCATTTGCATACGCTTGTTCTTATGAAAGCTATTCATATTGCTTTTCTGTGTATTCATGATGATGGTGATGAAACTCACCTCCAGTACTAGGCGGATGTTTGCTTTAATTGTGGCACAGTCGTGAGTCAGCTGATCTGTGAAACTGAAACACACACAAGCAAAATTAGCATGGGGAGCATTTCACACTGGATTTCTTTTTTGGGGTCAGCTACACTACTGATTTCCTGAAAATTGAGTCTTCACTGACGTTGTGAGTTGACTGGTCTTTTTGTCGATGAAGCGAAGAGCTTCAGCGTGCTCCATCTCCACAAAGAAGCCAAAGCCCACCAACACGAAGATCTTGGATGAGTCCTCTCTGTGGAGATGAGGCCATTTAACATAGTGTTGTAAGATATTGATTTTCACTCTGCTCGTGTATGGATACAAAAGTGATAAAGTCACACAGCAGAGTACACTATAAGAAGAAATTGTGACATCAACACACATACACACACACAACATTTATGTGAAATACTTTTGAAAGAGTTAGTCGTTTTATACTTGCAGTAGTACCATTTCAGTACTGGTATCAAGGTACTTTATGCATGTACTGTACTAAAATCAGAATTTTGGAAACATGACACACTAATGGAGATGCAAAGCTGTACTAAAGGCAGAATTCTTATTACTATTAGTAAAGTATATGGGAGGAATGTACGTGCTTACACTTTAGCCTGAGCATAGAAGTTGCATCCCAGGTCAACGTCTGCCTTGAGGCACTGAGAGTCTGCGCCCTGTATGCGTGCAAACAAAGTCAAAAATATGTCACCCATGATGGCTGTGTGTATGTGCGTATGTACCTGCAGAGCCTGCAAGGTGTTCTTGAGCTGCAAGTAATGAGATATTTGTTCGTAGACAGCATCCCGTTGCTCCACTACTCTCCTGAAAAAACAGCACACAACAAGTGTTATATAGAGAGTGAGTCAAAATCCCTACTTCGCAGCCAAAAACCCTTGCCAACCATTCGCTGGCTTTAAGTGATGTGTATTCTTATTTTGGCAATGAACTGGTACACATAGTTGGAGCTCTATGGTGCATTCGACTTTGGGTCATGCCAAGGGGATGGAGTTAAATTAGGAAGTTTAAGAAAAAACTAATTTGTTGACAAATAAACTATAATTTAAGGATAAGCGGATGGATGGATATTATTCTATTGCATTTTGACAAAAGCTTATCAAAAACGAGATCAAGACAACAGACATCTCTTTCAAATTGTGAAAAAAACACGTAAGTAAATAAATGGTCTAATGTGCAGAATTTCAACAATGTATTTATGAAGGCGATAGGAAAAACGTTCTGTCAAATCTGCAATGTGCAGGGGGTGTGTACGTACCGATTACGACAGTACATACAAGACAAGTTCATGTGATGATATGGACAATCACAGCCTTCCGTGACTTACTGTAAATCTTTCTTGAGTACTTCGTCAATAAACTTTTCATACTGCAACACTTTCGAATCCACTGAATAAGAATTGGCGTCGGAGACAGCTGGAGGCGCCATGGTTACTTGTTTTCTCTAGTCTACTGAGCGCGCAAAAATATGACGTCACTGGCCAGCCCATTCGCTGAGTTATGACGTCTTTCTTGTGGGACCCTTCTTCGGCGGTCAAGAGGAAAACATAACGCGAGGAATTTCCTGTGTGAGTCCGTTCATGATACGTATTGATCTTTACTGTCAGCGTAACCTAAATGAATGCAAATATTAGTTTGAAGGTTTACATGTTTAAATTTGGTTCTAAATATCTAATTAACCCTTTAGCTGACCATTTCTCGTTTTTTGCTGATTTATCAGAAATATTTATGTAGTATATCTAAATCCTAATATGTATTGGATTTGACTACACTCGGATTTCCCGTGCCCCAATGGTCTGTAGTTGGCCCTAATCTTATTTTCGTCTGTATCAATGATTTTTAAACCCTTTGTGAAAAAAATAATAATAAAAAAAAAGGTAAACCCCATCGGTAGAACTGTCCAACCAGGTCGCTGTCATCCTTTAGCTCTTTGTTGTTGTTGTGTGTGAAAAATGATTTATTTTTCAAAAGTTGGTAAATTAGGTGCATGTTTGAGTGATATAAACATATAAATATAACAACACGTAGGAAAAGACACAAAAGACAAAGCATAACAACCCTTTCATTTTGTGTTCAATTTTGTTTTACAAGATTATGAATGCCCAATTAACCTTAAGTTTTCAGTTATCCTTTGAATAAACGTGGAAAGTTCCAGATTCAAATTATTTCTAAAATTCATGGATCTTATGTCCTAACAAGGGTTGCTATCAACATATTTCAAAACTTAGCATTTAGAGAAATGTTGGTGTCCATGGCATGGGTTAATTGTAAATTCAATGAATTCAGCATTAATGTTGAAAGATACATATTGGGACAAAAAAGCATTGTTTCTTCTGGGATCATCAATTCGCATTTACAACAGCATGGTTCCTTAGTAAAAAGTCGGTCACCCGCAGTCCAGACCTATTAAAAATGTGTGAACCATTATGAAGCATAAAGCGTGACTACCCAGACACCAGACTGATACTATAATATCAAACAAAACTTTTGAAAGATTCCAACTTTAAATCTTCCACAATTACAGTGGTACCTTGAGATACGAGCTTAATTCGTTCCGGGACTGAGCTCGTATGTCGATTTTCTCGTAACTCAAACGAAGGTTTCCCATTGAAATGAACTAAAAACAAATTAATTGTATATCTTAACATAACATAAACCAATTTAAATGAACTTGGATTACGATGCAGACACACTCAAAAATAAGTTTAATCTAACCTTACACTAAACTTCATTCTAATTTTGTTTTACATTTTTATACCTTTCTTCTCCCGGCCGGGTTGGCTCTGTTGGCCCCGCCTCCACCCTGAGTTTCAGATGCAACCTATTGATGGTAGTTTGCTTTTGTATTCCCTTCAAAATATTCCGAAAATTATGCACACAAATGTCCTCACAATAGGATAACGCACGAAAACTTGCCAACAAGTAGTATATATATATAACTCTCGTATTAACGATCGCCTCGCCATTCGCTATGACTAACGGGAAACAAAAACACTGAAAAAATGCAACGCTCTGCCCAGTGCTCGCAGAGACATTACAAGAGGGAGTTGCGACCAGAGATACATTACACAAGGGAGTTGCGGGGAGAGAGACAGTGTCCATGATGTTCTTATGAGCAGCCTTTCGCGTCCTCTGCCTGCTCGTAGATCAAAATTTGTCTCGTATCTCAAGGTAAATATTTGCCCGAAATGTTACTCGTATCTCAAATTTCTCGTATGTCGAGGTACCACTGTTCTGTCCTCCGAGACATATTACTTCATCTTGACAGACCCAGCGACCACTGAAGACTAGGGATTTCTTTCTTGATAATTCTTAAACGAAAGGCAAGATGTAAGAGAAAGATGCAAAACTAAAAGCTCATTACAGTTTGAATGTTGCCTGTTAGTCTGTTGCCGGGTGGAGTGATTTGGTGCGAGTTGGGGTCAATAGCAGCTCTTGTACGTGTTCACTAATGGGTGTTATGATGTTTTCAGTCGAGTCTGAGATGTCGTCAGGAGCAGATCATCCTCCGACATCATGTGGATCAAAGTCAGTACGGAAGTCTCCTCGATTCTCCCCTCAGGTAGCTCAAATGAACATTTCTTCAGTGCTCCATTTAAGAGTTTGAAAAATATGGGTGACATATTAACATGTCATACTCTGAGGTTCTTGAATAACACTCGTCTTTGTTAATATTTCACAAGTTATTTTTATTGTTAGCCCGTTGAACATACTGGAGATGTGTGTCCATGTGCTTGTGGGTGCAGGCGGGCGTGGGTCAAGGAACGCAGCAAAGGAATAAAGGTGGAGGCCTGCAGGAGGCAAAGAAGAAAGGGAAAATGCTAAGGAACCAAGAGGAACGGAATCAGGAGTTGCATGTCCAACTCCAGCAGCTGGTAAAAGAAACCATTTACATCACGGCAGAACCTCTTGTTTATTGTGTCGGGCCCCCATAATGTTATTTGATTTCAATGTGTGTGTGGGTGTGCTTACCTAGGACATGTCCAGCGGGCCGTCTGCCACTGGGACAGGTTTGGTCTATTCGGAGACATTCACTCTTCATCAGAACCTGTGGGATTCCAAGTTAGTATAATACTAAAATACTTTCATTTAAGTATAATTTGTGGAATCTCTCCCCATGCCAACATTTGTCTGCCTGTTTTTCACATGACTAAATATGCCCAAAATGTGAAGATTCGGACACATTTGAACACAATCTGGGAACATTTGCAGACCAAATAACAACATTTAGACACATATCAATCATTTGAAATTGACTACGCAATGTGACTAACTATTGGCCTCGGTGTTCAGACATGCAGAAAGTCCAGATAGATTGAGGTTCATCATTGAGGAACTAGAAAGACAAGAGCTGTTGTCCCGCTGCGTTCGAGTGCAGGTGAGAGAGCCGTTTGACCGATTCACCGCTTGACTTTATGCAGGAGCAGGAAAATCAAGTCTGTACCGTATTTATTCGAGTATAACGCACAAAATGGTGTACTAAAAAACTGAACCAAAGTTCGGGTCCGCATTATACACAAATCCTGGTGAAAAACTGCCCTCTGCTGGTGAAAAAGTCCCTTCGGCAGCCGTTGTAATGCGAGACGTAAAACCCGTCTTTGTCCGCCAAATGGGGCGCGAGACCCCGTTCTATTGGCCGGTGCTCACACTTAGAAAAAATAACTCAACAAGAATGAAATCAATTGTTTGGTGAATCTGATGATGATGAATCAGACTTTGAAAATTTTTAAATACTAATATGATGAATTAGACTTTAAGGATTTAAAATTGTTTGATTTATTTGAGGAACAGCACATACTAATGAATATATTTATATTCATGTTAATTAACATGTATATGTAAATAAAAATAGTATAATAATATAAAAATAGTATAATAATATAAAAAATAATTGTAAATTCCATTTGAGAATTGTTTTCATACTGGTAGTTTGTTTTACCAGGTTTCCGTACCATATTTTGTGAATAAATGTTTTGTCATGGTGACATGTGTTCATCATTTGCCAGTTACAAGTACCGGTGCAATCCTTGGTGTGAGCTGAGAAGAAGTGAAGAAAAAAAATTATACCAATTTTTAGTCACAAATTATGAGTGCGCGTTATACACGGGTGCACACTATACTCGTATAAATACGGTATATGTTTGTCTTTGGGTTTCAGCCTCGAGCTGCCACTGATGAAGAGCTGCTTCTCGTGCACACGTGAGTTCCCCAAAACATGAAATAACCATCTTCATTTCACATCTTACTTGTCCTTCCCTTAGGAAGAAATACATCAACTTGATAAAGTCCTCTCAACAAATGACCGAAGCAGAGCTGCATCAGCTTTCGGACAACTATGATTCAATTTTTATCCACCCAGTAAGAGCAGATTCATACATAAGCGTGTGCACATTAATTACTTTTTGTAATGTACATGTGTGTGTGTTTTACAGGAAACATTCCAGGTGTCAGTATTGGCGGTGGGTTCAGTGCTACAGCTGGTAGACCAGGTTTTGACGTCCGAACTGAGGAATGGCTTTGCTGTTGTCAGGTTTGTCAGGAAGCTGTGATTTATAAATATAATTCAATAATTAAAAACGTCCTGTTTGTTTGTTTGCGTCAGGCCTCCCGGTCATCATGCTCAGTCGAACAAGGCCAACGGGTTTTGTATTTTCAACAACGTGGCCGTTGCAGCCCGTTACGCTCAGAAAAAACACAATGTTAAAAGGTTTGTCTCCCATGTGAAAAGTCAGGATACAAAATGAGCACATTTTGGACATTAGAAGTCATCAAGTTAAGGTGTGTTCTTATTTGTGTCAGGGTTTTGATCGTGGATTGGGATGTTCACCATGGTCAAGGTGTTCAGTATATTTTCCAGGAAGATCCCAGGTGACTTCTCACACTTGCAGAAATGTAGCAAAAACAGTCCACTGCTGTTTGACTGTCTTTAAATGTGTATGCGTGCGTCAGTGTGTTGTACATGAGCGTGCACAGGTTTGAGCACGGTGCCTTCTGGCCTCACCTACCTGAATCTGACAGTTCTTTTGTGGGCTGCCCCCCTGCCGAAGGAAAAAACATCAACCTGGCATGGAGCACGGTCTGTCACTTCAAATATCCTCTAATGCAGCTTCCTAATCTTTATTGAGTCTAGACGAGAATTCCAAAAATCTCATATAGTCGCAATTTCGTAAAATCTAGGTACAGTATTTAATCATTCTGATTATAAATCACCAATGCGAATTGCACCTTTTCTCATTCATTTGACGAAATTGTGAAGCAGTGTAGCCATATCAATTTTTGCTCTTATGTACGTTGTCTTCTTTTCAGGCAGGAAAAAGCGACGCGGACTACGTGTGTGCTTTCCAGCAATTGCTGCTTCCCGTTGCCTATGAGGTAACCCTCATCCTGCCTCTGCAATATATCTTTGATTTCAACCGTTTAATTTAAAACATTTTCTGCGTTTGTGTGTGTTTGTTTCCTAAGTTTCAGCCAGAGCTTGTACTGGTTTCAGCCGGTTTTGATGCTGTAATGGGTGATCCCAAGGTACATCAGGGCTGATTAGTCCTTACTTGTGCAATGATGACATCACTACCTACTTTTACATTTATAGTTCCTCCTGTATTACTAATACAACTAGATACTTTTATCCTATAATATTGCATCCCTTAATAAACAAAACTAAGAAATACTTATTCATTTATAACAGTTGCCATTTTAAATTGCTATAGTTTATTTTGTATTATGTTATGTATCATCATTTCAGTAATTCTATTGTCATTACTACTATGTGTTTCATTTGTCCTAAAAAAGCATTTATGTTTATTTTAAGGGGGAGATGTGCGTGAGTCCCAAATGTTTCCAGACACTAACGCACATGCTGATGTCCTTGGCCGAAGGTCGACTCGTTCTGGCTCTCGAGGTAAAAAAAAACAACTAACATTCTAATTTATAAACCTACCAACAACGGCTGCTTTCCCCCCCAAATTACCTGGATTTATGAAGTTATAATTAAGGTCAAAATGATGACCTAACCCCCTATTGTATTGTCTTTTTTTGTTCAATCCAGGAAATTAATCCAAATATTATTTACCCCCATGGAGATGTTGTCTTGTCAAACAAATAATGTTAAAACATTTTAGGATATGGCCGTCTTTGTTTAAGGTGCCCGAATTCACTTTAACTGTACATATTGCACGTTTTTTTCGCACACGTTTAGGGGGGTTACAATCTACAGAAGACGGCAGAGGGTGCTGCTGCTAGTGTTCGAGCGCTTCTGGAGGGAGCCTCTGCCCCAATGGGTCCAGCCACTGCTCCTACCGACTGGTACTGGCCACACGTGCACAGCACTGATTATTTATGCGTTAAACTTTTGATAGCATACCTGTCAACCTCTGCCGATAACTGCCCTTATAAATGATTATTGATTCCCCTTACAAACCCCCAAAAAACCTTACAAACACCGTACCTTACGACTCGTACGGTGTTTGTAAGGTTTTTTGGGGGTTTGTAAGGGGAATCAATAATCATTTATAAGGGCAGTTATCGGCAGAGGTTGACAGGTATGTTAGTTTTTCGTGTCTGACATTTTCAGTTATAAAGGAGGTTTGCTATAATTAATCAGTCATTAGCTTAACCAAGGTGAACTTAACATTATTTGAACCGGGATTTTGGAAATGAAAAAAAAAACACAACTTGTTCATACTGCTTCAGTGCCTTGAAGTCCATCTCCGAGACCATCTCAGCTCTGTATCCATACTGGACCTCACTACAAGTACTGGGTAAACGCACACACGTTCATAAAGCTTTCAAATAGCCTCTCAGGTTTTTTTTTCTTAATTATTTTATATATGTAACTGAAATTGATGACCTGTACAAGCAATTATTTATAAAGGAAAATCTAGCAAATTATCAAGGGTGCCCAAGCTTTTATTATACCACCTAACATTCAGTAATGCATGTAATGTGAACTGTGGACCCCAGTTGAACACAAAGCTTGTATTCTATTTTATGAATGGTAAAATATGAATACATGTCAATTGTACGCTCTGCCATCTAGTAGAAGAATATCATCTTTGTTTTGCCTTACATGGTTCGACATTGGGAAAGATAGATGAACAAAGATCCATTGTTTGCAATAATACTTTTTGGCTCAATTAAGTGAAATTTCATCTTTTTCCATGGCACACTAGTGGGGAATCACTGTTGTAAACATTGGATCATTTTATTTGTAGCTAATGTGTTCTAATTTTTGCACATACATGGTATTGTATCATCTCTAGAGGGTGATATATTCGCTGGAGAATGTGTTCCCCGAGACGTAATCAATTTGGAGTGTCTGCCAAGTCCCAGTGTGACAACAACAGGCCTAGTGTACGATGAGAGGATGATGGAGCATCTCAACCTGTGGGATAGGTGTGTTTGTTTGTGTGCATGGATCCTGTGCTTGATTAGAGGGATGACACAGTCTGCCATACTTTGTATACAGGCACCATCCGGAACAGCCACAAAGAATCTTCAAGATCTTCTCCAGGCATCAACAGCTCGGACTGGTAGAACGTTGCCTCCAAATTCCGGCTCGTTGCGCCACGGAAGAGGAGCTCGCCATGTGTCACACGTATGTGACAGCTTGACAATGGACCGAGCGACAGTTATTGGCAGGGCTCAGAGATGAACGAGCATTCACAAAATGTCATCTTTAGTCTTCAGTGAAATAATAATGTTTTAAGGATGCGCACAGAAAATCACTCATTTGAGAAAATTGTGACCAAAATAACGCCAACACCAAGCAGCTGTGCTATTCACAGACTGAATTGTCAACCATTTCAACCTTTCTACTTTCACACTGTCCATCCCTAATGGTGGTGAAGAATTAAAATAAGACTTTGTTTTTAGCATGGAGCACATCCAGCTGATGAAGTCCACTGCTTCGATGAAGATCAGAGATCTACATTTATTGGGCCAAGAGTTCAACTCCATCTTCATCAACAATCAGAGTTATCAGTGCGCCCAACTGGCTGCTGGATGCTGCTTCAATGCTGTTGACCACATCCTGAGTGGACAGGTACCAATCACAGCACAGCTTTAAACACACCTTTATACTTTGTAGGGTCAAATTCTAGCTGTAAAAAAACAATGTCTTCATTAAAGCAACCCGCCCACCTAATGTGTAAAGGAGACAAGAAATCTGAAAAGGATTTAAAAAAAAAAATCTTGCCCAAATTTTATCAAATGGTGAACAAATCCATTGCCAAAGCCATTAGTTCCCTGCTGGAATTAAAGTTCAAAACGTCTGTTTTGAATACATACCTGCTGATTGATTAATTCACTGCGATTGATGGCGATAGACATCTAATCCATTTCATGGCTGGTATCGAACGATCATGTTTCAGTGCCCTTGAAAACGATAGACATCCAGTCAATTTGGACAACGTCGTTTCATTGCGGCGAAATCAATATTAAATTAATTCATCATGAAGGCCAAAAAACGAATTCTAGATGACATCGCAAGAGCGCTTTGTTATGATATGAAAGTAATTTCCTAAAATTACATGTCATTTAAACTTTCCCATACACTAATGCATCCTGGGTGTGTGTGCGCAGGTGAGAAGCGGAGTAGCTATCGTGCGCCCCCCTGGCCATCATGCCGAGAGAGACTCTGCTTGCGGTTTTTGTTTCTTTAACACGGCTGCCCTCGCAGCTCGCTATGCTCAAAAAAACTCCCAGCATGCACCTTTACGAATATTAATCCTGGACTGGGATGTTCACCACGGCAACGGCACACAGCACATGTTTGAAGATGACAACAGGTACCACGTCACGTGACCGCGGTGTGTGACTTGCACGGTCAGTAAGTGCATTGTTGTCCTGTTTGCAGCGTCCTTTATGTCTCCCTCCATCGCTATGACAATGGAACCTTCTTCCCGTCCTCGAACGACGCCGCACCGGACCGAGTGGGTGTGGGCCAAGGGGCAGGCTTTAATGTCAACGTGGCATGGAGCGGCGGGCGGATGGGTGACGCCGAATATCTCGCCGCCTTTCACCACGTCGTCATGCCCATTGCTACTGAGGTGACCGCACATGTAACCCCCTACACACACACACACACACGCACACTCCTCAATGCTCAAAGGCACAATGGTACTTTGACCTAAAGTACCTGTCAAAGTTTGTGATTTCTTTTCTTCTGTATGAATGAACTAAAACGTTCGTAACTGCTGGAACAATCCCACGGGCCGTATTTGCCATTTTGGCTGGGTAATTTCTGCCCGTGAGCCATAGGTTTGACACAACTGATCTTTGTCAATGGCAGCCAATAATTCAATTAAACATCATTTCTTTACTTCTTATTTCTGGAAAAAAAATGCATTGCCTCACAGTTCAATCCAAGTCTAGTGTTGGTGTCGGCGGGATTTGATGCTGCACGTGGAGACCCTCTGGGAGGATACCGTGTCACCCCTGAGGGCTATGCTCACCTCACGCACATGCTGATGTCATTGGCTTGTGGGCGGGTATTAGTCATACTGGAGGTGAGTGGTGATGCCAGGTTGGGCTGGATATTTGAAAGTAATGATGCTAGAGCAGAGGTGGCCAAGTCCGGTCCTCGAGAGCCCCTATCCAGTCTGTTCTCCATGTCTCCCTCCACCAACACACCTGAATCAGATAATAGGGATCGGTATGAAGTTTCTGGACAGCTTGCTGATGAGTTGATTATTTGATGTGTGGTAGATATAAGAGGGAGATATGGAAAACAGACTGGATAGGGGCTCTCGAGGACCGGACTTGGCCACTTCTGTGCTAGAGGAATACTAAAGACATTTGAGCAAAAACATGCCTTAAATTTGGTAAATAATAATCTTGGCGACATGTATTTTAGTTAATAAATTAATCATTCATCTTTAATTAGACAATCACTACCAGCGACCTGTCATGTCACGTCATAGGGTGGTTACAACTTAACGTCCATCTCGGACTCCATGGCCATGTGCACCAGCGTGTTGCTCGGCGACCCTCCTCCTTCCTTGGTGACGCCTCTCCCCCCACCTCAACACACCGCAGTGGCAGCCATCAACGAAGTGATGCGACACCACGCTCCCTTCTGGAAGTCGTTGAGAATATACGGTGAGTACGACAGTCCTACCTGGGTTGCCACAAGTTTGCTTTACGAAGAGCGATGACTGTTTCTAACTCTAGTCTAAAACTAGAAATGGGTTGGGCCATCCGTCTATTTTTAAAAGGAGCAAGACCAAAATTTGCCCAGTTCTCACTATCCCTTTGATCTTAGTCCCGGAATCCGTACGAGCAGCCATACCTTCCCCAAGTGCTCATCGGAGACGCAGTGGCAAAGGGAAAGGCAGAAGATCAAGACAGAGTGGAGCAGAAAAACAACCACAGGCTACTGTGGGACTGGAGGACACAGCAGTAATAACACAATCACTCAATTATGATTTTTCATGTTTATGCCAGGGGAGTCTATCAAAAAAAAGTGTTGATGTTGTTTTTGGTGTTTGAACTGACTAGGCGGATGCCGGTTTGGACAAGCTTACACAAGGATTGGCCGGCTTGAACATCGGTCAGAGCATGCACACACATCAAGTGGATGAAACTTGGACCAAACCGCATTGTGAAGGGCACAAGAGGGTGGAGTCAGAGGAAAAGACATCTGAGCAGAGCCAATTGAGGGCAGAGTCCAGTGAAGTGACATCTGAACAGAGCCAATTAGCAGAGAGCTCGCAGCCGGAGGTGAGCTGGAGCATTTAGCACTACGATGTCATCAAAATTTCAATTCTCTCGATGATAGCCACATTGTCATATGTATGCGTAGGTTGTTGTCGCCACACCAACAAACATTGACCTCGGAAACGAGCCACAGCCAGAGGGAGCTTGTGGTTGGGCCAAGCCTGAGGGAACTTTGAAACTCACCTGTGGACTTGAGATGGTTAGTCAGGACTCAAGACTGCTTTAGAATATCACAAAGAAAGGAATTTGTCATAAGAGTGTGTGTGTCCTCAGGCCGGCATGTTTGTGGTAGACCCTCTTTCCTGGTGTCCTCACCTGGACACCGTCAAGCCCCTGCCCACTTCTGGTATCGATGTCTTCATGCCCTGTGAAGACTGTGGCTCGGAGGCAGAGAACTGGATCTGCCTGAGCTGCTACAAGGTGAGATTGAGACGAATGGGTGGATGTATAGAAGGATAACTAGATATTATAGTTAATGCTATAGATCGATATGTGAGCTGGGAGGAGGTAGTAAAAAAGGGGGAGCCAAATATTACATTCAAATAAAATTTTAAAAAAATACACATAGTATGACGCAAATAAGATTTCCGTGTGCATAGCAGATGATGTCACACATGTCCCCCCCATCAGGTGGCGTGCGGCCGCTACGTCAACGAGCACATGTTAATGCACAGCATGACAACAGATCATCCTGTGGTGCTGAGCTTCTGCGACCTGTCTGTTTGGTGTTACGCGTGCGAAGCCTACGTGCACAACCAGGTGAAGTGAAAAATAGCTGATGCAATCCCCACATATCCTGCATATGTACAACATATTTTTATACATTCTTTTGAAGTGGTTGTCCGGTTCCATACAAAAAAAATGGATGATGTTGATTTTAACCCTTGCACATCATGTAATATAGTGGTGACCTCATTTGTGCGGGCAGGTCTTGTTTGAGGCAAAGAACGCTGCCCACAGTGCCAAGTTTGGAGAGGAGATCCCACCCTGGAGTTAGGAGGAGGAGGTAGATGGGAGAACTCACCACGAAGAATGCTAAGACTTTGGACATTTTCACATCGCTTCAGTGATCCTAGTAGGGACCAATGTTCCCTCTAATTTTTTGTTTGTCTGGGCAGAAAGACAACCTCCCTGAGCACACTGAGTACCGGTGTGAGCAACATCATCATTGCTCGCTATGGGCACACACCAGTATCACACCTGCCATAAGCAGGTGTATGTCTTCAACACATAAATGATTTAGTAATAATAAAATGTAATGATTAATATCTATGAATGGGCGGCCCCGCGGATGAGTGGTTCGCGCGTCGGCCTCACAGCTAAGAAAATAATAATAATAATAAATTGGGATTTTATTTTGTGCGTTCCATATGATTTGGTGTGCGCAGAGAAGACAAGAGTAGTGCGCAATTGCGCACGCGCGCAGCTTAGAGGGAACATTGGTGGGGACACATTTCAAAAGCTTATTCATGGTCTAAATTAAAGCTCACTTCCTCTATTAGAGCTCACCAGCCCAATGCTCCACAACCACGTTCTATGATGCATATATTCAACTTTAAAGAGACACTAAAATGTTAGTTTTTATGTAATTATCATAAGCTTGGATGCCTTTTTTCCAGGTTTGCACAACAATTTGAAATTTTGCTTTGCTTAGCACATTTTTAAGGACGCCGTGGAGGCCTGTTTGTTGTGCAATAATAGCTTTCCTGTACAAATATTAAAACATTTTTTTCATGTTTTGCACTCAAACATTCTTTAGAACAAAATATATGGATAATTCTCTCGTGTCATGAAATCAAGGGAAACGGTTGAAAAAAAGCCTGGGGCAGTTTGTCAATATGTGATTTAAAATGGATTAATTCAATTTTTAAACCTCGACAGTTAACATATTTTACATACACCTTCAAACTATTTTAGTTTTAGCTCATTAAGTGCCAGTGCAGCTATTTTAACAATCAAACATCGACCCTTAAGCACAAGTTTATCTTTAAACGTCAAGTAATTTGGACCTCTGTTTGAATAGAATCAATAAATTCACCAACTAGTATTGAATTAAATGAATGGAAAAGAAAAAAATACAGAAACGGTCGCGTGCTGCTGTAGTTCTTTGTCTCGCCTTTGGAGGTCGCCCCAACCTGCGAAAAGGCGCCTCCTTCCTACCGTCGACTAGCGTTCGAACGCGCGAAGCTGCTGCAGGTTTGTCCATCATTTTCCCCTTTTCCATCAATTGAAAAAAAAAATGAAAATATAGATTTCACCACTCGCCACTGGCGATTTTGAATTGAACGTAAAATGTCGCGCACCTGTTCAATCGAGCTCAAATGCATTGTCTGCGTTGAGCGCTTTGAAAATATCAGTCGTCGTTTTCATTTCATTCGGGGCAACAAGAAGGACTGTAGTGGTTAAGATGCCTGCGTCACTGTCCGAGGTTGGAGGTTCGAATCTGAGCTCATCAGAAGCGGTGGTCTTGGCATGTTCTCCTGTTTGAATTTGTGTGATTTTTTTTTTCGTGCGTTCAAAAAAAAATCACGACAGGCGATTTTTTTAATGGACGAATATCGTTGAAAATGATCATTTTGACTGCGTGTTGGTCCCCAGTCCATTAATTATATACAATATGTACCTTGGTTTTCGCCAGGAACCATTGAATGGTGACCAGTATTTTTTTTTTGCCCTGATAGTGACTGACCCCCTGTCCATTGTTTTATTCTATGAGATACTGTTGAGATGCCAGTCTTTAAATTTTGGGGTGATTACAATTTTGAGAATAATAATAATCATCTTTTTTGTTATGGAGATGAAGTAATCCCTGAACCAATTGGAAAATGTCTTGTCAAAGCCAATCATTTTAACATGTGCAAATGTTTTTAATATTTTCAAATGGTAAATAAAAAGAGTAGTATAACACAGACCAACCTAATATCTTTAAAATTGACAATGTCCTGTATTACTTTGAACTGTTGCTGACAGATTGCTATTGAGGACTTAAAATATTCCAAGCAGACAAAAAACAATTCTTCAAAAAGGGCAAATGAATGATCATAGAGTCAGTGTTTTTAATTCATTTTTTTCTCCATTACATCCTCAAAGGAAGCTCAGGTCACGTGACTTGTGCACTCAGCCATGGCGACGGCTACACCTGGTTTGGGCGACCTGTCCCGTCTGTACCAGACAGAGTTTGTGCGCAGTGCCCGTGCAGTGGGCGTGTTGTGGGCGGTGTGCACGCTGTGCTTCGCCATCATCCAGGTGGTCATCCTCGTGCAGCCGTCCTGGATCGGAACAGCAGAAATCACCCACCCGGGGACGGGGCCGGTGCCACCAAGCGGCACCCTAGGATTATTTGAGGTGATGTCTTATGTCTCCATACATGTCTCCTTGACTTTTCAAATACACCGTATGCATCCGTCAGGTGTGTCTGGAGTCCGACCTCCCCGTTCCAGTTTGTCGCGGCCGGCTCTCCAGTCTCTCCCCCCTGCCGTCCTTCCAGTCTGTGGCGGTCTTGGTAGGGGTGTCCCTGTGGGCGGTGTGGACGAGCGTGGTTTGTCTCTTACTCTTCAGGTTCTGCAGTGCCGCCACTGTCTACAAGATCTGCGCCTGGCTACAGCTCACTGCAGGTTTTCCCCTCCCGTCCGAATGGTTTTCATTGGCTCTGGCATTAAGAGGCCAATTTTCAGACAATTTAGGAGTTACTCGTGACCTTATTGACGTGTGCCGCATTTTTTTTAGGGTTCTGCTTGGCGTTAGCCTGTCTGCTGTTCCCTGACTCGTGGGAGAGTCCAGAAATGAGAGTCCTTTGTGGCGACTCGGTGAGTGACCTTCGACGATGAGTCACCAGTCGATGACCTGTGTTTGTCGTACACAGGTGGGCAGCTTCTCTTCAGGGAACTGCTCGGTTCACTGGGCCTTCATCCTGGCCATCTTGGGCGTTTTGGACGCCGCCATCCTGGCCACGCTGGCGTTTGTCTTGGCCAACAGACAAGATGCCCTCCTGCCGCCACTCGGGAAGGAAGGTGGGTGAGGGGCCAGGGATTCAGGCACGTGGCAGCGGGCCTCAAGGGATGACCTGAATTTCTCTGTGTTCTCGTGTTTCTAATTTGCAGTGACTAAAGGACTGCTGATGTCGGCGTAGACATAACGTGAGACAAACAATCAGCGTCACGATGACATCTTGGTGATATGATAATGGCACAACATATTTGCGGTATTTGAAAAGCGGAACTGTTGTCTTCTAATTTCTTGTGTTCAAGTACCTCAAATGACTTTTATAATTTGACGTTGACTGATTTACTCTCCAAAACTTTAATGGACAGCCATCTTGTTTTGTTTATCTATCATCATTACCTTTAGTCAAAACTGTGTACTTATGTGCTTGTCCGTGTGTCTCTCAACTCGATCCCATTAGAATCGAAAGATATCAATTTAGACGCACTTTGATATCCAAAATATTTATGTTTTCCAAGAAAATTCGTTGTTTTTAAGGAGGGTGTTTTACCCTGTATTATGTGTACCACACTAGCTTAGTTTTAGGAGAGGGTGATTGTTAAACAGCGTGAATACTGTTTCCCTTCAGGCAAATGAAATGTGCTAACTTGTAATCAATTGTTTTAATTGCTGAATGTTAGCAACCCAATTGTTAGTATTTGAGCCATTTTTGAGAAGCATCAAACTTTACGGCACTTATAGGACAAATTAGCAAAGACAAACAATGAACTCCTGAACCTTGCTTAAATAAGATGCCAAATGATCTTGTTCAATCCACAAAATTTTCAAAATAAAAAAGGAAGCAATGAAAAGACTGCTTCTTCATTTAAGGTTATGTGTCATTTCATATGTCACTTCTTTTTTTAAGTTTGGAGCTACAAGGTATAAAACAGGAACATGACTGGCAGTGTTCAAAATCTGAGCAAAAATATAGCCAAAGGCAAGTGTGTTCTCTGATGTGCTGCGTTTATTTAAGTCGGAACAAGGTTAATGCTTTGATTACAGATTGCCACGTAGGTACGCACAACAGTGGTCGCATGACAAGCTAGTGCACAAACACAGCAAGGGGGAACCACTCTTAATGATGTTCTTGGCGATGCCACATTGAACTTCACTCCCCCCCAAAAATCAACACATAAATCACGGAAATGTAAGCTTTGGGCAAGTGGTTACATTCATCGCCTGATACCCAGTTGATTTCAAAAACTGGAAGATGGCCCGGTTTTCTAATGTCTCCAAATAGATCATCCGGAGTGTGGCATGTGTAAGCCATTCTTCCTACACGATTTCATCGTCAAAAAAGGATAGGCCCACAACTAAGACATAATTGTGGCTAATCTGTGCAAAGGCCTAATTGTAGGATGTCTTTAGAGATTGTAGGCAATTGTGGTGTGGCGTTTTTAAGTGTAATTACACACCCCTGATCTCATAGGGTTGAAGCAAGGTGCGCATATTGATATTACAGTAAGTTAGCAATGACTCCATAAATAGGGACATCATGAATATACTCGTGATCATGACAATGAAGATGATACTTCCTTTACTTGCTTTCTTTTCTACTTTCTCAGTTGTTGTAGTTGACAATCTGGTCAAGGAGGACGTGGTTTAGGGCGGCTCTCCGACGTCGACCACTGTGTCGCTTAACGTTGGCATTTGCCACCATGTGAGGCTTCTGCCCTTCCTGTTCTTCATCACCCAGCCTCTTAACCCTAAGCAGCGGCTCATCGTCAGGTGACGCGTCATCCTCCAGGGAACGGCGACGTCTCCTGTGGGCGGTTCCCACAGGCTCCGATATCGACATATCTCGCCGTGATCGTCGAGTAGAAGGAGCATAGTCAGGGCCAACGAATGGCAGGATCCTAGCCAGCAGACGTCTGAGAATGTGAGAGACCGTGATGAGTGAGTTTCCTCAAATTTGACCTGCCAGCTTTCTACTTACCTCACATCTTCATCCTCATCGTCATCATTGCGGAATTGGCGAAGCTTCGTCCTTGCCGGCGCACCACTAACCACCTGTGGTTCCATTCTGTTAATAACACATCAGCCTTTTAGTGAACAGGCTCAAACTGGTTGGTAATGGCTTCAATGTCTTGAAGTATCAGACAGTAAAAATATATAGATGTGTAAACACCCTTTAAAAAATACCAACTAGTTTGTAAGGATTCTGGAGACTCTTTTGAAAGTTTAACTCACCTGCAAAGACAAATTAGTGTCCAAAGACTCTTTGGAATGTCTGATTCATCTGCAAAGGCTACTTAAACGTCACCTGTCTAGCAAGGCCTGAAGCAGCTGTGGTGTCACAGTAGTCCACCAGGCTGCTGGGCGCCTCCCCATATTCAGACTCGAGCCCTGGAAGTCATCCTCCTCCGTCTCAGCCAATCCTGTGGCTTCCATCTCGGTGAGGAGGCGGAACAAAGTCGCAATGTAGGCTGCATGAAAAATAGGAACTTAATTGGATTTGTCAACGTGAACATTATAGACCGTTTGATAATAGTATTTGTCTAGATTCTAGAACAAAAGTTGTGTTGTGTTTTGGCTTGGTCTCCTACATATGCCTAATTTATTTAATTTTTCAATTCCCTTCCCAAAAATCTAAAGTAATCACATCAGTGGAACAAATAGTACATGTAAATTATTGTACCAAGACTGCAAGGTTTGCATACTCAGGGTGCTGAGTGATTTTTTTGAATGGTGTCTTGAGCAAAATTTGGGCTTTTTTTGTCAGCTGGAACAGTGTGATGTGTTGTAACAGTGAAGTGGCCCATCTAACCCGTTCGCTGCTCCTCGTTCTCCTGCTCTTGTCTCTGACCCTTCTCCACCAATCGCTGAAGTGCTTGCTCCAAGGTACGCCCACTCCAGCCGTTTGATTGGTAGTAGCCCTGGTGTGACATCAGCCCGTTGCGGTCATCGTCGTAGGCCAACAGATTCTGACGTCTGGCTCCTCCACGAGCTGCAAGTGTCCACTAAAAGAGACAATTTCCCATGAGCCGACATTAAGGACTGATGATTTCATTAATACAAACAATTGGCTGCATGCCACACAATTTTACTGTGGTTCAGTATGGGCATCTCCAAGATCCAAATGAGTGTTTTCATTTGGATCTGTGTTGTTAACCGCTGATAAACTGGAATGCAGGTACAAAGTGAAGCCTTTAGTTGGGGAAAAAGAAATGCCATATAGCGCCCTCCGACTTCACCCCCTCCCCTTTTTGTTGACTTTCTTTGCTCCTAGTATTGTATTTAACCTTTGTGCTCTTTGTACCGCCAAAAACCGAGCACTGTTGCGCACTGACACTGGCTTCTCCTTATCTTTGTTACTACACACCCAAAAAATAATAATCAAACAGCAAATTTCAACAAAGTATGGCAAATTAGGCTAATCTGGAGCAACGTTAGTAGGACAAAATACACAAATTCCGCTTTTTGGTGGTTGCTGTTTTTGTTGTTGTTTATTTTTGAGAAAAGTGTATATATGACTATTTAAGTTGAAAGTCTAGAACACTTGTATTTGATTGGCTAAAACACTTGTGGCATTTAGAAATAGCTGCTCACATCAATGCTGGCTACTTCCTGGTTATATTGACCTTTTTCGATATTTTAGCTGGAAAAATGTATATTTTAAGTTCTTTCTGCTGGAATTTGCATGATCAAAACCATTTCTATTCCATTAATAAAAGCAAGGCATCCAACGTGATATAACATGCCCTATATTGCGATAGAGGATTATAATCCATATCGCACACCACTAGCCCGGTATTCAGAAATAAAAGACAAACCACTTACATACTCACGTTCACACAAATGAACAATTTTGATTAAGCTAACAAATATGTTTTTGAGATATGGAGGAAGCCTGAGTAACTGGAAATACACTACGTAACACTCAAATCCCAACCAATAAGGTTGGAACCAGGATTCGAACAATAAAAATGTAAGATAGGTATGCTAATCACTCTCAACTGTGCTGCAATTCATTTATTTCCTTTTTTCTTTAATTAGTGTGTTTTGTGTTCGCATTTCAACTTTAATCAGATTTGTCACCGTCATCTTTGTTCACACGCTCACAAGCCAGCAGGAGACAAGGGGTTGCTATGGGCTACTGCCTCTTGTCACTATGGTGACCAGGAGCTGAAATGTAATATTTTTCAGCACAGACACACACCGAGGCAAATACACAAACATGTAGATCCACACACACACACGCGTGTCCAAAAAATGGCATTAAAGGACAGAAGACAAACTGAAAGCAGCCATTTCAGAGTCACTCGACCTGCAAACAAACATGGCGATGCCTACCTGAACGGCATGGAACAGTGCGACACTGCACAGTAGGAGGCTGAGCGACGCCATTCTGACCACTGAAAACGCACACCCCACCAACAATGAGGAGATGGCTGAAAGGGGGAGGGGAGCGAGGTATGAGAGCAGAGAGTGGGATGAGAAAAATAGAGAAAGAGCCAGAAGACAGGAAAGAGATGAGCAAGAGAGTGGAGGGTGAATAATGAGAGAAAGAGCGGGATTGATGAGAGCGCAGGCAGAGAGGCGAGGAAAAAAATGGAGGGAGTGTAAACAGAGGGGAGAATTACAACAGAAAGGGAGAGGCGAGAGTGAGAGATGAGAGGGAGACTGGAAAATTCCATGAAAGAGAGATTACTCCCTTCAGATTTTAACCTACTCTGCAGACAATACCTTTTATCAGCAGATAAGAAGCTTATAAACCTTATCGCAGGACTCGGACCTTCTCTTGGGCTAAGAATCTTAATGCGGCAGTTGTGGAGCTTTCTTCCTGGACCAGAATCTTCTTTGCTGGTCACGAGTACCTTTTTTCGATACTTGAACATTCTCTGGTGACAAAAACCCTCTCTGGGGAAGAGAATATTATTCCCTTCTTTCTGGCCAAGTACAAGAAACCTCTCTTAGGATCCACAAGTAACTTCTCTCAAGGCTTGAACCTTCACTAGTGACTCAAATGTCTCTCAGGACTAGTACATTCTGTAAGACTCAAGCCTTGCACACTAGGCCTGAAGGTTCTCTCAGTACAAAAAACCTTCTCTTGGGATAAGAAAGTAGTAGTAGTACCTGCTCGTTCAATATATCTCAGGCCAATAACCTTCTATGGTCACAGATGCCATTGTCTTTAGGGTAAAACATTTTGGGGGACTCAATCCTTCTCCATTGACTAATACCTTCTCCCAGGATGATATTTTTCTGTGGGGTTTAGTGCATTCTCTCAAAATTTTAACCCGTGCAAGGGAAAATATTTTTCAAGATGAAACAAACTGTCTTGGGACTGCAACCATCCAGTGGGAGAAGTGCTTCCTCTGGGGAATAGAGCATTCCCAATGGGCGAAATCCTTCTCTCAGAAGTACAAGCTTGCTTTGGGAATACAATTGTCTCTCAGGACTCGGATATCCTGTGAGAACTGAAATCCTCTCTCAGGACTAAAACTCATAAGCATGTCAAACGTGTTGTTTGGCAACTCTATTGAGTCATCGTTTTGACTTGCCATGCCAGCACCATATGTTGAGCAGTTTGTACTATATGAGGATGTGGTCACAATCACGACACCCAACGGTTTTGTTTAGTTGTTTATTGAAACATTCCGGCAGGTGAACACAGCAGGGGGAGAGTCATAGCAACAAATCACACGTACATCATCATCATAATAGGCATAAACATAATCTTTGCATCACCATAGACATCTGCAGATGCACATCATATTCAGCACTGAATCGCAGCATATTTGATGTGGCGTTGTGGACGGATCGATGAAGATGCCCTATTTATGTGTTATTTGGGGATTAGAAACCATTTTGCACTCAAAGACAGATCCCATTGGTTAAGATCAGGAACTGCTCTTGAGATAAGAAAACAACAGGATACAAAGATGAGATACACAAAAGCCTTGTAAATTGCCTTAATAGCTTTTCATGGTACTAAAACTAAACCCTGCAGCAATTTCCTAAATACAAAGTATATGGAGTAAGAAATGATAACTACCATTAAAGTTACACTTTTGTTTCACGGATATTGTTGTAATGAATGGGGTGCATTACTTATTCTCTTTGTAGGTTGTGTCTCTCTGAGGTGCAGTTCATTTAAACCCTCGTTTTTATAGCAGATCTGTCAAATACCGTGGGTACAATGATGTATAATATATGAGCAAACCCACTCAATGCAGCATCTGTTTAACTATGGGGTGCATTCGGTTAGTGCAGGGGTGGTCAAACTATTCCACAAAGGGCCGCAGTGGGTGCGGGTTTTCATTCCAACCCATCAAGAGTACACCTTTTCACCAATCTGGTGTCCTACAAGTGCAATCAGTGGATTGCAGTCAGGTGCTTCTTGTTTTCTGCAGAAATCTCATTGGTCAGAGTGTCTGCGCTGGATCGGTTGGAACAAAAACCTGCACCCACAGCGGACCTCGAGGATCCGTTTGCCCACCGCTAGCATGGAAATTGTTAAAGCAAGATGTGAGGCTTGTGGACTGACGTGGTATTCTAAGGGTCCCCAAATAATAGAAATTCAAATAAACACGCAATTCAATCACACTCAGGAGTAGAGTCAGGGAGTTGAATTGAATTTCCAAACACACCCGATGCTTATGGTCATCTTGATAATTTGTCACATGTGGGGGAAAACCAGAAGAGGAACAAAGAAAAGTGTAATGCAGAGGGGGAACGGTAAAACACACACACGCACACACACGCACACCATCAGTTACTATACAATACTAACATTCACAAAGATGGCTGCTGATTGGCTGAAAGGGAAAAATGGATGCCAGGGGAAATCTCTGTCACAAGATAGAGTAATTGCTCCATTTTGGGAAGTTTAGCTAAGAAGTGAATCTACCCACTCAGGGTAACTTCCCAGGAATGGTTTTCATTTGCCTTTCTGTGAATCACTAAAAACTACGACAAGTAAGTCATTTTGTTTTCTGATTTTGTTGAAGACCCTTGTTTACAGGTTTGAAACCAGTTGCAGTTTGGTTAAGGTGTGTGACCACGGGATGCTCACTGTTGATCGACATGGAGAAACAAATAGATGTGATATATAGGATATTAAGCTATAGCTAGTATAAATATTTATGCATATACAACGACCCCCACTTTTTTTTCTTATAGGAAACTATTCTTCATTTTTCGTTGAAACACTTTTTGTGCTCTTCCATTTCACAATATTATTTTACACCATTTTTAGGCATGTTTGTGCCAAGGTACTATTTCCAAGTGAGGGGAGGATCTTGATTTAGTCAGGCCAGGACCCTGTCTTGTAGCATTTGTGCCCAAAACCAAACATTTTTAGGTGGGTGTCAATTGGATTGGATTGGATAACTTTATTCATCCCGTATTCGGGAAATTTCATTGTGACACAATTAATTGCAGAGTTCCTTGCGGGGCAACACTGTAATGTATATACAGTTGCGAGGGGCCCTGGTGACGATAGTGACCTGAATTTCTTCATAAAGTAGTCATGAAATTTATTTGACCTTCATCTACAGGTAAGTAACAATCCCAGTCTGGTTAAAGTACTACTGCTTAAACGCACCAAATTATGCAGTTGAGTTGGGGAATACGAGGCTCTGCATGAGCAAATACAAGTCAATCAGTTCAATCAATGAGATTTGAGATGTTGCTAAAGCTGCTCCATCCTTCCAAAACACATCAGCTGTTATTCTCAAGAAGCATTCCAAAACCTAACAACACCTTTTAAAAGTTTTAGTGAATTTTGTCTAAGAAAACTCTGTTTGTTTATCAATGAGACTTGCACTATATATTTGGTCTTTATATACCTTTACTATATTGTTTAATTTAGAATTTTTTTTGTCAAATTGACTAGAGTGAACATCAAAGCTTGATAATACCCGGTCGTAAACTTTTGAGGAGTGTTGCATTGTGGGTAGGCTGACACTCGCCTCGCTCTGACGCTTTCTGTGAAGGGAAAGGACAACAAAGTGTGGTCAATGTGAAAGGATGGCCACTCAATGATGAGCTACTGATTCCGCTATTATAATGGATATACAGCCCAATGCATGTAGTTAGCTGAGATTGAGGCTCCAGCACCCTTGCAGCCCTCGTTAGGATAAGTGGCATGGAAAATGAACGATGGAATAATACATTTATGTCTAAGTTTAATTTTTTCCGTTTTAATTCAATATTAACTTTATGAATTTTCCAAGATACCAGCCTTTACTTGACCAATTTTGGGGGGCAGGGTTGGGATACGCAAAAATTTGACCCCTGACAGCTACACGATAGCAGTAGCTTAAAAACATTCTGCCTATTTTACTACTACTACTACTATATTGGATCTTTTTTGAGTGTATCAGTGAGTCAAGTGGTGTAGCCAACTGGCATGACTGGTGTCAAATTGGTAAAATTATGGCGCCATTTCAAGAATACAGTTTGTAGTTTTATAACAATATTATGCAAAATAATGCATAACTCACCAACCACTTGTCTTCTCACATCTGATTGGAATAGGAGGTGGGCGCCCCCTGCTCTGGATCCTGCAAATAGCATCGTGGAACAGGAACACATCAATACCCCAGAAATCTTTAAGTCTTAATGCTTTGCTCAGTCTAGATCGGGGGGTGGGGGGGTGGGGGGGGGTTGCAAGTCCGGTCCGCGAGGGGCCTTATCCAGTCTATTTTCAATATCGCCTTCCTCTACCACACCTGAATCCAATGATCAACTCATCAGCAAGCTGTCCAGAAGCTTCATACTGATCCCGATTATTGGATTCAGGTGTGTTGGTGGAGGGAGACATGGAAAACAGACTGGATAGGGGCTCTCGAGGACCGGACTTGGCCACCCCTGGTCTAGATCTTCTTCACTACAGTAATTTGTAGTGATGCAAATGAGCATCTGGTAGTGATTGTGGCTATGAAGAAGGTTCTAGAAGATCTTCTGGACTCGATGTGGAATAGGAAGATGTAGAAAGTCAAAGCTTACTTGGTTATAACCCTGCTGGTTGTAATCAGGCTGGTAACCGCCCTGGTTGCTGGCATAAGGGTCCTGTTCATAGATGCCTTGCGCGTTGGCCTCGGTGGCTGCTTTCTCCTGAGCTGGAGGCGCTCTCATGAAGGGGGCGATGATGCCCGTCTCCTTGAAGACGAACCACAGGTTTCCCACCCACAGGACCAGGTTGATGAAGCCGAAAGCCTGCAGAGAAACGGGGGCGGCGGTCATCGACGCCCGTTAGCGGTCATCCGCCGTCCTTAACGCTTAATGCTCACCACTGAAGTGTTGAGTCCAGACATGACGGGGTCGTGCACTTCCCGGCAACGATTCTCCTCGACGTCGCAGGCCTCAATCAGAGTGATGACCTGGTCCGGGTCAGTGGCCATCTTGACGTCAGACAAACCCTTGGCCCACGCCGCCGAGCTTACGAGCCACATGAAGGCGAACACGGCGCTGACGCCAAGGTCCTGCACAAACACAGCGTTACTGAGTTACGTTCACTTTATCGGTGATGCTGTTTCCTTAAGCCTTGTTCAGACTCATTTTTAGACTGGATTTGTTTTAAGAGCAGGTATCTGATTTTATTTTGGACGGATTGAAACCACATGCGGGAGGTCGTTTCAAAACCGTTTTGGACAAGATGGTTCCTAGTCTGAACAGCTGGATGACGTCTTTGTTTCCAGGGCGACTTGTCTGATGCGTCAATAATGTGGCCCAGTGTGAACAGGCCCAGATCGCATCTGGACACTTGCCAAAAATAGTGTAAACCGTCAGGCATTAAAAATCAGATTTTAGGAGAAATCCCACATGCCTGCGATCTGAACGCAGCCTTGGAAATTTCTCCAAAATGTCCTCCAGAACCACCGCCGCAAATCGGTACCACGTATACACACGCTCACCACCAGTGGGCCCTTGTTGTTCTCCTTGTACTTCTCAAAGAAGAAGACGTAGATGGCGAGCGCCGCCGTGGTGTACAGGAAGGAGAAGACGCCGATGGTGACGAAGAACTCGGCCGAGGAGGAATAGTCGCCCACCAGGAAGAGACGCTCCGTGTTCCCACCCTTGCAGGTGGGAGCGTCAAAGTACACGTGATGCAATCTGTCACGCACACACACAATTCCAAATGAATCGGACTTCTGCCATTGACAGGGATAGACATCAAATTAATTTTAAGCAATCGTAATGGATCGGACTATAGATTGGTCCATCGCCGTCAATAGCAGCCGGTGACTTGATAACCAAATATAGTCACTTGCCCTATGAAGGGTTAATATATGAATATCTGCCAAGCTCTATGTGGGCTCCAGTTCCTGACCTGAAAGGATATTCGAACTCCACCTCGATGCTCAGGTCGCTGTCCGTGCGGTTCTTACACTCCACAGACATGCGCAGCATTCCCGAATAGCTTCCGCATGTGGAGAAGGCAAAGATAGCGAAGAACTGTGGAGTCAAGCATGAGTTAAGTGTGTGCTCAGACCAGACTCAGTCCACATGCGTATGTATGTATGTGTGAACTGACCCACTGTAGGATCTTGATGAAGCCGAGAGGAACCTTCATCACCCTGAACTGACCCTGGGCCACCAGCTGGGAGAGACATAAACACCAATAGACCATTTTAGTGGGGCCTTTATATAAAGGGCCCCAAGGCACAACACAACGCCATGATCGTTTTTGGCGAGAATGTGGATAGGTTTTTTTATTTTTACGTGAACAAAAGGACTTAGATATCAGATACTCGCAGTTGCCAAATCCCTTTTTAACGCACTGCACATGGAATTGCCCGCTAAGCCAAAATTCCTCCATTTGGAACACCCGATCGCAGGGATAGGGAACCTATGGCTTGGGAGCCATATGTGGCTCTTTTGATGAGTGGAGATGGATCTCGGCTAACCTGTGAGGTAAAATATGGAAACCGATGAGATGATGAGAGAGCCGAGTCCCGAACGCACCAATGGGAGCGTCACGTCGGCATTGTAGCGTTAACACTACGTCTAGCGCCGCTTTAATCAAAGATGTTTGAATTAGACCTTTCTGCATTTATACTCTCATTGACTAAAACACTGGGAAAATGTATTATGTATTAAGAATTATCTTTATGAAAAATTCAGAGAGTTTTTGTACTGAAATGACTAAAAAGGCACACATTTTCATGCATATGGCTCTCAAAAATAATCATTTGAAAAGATGAATTGTTCATGACTATCTCTGTCAAAAAGGTTCCAGGCACCTACCCAATCCCATCATCAGTGTGGTCCTCACCTTGTCTTTTTTATTAACAATTTAAAGCCGAAAACCACTAAATAATAGACACCAAATTCTAATTCTCGATAAATATCTACTATGTACTAATGTATTGAATAACTGTCCATGGTAGTGACCCCGACTGTTCCTGAGAGTGTCCAAGTATTTATTTGCTCAATATTCGTCTGCCCCTCAGCGCTCCCCCTAGCGGCCACTTTTCTCCTAGCGGTTTAACTCGAGGACACGACTGCGTTACATCGTCACGTGACACAAGCCAAACAGGAGCGGGGGGTGTGGGGGGTTTGCTTCATCTTCATCAGCAGCATCCTCCTCGTCTTTCTGCTCCCACTGCCATTTTATACACGTTTCCTCACGCATTCGTGTACGAAAGACACGATGATGCAATGGCATGTATTTTTTTTTAGCTTTGAGATCCGCTTGCAAAATGAAGCAAGCTCGTTTTGGTCCTGATGTTGGCCGAAACAGGCTTCTTCAAGAACTCGCCAAAATCCGCGAGCGAACGGACGTCGTGCACGAGTGACTAAAGGTCGCACAAAAATCATTGTGAAGGGTGGAGGGGATATGGAGAAAAATGTGTAAATATATAGAGAGTATTTTTTTTAAATATAATTACCTGATTGACGACGTCCATGATGCTGGAAGTGTAAGAGCGCGGGACCAGATGGACCAGCAGGGGGAGGATGCAGAAAAGAGGGGGATAAGGGGAGGGGGGAAAGGGAGGGTTCGTGTTGACGTGTTTCCTGTGTCCGCTTATTTTGATGATTTGATATGTAGTACTACATAAATTTTTGGTTTCCTGTGAATTGCTCCGGATGTCTTTGGCTATTTTTGACATTTATTAAGATGTAAAATGCATCTGATATACTCTGAAAGCTTGCAATCTCAAGTTGTTGTTTTTCTAATGGAATATTTAAAGATGTTCAATGTGAAAAGTGTTGGTCACTAGACAGTCCTTTTAGCTTTTTTTTGTTTCTAATTAATTTCTGTTGGATGATTGTTTTAGAAACCAATTCTATGTAAATTAATATATTGACATATATGTGGGCGGGAGCGGCCCGGAGCGCAAGTGGTTAGCACGTTGGCCTCACAGCTCTGGGGTCCTGGGTTCAAATCCAGCCCTCTTTGTTTAAAATATAGTAATCCCCGTTGTTCGCTGTCCCGAAAAATGCGAAAAGTGCAAAAACGCGAAAGATGAAAAACCGCAAAAACTGACTTTTACTGTAAAAAAATATATATCAGCAGTAATCCCCCATTGTTTGCTGTGTCCCGCAAAATGCGAAGAATACGCAGAAACCGTGAAAGATGAAAGATTACGAAAAATGGGGAAAAACGGTTCTACTGTAGAAAAATATATCGGCAGTAATCCCCCCGTTGTGAAGTGTCCTGCAAAATGCGAAACAACGCAAAAACTGCCAAAGATGAAAAATCACAAAAAATCGCGAAAAAATAGGGCTTTATGTGAAAAAAATAAATCCGCACCAAAATTCCATGTGTTGGCTTCAGTGTAACCAATTTTTGATTGAATGAATGAATTCATTATTAACCTCGTACTGTTTAGACTTTGCAATCCCATCTGCACTGACTACATGCGGACAGCAGAGGTCGTTAAATGTCTTTCTTTATATACTGTGTGTTAAGGTCTCTGCTACGATGTTAGCCTATGTCTTGATTTAATGTACATTTGCTTTCCTTTACGTATATGAGAAGCGCTTCTTTTTGAGAATTTAAATTTAAACACACAGTTGGTAATGTTCTTTTTGCACCATTTGTGAAGTGAAAAAAAACAAGTTGACAATTGTTCCACTCGTGCTTTTATTAGCAGGAATCACACCATTCCCTGATTGTTGCAAAAAATGGTCAGTCAAGGGTTAGGAAAAGTCTTTGTACAGAGTCAACACTGACTGCACTTTTGTAAACATGTTCCTTGCTCTTTTGCAGCCACGTTGTCCACAAAATAGAAGAAACCACTTGGTGAGTAATCAAATACGCTTTTGTTTTCGCTCTCTTTTATTTGAGGTACGGACGGTTGACTTGTTTTTGTGAATGGAATCGGGAAGGGAAGCCGTGAGTGAGCCCTTCGGTCGACGATCAGGAAGAACACGAGAAGACATGAGGACTGCTGAGAGTCAGCATTGATAGAAAAAAAAGAAAAAACAAAACTGACAACAGAAATCAAATCAAAAGCAAAAATCCACGTTTCAGTGGATTCCAAAAACGATATAAAATTCACACTCGCGTCACCTCATGTGATTGTCGGAGGGACAGCCTGCAATTTACAAGTAGTTTGTCCATCAAACAAAACACAGCTAGATAGAAAAAGTACAAAATTCTCTTTCGGTGACATGCGCTGTCAAAATGAAACCAAATGGCTCTACTTTGAACATTAGTCCATCTCCAGATTGTTAAGTCTGTTCAACTTCTTTCCCTCAGTCAAGTTTGAATTTGTTTTTTTTCCTGTTAAACACCAAATCTTTGTCATTTCTGTACAAGTTCCACTGATTAGTCAAGTAGCTTATCCATCAAACAGCACAGGTTGTTGAAGCAATGAGGGACGTGTGAAAAAGTAGAAAAGTTGTGTTTTGGTGCCATGTTTGTGAGTACGGAAATAAATCCTTAAACATGCAGTAGCACACCAGCAGGACGAGAAAAAAAACATTTTTGAAAGTATTCATTCCACAAAATGGCGGCTCATTTGAGGCTGGCTCAATGATGGTCGATGCGACATTAGTTATTGATAACACCAATACCCAGCTGATGAAATCCTTCCGTTTTTGCCAAGCTAGCTCAAAATAAATAAGAACAGTGTTGTGTTTGCTGGAAGACTTTAAAAATTTCAAACTATGAAAATAAGTCAATATACAGCTAGAATGCTAAGCCGCTGGTTGAGACAAAAAAAGGTTCTTTCTCCGCAGTTAAAGTTCGTAAACTTACGGCAGTCCATCCATTATCGCCACCTACTTGATAAGATGGAGCATGATGTGCAATTTCCAGCTACATTGTGCCCACCTTCCGTCCCAAACTGTATCCTTTTGTTCAAATTTATACATTTTGTCGGAAACTTGAGTTCAAACTTAATTGAGTATTCATTCCCGACGAGGCTTCACCGGCGGTGAATGTCCGTCCGTCAAAACGACGTCACGCAACTCATCTCATCGGCCAGTTCTTCCTCTTCTCGGCCCGCCCTGATGGGCTCCTCGTCGCTGTATAGTGCGGCAGTATCCACGGCGGCAGTGTCGAGAAACTCGTGGCTCGCCGAACCCAATAGGTCGCTAGCGGCCGATTCCATCTCGTCCACAGTCATGTGACATGCGTCCGCGATCTCCCGCTTGGCAAATGCCACAAATTTGGGGTCGCGTGCATAGAGGCCAAGACCCTCCGAGATGAGAACCTGCCGAGGAAAGAATTTGTTGTATGGCGTACACAATTTGAAATGATCAAAAAATCTACATATTGTGATTAGTTTCCCCTGATTAAGTTATATCACTTCTGATTGGTTAAAAATTTCATTCAATTAGTGGCGGATCAAAATATCTCAATCGCTATCTTCCGATTGGTATGGTTAATGAGACTTTTATCGATTAGTCATGTCCAAAGGGCTTTGGTCTCACCGCTTCCACAAGGCTGTCGGCGGAGCCTCGTTTCTCGCCAAAAGGCGCCCCGAGCTGAGAAGGAACTCTGAGCGTGGTGTATGCTCTGTAAGGAGGCGGGGCTGCGGAATAGAAGCCAGAGGTCATATGCTGATTGGCTGCCATAACAGCCTCGCTAAGCGTCAGAGGTCTCTGCACTCACCTGCTTGGCCGCCATACCAGGCGGGAGTCGGCGAGGCCCCCGTCACGCTGACACCTGAAAACGCGACAGCAAATGAATGACTTCCAGCCAGGTAACATTGACCCCGGGGGGTCCTAGCTCACCTCCTCCCGCTCCTGCTAGCTTGTCCTCCAGGCCTCCACCTCTTCCTCCCCCTTGTCTAACTTCTCCCCCTCGCCCCCACGCCGGACTGCCCTCCTCCTCAACCAGAATGAGAGGAGCGTATAGGAGACGACCGCGACGAGGACACGGATTGGCCCAGGACGTGGAAGAGGCGGCAGTGGAGCGACTCGACGGCGGGGGACAGTCGTAATTGGTGTACGTCTACAACAGGACAGACCTGTTCTTTTTTCGTCTGCATGCATGTGAGTGACTGAGTTTTCTCCAATCGTGCGTACCTGAGCGTGGCCGCGGCGTGGAGGGGAATTGGGGTGGTATGTTCCCGGCATAGGTAAATCATCACTGCTGCCCTGACGTCTCAGACACTGAATGTTAAAAGATGGCTTCCGACCTGAGAGCCAAATCCGAAGTCAGCCGACGTCAAAGATGCCAAACAGATGTTGCATTAGGTCATGGCTTACCTGTGGGCGTGGCCGGAAGGAGACGCCTCCGTGTAGTCCGCTTAGCCTCGCTGTAGTCGTTACCGTAGGGGCTGTAGGGGGCGTGGCCATCATAGTACGAAGGATCGTCAGGATAATATCTGAAAACACATGTACCCATGTACAGCATGCATGCATGTATGTGTGTGTGTGTGCACGGAGGCGTGCGTGTACCTCTCTGCGGAAGTGAGGCTGTCTGCATCATCCTCTCTTGTGTAATACCGTGACTCTCTGGACATGTCCATGTCTCCGTTCCTCCAATGTCTGTCCCTGTGTGTATGCATAACATAAAACTTAAAAATGATTCATCTCCTCACATCTGTATGTCAACTGCAATAGCTTCTGTGTTAGCAGATTAAGTTCAAGCTTAAAGAGCTATTTGTGGTTTTACAGCTGCAAGGAGTTTCCTACCGTCCATGTTTGTAATGCGACGGTCTTTTGGGGGCGTGCTCCACCAGGCCGTTCCTGACCGAAGGTCGGCGGTGATGATGATTGAGGGATGACCTCAGATTATCTTGTCGCAAGCCGTGGGAATCGTACTCCCTGCCGTTAGACATTTTGCCGAGTGAACCGACCCGATGGATTAGACCACCGTTCACCACGCCGCCGTCAACTCCCCCTGGACCGACGGGCACGATGGATCCTCGCCGGTCTTTGTGTGCGCTCACTGTGTCCATCTGCGGAGGTGGGGACAAAGTGAGTAAAGTCAAGTATTTGCGTTTATTAAAGAAGTTTCACCTCTTCCTCCTCCTTCATGGTCTCATCCTCCTCTTCCTCCTCCTCTTCCTCCTCTAGGTCTTCATTTAGTGCCAGACGCATCTCTGGACCGAGATCCTGCAGAGTCTTTAGACCCGCTTTACACAGCTGCAAGCACAAACAATATGTCAATATGACAACAGTCACGGCTGATGGTGCATTTGACCAACCTGTACAGCTGACGGGTTGGTGGCGTCGGTTTCCACACTCAGACCCCCTCTTTCTTTCCTCTTGCGGAATTTGCGGAAGTAATCTTGGATCAGGAAGGTGGCGTAGAATTTCCCAACTGTCACTTCTTCCTCTGGAAAAAGAAACACCAGAGAGACAGACACTGGTACAGGTCCACGGCACTGGCCCAACTGACTGGACTATTATACTGGATACATGATAGTGGTTAAGGCAATTGGTTTAATAATCAAGCATTTGTTTTTTTGGGTCTTACCCTTGTCTTTCTTTCTCTTTCTGTCCTTTAACTGCAAATAAGAAACTAGCACCAAATAGTACTTCTAAAAAGAATCTTATTTTTGTACCCTCATGTGGTGGGATGACTTCATCCAGGAGTTTTGGTTTCATTCTCTTCCAGATCTTTTTGATGATCCCCCTCAGCTCCTCGTTCTCCTGATCCGGGTTGCCTAGCAATAACAGAGATGGAAGATGCCAATGACTCGACTGGAATGTTTTGTTTGCTACGGCGGTACCTTCGGTCTTGATCTTCAGTGCCGTGCGGACCAGCGCAAAAAGGGTGGCGTTGAAAGTTACCATGCCGTCGGAGTTGAGAGGCATGTTCATCGCCACCAGACGCTAAGAAAGAGCACCGTCAACACAGAGGCAAGGCAGGTTAATGCATGTAGAAAGTGAGCTTCATCTTCAAAAATGATACTCTTCCAATGTATGTATGTATTTGCATATTTTGGCTGTAATTACTTTGCAGGCGACCCTGTGAGGACACAGTTTTCCAAAGCCAAGAGGAGGTTGTATCCTCCGAAGTAGAGCCACTACATCCAAATGTTTGATACGACCCCTGAAAGATGATACACAAATGGGCAACTCACAAACCTTGCACGCTAATGGCTGAATGTTATTTAAACTATGATACTATCAAAAATAGGATTCGTACTTGGCCTCTGCATCATATTCGGACCAAATCCTCTTGAACTCGTCCAGGTGATGCGGGCCCAAGATGGACCAATCACGCGTCAAGTAGTCAAAGTTGTCCATGATGACAGCCACAAACAAATTGATGATCTGTTGGTGCACCGAGACACACGTTACATGGACAGGTGCATCTGTATTAAGATCTAACAGTGATAGATTTGAAATGGATGGCTAGGGTTGAATGATGATGTTTCAATGCCAGCCATTGACGACGATAGAAATCAAATCCATTTTGACCGGGAGAGGTTGGCAGTGAATAATCTCTGTCACTCTCAGTCAAGTTGGTCTATCACCGTTAATGGTAGTCAATGAGGTAATTTATTAAATTACTTAAAAGCAGTTACATGAGTAGGAAGCATGTTGCTTTGTTTATAGGTAGTAGTAGTATGCCAATGTTACTGCAAATCTGGTTTTTATTTCACCAGCAAGTGTAGCCAATGAGTTAATAAAGTAGCAGTTTTCTGGTGCAGTATCAGTGTAAAGTAGATTATAGTGGTACAAAAAGATAGTGCCAACACACACCAGGAAGGCGCATAACATAAAGAAGCTGATAAAGTAAACGATGGCAAAGTTGCTTCCACAGGTGAACTCTTCTCCCGGCTCGCAGTCGGACTCGGGGTCGCAACGTTTCCCAGGAAGACTGGCTAGCATGATCTCCTGCCACGCCTCACCTGTCGCACACCTGCCTCACACATACATACAAGCAATCACTCACCGTCATGGCAGTGAAAGAAGTTACGACCCACCGGAAGAGGAGGAGGACAGCCTGAGGAAAAGTCTGGAAGTTGTTGTTTCTATTGATCTGTGTGTGATCCTGCATGGCTATCTTCCCAAAGGTCTAATGGTGACACAAATGTGCTGGTCACATGATACGTTTTATCTTCTCCACTACCTTCTTCTGTCCTCTGTGGACTCTCACCTGCATGCCGATGACGGCGTAGATGAAGAAGATCATGGCGATGAGCAGGGCGACGTACGGAAGAGCCTTCAAAGACACAAGACTAGTTATCAACCTGCACCTCCAGGTGTAATCATATAAATAGTTGTCGTAAACTCAGCAATGTTGAATTGTGTCATATCTGAGGGGGTGTTAAAATGCTTGAGTAAGTAGTAACAATTTTAATGTAAAAAAGTGGAGTATTCAAGTGTAACAACATTGTAATAACCTGGTGAAATGTGTAATAGAGTAGGAGCTACAGGTATATTTGCATATTGATCATCTGAAACTGAGTAGTGTGACAAGGGTTTAAAAAAGGTCTTTTGTTCTGCTTTAATAATATGGTAACAAACTTTGTAAAACCAAAGTAATCACTTTTTAATCAAAAGTTTAAGCAGCGTTAACATTTGCAATAACATAGTTGTGAATGTGTAATCCCAAAACAACCTGCAACGACTTGATGAAAGTCCACAACAGAGTCCGTATGCCCTCCCCTTTGCTCAGCAGCTTGACCAATCGCATTACTCGGAAGAGGCGGAAGAAGGTGATGGACACTCGTGAGCTGTCTTCTCCGCTCTGGCATTCCAGGGCACACACACACACACACATACAGTCTTGGAGAAAGCCGACTAACCGTACAAATAGGCACACGTAATGGCTCTTTGTCCACTTACGCTGAACTCCGTCACTACAATATCCACCACGCTCCCAACCACGATGAGAGCGTCGAAGGAATTCCAGGCGTCCACAAAGTAATGCTGCACCCGCAAACACATTTTCACGGGTGAGTGCTGTTACCGCCGGAACACTTTTGGCGAAGAGGAACACTCACCCTGAGTCTGAGTGCTAACAATTTAAGCAACATCTCCACAGTGAAGAGCCCGGTGAAGACCATATTGAGAATGTCCATGATGTAACTGAAGGTCTTGGATTGCTCATAGTGCTGCGTGCAGTAAATGCAATGGTTACCCGGATGTTCCCCACTTGCCTCAGCTCCACCAACCGGTGTTTACCTGGATAGCGAGCGTGACGGTGTTGAGCAGGATGAGCACAAACATGACATACTCGAAAGCCGTGGAGTTGATAATGGACCAGAACTTGTACTGGACCGGGTTTTTCGGGATGTAAAGCTTCAGCGGTTGAGCCTTCAGGGCATACTCGACGCATTGACGCTGGTGACGACAACATGCAACATCAGCGAAGTCATGTCGGCGTGTAAGGGAACGGATGGGGGAGTGGCATCACCTGATTCTTGTCCAGTTCGCAGTTCTTGTACTCTTGCTCGCCCTGCTCCCTGAAGGTGATGATGACGAAACCCACAAAGATATTCATCATGAAGAAGGCGATGATGATGATGTAGACGATAAAGAAGATGGAGATCTCCACACGGTAGTTGTAAATAGGACCCGTGTTTTCCCCGTTGGCGTCGATGGCCTTGTAGAGCAGCCTGAGGGGTGGGCGACAAATTCTTCAATGTGCAGTCAAAACACAACCTCACCCACCCACAAGTATTTACGCTGGCCAGCCTTCAAAGGTCGACACAGTGAAGAGAGCCATCATTCCACTAAGCACGTTGTCAAAATTGAAGTCACTGTTGTGCCAAATTCTTTCTCGAACCATCGGATGGTTGACGTCTCCATCTTTGTAAACAACGAATGTCCCCCTGCACATTGCAGCAAACGCAGGTAAAGACGATGTGATTGTGTTTTTGTTTTTTTTAAGTGGGAAATTTCCACATACTTGCACTGCTCAGGAGTATGTTTGGCTTCATCGGTACAACGATAGAATTTACCCTGAGGACACAACGAAACCATTTTTGACCACTTCCTCATATTATATACTACTAGACATACTGTACATACAATGATGAAAATCTACCACACCTACGGACATGGCAAAAAAACTCTCATTAATTGATTCGTAAAGAAATACAAAAATGATCAAATTCCCCCACCTTGAAAAGTTGTACGCCGATGCACGCAAACATGAACTGGAGCAATGTTGTGACAATCATGATGTTTCCAATGGTCCTGATAGCCACAAACACACACTGGACCACATGCTGTGAGGCACACAGACGAACACACTCATCAAATGTCCCACTGCGTACTCGAGTGGATGCCTGGCAGCCATTTTGAACCGCATGCCCGTTTGCTTACTTTGAGGCCTTTGGCTCTGTTGATGGCCCTCAGAGGTCTGAGCACACGGAGGACCCTCAGGATCTTTACCACCGAGATGGCACTTGAACTGCACACATGCAGGCACACTCGGGTCAAATGACTATTTTGCAGCCATTAGTTTTAGTGATTATAAGGCGAATTGATATTTGCAACTTGTTCTCGTTACACCTCAACTAAAGACAATGGGTACTGACTGCAGAAAGAAGGACACAAGTGAGACGCTGACAACAAGCAGATCTAGTAAGTTGAACCAGTTCCTGCAGAAGGAGCCCTGGTGCAGAAACGCTCCATGGACCGTCACCTGGCACAAAGACGAGAAGTGAGTCTGCAGGAGCGACCACGCCACAGGCATCCTCACTCCCTCTCCCTACCTTGAACAGGATTTCGACGGTGAAGATGGAGGTGAAGGCATAATCGGCATAGCCCAGAACCTAAACAGACATTATCACCGTGAGATGGGGGGCCAACTCGTTCATCGGAAGTGAGATAAAATGTCTCAGAACACTGGAAAAAATCACTTTCAAAATAATAAAACTTTCCAATTAGGAATCCAAGTAGGTAGGTTTTAATATGGTCTCAAACCAGGGTTAGGGTTTCAATTAAAGTAGGAACAAAAACCCAGTTCAAGGTTTTAGATATTTCTTTTAAAGTTATATATATATATATATATATATATATATATATATAATATTATATATATACATATATATAGTATATATATATATAATATTATATATATATACATATATATAGTGTATATATATAATATTATATATACATATATATGTATGTAGTATATATATATATATATATATATACATATATATATATATATATATATATATATATATATACATACATACACATAAATATGCATAAGGTTTAAAATTAGGTTTCAATATTGAGTTAGTGATTCAAATGATGGTTTGAAACGATGGTTAGATTTTCAAAGTAGGTTTGAAACCCAGGGTTAGGGATCAAATTGTGGTTTCAAACTAGGTTTAAAAAAAAAAAATTGGTAACAGGGTTCCATGCATTTTGTGGAACATTCATATTTTAAGTATTATGTTTATCAAAATAAATGAAATCAAAGGTATCTTTAAAAATGTTTTTATTTATTTATTTGAGATTCAATTTGGTGATTTGGGGGACCAGACAAGAGATACTGCCATCTACAAACTCATTTGTTGTTTTGAAAAAGATTTTTAATTTTTTTATTTTCGCTTAGTTTTTTTAAATTTGCTCTCAGGAGAAGTAAATTAACACAGAAATTACATGGATTGATGTTGTGTATGTGGACTATTTAAAATTTGTAGAGTGGGGTGCAAAATGTCTTTCAATACTACGCTGATCCATTTTCGTTTACAATGTTGGATTAATCAACAAAGTAAATATATTTTTGGACTGGCACGAAATTTGGTGGTAATTCTGGATTGCACAGGTGTGACCCAAACAAGTAGCAAGAGTACCTGGAGCTACGTAAATTCCTCAAGTAAACTTTTGCTGGCAAACAATTGTGTTCGGCTTGTGCGAAAGATCTACTTTGTGAAGTGGACTCCACTTAGAGTCCAAGATGCACACACGAAACTAACATCTGTCCAATTGCCGGGCTCGTTGCGTGAGGACATCTGCTGCTGTTTGCCATGTGCGGGCGCGTTAAGACTGCTGATATTTCCGTCAGCCGCTGACCCACTTCTGGAATAATCCGCTCAATCCGCTGGCGTGGAGGCCCCCCACGACTGCTGCTTTTGATCACTATCTTGCTTTTTTTAGTTGACGTTATGTGAGTTTTAAGTCGACATTTCCTTACATTGTTCCGGAATGAGTGCGCCCTGATGGGATCCTCTGCGGCCAATGAGCACGAGCTGAGGATGATGAAGACCAGGATGAGGTTGGTGAAGATGTGGTGGTGGATCAGAGTGTGGCACGCCACTCGGATGCTGGAGACACACACAAAACACACACACACACGTCACGGGACCTGTTTATGGAAGCCAGTAAAGGACACTTTGAGCTGCGAACTGTCCCAGTCAAAATGGATTGTCAACGAGTGTAAATATATTGGGGTCGTAGGTCAAATTGATCCAAATAAATTATTTGATTAGCTGTTTCAAAAAGCGTGCTAAAACATTATTAAATAGAGATTTTTTGTAGTTTAAGTTGAATACAGCAAAATGTACTTGATCAATAAACTGTCGGGGCTTGAGAAAATTTAATTCAGTCAATCTTTGGCGTGCCACAACAGGGTGTCCATGTCCCACTGGCAGTACTCATACCACACTTTGAGAACCATTGCTTGAAAGCAATTTAAACCAAAAAAGGATCTCACTTAAGAGCACAACCATTATTTGGTATCACGGGTGCATCAGACAATCGGTAATTATAAAGTCACAAAAATATATACTATATACTAGTCACATTTGATTGGCTAAAATAGTATCGGCATTGCCAAAAATGTCTATTCCCCCTAATGACAGCCGCTACCTGGAAAAAGTGTCTTTTATTTATATTTTGCTCCAAAATTAAACATCGGATCAACTCAATTCTGTGACTTTTCAATGTATGGAAACGCTTATTTCCACTGGGATTCACAGGACAAAAGTGTCGTCTTTGGCTTTAAGGTGAGGAGAAAGTCAAACTCACGGGTTTGTCTTGCTGAGGCAAAAAAACGCACTTCCCTCTGGGATGGGCAGAATTTTTTCCTTGGGTGGGGCAAGGTCAGCCATCTTCAGTTGCACGCCTGCGTCTGAAGGAAGGCCACAAATGATACGTCAGCGATGTCGTCGAGATGTCACGTCAAACCAATGACTTCTTAACTATTGCATGACATCATCTCACCAGCTTTGCCTTCTGGGTGCTCTCCTTCCTTGTACTCACTCACACATGGTAACACACACGCAAAGGGTCACATGCATATAGTCACACAAGGTAACACACTGGGGGTAACACACATGCTAACGCGCGCATTGTAACACCCACATGAACAAATATTAAGACAATATCTCACCATCTTCGCCTTCCGGGAGCTCTTCCTCTTCCTCGTATTCTGTGTCCTCGTCAATGTCCACCTGTGGGCATAAAGTTAAAAAAAGAAGGGATGTGGAAATAGAGTCAGCATCTTGATCATCACCTTCACTTCCTTGTCCTCCTCCGCGCCTTCGCCCTCCGCATCCTCCGGCTTCTTCCTGCGTGGTGGGCAAGACGAGCAGTACATTGTCAAACTACTTTCGCCTGGTGATTTTCCCATCGCCACTTACTCTGGTGCCTTGTCGTCTCCGTCGCCTCCAGCCAAATTGTCGACAGCAATGGCCAAGAAGACGTTGAGCAGGATGTCTGTGGCTCGTTAAGAAGGTGCAGGATTTTCATGGCTCTAATTGTTCTAATCGTCCCTCCACTAGCACAAACAAGTACAAAATTCCTGATTTTTCTTTCTTTGTCTTCAATTGTATTTCAAACCAGAACAATGGTTCTCAAATTGTGTTGTGAGTACGATCGGCAGCAGACAAGCAATGCAGTTGCTTGGGGCCCCGGCCAAAAAAGAGTCTTGACGAAAATATACAGTACTCCACGTAAACAGCAGAAATTAGCCATTTGAGATGACACATACTTGACGCGGTCATTGGACCCCATGAATTTTGGGAAAAGTGAATCTAAGTGTTGTATTTTTAACTGCGTAAGTTCTAGCGTTAATTTTTCTTTTGGGTATGGCTAATTACATTCTTGAGTCATTTATTGTGCATTGAAGTTTGCAAAAAACAACAACATTTTTTTGTGGTTTGTGTCATGGTGGCCCCAGGAATTTGTTGCTAGGAGCTGTAAGAGACCATAGCCTCTGACCATAGATGGTGATGATTGCTAACACCCACCACCCTCAGTCAAAATAATGGCTAGGGACATCAGTGCCAAAATAAAAATAAAAGATTTTTAAAAAGGCAAATAACTGTCTGTGACCTCCCACAGGGATCTTCTCTCGATCTCTTTGTGTAGTCACAAACAGCATAGGGGACATGGCAAAGGATACAATTTCCGCAAATGAAGAGAATGACAAAGTATATGCAGACAATCATCCCTGGAAAAACCGGGCCACCGTACGCCATGATTCCATCGTACATTACAACATTCCAGTCCTCGCCTGTCAGGATCTGGAATACGCAGACAGATGATCCTAAATCAGCTACACATAGCCAAACTGCTCAGCAGCTTCATAGAGAGTGTGACTACTTTTCAGAAGTTATTTTCGACAACTTTCCCAGAGGAAGGTCATTCTTATGCAGCACTTGACTTTAATACACAAAAAAATGATGCGATTGTAATTTTGCAAGTACCGGCGAGATGTCCGGCGAGGTTACCTGGAAGCAGGTGAGCAGCGCCTGGGGGAAAGCGTCGAAGGTGCTGCGCTTGGTCTGCGTCTCGTCAAAGTTGAACTTGCCGCCAAAGAGCTGCATGCCCAGGAGAGCGAAGATGATCAAGAAAAGGAAGAGAAGCAGCAATAGCGAGGCAATGGACTTCATGGAGTTGAGCAGAGACGCCACCAGGTTGGACAAAGCCGTCCAGTGGCTGCGTAAAAGAGATAGCGGTCAGCAGTGGTGTGGTGTACAAATGTTACATTACATCTGCACTCAAACAGATAACGTGCATCCTCGTAAAGGTTGGGGATCATAGCTTACTTTGGGCGAAAGGCAAACTATACTCTTGAGTGATCGCCAGTCAGTCGTAGGGCACACAGAGATAGACGAACATTCGCACTCACAACCATACCGCCACCTGCAGGAATCGAGCCCGCGCCTGCCCACACCAAAGTCAGGCGAATGAACCACTACACCATTAGGTAGTGCGCAAGTTTTTGGGAACAAAATCCAGCAGCAATTGCGGTCCTTTGTAATATAGTTTGCCAAACCCTGCTATACAGGCTGTTTTTAATATTTTTTGCAAAAGGCAGTTCTACTCAATATTGAAGTCATTTTTTTTAGTCGGAATTCCCAAATGTGGGTGGCTCGGCGGATGAGTGGTTAGCACGTCGACCTCACAGTGGGAGACCTGGGTTCAAATCCAGGTCGGTCCACCTGTGTGGAGTTTGCATGTTTTTCCGGGTACTCCGGTTTCCTCCCACATTCCAAAGACATGCATGGTAGGCTGATTGGACACTCTAAATTGCCCCTAGGTATGAGTGTGAATGGTAGCTTGTCTCCTTGTGCCCTGCGATTGGCTGGCCACCGCCTCAGGCCTGAAGTCAGCTGGGATAGGCTCCAGCAACCCCCGCAAATGAGGATAAAGCGGTTCAGAAAATGAGATGAGAATGAGAATTCCCAAATGTATGCACCTGGCTTCTCTTGATTAAATAATAACTCCAACCTTCCATCACTGCTAAAAACCTTTTTGCACCAATCAATAGTTACATCTTCTTACCGCGTGACCTTAAAGATTCGGAGCAGGCGAACGCAGCGTAGCACCGAGATTCCCAGGGGCGGCATGATTTCCAGCTCCACCAGAATGGTCTCCATGATGCCGCCGCACACCACGAAGCAGTCGAAGCGGTTGAAGAACGCCACAAAGTAATGCGCCAGGCCCAAGCTGTACATCTTCAGCAGCATCTCAACCGTGAACAGTGACAACAGCACCTTGTTTGCGATATCTGCACGGCATCGGCCACATGGCGGGTGCAATCGGTAAGACACTTTTGAACCCACATGGTCAGGCGTTCATCACCATCTCCATTGAGAGATGGATGGCATGACACGTATAAAATGGAGGGCGAGCGGCGGGCGGCGGCCGTACCCTGCACCTGCGTCAGCCAGTCAGGTTGGTTGTAGTGCTCGGACGCGCTGAGGGACGTGTTGAGGAAGACAAGCAACAGGACCAACCAATAGAATATCACCGATTTAACGGCAGTGCGACAGTTCCTGCGACAGACACGGTTCCAGCGCCGCAAAGTTCGACTGGATTTCCAGAGACGGCAATACAAGGACGTAAAGTCAGTTCCTGTGGGTTTTGCCACTCGTGAGTTCAACTCACCAGCAGCTGATCTTCATCATGCGAGCACTGAAGCAAAACAAAGAGACCTTCAATCACTTATGGTTTGACCATGGACATAGATGTAGATATTTGGTGTATGTGCGAACGCATGCCTTACCAGCAGACCTGGCAGCAGTTGGTGTGTTCTTCATCGATGTTCTCCGTGTTCTCAGATGCTGTTTCACTCGCGGGAAGACTTGCTAAGTGGGAGACATGACTCAAGTGAACGCATATACCAGTTATGAAATTGAAAGATGTTTATGGAATGACGGATCATCTAATAACAGGTTATCAGGTGTGTGTGATTGCGTGTCTTTTACCGTGCGTTTCATTCGAGTGACTGAACCACCCAAACTTCCCTCTCTTCTTATCTGACAGATCACCCAGAGATGGACCTACACACACACACACATGACCATTTCATTTACCTGCATGCACACATGTAAAAAGACGCACACTCACGGGGGTTTCCATCCTCATCCAGGTCATCCATGTCTTCAGCCTGAGTGATCCAGTCCATGTATCCGCACAGATCCTCCTCCATCTGTTGCTTCTCCCGGAGCTTTTGGAAGTCTCCACGAGCCTTTGCTTTCTCCCTCTCTTTGCTAAACTCTCTGCAATGTCAATACAATATCCAAATATATAAACTAGCCTTGACATAAGCATTTATCCTAAGTACAAAAAGAACACAATAATAATACTCACTTTGCTGTAACATAACAATGGAAAAAAAATCAGTGAAATAATGTTTATTCTTGTTAGAAATCTATTCTAAATATTGTCATAAAACAATGGAATAATATTACAGTTATGTAAAACTCCAAAGAGTAATATTTAATATAACAGCAATGTACGCATATAGGAGACTACAATACAAAGCTATTGAACAGAAGTGTAATAATGGAATATCAACTTTACCATAAGACAGCATAAGCATGGAAGCTCACTACCAGTAACAAAACAATAAGATCACAAGGACTCAAAAATAATATAACAATGATTTTGATTACTGACCCACTGAGGACACCAAGAACCAGATTGAGAACGAAGAAAGAGCCAAAGATGACCAGACTAACAAAATAGACCCACGGCAGCTCAAAGCCGATTGCATCGTTCATCTGCACACATGAAGACATCACATCAAGCGGTAGAATGATGCAAAGGGTCATGCAGGAGCTGAATATAAGTACTAGTTATGACAGTGTTTCACTTGGTGTGTAAAAGTTGTTGAGTGTGTAATGAAAATTCAGCCATGTGTGACAGGGATTTACCAGTATGTGAGGTCGTATCAGAGATCTGATTGAGTGCCTTAGGTGTGTGTATATGAGGGCGTATCAGTAGATGCGTTTCAGGACAGTATATCTAAGCCGTGTATGTGCGAGGTTATCTCGAGTCATGTCCATGTTGTCTGTTTCTCACCCAGTAGAGGACGTCGGTCCAGCCCTCCATGGTGATGCACTGGAATACCGTCAGCATAGCAAAGAAGAAGTTGTCAAAGTTGGTGATGCCTCCATTGGGTCCATCCCACCTCCCACGACACTCGGAGCCGTTCACCGAGCACTGGCGGCCGTGACCCGCAAAGGCACACGGCACTGGGTCATCCTCCACATAGGTGTCTGGAGTGATAAAAACATCCTTCTTTGGTGAATGGCTATTGCGACTAAAATGCTGATGTTTCATCACTTTTTAAAAGGAGGCTAATGTAAAAATAAATTAAATTAAATTAAACAAAGATCAATGAATCTATTAGCTTTAGGCAGTTAGGCAAATAACTTATTATTGATGGATTTCAAACACTGGCTGTGCTTTCGTAAACTGGCTCCGTTCTTAGTGTGCCGTAATCAGCACGTCAGTTTGTGAAAATAGAAAAATGTAATCTACATTGAATTTTCAATTTTAGTTCAGTTATTTTCTAATAAACCACTAACAGAGAAGGCTGAAGCATTTGTGTACATGGCTGTTCTGACAGTGTGTGGCTGCTGCGTACCACTTTCTGTGTAATAGCAAGTTCTGTGCATGCGTCCGATAAAGAGCTCCAAACCGATGATGGCGTAGATAATGATGACGAAGAGGACGAGCAGAGCAATGTGAAGCAGGGGAACCATGGCCTTCATGATGGAGTTGAGCACAATCTGTAGACCTGTCACACACATCCGTCAAAACATGCAAAATTATGTCACCACCACGGGCTGCGCACACTCACTGGGAACGCCTGAAACCAGTCGGAGAGGCCTCAAGACCCGGAAAGCTCGCAGGGCTTTGACGTCCAGACCTCCGGGTTTGCCCGGCACGTGGTGCGTGCTCGCTTGTTCGCCTGATTTGTGCGTCATGGTTTCCAGGACGACGCTAAACAACCTGTTGTAGAAACAGCGCCCTTTTCATTAGACAACAGCAACTACATGCGCAAGTCTTAAACACTGTGCGAAAAACAAAAAAAACTCCAAATACACACTTGCCACATTTGGACTCATTAATTTCAAGCAGAAAAGGAAATGATGCTTTCAACTCACTTAACCTGGACTGAACTGAAGTGGACCCTGAGGCTTGTATTTAACAAGCTGGAGACAAGTCCAACTCACCCTAAAAGCTTCTGACAGTTTCGCACATGAGCACGGTAGATAATAAGGTACTAATAGCGTAACCATAAATAAACTGTCATGTAACAATGCCATAAACACAGCGTAACACTAATGTAATAATAGTGCAACAATCATTCCAAATCATCAACAACGATACAAAAAATGCAAAATTTTACAACAACACTACTACAAAAATATAACCTAAGGATGGAACAATGGCATAAGATGCTAATATGCTAATATTCGAAATAATTCCAGAAAATAGCAATGAGACAACATAATCCAAAGGAACAGATAAATGTTGCAATGAAATGTTAAAAATGTCATGACATTTCAACAACAGAAATATTAGTATTTTCACAAAAATGTAACAATAGTAAGAACACACTCACAACTGCTGCATCCGCTCCATGACGTTGCCATGTAGAGCAATTTTGAATTTTGGACTGACCCAATCGGAAAGTCTTAATATAGTCCAATTGTTGAAATTCTAGCAGTTGTTATGCTAACATATAGATATATACAGTATCTCAAGATGTAGTTAGGACACAGGAAAGATAAAAGCAAAAGGATGACCATAATGCAGCTTAGTGATTCGTTGAGGAGTCATCACCGAATAGGGATGCAATTCAACTAAACAAATGGACTTTGGGCATTTGTCCCCCGGTCATCATGACAAGAGCCTTCATCACAACCCCAAGGACATGAAGTGAGGTCACCGGTGAGCAAACATCGTGAGCACCAGCAAGAGAGGTTCCGCCGGCTCGAGCGTTATGCACGCCCACAACCGCGGTTCTGAATCACACCAATTGTGGCAGCGCCGCAGGCATCCACTCGGGACGCCCGGCAAACGAGAACGTCAGCTCACGTTTGCTTTGACTCAAACTCTTTACCGCCGCGCCGCTGCACTTCCGCCGCTAACACTGTATCCGTTCACCCGGTCGCTAAGATGGGTATGTCGGACTATAAGAGTGATGAACAAATACAGATAATGCAACAACAAAATCATGACATGACATTCACGATAACAATCATGACACAGAATGCTTTCCCAGCCGCCTGGAAATTTGACTTCAATAGCCGTCTAAAGACTGAATGAGATGTTAGGGGAAAAATAGTCACATACCAAATCATGTAACAAGATCAGTAGCAAAACACGAAAAGATAAAATGACAACAGCACGAACCCAAACCACCTCAATGTGCTCGTGCACCCATTAACTAAAATAGCAAAATAATAAGGCAATTTTGTTAGTTTAGCTTACCCGACAATAACGATGACAAAGTCCAGAAGGTTCCAGCCGTTGCGAATGTATGAACTTGGGTGCATGACTAGACCGTAAGCCAGGATCTTCAGGAACGTTTCTATGGTGAAGATGATGAGGAAGACATACTCCACTTGTTCCTGGAAGAAACGTGTCCCGTCCAGATTTTGAGTCAAATTTTCACTCATTTTAGTCTTGATATCATCATTTATGTTCACATTTCCACACTTGTATCAAATGATCCATGCTATCCAGATCTGGGTGCAGTCTCGAAGACTATAGTCACACTGTAGGGAACAATTTTTGTTGTTGTCGCTAATTTGGATATTTTTGTGTAAACTTTTATGTATATTGAACACACAAATACGAGTCGCAGTGTGAAGGGAAGAGGTCCGTGCAGTTTTGGAGTATTTACAGAAGTAAATCTGTGTGTACCATATACAACTCACCAGGTCATGGTTGGTAGAGTTGGAGTCATCCTCAGGAAATGGTTTGGAAACACCCAGAGCAACACAGTTAGCAAAGATGGCTAACAGAATGAAAATGTCAAATGGTCTGAGTTACATTCAGGAAGTTTCAGTCGGTCCAAAATTTGTGCAATACATCAGGTCTCATGAAATAAGAAAAGGCATCTTTGGTTGAACCCTGGTAAAAGCAGAATATGACCTGGAATGACTGTAAAAGGATACTTCCACTCAACGATGGAGACTGCGGCGCGTCTAATGGGATTGTTAAGCTTCAGACAAAACAATGCCCGGGGCGCTCGCTGGACTTGATTTGTGCCCTGGACCTGGACAGGAAAAGACAGTCCACCATCTTAACACCATGTTTCTAAGGTTCTCACAAAGTTGTTCATATTCAGATGTAAGAAATGTAAGAATGAACCTACTATAATGCACTATTAGCTTTACAGGTTAACTTAATTATTGCATTTCATGTTATCTTTTGTCCAACGGTTCACACCTCACAATGTGCTATTTTCTGACTCAGAGATGAACGGCAAACTTTGTAAAGCTTTCTTTTTTAGAGTAGTGCATCTCTCAACGCCTCACTTGTTTTTTCGCGTGTTGACCTCTCCTACGTTGCGTCCCGGTGGAACTGGTGGTGGAGTGGAGAGTGTCCGTCCTGGTCATCCGCACTCCCTCGTCCTCACCTTCCAACTCCTCGTCCCAGTCCCCGCCGACTCTCTCCTCTCCCTCACCTCCTCCTCCGTCCTCCTCTCCGCCCTCCTCCTCCTCACCGCCGCCATCTTCACCATCCACAGCATTGGCGTAGCCGTTACGTGCCGTGCCTGGTAAAGGACAACAATCCAGGAATGAAAAAATAGATTTAAAAAAATGTGAATACAGTGTCATTAAATTCAAACGACCAAATTGGAAAATAACGGACAGCAAATTAAAAGTAGTTCATCTCTGAGCCTTTAATGGTCCCTCTGAACAAAAAGACAACAACCACAACAAACATTTCAAATAGAATTTGTCATTAAAAGACAAAAATATCCAATCCATATGAATTACTAGGTTCTTACATACATGGAGATAGTGTAACACTTGAATGGAATTCAGATGAATTACTAAAAGTTGATGAAAAATTCTGAAAATAAATAATATTTTAACCGGGTCACAATATATTGGAAAGTCATGGTCTCACACCTTTTGGAGCATTTAAAGGACGCCTCTTAGTGAGAAGGCAAAAAGTTCATCGAGAAGACTACCAATTTGACAAAAGTCCAGAAAAAAGTCATCAAGGCAAGCAGGGAGAGAAATTAAAGCAACTAAATTTCATTGTGGGCGGCCCGGTGGAGCGAGTGGTTAGCTCGCCGGCCTCACAGTGGGGGACCCGGGTTCAAATCCAGATTGATTCACCGGTGTGGATTTTCTCCGGTTACTCCAGTTTCCTCCCACATTCCAAAGACATGCATGGTAGGCGAATTGGACACTTTAAATTGCCGCTAGGTATAACAGTGAGTGTGAATGGTTGTTTGTCTCATTGTGCCCTGCAATTGGCTGGCCACCAATTCAGGGTGTCCCCCGCCTCTGGCCCCAAGTCAGCTGGGATAGGCTCCAGCACCCCCGCGACCATAGTGAGGATAAAGCGGTTCAGAAAATGAGATGAGATGAAAAATTTAATTGTTTGAACAAAGGTTGTGGATTGATGTACGGCATTGAAGGATAGTGACAGGATCGGAGGTGTTTCAATGTCTGGATTCATGAAAGACTAAGAAATTATCCACATTTGAGAGTCTGAAATAAAAGGATTTGGAATGTTTGCCTTTCTATTTACTACTATCAAGCCCCTTGATTGCAGGAACTCTTCCCACATTCCAAAAAAGGCGCGTTAGATTAAATTAAATGTACTCAGGGATGGAAGGTGAGTCTAAAGATGAGATTGGCTCTTTACTATGTACTGAAAGGGTTTAAATAGCTTCTCGCCCGAAGTCAGTTTGCATATGCTTCAGTTCGCCCGTCACTCGAATGAGGAAAACTTCAGAAAACAGATGGAAGAATCGTCATCATTATTGTGTTTATCATTTGAAAAGATGATGATGATGTGAGTAGAGAAGAAAAAAGTCACATGAACACACCATCGTAGTGAACAGCTGTGACCTAGATTTGTCTGTGCGTGTGTGTGTGTGCGCGATATGGGTCATGATGTGTGTGTCCGTGTGTGTGCGTTTTAGTTATTACCTGAGGACCATGAACACACATTGCAACAAGCGCATGCGCACACACACGCTATGAACATTTTAGTGAGATTATTTCCGCCTCATTCGACCTTCGCATTGTCGTTTTCCTAGATTTCCTGTTTCCCACAATTCTTTGCTGTTTACAGAGGTGGCACAAAGCTGATAAGTATTTTACACAAATACAAATAAACTAGCAAAAAAAAAAACTGATTACTATTGCCGACTTGAGGACCAGATTGTAGTCACACGACATATTACACAAATGGCGTGCCGATTGCTGCTAGCGTCACCACGTGTCACTGAAATGTAGAAGAGACCAAAATACTCGATCTTTTTGAGTCGAATAAAGCTAGTTGTGGAAGGAATTATGGGAATTTAAAAATACATTTAACTGCTTTACTTGAGTTGATGTAAAATCAGTACTTTCTCTAAAATAAACAAAAAATAAAGGTCCAATTAAAAATAGTTTGTCTCATTACTGGAAATACTGTTGAAAATTAGCTTATTTGAAATACTTTTTGTTCGTGTTTTGGAAACCAAAAGTGATATAGCTGGCCAGATTTAGCTTATCAACATTGCGTGCTCCTCGCTGACAGCCTGAGATTCTGACAACATCAAACATTTTTCTTGCCAAAGGATAGATGCTTCTCGTGAATGCTCTCTTCTTCACGTGAATCTTTTGACACGGACAATAAATGTAAGCTTCTTCATTTTGTACCATTTATACATTGTGTTGTCATCTGCAAAAGTTGTCTTTAAAAAAAACCGCACATTTCCAAAATGTAAGCAATGAAATGAGATGTTTGCCAAATAAAGGGAGTGAAGGTAAAAAGCTATGCAAAATATAAAAACTGAGGTAAGGTACAAATACCAAAAAAAGTCTACTTCATTCCTTATTTCTCAGCATTAAGTGCTAAATTGATGAATAATCATGGAAGTGATGGGTGAATAATGGCTAGTCACGGAAAGGAAGCAAACAAATGAGCCGGTAAAAAGTGAAGCAAGCCTGCAGGGGGCGCTGCTTATTCTGCTGTATTAACTTAACATGATTATTTTGTCCTCAGGCTGCTGAGGAGCTGAGGTTAGGACAGTGCAGGTCACATGACTGTTGCTCACGTTGTTTTGTTTTGTGTGTGTGTGTGTGTGTGTGTGTGTGTGTGTGTGTGTGTGTGTGTGTGTGTGTGTGTGAGTGAGTGCGTGTGTGTGTGTGTGTGTGGCTGGTAGAGCTGCACACTCGCGCACAAACTCACGCACAGCCCCTGCATTGCCCCACGAGAATCCGTCTAATTATGCCCGAATTATCCCGAGACAACTGAGATCATCCTGACAGCAGCGAGTGTGCATGCATGCATGCATGTACAAGACAAATCTGTGTGTGTGTGTGTGTGTGTGTGTGTGTGTGTGTGTGTGTGTGGGAGGGGGGTGCGTGTGTGTGTGTGTGCGTGGGGGGTGCATGCATGTGTGTGTGTGTGTGGACAAGCGTGACCTCAATGGCTGTTAGACTTTTGGAGGAAGTCCTTCAGCTGAGTCGAGGCCCACTTTAGCGGGACTGGGCTGTGTCGTTGGAACACCAACTGCGCGCGTGTGTGTGTGTAGTTGAGCATCGCTTGCACACTACTCTCATACGCCTTATTAACTTCCTGATTTTCACTCTTCTGTTTCTCTGCGTGTGTGTTTAAGAGTGTGTGTACGCGCACACGTGCGTTATGCGTTTGTGCCCTCCAGCCCGGTCCAGCTGGGAAGGTCATTGGGTTATTTAGTCAACGTCGTTGTGCTTTTCTTTTTCATCATGAAGGCATAATGGGTCTCCGCCATCCATTGTCTATTGAGCGAGAGCAGGGGTCGGGAACCTTTTTGACGAAGAGAGGCACAAACAATTCATATTTTCTAATGTTATTCCTTGGGAGCCATACTCCGAATTTAAAAGTCAAAATACATGTAAATGGGTGCCTTTTTTGTTTGTAATTTCACCCCTTTTAAAGTGGAAAAAACCTGAATACTTTTGACAACATTCTTATGCAGTTGCTAAACAATGAGTATGCATTCCAGCAGTCTAATGCAAAAAAAGAAGAAGATTAAAGCAGCTCTAGATGTAGTATCTCAGCCCTGTCACTAGCGGTTTCCGTATTTTAGCTCACAGGTTAGCGGAGAGCCAGATGCAACCATGAAAAGAGCCACATGTGGCTCCAAGCCACAGGTTCCCTACCCCTGAGCTAGAGCCTATCCCAGGAGTCCAGAGTACGAAATGGGGTACACCCTGGAATGGTCGCCAGCCCATTGCAGAAGGGACTTACACTGTGAGAAGTGTGTATATTCACTTTTACTCAGTGCAGCTCTGCTTACCTAGCACAGACCACACTCGTAGTATGAGCATTTCTTCGCCGGCGCAATCATTCTACTTGTCAATACTAAATATAGCGTCTTGGCACATGTCATGGCCAAAGACTATCAGGGTTTCTGTCAGTTGTGTCAAGAGCAAGGCACTGGAACAAAAGGTTGGAAGGATTAGCTTCAACGCCATGGCAACCGGCGATTTAGCGCTCATTTCCATGACAACGCTATCAGAATGTCGATGGACGCCATCTTAATTCCACAAGCAGGAAGTCTGATCCTCCGCCAGGATGAAAGGATTAAGGCACACTCACTAAGGTATGTGGAGGTCAATGTGATGATGTATTGATCATGGAAAGAAATGGAAAATACAGTAAACCAAGAGAGTAATATGGAGCAAATCAGTAAGTGGAAAACAAAGCGCTGACCCCATGAGGTAAGTTTTTGTCTGACGGTACCAGATGAAGTCTGATCTCAAAAGTGAAATGTAAACAAAATCACATATGGATGAGCATGCTAAAAATATTGCTAATATGAGTGGTAATCTGAATCAAAGTGCAAACATCGTTAAGTATATCGCTACTATTAACTGTGAAAGATATGTATATTGGTCAATGGTGGTAAATGAGTTTATGTCATTGCTAATATATAGGGGAAGTCATTTCAATTGCTCTTAACTCTGATGTTGTTCTTTTGGTCACAAACTAAAGCCTAGGGGCATCTGTTAGGAGTAGTAAATGTCTCCATCCACCTTGGCTGCTTCTTCACCATGATAGACAGAGTCAGCACCACAGCAGATGCTGCATTATTCTGCCTGTTGATCTCCCACCCCATTCCTCGCTCACTCACAAACAAAGCCCAAATTATCTGAATTTGTCCACTTGGTACAGGATCTCTCATCCTTTATCCGGAGAAAATCATAGCATTGGAAGATCGCAGTTTGATGACGTGAACAGAACTTGCAAAAGGAAGTGATTGTGCTCCCACAAAACCAGATCCCCTCAACACCTGTGCTGTGCCTATACATTCTGTTTATAAAGTTCAGGCTCAGAATGACTGTGGAAAAGCACTTAGTTAAGTCCAACACTCCCTAGAAAAAAAGCCCAATTTACCACAGTCTTACACCGATTGAAAAGTCTTAATGAGGTGGTCCTCAACACCATCCTTCCAGAGCATCCACCACATGTAGGAAAGATAACAGGCTCTAAGTTCACAAGAGTGGTTGGACGAACACCCATGGAAGCCCCAAAGCCTTGCAGAGTTTAAAGAGCCGGTCCAATGCTTCATGACATCCGGAAATAATCCTCAATTGAAAATCCATGTGGTTCTTATCCATACAAATAAAGAGTTTCCTAACCATACCTCCCAGAAAAGAGTCAACTTCAGAGTCCCCAGATTCTGCTTCCTTATCAGAAGATGGTAACTGACATAAAATAATGCTTTGATCATTTTAGGAGTAGCAAAGTCAACAAATTCTTTAGGGTTTTTTTGACTGCCTGGAGGGAGGTCTCCAGGTCTTGCTTACTTTGCACTTCTTTCTCGTGTTCCTGTTGTTTTTGAGGTGTACATTGACTAAAATTGCTACTTCTCCATTATTCATTGACATATTCAAATTAAAGTACATTTTAAACTTCTATGAACATTCATACTGAGAAATGTATTGGGTTTTTTTGTTTGTTTTGGGGGCTGATTGATTGGATTTATCAATTGCAGAGTTGAAATTGCTACTCCTCCGTTACGTATAGATAGATCAGAATCAAATTTGGAAACTATATTTTAGGGGTGTAGACGTGTTGATCCTTGGAGGCAGATTTTTTTTTTCCTGTCAGGGTCGCTTCTTTCAGTTTATATAGACTCTCTGCGTCCCTCCGTTCTTACCACCGAAGGGCAACATTTCCCCCCCGCTCCTTGGACTACGACCCACAGTAGCCAAATTTCCACTGGCGCCCTGAAGGTTAACACAGATGGCAGATGCTGTTTTCCTTGGACTGTGACCATTCTGGTATGAAATTCACAAGATGATCACTCATCATACTTTGGCAAAGTTTAATGCTTGATGCCCTAGCGCAGCCCTTTGCATTTATTCGGGTTTTGGCCAGGCCTAGCGCTGGCTGCATTTATAATGTGTGTTAGGGATCACATTAATGCTAATATGATTCATAACAGTACTAATGGTCAAGTTACTGTGTTATTGCTCAAATGTTGTATACATTTACTTTACTTGAATAGAGAATTGTTTGATAGATAGAGAGAGAGATAGGTAGATCCTTACTTTTATGGTTGTGCTGCATATCTTCTGGTAGTCCACTTCAGACGCTCACATAGGTCCCATCTTCATGTCTTCCCACGAAACAAAGAAAACTTTGCATTTTGTAGCATTCCACTTTGTCCATCGGCCCCAGCTGCTCGTGACTCACACTTTCATCTGATATGCTTCCTTCTGCGACGAAGCCGAGGGATGTGAAAAAGTGAACGATAGGCTGAGAGGAGAAAAATTCAGCTCGGCTTCACTAATCTGAATCTCTTCATCTCTCCTCCTCCTCTGCTCATCTCATCTCTCTCGCTCTCTCCCTCTCTCGCGCCCTCTCACTCTCCCTTGCTTCCTATGCCCTAAACCCCCCACCCCCTGCCCCAATTGGGGATTAAATAGGAAAAGGGCTCAGTGTGTTAAAGGGGAGGACAGCTGCAAATAAATTAAAGGCAAGGAGAAAAATACATATATGACTGAAAGAAATGTCCCAAAAATGCCGTACATTATACCAGACGTGTAAACAATCACGTAATGCATGTAAACATAATGACAACAGATATGTTAACATAACACAGCTGGCACAAACACAATTACACTTGACACGTAAACATAATCACACCTGACCTGAACACGATCAATGACGGGTAAACACAAGCACACCTGAAATATACTGCAAACAAAATCAACCCTGACACATGAATGTAGTCATAATCACATCTGACACGTCAACACACCTGTTGTGAATATAGCGTACGGCGGAATGAAAGATTTTGGGCACCCCTGATGACACTAAAGATTATTCATTATAAACCATTGGCTGTTTTCCTCAGCAATTTAGATGAGAGACACCAAGTGAATAAATTCAATAATATTTAGGTCGGAGGCTAAGATTGCCATTGTAGAACATTGCATTTTTTTCCTATGGATGAATGTCTTTATGGATTTTGAGCAGTAATTAGGGCCGTTGTGTTGTTGAAGACTGCAACAATGTCAGTGATTGTTCGCAAGATTCTGCTAAGACTCAATGGAATCGATGCAAGGTTCAAATTTACAACAATTCTAAGTATCTGCGAGTTGAGTTTGATTCTTTTTAACATCCTTTGCTTTGGGCTATCTATGATTTCTTTAAGTAGAACTGGGCTGATAGTCTTCTATTTCCTGAATGTTCTCCACAGTGCAAATCGACAGCTAAAATTTCTGGGCTAGCTTCCTCTAAACCGCAATGTTAAACAATCTTGGGTTTTACGTCATATCAAAGTTGTTTTGACGTTCCCGTAATGCCACTTTTCAGAGACCATACAAAGAGAAACATTCGTTCCGAAACTCAATTCTCAAATATTACTGTGTCTGTCTGCTTTCTGATATATTTCACTGAAATTGCTGATTCAAAAACCCATGGATTTATAGAGCAAAATCGTGGAAGTGATCAGGAGTGGCCAAGATTTTTCATACTGCTATAAATGTGACCGTGTCAGATGTGATTGTTGAGCAAGGATAAAAGGCCTATAGCTTTATTGCTCATAGCCTGACAACGTCCCAGCAGAGCCGAGAGGATTTAACGACACTTGATGTGAAATTGAGGATGAACCCACATTCACCTTCGCAACTCCCTTCATTACCCGAGTCCTCCACCACATATCTTTGTGTGCATTTGTATGATAGTGTTTATGTGCTTCGTGCAATCAGATAATCCCAGATTTACCTCTTTTCCTGCCTGTCAAGCAACTTCATTTTAAAGTTTGCAGTGATGCTACACTAAAATAGCATGTACACCTTTTCTGTTTCAGTGTTTGAGCTGTTTATAATGTATCTAAACAAAACAGCTTACATATTAGATATTCAATATGACAGGATGCATGAGTTCCAAGACATACTAGAATGAATAGAAAGAAACCGATGAAAAATAATTGGTTAAATAAGAAATGTAAAATGGTTGCTACCACTGTCATGCGTGATTTCTTTTTCTTTTTCCAGGTAACCCTGGAAATCCTGGAAAATTGTCCATGATTCTCCAGTTTTCCAGTTTAACACTATGAAAATACAACAAGTTTGGAGTGTTACTTGGGGCTGTAATCAGTGTGTATTTCTGTTTTTATTCATTTTAATTTCATTAGTGTTGTTAATGTGTTTTTTTAACATTGTAGTAATTTAGGAATATATTTCTAATTATTCAAATATTTTTACATATACAACAAGGATTAACGAATAAAATGTGTATTTGGTTGTAATTATTATTGTTTTTAATTATCAAAAAGTCACTTGCTCTATAAATGGTTAAAGGTTTTATTGTCAACTTTTGAATAGTTAGTTCAACTGTAGACAGCCGTTCCTGAAAGGGTTAACAAAATTATTCAAATGTTATTTTCTTTCTATTTCCCAGGCAGGATGTGGATTTCTACAAAGGAAAAACATGCTAGAAACTGAAAACCTTTGGTTTTTTTATTTTCCTAATTTCGTACACATTAATTTGGTGCACGATTGGTTTGACACAATCAACAGTGCTCTGCTGCCCCCTATAGGATAAAAGAGCAACAGTATCCTGCTTGCGCGTGAGTGCGTGTAAGGTGACAAAGATGCTGAATAGCAAAGATTCAAACCGGAACATTGATCTTAATATAATGAATGGCTTTTTCAAAAAGTCAACCATAGAGCGCACTAACAAATGACTCATGTCCGGTCAATGCAAGGAGTAAACAAAGGCCCACATGAATAAAATAAATGGGGCAAAATAAATCCATTTTGGGGGCGAGGGAAATATGCGGAAGCGTACAAGCGATTCACCGATGACAAAAGAAAGAAAAATGAAAAAGAAATCATTCGTACTGTGCAAACGAGGACTTCAGTCGTGAATTTTAGCGTGCCAGACCTTGCATTTCATGAATAAAGATATGAATAATTCGTGTGAGCCAACCTGAATAATTTCCCACTTACACGTTTCCATAAATCCAGTATACCAGTATATACCTACGTATTATATGTCTACTTTTACTTCCGCTTTCTCCCCTGCTGCCACGCCCCCTCTCAGCCCAGCAGTTACGCTTGCTGTGTTCGCGCACGCGCTTGCGAGAGAGAGGAGAGGGGGGAGGAGGGGGAGAGGGGGGCGGAGAGAGCGAGAGAGAGAGAGAGAGAGAGAGAGAGGGAACCCTTACGTACACACGAGTGCGTTTCCCCGTCTCGCAGCATTGCATACTTTGCATCCATCCATCCTTCCATCTTCCCTCACCTGCAGTGACTTCCGGCCACGCGCCTCGCCAACAAACTCCCCCATCCCATCCCCTTCGCACGCTCGCACGCACGCGCGCATGCACCTTGCAGCAGCCTTCAGCGACGCGTCGAGCGACCCCAAACCGGGGTAGGAACACGGCGACGCGGCCATACGGTGGACAAGCATGACGGTAAAACGCTTCACCGCGTGAGTGTGTGCGTGCGTGCCTGCGTGTCTGCGTCCGTGTGTGCGTGTGAGCGCACGAGAACGTTTTGACCCGAAAAAAAGACGATACGTGGTGCGGGTGTGGGGGTCGGTCGTGCTCGTGAGCGTGCGCGTGCGCGGGTTGCGGGTCAAAATGACGCTGTCAGCACATTGTCAGGCGGCCACGCGCAAAAGGGGGCGGTCTTACAATTGCAGATTGGATCCGTGCGCGTTTGTCTTCAGCAGAACCCCAAAAATACAACAACCCCCCCACATATGTTGTGCGCTTCTGTTGATTTGTGACGCAACGTGATGCTTTTACATTGTTGCCATTGTTGTGATTGTTGCTATAGAGGATGATGGGAATGCTCTTTTAACAGCTGACTTGACCCTATCAAATTCCTATTATGATTCAGGCGCAAAGGTGACGTCAGTGTATGTGGATGACGTCATATAATTCATGACTCAATAACTAACTCACCTGCCAATTGTCTAGTGGAAAAACCACCAGGGGTGGCCAAGTCCGGTCCTCGAGAGCCCCTATCTGGTCTGTTTTCCATATCTCCCTCCACCAACACACCTGAATCAAATAATTTGGATGAGTTGATCATTTGATTCAGGTGTGGTAGAGGAGTGAGATATGGAAAACAGACTAGATAGGGGCTCTCGAGGACCGGACGTGGCCACCCCTGCTCTAACCTAATAACTGTTGACAACCAGTGTTGATGAACTGACTAGTTGGGTAATAGAAATTCCTCAAATTTAAGGACATTTGCATGGCACAGTCCCCGGAGACTAGACTTAACTTAATTGGGATAGATATTTAGGTATAAAGGATATAAGAAGGGCGGGCGGCCCGGTGGTTGAGTTGTTACCGAGTCAGCCTCACAGTGGGGGACCTGGGTTCAAATCCAGGTTGATTCACCTGTGTGGAGTGTGAGTGTGAATGGTTGTTTGTCTCCTTGTGCCCTGCGATTGACTGGCCACGAATTCAGGGTGTCCCCCACTTCTGGCCCGAAGTCAGCAGGGATGGGCTCCAGCCAAGCAAAGCAATTCATAAAATGAGATGAGATGAGAAGTCTTTTGAAAGCAAAAGAAACGAAAGTAATGGCTGGAGTGAACATGCAGAACATGTGTTTTGTGTATTCAGACATTCCTTTCATCACACCTTAAACACACTGACGTGCGACCTTTGAGCGGTCCTATCAAAGTGCAACCACAGGTGGAGAGAAACACACGTGCACACCCCAACACACGCATACGCAAACAAAGAACAGGTAACACAAATCGGGAAGTGACGCTTCATCTGCTAGCGTTGTGTTTGTTTTAGTTGGATGTGTGGATGAGTGCTTAGAATGTTAACATGTCCATTAAGCCGAGAGTCCAACGTGTGTGTGTGTGTGTGTGTGTGTGTGTGTGTGTGTGTGTGTGTGTGTGTGTGTGTGCGTGTGGATGGACGTGTGTATGTAATGTTTGCCATGTATGAAATCCGAATATGAGTGTCTATGCTTCGACTCACTGTTTGTTTAGGTTATCCAATAAGTAAAGACCAAAACAATGTTTCAGAGTTCTAGTCTGTGTGTGTGTGTGTGTGTGTGTGTGTGTGTGTGTGTGCGCGCGTGTGAATGGACGTGTGTATGTAATGTTTGCCATGTATGAAATCCGAATATGAGTGTCTATGCTTCGACTCACTGTTTGTTTAGGTTATCCAATAAGTAAAGACCAAAACAATGTTTCAGAGTTCTAGTCAAAGTAGAAGCTCAAGTCAGAAGGGAGGTTCTAGTCTTGAGAGGAGGCATACATTGAGAAGATGTCGTTCCCGAATAAATGTTCTAAACTTGGGAAGAGTTCCTCATAACAGGCAAATGTTTTAATCACAAGTGAAGGCTTTCGTATCAAGGTAAGGTTTGTAATAGTGAGGGAGTGTTATGAATGCTCGAAACTCTAATCCTACGGAAGAAAAGGTGCTTGTCCTATGAGAAGGTTTTAGACACAAGGTGAAACCACCAATCCTTGGGTGAAATTTAAGTTTCGGAGGAAAGTTAAACTCAAAAGAGGTTCTAATCCACAGAGAAATGTCTACTTTCAAGAGAAGATTTTACTCCCCTGTGAGAAAATAAAAATGGAGTACATTTTCAGAAAAGTGGCTGTTTATGAAAGAAGAGTTTAGTCCCGTGAGAAAGAACTAGCAAACTGAGAATATTTAAACTCCAGAGAATGTTCCTTTCCTAAGGTTTTGCTCTAGAGAAAAGCTGCATGACTTAAGAGAAAGTACTGATTCCCAGATGTTCTAGCTGAGAGAGATATAGATTTTAATCAGATCATTTCACTATCAAGATGTTTTAGTCCCAATAGAAGTATCTATTTACCACAAAAATGTTCCTCCGTTGACATAACGATTTACAACCCCAATTCCAATGAAGTTGGGATATTGTTTTAAACAGGAATAATCACAGAATATAATGATTTCTTTCATTTGTATTAAATATATCGCCTCAACTTTATTGGAATTTCAAGACAGGATTCCAGTCCCAAACTAAGTTTCTAAAGAAGGTACTTATTTTGAGAGAAGATTCTCATCATGCGAGAAGATTCCATTTCCCAACACGGTTCTAGGGGAGATGGCACTTGTCTTCTGAGAAGAAAGTTTTTTTTCCCCAGAGAGAAGGTACCAGCCTTACAGTAGAAGAGCTTCTACCTTCAAGAGAGGGATGTTATTTTAAAAGGTGTTAATCAAAAGAGAAGATAACTCCCGGGAGAAGTTACCAGTTGTCACACAAGGTTCTAATTTTGAGTAAAGATTGGCATCAGGAGAATGTTCTATTTCTCAGAGAAGGTTCTCAGGGTTAAGTGAAGATAGGTTTCTCCTGAGAATGCACTGGTCTGAAGACAAATTTGCCTCTCAAAAATTCTTAGTCCCTAGAAAAGCATATGACTGATGAATACCTGTCAGCGGAAATGACTCCAATAAAAAAATGGACATTTATATAATATTTACTAACCTGTTTTCAGCTCGGCCGCAATGTCTAAAAACACGGTGAAGAAGCTGCACTGGCGCTCAAAGGTAGGCATCACAATACGCTAGCGGCCGTTTTAACGATGGCTAACCCGCAGGTAATGGCCGCCCGTCCTCTACGCAGGTGCAGGAGGGCTTCGTGCCGTTAGGTGGAAGCTCCGGCGAGCTGGGACTGGCCATCGGGGGCGGCGCCGACTATGGAGAATTCCCCTTTGTGACAGTGGCCCCCGGGGGCGGCGCCACCGTGGGGGACATCATCTTGGAGATAGGCGGCACGCCCGTGCTGGGCATGACGCTGGGAGACGTCCGAGGCGTCCTCAACTCCTGTCCTCATCCGATTAGGATCAAGACCGTCTCACCAGGTGATCCATTCAAATGACTTCATCTCGCGGCAGCTAACTCAAAGCGCTTGCATCTCCCATCATATATTTCCATTGAAAATAATGAAAATACTATAGCACTCAACAATATTGTACAGTGGTACCTTGAGATACAAGTCTAATGTACTGCGCTCGTTTCGATTTACTCGTATCTCAAATCAACGTTTCCCATACAAATGAACTAAATACAAATTAATTTGTTCCCACCCACTGAAAAAAAACACAAAAAAACAGGATATTACAATAGAAAAACATTTTTATTGGTTGTAATTCACCATCTACTAACAGAGTAACAAATAACTAGTGGTTATGATGTTTAATAATAAAATGAGGCATTATTTTATACAACGGGGAGTTCGTGAATGGGAGAGAGAGAGTCACTTGACGGATGTGCCCGTAACGTAACATAAACTTTAAATTTAACTTAAATGAACTTAGATTACGATACACACACTTAAAAAAGTTTTAATCTTACGTTAAACTAAATCTAAACCTTCTTGTGCAATAACCAAGGCAAAGAGGTCAATGTATTCCACCGCGGCTTTCGGCGAATTTCCTGCTTCTCCAAACGTATTAGCGAGCCAGCTCAGTCACGCGTACACTACTCATGTTTTCCGATTATTTCGTGCTTAATATCAATTGTCATCATACGCCTTTTCTTTGCACTACCCTTCATTGCACTGGCTTGCTTTGGATCCATTGTGTTTCCCTTTAATTCTGCACTGACTAATGCAACCAAAAAAAACGGAAAAAATGCAATGCTCCGCCCAGTGCTCGTAGAGATCTTTGCACGAGTTACATGCAGCGAGAAGGACAGTGCGCTGAAATCATCAGCAGCCTCTTGCGGCCTGGCCAACTGGCTGTCTCAAATGCTCGTATCTCAAAATTTGTCTCGTATCTCAAGGTAAATATTTGCTCGGAATTTTACTCGTATCTCAAATTCCTCGTATGGCGAGGTATTACTGTACTTCATAAAACCATGCCGTAATCATATCATTAAACCGATGTAAAGAATTATATAGCTTTTACCAGATTTTTGCTACCGTTTGGTGTTTATCTAGCTCATTATTGTGGCTATTGACTATGACATGACTGCGTTTGTGTGTGAGTCACAGGTGCATCTCTGTGTAAAGACCTCCGCTTATACCTCAGTAAGTGTTTCACACCGACTTCCATGGACAGCCAGCTGCAGCAGCTCATCCGAGAGAACCTTTATCTGCGTGCCGTGCCCTGTGAGCGCGCACACATGCGCAAATTACGGGATGCCCGCCTTGCTTCGTGGTGGTGACATCACATTTCCACTCGGCAGGTACAACCCGGCAGCCTCGCGATGGGGAAATCAGCGGTGTCGACTACAACTTTGTGTCCATCGAGGAGTTCTTCTCCCTGGAGGAGTCGGGGGCGCTGTTGGAAAGCGGAAAGTTCAAAGGTAAAATACCCAGTCTTTGGTGAGCTCGATAAGATTAAACTCTGAATTTTCAAACTGAATCACAAAGGTTTCGAGACGGTCACTATATACGTACTTTTGTCTTTGTGCTAATGTAAGCTATGTTTGTTTTTTGATAGTTCTTTCACGATAGCTATGCGAGTGCCCATCTTTTGCATTCATCTTTTTAGGTTAGAATGAAGCTGACAGACATTTAGCCTAATGATCACAGCTGTGTTCTTTTTGTAAGAGTTTTATTCAAAGATTAACAAGACCCATTCCTGCAAAATTACCATGACAACCAAACTCAGCCAAGAATAAACCAAGCATAAGTTTATTCAGATGATGACCCGACAAAGTATTTATGTCGACACAAAACTCCACTGCTAGCAATTCTATTAAATAATGAAGCCAGAGGGAACGTCATTGAAAACATGTATGAGAAAAATTCTAAAGACTTCAAATTCACTGACTAAATTACTGACTCTTTCATAGGCAACTATTATGGGACACCCCGCCCAGTTCACATAGGTCCAGACAGTCCACCAATAACGTACCAGGAGCATCGTAACCTACTGAGGAACTTCAGGACTAGAAGCAAATCACTCAGCAACCTGGAAAAAACTGTAGAAGAAGACAACAGTGAAGAGGACAGTGGCCTGTCTGGTATGTAGTCTACATGATGGTGGAAGTTACTCAGTCTTGTACGCGTTTCTATAATAATTCGTTTTTGCGACCTTCCGAGTCGCGGTTGAAAAAAGAGACACGAAATCCATCATCTGTCTTCCAGCAGGGTCAGCCGGAGCCCCGCCCACCACGCTTCCCATGAGCCATTCCTGGGGAGAATCTTTGGCGGGGACCGGCAGCGAGGCAATGGAGAACGGAGGAAGGGGAGCAGGACGAGGACGAGCTTCCACGGCGGACGCGTGGGAGATGGCGTTCGGGAACGGCGACCACAACTTTTACGTTGAGTGAGTCATATCGCCATCACAGTATGCACTGTGAAGATGGAAATATTCACCAGGACCATGTCTGCCAGTCACGTGACAAAGGCCAGACAGGATCTTCGTACTCACAACAAAGAGATCGCTTCCAGCCCAGGAGAACGTGAGTCTGTGACATAATGTATTTCAGATTTTATGGCAATTGTTCCACTTGTTATGTTGCCACTTTGCTTGTGATCTTCGCACTTTGCAATTTGCAATGGCGATCTTCAAAAAAAACATCACGCTCTCAGTTCCAGAGTTCACAGATCAACCAAATCAGCTGGAAGGCTTTTCGGTACACACTCGTCTCTCCAAAGGCCCGCGAGGCTTCGGTTTCAACATCGTGGGAGGAAGTCGAACGCGGGAGTTCCTGCAGGTGTACAGCGTCACGCCTGGCGGACCGCCCGCCCTCCACCAAGGTACGTCCATCACTCAGAGCACAGCGCCTAATACGTAGGCGCTGTCAATCATACTCATGTGACTGAGAGCTTTTACTTGTTCTAAAGACAGAGATTTAAATAGAGAGGATTATGTTTAATTCTCATGACCCCCTAATCCATACACATACACACACACACAAAATACACACTCACGCACATTTACCTACACTTCGCACTAGATATTTTTCTCTTTGGGACTAGCATTATACATACAACAAGATTCAGAAGTAAACTTCTTTTGACCTTCTCTGGCCCATCCACATTCCATAGCCGACATCCTGGTGTACATCAATGACCTGTGCGTGCTGGGCCGGTCGCACAAAGAAGTCGTGGAGATGCTTAAAACAGTTCCGATGGGTCAGAGCGTGGACGTGGTTCTGAGGCGAGGGTATCCGATGCTGTACAACCCGGATGGCTGTCCAAAACACACATTAGACACGGTATCTTTTTTGTCCTTTACTTTCTCCCTAATTATAGCACACTTCCCCTTTTTAACACTTACTTAAAGTTCAACTTGACTTGAAAAAACATGGGTGAGTTCAATGTTGCCACAATAACACTATTTGTTACATTCTATCAATGTATATATGTTGCTAACAGACTTATTAAGCCATGTTTGTCATTTGTTACAATGTTAACATGTAAATCTGAGTCGCTAAACTCCACCCATCAGCCACAGACTCCTCCAGCTAACCACCAGCGTGGACCACTAACCTACAGCCATGTGCAGGATGCCACCAGCGGCGGGTCAGGTCAGCAGACGCTAAACACTCTTGTTATCCATCATTTTCAACTCAGACTTTTTGGGCGTAGGGGGAACAGATGGTGGGTTTTTTTGCACAATGTCCTAACCAAAAAAAACTGTAATTAAAGTTCAGTCTTATCCCATAACTGAGTTTGATGCTCAGGTGGAAAGACATGAAAAGTTTTTTCTACCTGTTTTTCATCCTCTTTTTATTGTCATTACAGGGCCGTCCTATTCAGTAGAGCCATTAACCAATGGCGTAGTAGGCCCGCCAACTCCCACTTCCTCTGAAATCCCCATGGCCCACCCCCCACCTTCCTCCGAGAGGATGTCATCCAATCATAGCAACTCTGACGGGAGCACTCGGAGGTGAGCTAACGTGTTAGCATCATCACCTCAAGTCATCTGTCCCAAAGCATTCAGAAAAAAATCTTACAGCTCCAAAGCAAACAAGAATGTCCCACAAGTATTAAAAGTTCAATTCCTGATGCCATTGTCCTGTAAGGACACACAAATTGCCCCCAGATTCACTGTTTTTAGAACTCTGATTTAAGGGTAAAAATCACATTCTGGAAAGCGCTGTCAATCTGCTCCTTCTGCACAGGTCCTCTGTGATTGGATACAATAGTAGCACCCTCCCCACCCGCTCCTCGTGCTCCTCCCTCCTCCACCATCAGAGCTCCAAGTCCTCAGAGAGTGACCTGTCTACATCCACCTACCCCGTTGCGTCCTCATCCAAAGTGCGCGAGTCCTCGCCCCCCGGCGTCCCGGCGCAGCGTCCCCCGATGCCGCAGACCTGCCTACCCCCCACGCCGCCCCGGGAGATGGCGCCCTGCGGCTTCAACGGATGCCCAGCCAATCACCAAGTGCCCTCTCAAACCCCCCTAGGAAACGCGGGCTTGGCACTCCCTTTGGGTACAGGGTCCTTCCCCCCCGGCGAGCTGGTGCCGGTAGCCCTGGAGCGCTGCGAGGGCGGCGGTCTGGGTTTCAGCATAACAGCGGGAGGACCGGGGGGTCAGCTGGCCGTAGTAAGGCGGGTCTGGGACCGCAGACAGTGCCCCTCCCTACAGCCGGGGGACGCTGTGGTCAAGATCAACGGTGCTGACGTGCAGAACTTCAAATTCTCTCAGGTCAGAACACTTCAATGGGAAAATAATAGTCGGGTTGTCACTTTCGTACGGGGGGCATCACTAACGGCGGGTATGTTCTGAACCTACCTCAGGTCCAGAAGATTCTGCAGGATCACTCAAAACAGGGGAATGTGGTTCTGCTTGTGCACAGGCGAGGTACTTCGCTCATCAAACTTGCCGATAATTGGCACACTATTGAACTTTTTTGTCTTCCGCCCTCAGCTCCCGCCTGCGCACCTTTGGTCACGCCTAATTTATACAAGCCCCTCCCCTCTCCTCATGGTCTCACAAGCGGGGCGTCCAACCCTTCCGCTTCTACCGATTTGCCTTCCCCGTCCTCGCGTGCCTTGGTGGGAGGCGTTCCCCCACTCTGTCAGGCTGGTTTGGCGATGGAGGCCCCACCGGGGGGGCACCGTCCAGCAGCAGGTGACAGCCTGACTTTGGACTCTGGCCGATACATTAAAGTTTATTCAGCAGGATGTTTTTTATTCAACGAGTGTTTTTTATTTTTTTATTTTGTGTTTGTTTGTTTAGCAGGGACCCCTCAAAGCCAAACTCCCAATGGGCCCCCCACCACGGGCCTCATCCAAAGCACCAGCTTCCTAGACTCGGTTCCTGTCACCTTGACCTTGGAGCCGCGTGACCTGCAGGGTGTGGAGGAGAGCGCCGGGGGGCTAGTCAGGGGGGCCGTCGCCAAGGAAACCAGGGAGGGGAAGAAGGTAGAGGTGGAGCTGTCGAGGCGGCCCGGCGAAGGCTTCGGATTTGTCATCGCATCCCAAGAGATCAACCGTGGAGGTGGGTTGCTTTCAATGTTTTTTATCATCTAGAAAAGAAATACTAATCAATCTGTTAAACAACGTAAAACACAAGGAAAGATAAATTACGGAGGTGTCGTTATCAAGTTTGTTTTCATTATCATATTTTGTTACCTCACAAATAGATATACTGCTGGGAGATTGCACTCAACCCATCATTATTGCTAATTGCCCCCTCATCACATTCGTAACCTCGTTATTGTGCTGAATGTTGTGTCACCTTTTATTGCCATTTGATACCTTTCCTTTTTTCTTGAAACCCCGTTAACTTATGACCTCTATGCTGTTATCATGACTTGTGCTTTATGGTTGGAGTTTTATGTAGCTATCCCACTTCTTGTAACATTGTTTCTCCCCAAGTAACAGAAACAATGACCTTTTGTTCTGTGAGTTGTTTTTATGGGACTCAAAGGGCTGAGTGTGTGAGAGTCAGGTGCTTTGAACTGAGGTTGGCCCTAGTTTCGGGGGGCGTGTACTCCCTGCTTTATGCACACACACACACACACACACACACACACACACACACACACACACACACACGGACAATCTGTGTGTCAGTCCCACCCACCAGTGCAGGCTCAGCCCCCACGGCGAGTGGTTTCCCCTCATCTGAAACACTTGGCTGCTGTCTGGCACTCGACACGCACGCACACACACCTAAATAGGTTCTGGTTGAAGATGTTGGAGCGACTGCAATCTGTTCTCAAGAGGGTCAAGGACTCTAAATGTAAGTGATTGTGTGTTGGTGTGCATGAGTATTTTTCTACGTGCTGCTGGCGAGGTTTACAGAACCTGCTTAAAACTGACTAGAGATCATCGGATGGTATCACAGTGGATATGCGGTCTCATTTCTGAGGTTCGGTGTTTGAATTTGGGCTTCGGTCTTTGTGTGTGTGGCGTCTGCATGCTCTCCTTGGATTGAACCTAATCTGATTGTGAACGGCACGTCGCTGGCTGAGGAGGACTTCTATTTATGTGATGAAGAACATTGGCGTGTGATGCAATGTTTTGGGGCGGAGTCTTACTTTGCAATTATTGGCTGACCTTGATTGATGGGAATATTCCTTTTACTTGGAGGAAAAGTGTCACCCGTAGGCTACAGAGTGCAGAATTCTCTTCACCCTAATGTTGTTCACCCATTGTACAAATATGTAAATACATGTAAGATTATAGCCAAAGGCTAATTTCCATGTTTAGTCCTTTGTCTGCTTGTTACAGCAATTATTATTATTTTTTGCTCACAGTAATGCCCTAACACATGAACAATTTCTGGTCATTCAGTATGATATGAGGGCGGGCCGGTGGAGCGAGTGGTTAGCGCGTCAGCCTCACAGCTCTGGGGTCCTGGGTTTAAATCCAGGTCACGTCCACCTGTGTGGAGTTTGCATGTTCTCCACGGGCTTGCGTGGGTTTCCTACGAGTACTCTGGTTTCCTCCCACATTTCAAAAACATGCACGGTAGGCTGATTGGACACTAAATTGTTTTACATCCATTTGATGTATTTTTAAAAACAAACTGCATCACTACAATGTGATTGCTTGTAAATAATACGACACAAATGTGATTATTTCACTACTAACTACACTATTAACTATCATTGATGGCAGTAGATGTGCAATCCATTTGAACTGGGAAAAGTGGCAGTGAATGTCCTGATTGGATCTCAACTTTTCTCCACATCAGCACAGAATATCATTTTTTAACCCCACCTGAGACTTTGACATCTTTTTTTTACACTTGATCTGGCACATGTGTCTGTTTTGAAAGTCAAATGTGGCCCTTGAGCTGAAATGTTTGCCCACCCCTGCTTTAACAGTCGGTGAGTCATCGACAAACACACACACACACACACACACACACACACACACACACACACACACACACACACGCACGCACACACAAAAGTGAAATCACCCTAAACATGATTTACTTTTTAACGACCTTGCTCCATTTTCTTGCTTTGTTTGCGGTCTAAATCATCAAATTGTAGAATTGCGCCACGTACCACCGTGTCAGCGTGCTTTTGGGCAGCTGCGTGCCAACTACACAAGTGGGTCACAAGTACCGAGAGGTTCAAACATTCCAGAGTGCTGATAAAGATGAAGAATTCATCTTTTATTTACTGACGTTCTGCATTTTTTATCAGGAGCAAACATCCTCAGACGAACCCCGCTGACAGCCGCTAGCTAGGGTAACCAGAGAAACTGCTTTGTCCTAACTTTTGCAAAACGCACTTGCTGTCTCAGCTCTGGACAATTGGTGCAGGATTTTCAGATGTTTTTTGCCCTATTTTTAGATTTAGTGAGTTGTTCTATGCAGAGTGGTGCTGTCAGTCCAGATCGAGTCAGCTCTCTAGCTTTCGTGTTGCTCAACGGCGCGACATCAACGCTTTTTTACTTTGCTCCCTTGGCATCGGAGATGGCGATATAGGGCGTTCAATTTTTTTTTCTTTTTTGGGGGGGGCCTTGGTGAAACGTTTGAAGCTTATGTGAATAATTCAGTTTTCCTAATTGCTGCTTTGCCAAATATACATTAGGCGGCTAAGAGCTCAACACATTTTGGTATAAATTGGTCCAGAACAATGTAAGGGGAATTTACTATTATAACATTTAATTGTTTTGTTTTTATTTTTTTTAAAATAGCATCCCACATAAGCCTTCTTGGTCAGGATTTCACTATATATTACATTTATGGAAATTTTGAGGCTTTAAGAATTTACATTTAACTCCCAGGCTGCTAGTGACCATGTATAGTAAGGCTTTTTATTTTATTTTTTTGTTAAAAAAAATAGAACATGCACAGTAAGGCCATTGTTTTCAATGATGGGACATTTGGAAAAATTGAGGGCAGTCAGATCCTATCTGTCCACGCATCACCATTAACTCCTCCCACCATCCCCAGCTCCGTCCCAATCCATGATGTCCCATCGCTTTGTGACGGTGCGGCGTGGCAGTCCGGCGGCCCGCAGCGGCCTCATCCAGCCCGGAGACCAGTTGGAGGCCGTGGAGGGACGGCGGGTGGCGTCCCTGCACCACCGAGACCTGGCCCAGATCCTGCGAAGGGCGGGCAACACGCTTAAGCTGAGCGTGACGCCGCGAGCGCGTGAGTTGCGCGCAACCATTTTTCACAAGTCACAATTCCACCTTTCGATGTCAATGGCCAATGGAGACTTTTTGTTGTCCAACACAGCGTCAGAAGGAGCTGAGGTGGAAATCGACAAGCACTTCACCAAGGGATGCAGAGGGAGAGCTAAGGTATCACGTCCTTTCATCATAGAAAGAAATGGATGTATCAGAATGACACTTTCGGAGAGATTGAATTTTTGTATCAGAATTTTTTGGGTGCAATTTGACCTTCAGATTACACACAAATGGACTTAATTGCCCCACAATGGTTCCAGGGGAGGCAAATTCCATTCAAAATCCTTTTGTTCACCAAAAGCTGCTTCTGAGATTAAACAAAACGAGCTCTTGTAGCAGTCGACCCATTCGTTCACTAAGCGATGGTCTCAGTGTCAGTCACGTTGGTTGCACTGTTGTTTGTGCTCATCAGAATGAGTCCAGGTTCTACAGAGTGGATCTGGAGCGAGGCCCAACAGGTTTCGGTTTCTCCCTGAGAGGAGGCAGCGAGTACAATATGGGACTCTATGTGCTAGGACTGATGGATGGCGGACCAGCGCAGTGCAGCAACAAAATGCAGGTACATTCAGAAACACTCCTAATTAATCATTAGCATGCCAATCTGTAACTACGATGTTCTTTCACCAATTGGCTGCCATCGCTGCCATTCCTCTCAGTCAAGCGGCTTAGACGCCTATCGCGGTCAATCGACACCAACACTGCAGCGTCTCTCTCGTTGCTCTCCCTCAGGTTTCGGATCAGCTGGTGGAGATAAATGGGGACAGCACAGCGGGAATGACGCACAGTCAGGCCGTGGAGCAGATCCGAAGAGGAGGCCATCGGATCCACCTGGTCCTGAAGAAAGGAAACGGCTACGTCCCCGATTACGGTGACGATGACCACTCTACCGGCGTGTGCTCACTTACACTCTCGCTCACTCTTTCCTTTCCACTTGACACTCCCAGCTTCATTCTTAAAGGAGACGTTGCGCTGTTGTTGTTGCTTTTTAACTTCTAACCGTTTCTAAGCAATCGTTTCCACCCCCTTTTTTAAGAAAAAAGGTAGAATCCATTTTTTTTTCCTGCTTAAAGAAATCTATTATTTCACCTATCCGATTTAGTGTGCATACACAGTTCTCAACCAATCAGAAGGCTTCTCCTACTTATGCTACCTTCTCCTTCCTGCTCTTGTTCTCTTCTTCTTCCTCCTTTTCCTCAGTGGAGCTGTCCAGCCTGTCTCTGTGCATGACAAACTCCAAGCAGGGCGAGCCGTGCTTCTACGTCATCGGACGCACGGAAAACTCGCGGTCGGTAACCTTCAGGGTCTTCTCTTCCTCCTCCATCTGACTCATTCTTGGTCATTATGGCTCATTACATCAATATGTTGTTGTGGAGTCCAAACCCCATTCCTGTCAAATGACAAGTACACATTTAAATGGATTTTTTTTTTTACCTTCTAGTAACAGCAAATAGAAATGACATTGTAAAAATGTTTATCTATTCGTCCTTTTAGGATTTTTGCATTTCACAAGTTAAAAGCCAGTTTTGTCAACAGCAACATTCATTCACTAAGCCTTTATAGAAGAACTAACCAATTATGATTCTATGATTTTGTCATGAATTCATTAGTATTCATTCATTAGTAAAATCTTTATGAAAACAAAAATCAATCGAAATAGTTATTCAACTAATTCTTTTCCAATAGTTGGGACACTACACAAACTGAATACAAACAGAATCCGATTTTACATTTAATCATGCTTAGGCTATTGACAACAATAGACATCCAATTAACTGGGCGGGCTGGCTGTGAATGTTCATCTGCCATTGACGGGCGTCCATGTCCAGCCCATTTTTCTTCTCCCAGGTAAAATGGATTACACGTGTTGTGCTCTCAAATGTGTCCCCTATCAAGTATTAAAGTCGTACTCGCTCCCTATCGTAGAAGGATGGCAAAAAAACAAAGAATACACATATCTTTATTTATATATATTTTTTTAAATCAAATTATTGGATTGATCTTTGCCTTTTTTTTCCAGGCCCTGAGGTAGAATCCTCCTCGTCCTCCTCACTTACGGAGGAGCAGGAGGTGCCTGCGGTCATCGTGATGGCCGGCTCCCGCAGCCCCCAAAGTAGAAAAGGAGCAAAGGGAGCCAAACCGAGACAGACCCAAGGAAGACGAGGAGCAGTCGGGCCTCCTGGTTTGGACCTGGACCTCGTGGAGGAGGAAGCAAGGAGACGAAGGAAAGAGCGAGAAGAGGAGAAAGGTAAAAGGAGGAGGGAGCAAGAGAGCAGGATGAGAGAGGAGCAAATGGAGAGAGGGGAGGAGGAGGAGGATTCCCAGCAAGCGGCGTTCTCCTTCCTGATGCCGCGTGATGAGCGGCAGTCCGACAGCCAATCTGAAAACAGCCAGTCGGGCGCCAGCGTGGCTTCCGATTGGAGAAGACCCGGCGCAAGACAGGAAGAGGTGCGGGGCCTGCCCTGGCTAGAGCCCAGCCCGCAGAAACTGACGCAAGTTCTGATTGGCAGTCGCCTTAGTGAGCGGAGCCTATTGGGTGGCCTTGCACTCTGACTGGACATTGGTTGGCAGGTTACATTTATTTTGGTTCTTTCAAGGGCTCTTATTTTTAAAAAGACCGGCCTTTCCTGCATGTGATCAGACAACGCTTGCGGTTGAAGGGGGAGGTGCAAAAGAGGCGTGGCCGAAAAAAACAAGTATGCAAATGACTGAACTCTAAAGATGACACGTCCTGATATTAAAGCATGTCAATCATTTTTATTTTTTTAACCTGAAAGGACCTTAGTGAATTATTCAAATAAGGATTATAGGGTATTAGCGATGAATTGCTTGCTTGTAATGAAAAAGACCTTTAGAATTTCTGATGAGCCATATAAACTCACACAGCAGTGTGTGCGTGTGTGTAGATTGAATGCTTTTTTTGCGGGTCTGCGTGGACTTTGTGTGGCTGGGTGGATTGTGTGCGCATTTTTCTATGAGTGTTGAATTGTACGTATGTGATGTGATTGCATATTGTGGAATTTGCTAACTGAGAATGCGTGTGGATTTCGTACATCTTTGTCGGATTCATTTGGGGGAGAAATGTGGATTGTGTGTTTGCGTATTATGCTTTTTATGTGAGCGTGTAAGGTCTTTGGTAAATTACATGACGAGATATGGTTATAGAATAATAGAGTCTGATTGCTTGCTTGTAATGAAAACCTGCTTGTGATAAGCCATACACACACGCACACACAGAGTCCTCCTGGCTGTCAATCTTATCCTCGCTATGGCAACACAGCCTAATGAGCAAATTGTTACTATAGCAGTGTTTCCCAACCTTTATTGCGCCAAAGTAGATAGTTTATGCGAGAGTAATCTCACGGCACGCCACACTCAATGAACTGGTCACAAAAAGGACACGTAGTGAATGATGTTTTCATTCCAATTCTTCCAGAAATAGACTTTCTGAGGGTGTGGGTGCCGTGACTTATTTTGTTGCATGAATTAAAAATGCATACACTAAGAGCTTCTGCGATCCAGTGAAAAAGAACTTAATTGCTTTCACTATGTCATCCACATAGATACTATAGGTTTGTCAACCCTCTTGTATTGAGTATTTCTCACTCTTTACAGGCCATTTTCCAATTAAGTAAAAATTCTTACTTGTATTTTTTGCTTTCAAGTAGGTGCTCAATCAAATTCAGAAAGTATATTAAAATACAGAGCAATATAATAAAAGGTAAATAATAGCTACAACAAAATAAAAATCACAAAATAGATAGAGCAAATTTGTGATAACGGGTAGTATTTATGATTTTTTTTTTAAATCATTGAAGCTGCTTTGATCTGGAATGTCACTCATTTGCGGCAATTTAAATCGCCGGATCAAGCATTAAGCTAACGTTAATAGCTGCATTAAAAGCTACATTTTAAAGAGGTTATTGAAATATTTTGTGTTTTGCCCCCTTTATTGTGTTTATTTATATTAGTGAGGTTCATATTTCAGTTCAATAAATTATTTTTTTAATGAATGAAGAAAAGGTATAATTAAAATATTTATATTTTATACAAACCTTTATATTTATAATATTTGCAAAGTTATTCATGAAAAAATACCTTTCAAATACTTTGAAATGTATTTATTTTATTTCTGCTACTGATGCTGGCAACAACAAAAATAAAGTTACGTGCTTAGATAAACAAAGAAAGATTAGTTGTAGCTTATGATATTAAATTTAGGACAAATGTGTGAAATAAGATCATTTTTCCGCAAGCGGTAGTTGAGAATCACTGTTCTATAGCAACAAGCAAGCTCCGATCCGATGTCCCGCGGCTCTGCGTGCTAACTAAAGTGCCTCATTTATGTCAGCTTTCACCCAGCAAGAGGGCATCGAGGCTGTTGGCAAACTACCTGTCAGAAACCCTCTTGTACCCGAGGGGTCGGTTGTCCACTTCCTGTGTCTCTCTTTTATGCCAATTTATGGACTGTTTCAATAAATATTCAACATTAATATTAAACTATTTGGCTGGTTTTGATTTGCATGGTGATGTTGGCATTTGAAACTCAGACTAAGCGCTCATAGAGATCTCATTGGACTTTTTGTCAAAATGTCCTCGGGACATTCCGACAAATGTCATTTTTCAAATATATCCTATTTAAGCGCTTTAAATGTTTTACAATTGTCATGTTATCTTGGATTTTAGGAAGACATAACTGAAATTCTTGTTCTCGTAAGTTGTTCTGAGTATGCCTAACTCATCTGATCAGGTTGACATTGAAAACTTAAAAAATGTGAGTTTTAACAACTGAACAGAAGTTCAGATTATTTTGAATATTAAGTTCCAATTACTTAATTAAACTCCTGTTTACTAAAAGCAATGGACACCAAGAATAGATGACATTCATGTGAAATACGGTTGCACGGTTGGGTGGTGGAGTCTATTCCAACTATCGCAGAAATCATTTGAATAAAATTGTACACCTCAATTTTTTTTTTCAAAACACTTCATTGAAGTCCAGTTTAACTAAAAGGTTTGGGTTTTAGCCAATAACTTTTTTTATTTTTATTTTCCCAATTAAAAGTTGAACATTTAAATCACTATACAGTAGTACCTCGACATACGATCTTAATCCGTTCCGGGACTGAGATCGTATGTCGAGCTTTTCGTAACTCGAACGGACGTTTCCCTTTGAAATAAACTAAAAACAAATTAATTCATTCCAACCCTCTGAAAAAAACACCAAAAACAGGATATTGAATTGGAAAAAATGTTTTATTTCTTCTAATTCGCCATCTATTGACAAAGTAACACATAACTAGTGGTTTAATAGTAATAAAATCTGTTTAATAGAAGTAAAATTAGACGCATTTCGCAGAGGGTAGAGACAGCGACATACACAGAGCCGGGGGGTGTTCGGGGGGACTTTATCCACGGCAACAACGCACTCGTAAACGAACAAACAAATTTAAATTAACTTGGATTAATATATACAGAGACACTCAAACATACGTTTAATGTAACTTTACACAAAACTGAATTCTAATTTTGTTTTAATTTTTTTTACCTTCGTTCTGGGCGGGTTAGCTGTTTGCCACACCTCCACCCTCACGTTCGCTATCGATGGGCTGTTTGCTGTTGTATTCCCTTCAAAATATTCCGAAAATGATGCACACAAATGTCCTCACAATAGGATAACACACGACCACTTGCCAACGAGAAGTAGTCTTGAATGAGCAATCGCGGGAGCTAACAGGCTAAGGAAGGAATGACAGGAAATGCAACAGCTGAGCTTACCCACGTATTGATTGTGGGTAATGAAGTTTTATTCTGAGAAAGGGTGCCATTGGCTATCGGCGTTGTGTGCACGAGTATACTTCATTACCCAGAAAGCCCTCTTTTTGCCCGCGCATGCGCGTTGTCCGTTTTCTGGTCCATGTGTAGCGGAAACTCGTCTGAATAAATCGTTCAGTGCTCGTAGATATCTGTTATACACGAAACAGATGCAGCAAAAAAAGACTGTGCGCTACAATGATAAACAGCCTCTCATGTCATGGCCACCTGGCTTGGTCGCATCTTGAAAATTTTGATCGTATCTAGGGCGAATTATTCGATCGAAATTGTCATCGTACCTCGAGCATGTCGTAGGTAGAGCTGATCGTAGGTCGAGGTACCACTGTATTTTGCCCACTTATCCCCTTGGCCAAGGTCACATCATCCACCAATCACAGGCAGGAGGCGTGTTGCCGCAGCAGCGAAGGCTGGACCACGCTGTTCTTCATTGGGAGGTCCACGGAGAAGTCGGCAGGTGCCGCCTGGAGTCGTGGGTGGAGCTGGTGCCCGCCCCCCCTCTGAGGGATGGGCAGTTCCGAGTGGTGGGCGGGAAGCGGCGAGTGGAAGAAGTACGGATGAAGCAGTGCCTGAGGCGACCCATCGCTCCAGGAGTTAATTTAAGAAAGTCATCTGGCCAGACGCACTTGCTCCTCCTCCCTTACCTTCTGGGCGGGGCATCTTCGCTTGGACGGGTAAACCAGGAAGTTGTAGAGTAGGCTGATGGCGTGCAGGGAGGCATCTGGGACAACCTCCTCCAATGGAACGGCAGGATTCTCCTTGAAGGTAATCTTATTGTAATCCGGCAACTCCGCCATTTCCTGCCATTACAGCATGAAATGCTAAGGAAGCTTCTTGATGGGAGTGTTGGATATATTTATATTCGGTGCAAAAGTGTGCCAATCTGTGTGCCTCTGTTTTAATAGTGTTTTTCTGTGTTTTGAGAGCACGGGTGTGATTGAATAATGTTCGTGTCGGGATTGTACGTGTTTGTTTAAACTGTTTTATTATTTGTTTTTGTGCAACCGTTGTATGTGTCTGCAAAATGTTGTGTCCATTTGATGTTTGGATATGTAAGTGTTCTGCAGTTTGAAGTGTATTTGCATCAATGCTCACAGGCCAGGTGTCATGCGTGGGCGTGCCGAGCACCCGGAGGACACAGCACAGCTGTTCAATGTCGTTCTCGCCCGGAAACAGAGGAGACGAATTCAGTAGCTCCCCAAAAATGCAACCAACTGCCCTGCGAAGCACAAAAAAGTCTGCAAACTCACTCATTGGTCAATGTGGGGTGACAATCAAACATGTGAATTGAATTAATGCAGCCACTCATCTTGAGACAACTGGACAGCATCTTTTTGTTTTGACATTTGCAAGAGATCTCATCAAGTTCTCCCATATCACATATCCCAGTTAGAGACAAACGTCCATCCACACTCCGCTGGTGACATTATGATTGTGCTGGTGACATTATGATTGTGAGTGTGGATGGACGTTTGTCTCTAACTGGGATATGTGATATGGGAGAATAAAACATAAAAAATCAAATCCGTCCCTCTCATGAAGCAGGTGTAAATGCGACAATTCTTACCAGAGGTCGACCCCCTCGTCATATTTTCTGGCTCCATACAGCAATTCAGGAGCACGATACCACCTGGATACACACAAAATGATACGATTGGGTGGGTATAGGTTAAAAAAAGAGAAGAAAACATGGCAACTGAAGGCGCCAGAGCAGAGAGGCTCACCTAGTGGCCACCTGGTGGCTATAGAGGCGCTCTTCCCGCTGACTGAGCAGGCGAGCAAGACCGAAATCAGCGATTTTAAGGTGCCCTGATGAGCTGATGAGAAGGTTGGCAGGTTTCAGGTCCTAGAGGCAGACATGGAATGCTTTCTTGTGGGTCACGAATAGGACAACAAACCACGGAGAGACACTAGGTAGGACTGGACGATTAATCACACACGAGTTAATTATTAGTTTATTTTAATGTTTCAAATTACCCGGTCAAAGCTGAATCCTGTTCATTTTTCAGACAAACTCAGACAGTGCTTACCCTGTGCATAATGTTGTTGTGATGCAAGAAGGCTACGCCCTTCAGCAACATCAGCATGTAGCCTTTGACCTGTGCTGGGGTCAGAGGTCGCCAAGAGTTGCGGATGACCTCCGACAGGTCAGACAGCATGAAGTCAAATACCAGGACAAATCCGGTGCCGTGCGGGAAGACATCCTTCAGCCTCACCACCTGAAGATTTGACATTAGACAGGTCATTGTTTAGTGTCGTTGTTGTTGCTGTTGTTGTTGTTATTGCTTAGTATTTAAAGCACACAATTAACTGTGGCAGCCATGGATGGCACTATATTGAACCTGGGAGGATTTGGCCATTTGAAATTTGACAGTAACTCACGTGCTGATTGTCCTCAATTTCCTGGAGGGCCTTGATCTCCCGCAGGGCTTGATTGGGAATGGAGTCCTCCAGACGCCTGAGAGCCACCTTCTTCAGTGCCACGGTCTCACCCGTCTGGTTGACAGTAGTTTGTTATTTTAGCCCACAAAGTGATGGAAAGTGTTTTGTTGATGTCACCTCCACGTGTTTGGCCTTGAACACGATTCCGTGAGCTCCTTCTCCGATGCGACCCAGAATGCTGTACTGCTCCATGTTGCGATGTGACCGTTATTTTGTGGAGCAACTTTATCAGGATACAGGATGATGATGCCTATGAATAAAACAATGAATTACAATTCAAAATAAAATTAATCCCATGGCTGCTTGCTCTAAAAATATATATTTTCGGTATAATACAAATCTACAGATGTAATATTTTTAATAAAACAATGAGTTGTAATGTTGTGACCGCAGCAATTACGTTTTAAAACAGCGTCCCAGAGTAATATCCCCAAAACTCTTCATTCAACAGATGACATTTATAAAGTCCCATTTATAAATTGTAACTACAACATCGTGATTAAGAAGTAGAGAATGGGTCAACTATTTCTAACAGGGCTTAATAAAATACCTTTTGAGGACCTAAAAACTCCAGAGATTGCGTCTTGACGGAGTGTCGTCGCCTCGGTAACCAGGTAGCTCCCGTAACTCGCTCTTCTAACACAACATGGTCGCTTCTAACATCAAGCCAAGACATTACTTTCATCAAAGAATTGCATCTTATAACCAGTCGGGACGGATCTAAATATATGTAATTATGATGTCAAACAGACGGATTTAGCAACATATTTATGCTCCAGATGAAAATTTGTCTTCCTTGTTTTCATATCCGCAACGGGAATCTTGTTATGTCGCCACCTCGTGGACGGAAGAATGCTTCAATAAATTCCAGGGCCTAGATCCGTTATTATTTCGAGTTAGGAATTCTAATGTACAACTCCGAGAAACTAACGCCGAAATTACTCGACTTTCATAGAGACATAGTTATGTACATTTCGTTGTCTTGTTCATCTGCTGAAAAACAGGCATGTCATCAATTATGAAATTATTTTTGTAGGAGCCAATTGTTACCACATTGATTAGATTTGGAGAATAGTACTGTGGGAGTCATCAAATGATGACAAAATGAAAAGAAAATTAATTAAGGTAAGTGATGTACAGTAAGGAACTGTTTGTAAAATTCTTAAAATGTGTTAAATCATTTGTGTAACATTTACAATACTTTTGCACATCTATTTTTTTCTTTGACATAATTTGTCAGATTTCCAAAAGAATTTTCTTTAAAATACTCTGTTTCATTTTCAATCTATCTTAGTGAACTTGAGTTTGTTATGGGTTTTTTTATGAATTACCACGAAGAATGTCATTAGCGCACATATTCTATGAAATATTATTATGATTCATTGTAACTGTTCTTTGCTTTCCTCAAAGTCAGGCCATCCTGCTCCATTGGTTAGGCAAGAGGACAAGTTTGCCAGGTCTGCCTGGTGTGTTCACTCAAGTAAATCAGTTTCTCAACCATTAAACTAAAAATTTAAAAGGTCATTGTTAAAAATCATTCAAGGAGTTGGTTGATTTTGATTGAATAAATTCCAAACCCTTTGTCCAACTTAAAATGTGAGCATTCAGTGAGTAATAAAACATCTGAAATCTGATTACAATCTGTTGAAATGTCTGCTTTTTATTAGTATTATATTACATGTAGTTAAAGTACTATGCTTATAACGGAACAAAATGCTTCTACATTCACTCTTGTTTAGCTTATCATTGAGATTCAGCACATTTCCTCATACAAAAAATAAAATAACGAAAATACAAAAATAGAAAATGCAATGCGCTATAGACATACAAAATGTAAAAGATTAAAATAATCACACTGTAGTCAAACACTTAAAATTAACTGTTAGTTCTTTACGATGCCAAAAAAAAAATCCATGCTAGCGGTCTTTAGCAGAGCGCAGGTCTGTGGTGACCGGGTCGTGCTGGATGGTTTGGTGCAGCATGAGGGCCAGCAAACCTGCGCGGTTTGTCATGGCCGCCCGTAGGTTCCTCTCCTGCTCAAACAGCTCGTCCAGTTTGTACCACTATGGACACAAAGGTGCATCAACAGAGATGGGAAACATGACTCACCTTCACTAGCAAGATAGTCAGGAAAAACAAAATGTAAAATGTGTGTGAGCTATTACAGTATTTGTAGTTGTGTACTTCACAGAGGGTTGTCGACAAGAAAGCTAACTGCGATCTTCACGTACCACTCGCACTCTTTCCAGGTCCACCTCAGCGCGGCGGAGCTTTTCCCAGCAGTAGTGTTTGTTGCACTTCCTCTTGGAGACCCGGCAGAACTCGCCCGTGGGCTCAAAGACGTCTTTGACCAGAGGGCAGCCGCACACCTCGTCTGTCGCCACCTGGACGATACGCTCACGCAACGTCAAAAAGATGTCAATTGTCATCCTGAACATCATATTGGGCGAAGGAATTAGAAGCGAGTCACACCTTTGGATCCCTGGAATGTTCCGGACACAACACCTGAAGCCGTTTGCAGTAGGTTTTGCTCTGAGGGTTGTAGACGTCGCAAAACAGGCGCGTGGCTCTTTGTGAAACACATAACATGCAATATTTTATAAGTGTTGCACGGCAAATGATATACTAATATGAGAGCAAAAGTTACCCTTCGATTCGTGTGGGATACATGGATCCAAATGAAGTCTGACTCTCATACTGTTGGGACACAGGTGAACATGAATCCGAGCGCCAAATTGACAGAGGTGGCGTTTGACTCTGACCTTGGCGTAGCACCTCTCCATGTGTCTCAGTGCCACCTTGGGGTTGACGGGATGGCTGCAGGACACGCAGAAGATTTGAAGGTCCGTGTCGTCGCCGTCACCCTCGTTGGCCTGCGTGCGCACAAACACGCCGCGTGAAATATTTTATTTCATCATTTTGTAAAGGCAGCGGAGACAGCATTCGCCACCAAAACGGCAAGGCTAGACTTTGGTTTACCTCCTCATCATGCTGAATCTGGTGAAGTTTGGAGTTGGCGATGATGTCTTCCAGTTCGTGGAATCGCTTTTCCATCATAGTGAGGCGCAGCCTGGTAGCCTGCTGGTCCTTTCGGATTCGCTCCAGCTGCTTGCGCCCCATCTCCTCGGCGATGCAGGGGCTCTGCTGCCACTGCTGGATCCTCTGGGGGACAATCTCGTAGATACGGCTGAGGAAACCATGTTTCGTCATTATCAAAAAGTATTACGTATTATAGGTAGTAATATTGCATATAGGCATGGGTGTTATCAAGCGTGAACCCATTTTTTTGCCCGTACGGGTGGGATCTGGGTTTGGTAATCTTTCCCTCAAAATATGATTCGATTCATACATCGGTTCACAGTCTATGGTCCGATTCAGGGACGATTATTAAACCATTACGTACATGTTAATGTTGACATAATACATGTTATAAACTCAAATAAAATTCCTGCCTCGTGAACGCCACAAATTTGTCTATGCTACCTACCCATTAGAATATCTGCAGGATCAGTAAACCAATTTACAGACATTACTGATCATTCCTGATTCAAATTGTATCAATTGCATAATTCTGGATACCTCGTGAAAAAATATCAACAAACTATGGCATTTCATCAGGATTTCGATCTATGGTCACAACCATGCTTGCCAGTAGCGTGTGACATGAAGCACGACTCACTTGGCAGCGAGCTTCATGCCGCAGTCCTCAGAGCAGTACTTTGAGGCGGTCCTGGCTGCTTGGACGCAACCCGGTCCAAGACATTGGCGCAGAGTGCTGCCGAGCTCCTTGGCCTCAGTTTCTCCTCCATCGCCTCCTCCCCCAGCTCCTCCTCGCCTTTCGCTGTGCCGCATGCGCCCCCTGTGTCGCTGCTTCGTCTTGTGACGTCGCACCTCCTCTTTGGGGGTGGAGAGGGATTTCTATGGATGATGAATTCTTCAATTATACATGTGGTAGAAGAGATCGGGTCGGATATCCCACTTGTCATAACTCGACCACCAGGGGGCAGTTTGCGCTGTATCAGTATAGCAGAGTTTAGAATTGTGGCAATAAGAATATGGACATCTTTCCTGTGATGTCACAACACTTTGCAAGAAGAGGTAATTACTGTTTCCTCAACTCAAATGCTTCAGTCTGTTTTTCATTGTTTTTTACACAGTAGCTTTCCTTAGTGTTACTGTTAAAATGTCTGAGGACAACATGACACGTAACATAATTTTAAATTATTAAGTGGTGTGTGTACATATGTTTACTGAGCTGATAGCCGCAATTCCACCCCATTGGAAAATATCTTTGCATTTTGTATTCATTTTCAAACATATTTCATACAAGCTTGGTATAACTTCATAATTTTTAAAGGATTTAGGGCGTAGTATTAAAGATCATCGAATGTATTATGCTAATTTAATATAAAATATACTTCGACTAACTAAAAATCAAGTTACAAAACCACTTTTGGAAACAATGAATTTCGTTCACAGGAGTACCGCTATATTGTAAGAATAAACATAAACCATAGAGATATGAATAAATGGGTGTGCATGGTTGATAGTTTCCTTGTCCCCTGTAATTGGCTGGCAACCAATTTAGGGTGTACTCGGCCTACTGCCCGTTGTTGGCTAGAATAGCCTCCAGCCCCCCAGATTCCAGATATTCCAAATATACTCACTTTCTTCTCTGGCTTCTTCTCTCGTCTTTTCACATGTTTCACCTTCACGGCTTTCTTTCTCAGCGACTCGTCCTCCTCCTCTTCCTCCTGCTCGCTGTGCCAAATCTGCAACGGAAAGACGGGTCACAGGAAGCATCAATCGTGGCATCCTAACAAACTGGGACCACCCACTGACCAGGTCGCTGAATCCAGCAGCTTTGTACTGCTGGTAGAGTTCCAGCTCGCTTTCACTGAACACTTCTTCCTCCTCTTCCTCGTCCGTGAAATTCCCACCGTCGTTCCTGTGGGCCCGTCGTCCCTTCGCTCCGCGGCGAATCACTTCTTCGTCGTCTCTGTTGCGAAGCATCTTCTGCTCCACACCTCGAACATGCCACTTCTTATGCAACAAAGTCATCAGTTACCCAAGTGTGAAAACGTGGCCTCTACAGACAACGAATGCGATCGCTCACCCGTGCACGGAACTGACACTGCCTCAGCCGACACTTCTGACGGATCTTGTTGGGTCCTCCAAATTTCTTCATGTCTTTGCAAAAGTCGCAGGTGGAGCAGTCTTGCGTCCTCAAACAAGCCTCGCACTCGCCGCACATTCGAGCGGAACGTTTGATTTGCTGGGCAATGCAAATAAGCGAGACAGATGAGTAGTATTGTCAACGGTGCAATGTACTTTTTCAAATTTTTCCAGTCACCTGTGCGCTGCGCCTGCTGTCGCTCATGGCATGCGGAGGTGAGCTATCATCCTCCTCCAATTCCACTGACTTTGCCTTCTTCTGACGGTATTTAATCGCCAGAGACGGATCACCTTCTGAAATGGACAAGAGTGAACATGCTGTATGCGCTCATGTTGATGCTTTTTGATGCGAGTTAACAAATAAGCACGTGTCTGTTTGTGTGACATGATTCAACTAATTAGCTAGCATCGATCAATAGATGTCCAATCCATTTAGACCGCGAGATCAAATGGATTCGATGTATATCGCCATCAATGTCAGTGTACAGTGACTGTAAATATAGACAAAACCCAAAAAGAGCATTCACCTCGACAGGATGGACAGAACCAGACCCGGATGGCTTTGGCTGCTTTCTCTGACACACCCACACAGTTACCATGAAACCACTCGGCACAGCCATCGCAGCCTCTGATTGGATGAAAAAGCACATGGCTTACAGGTGTGAATAATTTTGAGAGCATAGATGGGGTGTGTTACATCATGAAGCAGTTGATATCAGGTCTCCTACAGATACAATAGACAGGCCCCCTTGGTTTTTCCATGGTCCCACCACCTCTGTCCACGTCCTTGCCCAAAGGAAGATGGGATGCCTCATCTGCCTACAAGACAAATTGAGAATTACGTAACTCTTCGGCATCAAATTGTGTTTGGAAAATAACCTAAGCACTGATCTTAAATCCTTTGACATGTCATTTTATGGACAATTAGTCTTGCAATGTTCGCTATCCAATTGTCTACAACTCATAATCTTATTTTTTTCTATTCGGCAAAGATTCTGCTGGTAGGTTTTTTTTTCTTTTGTCCCTCGCCTACTGCCCGTAGTTGGGTGAGATAGGCTCCAGCACCCCCGGCGATCCTTGCGAGGCTAAGCTAAGCTTATTTTTTCTTTGCAGTTCATGAGTACTTTTGGCATTCTGAGAAAATGGTAGACAGATGTGAAGAACAAACGAATGTTGGCGAATGTGCGAGACAGAATGAAGGGAAAAAAGGCGTCGGCGCTTAGCAGCCGCCATTGCTTTTTTGACGTGGTCATTTTTCTTTCTTCTACGAAGGGCCAAGACTCACCATCACTTGCCAAGAAAGCCAAAAGTCGCCTTTTTATGTTCCAAATACGTTAAATGGCTTCTCTTTGTCAGACTACATCCTCCCGTCCAGTTCTTCCCCATCACAACAACACAGGAGCATCTTCAATTTGTTTTCTTCTTCTTTTCCTTGGCTGCTCTGTCTGAGTGGCAGCGACATCTCCAGGTGGCAAAGAGAATCACAACCGACGCTTCTCTCTTCTCCGTCTGGGGAATATATTACATATAGAAATGTCATTTTTCTTTTCTTTCTTGCCGATCGATACGATTGCTTATTCCCCACGTAATTGTTATTTTTTTGTACTGACAAGCTCGCGTGTCAACAATGCCTTTCTTTTTTGATCATGTTATCTTAAACTTTCAGTGGTCAAAAGTCACTTAAGACCTTTCATATTATTATTTTAGGAAAAGTGTATACATATTCGGTCATTAAAATTCTAATCTACATTATTGTATTATCATACTTTTTGTCTGTAATGCATTTTTAAAATCATCATTCGTTACAGCGTTAAAAACCCAAAACGGTCATGAAGATTCATTCAAATTCAGCAATTTTATTATTCTGCGATATCATTTAAAAACTCTCAATACTAAAACACAAATTTTGCCCACTCCTTGTCTCCACTCAATTATCAACATGACAATGTTCAATTACACACACTGTCAATTTCTTTCTCTCTCTCTCTTTTACACTTCATATAAAAAGCAGTTGTTGTTGTGACGCACGTGTAAAGGGGGTGGGCATTCACAAGGATGCAAATATACGACCACCCTTTCAATTTGAAAAAGTGCCCCAGACTCAAAGACACAGTCAGGTCAAGCAGTAAACTGTGAGCAGAGGCTTCAGGTGGGTTTTTAGGCCAATATTCTAACAGCATTTCATGTGCTAACCTTCTAACAAATTGTCATTGTGGTTTATTTATCCGACATTTGGACTTGTAATTATGTATTATAGTTAGAATGTCATCTCAGTGTAAAATAATTATGTTGACCTTATTCAAAGGGGTTAAAACTGAGTTTAAACTTGATTACGTTTCTTAATGACTTAGCACATTTTGTTAAATTTTACTGATTAGGCCATTTTTATTTGGAAAGAATCTGAATTTTTCTCTCATAGGCCAGGATGCACACGATGAAATGTCAACAGTCCACACCTGGAAGCCAACCTACTGAATTCCCTGACCAAATAGTAGAGTGTATCTCCATGCAGCCAACATCTGGTGGAGCACACCTTCTCCAAATTGCAGATGACGTTAGCACAAGTATGCGTAAAAATAGCTAACGGTGCTAACCTTATTTACTGATATTGCCTGTGTCGTCACCTGTAGGGCAGGGTGGCACTCCAGAAACTCAAAAACGAGCAGACAACACCCATATCATCACTGAGGTTACCTCAGACGTGGAGAGCATGCCAGTAGTTTCTCCCCCTTCCCCAGCGTGCAACAATAAGAACCATCTCTATTCCAGCAAAAAAAAAAACACCTTCAAGGCAGATGCTGCCCTCATTAATGATGTGGCAGGAGACGGTACATATAATAAGAAAGGTTATGTGGCACGATTTCTGCTGGTGACATTATGATTGTGAGTGTGGATGGACGTTTGTCTCTCTGCCCTCCCTATGGCTGACTGGCGACCAGTCTAGGGTGTGGTCTGCCTTTGGGTATTCACTGAACCCTAATTTCTGGTTTGTCAGTGGTTTACATATGGCACCCGCACCATTGGTGTGCGAATTTGTAAGAGAATAGGTGCTAATGTAAAGCGCTTTGGGCATGCTAAAAATAATAATAATCGACACTTAAAATAATTGAACTTTGAATTGACTGGTCGACATATTCCAGGAGGTGTCATACAGACAGAAAGATCAACACACACACACACGCACCCATTGCCCTGATTAGCAGGACACTTTAAACATGAACCTTATCTCTATTGAACATAAGCACCCGAAAAAACACAGAGAAACACCCTGACCGAGGAATCATGTTTTTAAAGTCTCCTCTTTTCTAAATAACAAAAATTATGTATGCTGAAAAAGACTGTTGCCTTCAACAACCCTGCCTTTTCTTAAACGATTGATACATTGATACACATTTTTCATCTTTTGCTCAATGGATTAAAATATGCATAATATAATATACAAAATCTTCCATGTGTGTTTTTCTTTTAATTAGATGCAAATGAAGTAGAGAACATTAATTAAAAATGATATTTAAAAACGAATAATATAGGCTGCTTTGATTTGGATAGTCACCACTTTGTGATAATAGGGATTCAAGGCTTACGGATGTGTACGCGTCGATTGTCAGAGCCTGATATTTATCTTTTTTTGTATCAGGGCTGATAAAATAATTGTGGACTTTTTTTCTGTTAGTTTGAGTAAGCTTTTAAATGACTTATCCTTACAAGGGTCATGGGGGAGCTGGAGCCTATAGCAAACTGTGGGCAGTCAGTGGGCGACACCCTGTGTGATCTCAGAACTGAATCACTAGTGCTTATTTCATGTAAATAGGGGATTTTCAATTTGAGAACTGAATGGTTAAGGTTGTGTTTGTGCAACTAAACACAAGGTACAATTGTATTTAAAACTGCACTGCAATTGACATGTCCAGATGGGTCAGAAGGTTTGAATGTTTACCTCCACCAATGAATGAGTTAAGCAGAGTTTAAATGTCCATTTTCACAGGTTTTAGAACCACTGCACTTGGATGTGACATTTTTTTCATTTGCATTACCGAACACTCTTGTTCCCTCCACAGACTGTGGTACTCACTGCCTACTGGCGTGCCTATTCTGCGAGCTACAATCCATCTGCTGGACGGCGGAGAGATGCGTGACATGTGGAGGGCGCATGTCCAGTTGTTGCTGGTTCATAGAAAGTTGCTGCTGGTTCTGCTGCTGTTGCTGGGACGAGGCGTGCACCATCTCGCTGGATTGTGGTATATTGGAGGAGTGCTGCAGCTCTGCAGACTGCTTGGAGATTTGTCTGGAGTGTTGCGCAATATGTTTCCCTTCCTAGACAGGCCAATCAAAAGGACTGCCGGATGAGATGATTCAAAATTTACTTTCATTTCTCATTGGAAGACATCTCAATAGCAGCCAATGAGTTATATTATGTATTGTTGGTTGTATTTTTTCATTATCGGTTTGACAAATGATGAATATGTGTCTTGGCACTTTACTAGAGCAGTACATACTATGTACACTATTGCTCGTATAAAATAGGTTTGAAGTCATTAAACGCAACCCATATTTATATGTATGCCACACTGTAATATAAGGAAAATTGTCATTTCTGTGGTGAAAAATAAAGGAAAGCTGGCTCTTGGGATGTGTAATGTCTCCTGGCTGGCCTTGAGAAGCGGCTGGGGAGGGGGATGTCCGGGATTCCCTGCTAAAGCGGCTGTACCCACACCCTGACCTCGGATATGCGGGAGCAAATTTATGGATTAAGGATTTATAGTGCTCCTCATAGTCCAAAAATTACCATAAGTGATTAATTGGCACTAAGTCCATTGTTTGTCTGCTACATGTGCCCTTTTGGAATTCACCCTAGTATGATTGACAGCTCAAGACGGAGCCCTGCTTGATGAGGAAGCCTGTATGTTACGTGTTAGTTTAATATCCAAACAGGAAGTAATGGAAAATAGGTGAGCTGATCTTTGAGCCCAGATGACCACTCTTATTTGTTTTTCGTGTTTTACAGCTCTTCTTTTTTTAAATTACATTTTAATATTTCTTAATACATTCCTTTTTACTTTACTTTGTACTTTATACTTTTTACTTTAATGTTTTTACAACTTTCTTTGTTCTGTTAGCCTGGCTTCTTTCCGCTACTTCTTTTTTGGAACCATTCAGCCATGCCTTCGCTGTCGTACACATGGGTCTAGCTGTTACAATACGCAGCAGAAGGAGCAACACCTCAATGCCGCTGGAAATTCGGAGCTGGACATAAGTGCCGGGAGAAGAAGCGACGCTTCAGACCAACCATACCATCATGGGATACGATGGAAGAGCTGTCGGAGCTTACCAGGCCGGAAACGGAGTCGAGGGGTTTTACTCTGCTACTGTTGATTCTTCAGCTCCAGACTACTGAGGAACTGTGCGGATAAGCTTGGAAGAGTGACTCTGCATATTCTCTACCTCGGTCACAGTCTGCAGAAGTTCCCCATCTTGTGGAAGACTTCCTGTGTGTGGTTCCAGTTTTATCCAACTCTACAACGTATTTTTCTTGAGTCTGTATCCGTTTTTGCTACTGCAACCAAGATGGCGCTGCTCAATTGGCAGCCGGTGGCAGTAGCTCTTGCTCGTTTTGAGTTTGTGCTGCTTTTCTGTCTTAATGATTAATGATTTGATTTGGTGAATCTTAATGATCCCATATACTTTGCTTTGCACTTTGTGCTTTTGCTTTGTTGCCAAATGGCGATTTTATATATATATATGACTTGAGTATAAGCAATAGAGAAAATGAAAGGAAAAATAAAATACGTAGGCAGTGAAGCAGTTTTTTTTGCATCAAAAAGAAAGGCCTGACTTTTATTTTCTTAGTTCTGTATTTTCTGACTATATTTCTAGATAAAGTTTCTATATATATAGATATGATACAATGTTAAGATTGTAAAAAAACAAACATGGCTCCCTTTTTGATCCTGACATCAAACAAGTGTTGCTAAAGTTAGAAAATAATTTTCATTAAAAAAAAAAAAACAAGATGAAAAGTTCTGACCGCTCACGGGACAATGCTAAAGGAAATATTTGTTAGCAGCTTGCTAGCATTAGAACAAGTTAAAACATTTTTTTGTATAGCAGCTAACTGCTAGTAAACAAACTACTAAGTAAACAAGTGAAATGACTTTTGGTTCCGAAAACATTTGTTCCAACAACAGAATGCTGGTGGAAAATAAATCAACTGGAAACTACTGTTTCAGAAGCAATCTGAACGCTACTTGCAGTGACAGATGGTTGGTTTTGTGGTTAAATTTGTCTTAAGGCATTATCACACTTATCATTTTGCAACATGTAATTGACAAATCAATTAAATATGAACGTGGTGGAAGAAGAGCCGGCCGGTGGAGTGATTTCATGCTATTCTCCGTAAGAGGACACCTTTTCACCAATCTGGTGTCCTACAAGTGCAATCAATGTAATGCAGTCTGGTGCTTCTTGGATCCACAGCAACTTAAATGGTTAAACTGTCTATGCTGGGTGGGTTGGAACAAAAACCCGTGCCCATAGCGGCCCTCTAGGACCGGTTTGCCCAACCCTGTATCGAGACACTCGAAAAAGGGGCTTTCAAAATTGTGGCAGCTCATATCATATCTCAAAGCGATTCAAATTAACAAGTGAGAAAAGGCCTTTAGTTTGTCCATCAGACAACAGACACACAAGTACAGCATTCCCATTCAAACCCACCAGTTAAATCCACAATTACAAAATTATTTGACTATGTATAAAAAAAGTCCAATCATATATAACAAGTTTGTATAATAAGTAATAGTTAAAATTCAAGCGAACCAAAACAGCAAAGCAAATGTGGCTGGATAGCATCACCATGCTACTGCAGCTAGTTGGCCAGTGTTCGGAAAGTGTTCACAAGGTTTCACGTTTGTCATTAGCATAATTGAGCGGCTGGTAGTATTCTTCAGAGTGCTTAAGACCGTAGAGACAAAAAAAATTCCAAAACGCTTTTTCTACAATGTCATCAAGGAGGTTAGGTGGGTTTGTAGAAAAAAAATCTATTTTGAGATCAGGTTGTCACATAAAAATGTGGAAAAAGTGAAGGACTTACTTTTCAGATGCACCGTAGTAGGTGCAGTACAGTACATGTATAGCTAGGGCAATCACCAGGTTACCATGGTGACAGAGAGGATGGTGTGGTTACTACTGTGATACAGGAAATGTGGTGGATCAGAGGTCGTCGTCCATACTGCTGGTCCTGCTGCTGCAGCGCGACGCCCCGCATGACAACATAGGGTCCGCGCCGCCCGCGGGTGACATTAGGCCTCCATCCTCCATCAGAATGTCTCCAAAGTCATCCAGCGCCGCGAGACCCGTGTCGTTCATCAGGTCTGAAGAGAAGACTTCGGCACCACCATTAAGTTCGTTTAGCTCCGCCAAGCCGATCGTGTCCAACGATGGCGCGACAGTGGCTGCGGTCGGCGGGGAGAGGAAGGCCCGCGAGTAGGTTGTGGCACCATCCATACAAGAATAAGTAACGCCATGGAGGCTTGCCTGTAGCTCCAACTCCTGAAATTAAAAAAACTTGTGAGCACGTGTTTGGTTGACCAACTGCAGCGTGTACCAGTAGGCATCAATGACCTGTATGCGCATCATCAAAGTTCTGTTGGTGTGCTCCAGTCTCTTGTGTCTTTCTTCCATGTCACGAGCTCGTTGTTGTTCCTTCTGAAGTCTTCGGATGTAATCCACTGAAGCCTTCAGAATGCTTCCTTTGTTCCACCTGGCATCCCTATCATTGCAAAGCTTTGTTAGCACACGTGACACAACAAGCAACGATCAATGAGATCTGCAGGCAAAGGTGTTCACTCACGGGTCAGGCGACTTGGGAACAAGTGCACCTAGTTCTTTGATGCGGTCATTGATGTTGAAGCGACGTCGCCTCTCGACTGGAAAACAAAAAAAATGCTCTTTAACAACCTGCTAAACAAAATTTAGGACTTTGTTTAATCTAAAACTCACTTTGGTTGTGATTGTCTTTCTTCTGCCGCTCCTTCATCAGTGTTTTGGTCTCCACATCTGCTGCAAAATCATTATCGTTATTATTATCATTATGGTTATGTATATGTTGTGTTTTGGATTACATTGGATTGGATAACTTATTCATCTCGTATTCGGGAAATTTCGTTGTCACAGTAGCAAGAGGGTGAGAATGCAGATATAGGAAAGGCATTTTAGACATAAATAGAAAGGTAATAAGTAAGTTAATAAATAAAATAAATACATGAATAAATATATAAATAAATAAGCGTGTTGCTGAAATATAAATATATATAAATAAATAAATATATATATATATATATTGACCTACTTATTACCTATCTATTTATGTCTAAAATGCCTTTCCTATTCCTGCATCCTCACCCTCTTGCCACTGGAACAACGAAATTTCCCGAATACGGGATGAATAAAGTTATCCAATCCAATCCAATACAGTGGTACCTCGTCATACGACCGTTCGTCATACGGAATGCTCGTCTTACGGGGGAAATTTCGATCGAATAATTCGCCCGTGATGCGGTCAAAGTTTCGTGATGCGACCAAGCCAGGTTGCCATGGCATTTTTTTTGGCATATCTTTCGTGTATAACAATATTTACGAGCACCGGATGAGCTATTCAGACCAGGAAACGCACAACGCGCATGCGCGGTGAAAAGAGGGCTTTCTGGGTAATGAAGTATACTCGTGCTCGCAAAAGTATCCCCGGTAGCAACTCTATCATAGGCGCCGTTCGATGGGACGCGAACACAGATGCTACAAGCTAAAAGGAGCCGCTAGCCAGCGCCCTGAAGCTCACATGAGCAGCGGGGCGATCGCTGATAAAAGACTCTGCTCGTTGGCTGCTCATAAGAACATCGGGGGCACTGGCTCGCAACAGCATCCCCGGTAGCAACTCTATCATAGTCGCCGTTCGAGGGGATGCAAACACAGATGCTACAAGCTAAAAGGAGCCGCTAGCCAGCGCCCCTGTAGCTCTCATGAGCAGCGGGGTGATCGCTGATAAGACTGCTTGCTGCTCGTTGGCAAGTGGTCGTGCGTTCTCCGATTGTGAGGACATTTGTGTGCATCATTTTCGGAATATTTTGAAGGGAATAGTACGACAGCAAACAGCCCATCGATAGCGAACGTGAGGGTGGAGTGTTTGTTCTGTTTACGAGTGCGTTGTGTGGAGGAAAAAAAAAAACGAAGCCCCTCTCCCCTCGGCGAAATCCGGCCAATTTTAGTTAGATTAAACACTTTATTTCTATTAAACCACTCGTTATTTATTACTTTGTCAATATATGGCGAATTATAAGAAATAAAACATTTTTTTTCAATCCAATATCCTGTTTCTGGTGTTTTTTTCAGAGAGTTGGAACGAATTAAATTGTTTCCCATTCATTTCAATGGGAAACTTTACCTCGAGTTACGAGTAACTTGTCATACGAGCTCAGTCCCGGAACGGATTAAGCTCGTATCTCGAGGTACCACTGTATACACATACATACACATTTAAATTGCAGCTCGATGAAAAGGCGAAAATGTTAAAAAAAAACAACACTGATGATTTCGAATGAATGTCACACACAGTAGTACGGTATTTTAGTGTTTTTTTGTCCTAAACTTTAAACTGTTTTCCGCAACAAATGTCTTCTCAGAATTAAGTTAGGTCTAATCCCTCCCCCAAGGTTTTTACATTACTACTTTGATAATTTTGTTGAAAAAGATTTGTTGGACATAAGAGGTTGAGGTTCACTCAACAGGAAGTAAGAAGTGATGACCATTTCAAATTCTTGCCTGCGGATGCAGTTTTGCTGACTCATCAAAGCAAAGAACTGCTTGCTTCACTCTTTCAAACTATTTGGCAAATTTTTGATAGCTGAAGCATCAAGTGGCTCATTCTCTTCAGTAACGTATATAAGATGTTTTATCAATAATTGGCAAGATAATTACTTGAATAAATTATATACAGAATAACTGAATCAAATAAAAAAAACATTATCTTGCCGTTAAAAGAAACCGTCCTCGTTAATGTTAATTTTTCTAATGAAGCTATCCATTGATTTTCTAATCTCTCCTCCTAGAAAACTCATCTGTGCAATTTATATTTCAGATGACATAAAGAACATCCTATTTGTTGTTAACCATGGAAACAGCAAAGGAGAGCAACTCACTGTTTGGCTCCCGCTTGACTGTGAGCAGATCAGCAGGGCAGCTGTTTCTAACGGCGACAGAAGGCGTGGTTTGTCCACCGCTCTCTCCATAGACGTCCACCATGTTCCCCGCTGCCCCTGGCAGCTGGAGAGACCAATCAGAACACAGAGGCCACCACAGTAAGTGAGTGGATTTAAAAAAGTCAACAAGAGACACAAGCCCTCAGTGGCAATTGTCAAATAATTCCAGAACCTAATAGCAAAAACAGTAAAAATAATGCGCACCAACACTACATTTTATCTTTCACGTTTTTTGCGTTTTCGTGGATTTTGCGGTGCACAGCGAACAACGGTGGATTACTACGAAAATATTTTTCACACTAATACCCTGTTTCGCCTTTGACATGATAGTACTTGAAACTGGAACTTTGGTCAGCCTAGTTCCCAAGTCATTAGCAGAAGAACATGGTGCGGTACTGGTTATGTCACCCAGTGGCGGGCCGTCAGGGCCTTCAAAGCCTTCTCTGCTGGCCTAAGAAATATATATATATAATCGGACATAGGCCCTGTCGTCATTATCACAACACAAAAGCCTACTTGTCATCACACGCAGAAACTGCGTGTGACGAAATTGATGGTGCTTCTCCATAAGCTACGTTTAATCGGCAAAAGACCTAAATAAGTGTAAGTTACGGACTTGTAATATCTGAATCATATATTATATTTTGTCCATCAATACTTATTAAATAATTCCAAATTGTTTGTTAGCTTCCTTTCATTGCTTTTCCCCCTGGTTGCACTGCTTCCAGATGTGTGTTTTCATATTGAAGCATTTAACCAATCACATTTCAGCCATTATTTGTTGCCAGGGTCAGAAATCTGCTTCAAGGCCTTCACAATTAGTTCTGCAGGCTCTGCTGCATTAAACAAGCGTCAATAAGACTCCAGAATTTGTATTTTATCAATAAATGCTGTTTTCGGCTGGATTTTACCCCATTTTCGGGCAATGTTTGCCGGTACGCCATTGACGTTCATCGCTGTCTTTTCCCGGGAAAATCACCCCCTGGCCCGGTTGTAATGTCTGAAAAGCTCCAGTATTTGTATTTAATCATTAAATGCTGCTAGGAAGTGGATTTTACCCCATTTTTGTGCATTGATTTATTGATTATTTTTATGTGTCACAGCTGTAGCTGCAGTAGAGGTTTTATAGCCATAAAATAGTTTTTGAGGGTTGGATTGATTCGTTGAAGGCGGTACGAGAAAACGCACGGACCACCACTGATGTCACCTAACGCCACTGTTTTGCAACAGTTGGGTGGAATCACGGAACGACCCGGCTCTAAGGTTTTTTTTTAAACAAGTGACAATTGAACAGGCATTCCAGAAATGCAAATAAGTACACACAATTTTAAAAATAAGGTTTTCTGAAGGTCCCACTCAAGTCAAGGTTTAATTTCCCAAGGCTAACACCATTCTGACACCAAACACCCTCAGTAATTATCAAATAAAGCAGATGTCAGTTTTTCTGACATGTACCTTCCTTACTAATGCATCAAAGTTGTGTTAAAAGCAAAATAAGAATTTGTCTCCTTAGTGCAAAGTTCAAGAATAACATTACCTGGGCTTTAAGTCTCCTCTTGTCATGTTCCTGCAGGAAAACTAAAATTCTCATTGCGTAGCACCAACACACGCACTCAACATGCAACTGTGCACTGTCCGTACACGCATACACACATGCACACAAGTTTGACTGATTTGGTCTGTTTCTCTTCAGTGACCGTTTATAAAAATAAAAAAAATCCTTTCAAAAGAAAGCTCTAATACTTCCCTAAGCACCCTTATAAGCCCACACATCCAAACATGCCCAGGAAGAGGAAGGAGTAAAATCTGTGTAAGCAGCAAAAGAGAAGAAAGGAGGCAAGAAAACGCTACCTCATCGATTTTTTTTGCTTCGCTTTCGTAACCTCTCTCTTACTCTATCTCTCACCACACACACACACACACACACACACACACACACACACACACACACACACACACACACACACACATATATCCAGAATATAGGAAGCAGGGAGTTACCGTGGTGGAGAGGTGATGTCTCGATTCAATCAGCGTCAAAAAGTCATCACCCAGGCTTGACTCCAGGCTGATTATGTCATCAATAACAGACTCCTCCAACTGAAAGACCCAATCAGAGAACATTTCATCCTTTGTTGTTCAAAAAATGAGTGTGGACTGTTGATTTAGAAGACTTGATAAAGTTGGAAATAAAAAACACAGGCATCTATTTTAGATTTAGGAAAGGCTGCTAAATACTACCAATTTGAATAAAGAGCACAAATTAGAGGACATATAACATAAGCAACATTTTAAATTCAGTAGCTATAACTGAAATCCGAACATAATGAACGGTTAGAGATAGAATGTAATAGAAATCGTTAGCATTGGTAAAGCATTTCAAATAAGTATAAGTCTTTATGGTATTACATTAAGATATTGAGGTAATTGCCCGCAAATAATAGTCTTTTTTTCAGATGGTTGTCAACTGCACATATGTATAAGAACAATCTTAACATACACAGTGGGTGAATTGCTAATGGTGAATTGCAAAAATGTGTGTGTATAGTTTTGGAACATTTTGAATACCGTATTTTTGGGACAATAAGGCGCACATTAAATTCTTTACATTACTCCAAAATTAACAGAGCACCTCATAATCCAGTGCACCATATGTAAGAATTCTGGTTGTACTTGATGACCTCAAAGTAATTTTATTGAAGCATAACCCTAATGACACAGATTAACTTGGCATTACCTCCAATTTAGGGCTACCAAGAGCACGCTGGTTGCTGGGGGAGGAGACCGACGATGTTCCGGAGGCGTTACAACTGGCGGGCCTGACTGCAGTGGAGAGGTACCTTCTGACCTGTTGCTTCTGCGCCTGTTGGATGTGGTACCTTGTGGGGTTTTCCAGGTGGGTCTGCACCTGAGGGGGAACAGCAGGGGAGAGAAATACACAATAACACATAGGCACATCATACATAGGTGGGAGCAGACGCCTGTTTTTAACACATTTCAAGTCACTGTGGCAAAATTCAAGTAGGTCCAAATGACTAACCACTAAATATATAGCAAATCAAGTCAAGTAATTGCTTGTGTTAAGGAAATCATAAAATCAGTTCATATGAACTTGCCCACTTCCAATATTATAGCCACTTTGCATTCAGTATCTGTACTTCTTAGCTGTAGTAACACGCTCAGAAGAACATGGCTGTTTTTTTTAAATCTTTTATACTGGCCCTTCTTGTCTAACACTTTGCTTTGTCATTTAAACGGAACGAAACTCCGCTAATGTGTATCTTATTACTGGTGAGCTAAACTGGGAATGAACATATCTTACCTGTCTGTCATCATCCTAGAATCAAATTGCAATATTTTTAATGTTTAAGATTCTTTCAGATGGATATCCCAAGTCAATGTCAAGTCGAGTGTTTCAAAGTTAGATAGCCAAGTAAAAGACCAAATATTCATTCTACAACCCGTGGCTCATACCTTCAACACCTCTACTGGCACCTGAGCAGGGGGAACGCTTGAGAGCGCGCTGACACAGACAGGGGACGACGATGAGGCGGCGGGCAGACGCAGAAGCTGCTGTGCTTCCTTATGCTCCTCCTCCAGGGCCTGCTGCCGCATCAGATCCTGACGCATCAGAACCCTGTAGAACAAAGTCGAGTCAGTTTCAGACATCAGCGGTTCTCTACTGGGCCATGAGATAGGCTATATACTTTTACCTGGAGGGCATAGCGACTGCCACTGTGGAAGACAACGATGATGAAGAAGAGGAAGTGTTCACTGAAGCACTGAAAAGACATCACAAAACTCAAATGTCCCTATTTTTTTTCACTAGTATGTGCCAAGTGATTACAGAGAGTAGGTTTAGGCCATTAAACAGGATTTGACCGATGATGACGGATGACTACAGTCGGCAGTTTGAAGGTAATTTGGTACAGAGGGCTTTTTTTTTTAAATCAAATCTTTTAGTGTAAAATGACTTGTTTGTGTAAATATCCTATTATAGGAAAACACATGGAAGAGACACAGGTGCAGATCTTAAAAGGTATTACCTGCTGTGAATGGGTTGACTCTTGATCTGGTAGAAGGTGTCACAGTCTGATGACACCAGGTTGTCCACCTCGATGTCAGCCACGATGCCAGACTCCACCCTGAGTGCCCAAACACAGCCAGCTATTGAGAAGTCTAATGAGGTTACTGTAATTATACTTTCTGACTAATTATGTCACTACCCTCTATCAAAACCAAATGCCAAAATTCACATTTTTGATATCAAATCGAATCAGGTTTCAGTCCAGTTCTAGAACAAAGCAAATCTTTTTCCAGATTACAGCCAGAAAGATACCAGCATATACAGGCAGAATCTGTAAGTGCGTAGGTTTGCTAATTGATCTTGTGTGACTCATAGCAGACGAAAGCAAAGAGGATAAAGAGTTCTCTGACCTTCATCCCCTTAATCATCATCGTAATACATTGGATGGAAAAAACAAAGTACAAACACTTTATAACAGAATATGCCTGTAAACACAGGTGGAAAAACCTGACATACTTCAAAGAAAATGAGCTGCCATCCAAAACACACTCATTTGCACCACAATTAACTCATTCATTTTCTGAACTGCTCGTCCCCACAAGGGTTGTGGGGGGTGCTCAAAGTCTTCACCATCGTAGGAATGAAAGAATTAAAATTTAAACTTGTGCATCCCCAAGAGTGTACTGCTTTAGTTAGGGTTGGGGAAATTATTAATGTCAATTTGGTTTATTTTTTTGACTTCACCTCCTCCACCTAAATTCCGTTTCTTCTTGGGAGGAGAGTGAAGGGTGTTACCTGAGAGCCTCCATAAAGGATTTATAGTATATAAATATGTAACGGTGACATCAACCATTTAACTACATTCAATTCCAATAGCATCACACAATTTAATTTCTTTTTTTTCATCATACAAAAAACTCCATCCGCAACTGATTTCAACTTAACTCAATCATAAATCAATTCAGAGTAACTAAGAAAAAAAAAGTTTCGAGATTCACACTTTTTCTCCAACACTTCGGCACACCAAAACATAGTATACACACCGCTTTTGGGCCATCTGAACCCGTTAAACACGAAATATTAAGAATAAAATACATCAATCAATACAACTTCCGGGTGCGCTCAATCCAGAGAAACAAATACTATCGGTGACTCACTGTAGCACGTTAAGACTTTCCGCCGAATCCAGGATAACAAAAACAGTCTGCGGCTCGAGCCCAGCCCGACACTGGCCTCCGCTCATTTCCCGGTCAGGAGTGACAGATGACATTTCTCCAGCGGAACCGAAAATATGTACTATACCGAGCTTCCAGGACGATCGAGATGAACACGGACAAAATTGCTTGATTTCCCAGCAGCCACCGCACCCACACTGACACAGACACGCACACGCATCTGCAGCTGCAAGCGTACACACAGAGCGCTCCTTTCTCGTTGCTTCAACTTAACCGTTCAGAAAACACAAACTATTAAGTGGTAGTGCTTTAGATATCAAATTCTTTTTGTGATTAATAAAAAAATAGCTGACAAATGTGACTTATTTGCAAGTTAAATATTTTAAAATCTGAACGCGATACGCAACCTGGATTTCTAGTTAATGCAGTTCTATGCTAAAGAGGGTGGGCCTAAATGAAGGCTGATCGCCTTTCAACCAATGGCAACGCAGTTTTGAATTCTACCAGCCAATCAGTTTGTTCTCATCTGGTTAGATTCTTTGGACCGGCGGCCATCTTGTTTGTTTTTGTCTCGCAATGGGGAGACAGTGGGCGTTTCGGGGAAAATCCGAGGTGACGTCATATTTATTGGTTGACCTAGAATGGACAGTTGAACTGACCAAAAAACAAGAAAAAATAAACGGTTTACCTGACTAATCAGCAAACCGTGCAGAGTTCAGGGATATCTTTTTCACATGTTTTAATCGTTGTATTTATTTATTTATTTTAAAGACAAGACAGTAGTCATTCAAACCTCTGTTACTGCTTTATTTTGTCTTTAACACGTGATTTCATTCACAAGGCAAGGTGACACAAAATGTTTAAGGAAGGCAGTGGCCGGCCACTAAACCATCACTCTCATCTCATCAATTGTCAATAATCTCAACTGTTGTAATTGCCACCGCAACCAAGCAGCACTGAAATTTGGCACCCACCATAGCAAAAACACACCACAAAGTGTGGCTATCAGCGGTTTACACCGAAGAGAATGTTCAGAGGGCTGGCCGTAGCTTTGGCAACACAAGGCTCCCAAATATTCACGGATTACTACAAGATTTTTTTGAACCAGACTATACCACCAAATCCATTAACGAGACTTTAATCTGATTGAAGATGTTTTGGTCTCCATGGTTACAGCAGCCATTTATAGTCCACAATACTGTACGTGTGAACTGTAAAAATAGAAACACTCACCAGAGGCAAAAAGATCAACAACGATAACATTATTACAATAGAACACTGCATTTGGCACAAGTTCACTCAGAACTCACAGCGCCACCTTGTGACCACGTGTAAACATCAGCACCGCTCATCTCCCATCACTTGGAATGAGTCACATGACTGGAAGGATCCCAGCCTGACTTGTCCACTGGATCGCAAAAGGGAAAGAATTGTTACCATCCAACAATATAGACATAATCTAGCATTCAGCACCTTGTTGACTAAAGCACAACGACACCAAGTCAGAAGCTTCAGAGTACATAAAAAAAATAACTGTAAGGCCATTTCCTTCTAACATCACTGAGGGAAGAGCAGCACCACACCATGAAACCAACACACAAAAATTGTGTAGTGAAAGCCAGGGTGAAAACAAAACAAACGGAAAAAGCCGTTCTCGCATACGCAGTGACCTAATAAACAAACGATATCAAAGTTACAGGAAAAAAATGGCCTCGTTTAGCACAGAGCAGCTGCTTCCTTTGAGGAAGCTGCTCTGTTGCTAACCTAGGATTATCCCAATCCAACATGCTAAAAACATGCTGAAAGCAAAGTGTGAAAATGTGAAAAAAATACTTTTACACAAACACGTTGATCTTAAAAAAATAAAATAAAAACATGTAAATGAGAAGCGCCTAGATTTGCCAAAAGAACAAGTACCCAATGAACTTAGCTAGTCGTTATGATAGGTTTAGCCTGAAAAAAAAAACCAACTGTCGTGAAGGGTAAATTGGAAACAAGATAAAAAAAAAACACAATCATCTTAACCCATTGGCTGTCATTGACAACAACAGCTTGAATTGGGAAAGGGTTATCAGTTTCATATTTAAGATTTATAAAATGTCTATCGACATCAATTGAAGCCATTGAGTTAATTAACAAACAGTGTCCACGTTCCACAATAAGATTAGCCTACTTTAGCTAGTTTTCCCTAAGGAAACTAGTCAGTTGTTACGCTAGGCTTGGTGCAAAGGTCTTCTTCCCTCCTGCTGACACTCACGCGACTGCAGGTGAATAAATAATATTTACAAAAGTTGCATGTTTGGTATCAAGTAAACAATCACACCCACGGTCAAACGCGCACACACACATACTTAGCATACACACAATATCAAACAGCGAGTCATAATAATGACAAGAAGGGGAAGAAGAGGATGACTGTCAGAAGACCAGAAGAGGAAGAAAAGATCACTGTCTAAATGTCGAACGGTTTTGACTCGTTTCTTTTCTGCATCTCCTCCATCTTTTGTTAGTCTGTTGTTTTGTTCCCCTTTAAAAATGAAATCTCTAACACAAAATGGAATGAAATAACAAAGGCTAAAATCCAGAAATTAAAATGAAGTATGGCCACTAAGAGTCATAGTTGCTTCCAAGTGTGTCCCATCCGGCCAAACCCCGACCACATTGACATTGCACTTTTGTTTTGACAGCCTTTTTGCAGGCCAATATGGGGAATGATGTCATCAAAACAAGACGGCGCCATCAGGAGGATTGTGCTTTCGGACAGCATGTGCGTCACAGCTGTAGAGGCTCAAGGGTAATGTCCCAATTTAGTGTCCATGCAAGTTAAATAAATTCCAATGATCTGCCCACCCCCCGGCGTCACTCCTCATCCGGTCAAATCACGTGTTGTCGCCCTCTGCCCCGTCCAGCTCCTCACCCTCCTCTTCCTCCACGCTTTCCACGATTGGGAGGGGAAACCCAGGCTCCTCCCCCTTGCCAGCCCTGGACAAGACATCCATCCATCGGCGCTGGAGATCTTCGCCTTCTGCGCTGAAGTAAAGCGTCAGATGACTCTGGGAAATCTTAAAGGTGTGCCGACGCTCCAGGCGGTCACATGACTCCGGTAGTGAAACTTCGAAGCCAATCAGAGGAACGCTACGCTGCGCCTTCACGTCCTGAAAACACCCGGAATTCTGGGTAATTGTGTGCGAGGGAAAAAATGTGCCATTTCCTAAATGATCAAGTGTATTATGAAATTTAAGACGTGAAACCCAATGCGATTCGTGAATATCCTGTGTGTCCTCATGTTGTGTTCAGGGCCCACCTGAGGAGCACCGTAGATGTAGAGCACCAGGGGTTCATTTTCGGGGATGACAAACCAGGCCTTCTGCCATCCCCGACCGCCTCCTTTTTCCATGTGATGCAAGAAGCTGCACATGACACTGTTCTCAGCTGCCAGCGAGGCTTGTTTCTATGGTGACAACCAGAAGTAGGAGTAAACCACATACTGTAAATCACAAGAAAAGTCTCAAGTGTGAACTTGTTGCTGAACACGTTTTATCCCAAGTTACTTTGTAAAAATCAAGTCTGATCAAGCCCATACAACCACATCCCGAACCGTGACATCCTTCTCACCTCCAGGATGGAGCGCCTTCTTTGGTTGTTGGCAGTCAACATGGAGGGCGGAGGGGACACACCCACCAGCATGGCATAGCAGTCGATGCACACGCGGTTGGTGCGGTTGTTGTCGTATGAGAGGCGGGCACGGAACTCTGAGCATTTCCCACAAACCACCTGGAGGTGAGACACCAAAGCGTTGAAGGACTATGGAAGGGTATCTTGGCGACGGAGCGAGCGAGCTTTTATTGGACGCACGTGACCGCAGGCCTTGCAGTGGTGGCGTCTCCTGGTGAGGGCGTTGAATGCTTCCTGGCACTTCATGCAGAGCGTCACTTCCTTTTCGCGGATGGGGGTCGGTGCACGCTTGCCCAGCTCGGCACAGCTCTAACGGACAGGACGGAAAGAGGTTATTCATTAAGATTCATTTTCCCAATAAAAAAAAAATCCGGTCAATTGTGCTAAAAGTGGACAACAGCTTTGTGCGCTGCAAAAGCAGCAATTTATCCATCGGAAACATTTGAGCAGAGATAAATACGTGCAGCCAAACCAAAAAGTATTTGCAAAGATTGCATTGCATCCACACATTGTTTGTGGAGCTTGACTTTTACCACACTTTCTCACGTGCGCGTGAATTACCGGAGAGTGGGGGGGTGTGGACTCGTCATCTCGTAGCGAACAAGTCAGGTGACGGAATGTCTCCAAGGTGTGCTCGTGTCTCTGGATTGTGGCTTGAATAGCCTGCAAGATGCACACAAACTCATGTCATTTTACCAGTTGACATGGTCAGTAATGTTTGGTTTGATTTCCTATCTGTCAGTCTGCTTCATCTCTACCTGGATCCAGTCTTTCTTCTCGTCTTCTGTCCTGCACAGACATGGTCAGGAAAAGTTTGAAAAGGTTCCGTGGTTTAGTATGCTCTTCTTTAGCATTACCTGGCCTGCAGCTCAATTGACCGTTGTTTGCCTGACACCAGGAAAGTCCTTGGAACTGCTACACTGCTCGTCTCCTTCAACTGTACATAAAAAAAAACCACACTCACATGCAGCATTTGTAATCCTGATGTCCCGGTATCAGCGATTTCTACTAAGTACTGAACATTTGCTAACCTGATACTAGCCCAGGTAATAAACTCACCTCCATGCCATCCACATTGATTCGAGCACGAACCCCGTACTTCTGACCAATAAGACGCAGCTTGGGAACGCAATAAAGAAGCCTGTCGTTGAACTGGGGGAACATGGAGAAAATGTTACCATCAGTTTTCAAAATGATGGGTCGACGGCCTTTTTCTCAGAAAGCCATCATGACTGGAACCCTTGTTTTTAATTTAGGATTTTTAATAAGAAATGAGCCTGGTGGGAGGTGTTCACTGAGTTAATGCTCTTGAACTTTGCTAAACACATTGTGCCAATTTGAATATTGTAACAGCAGTCAATTGCTGGCAAAGTGTTAATGACATTATGATGAAATCTCCCACAGGCACAAAGCTAAGGTAATGAGAAATAATTGGCTTAGTCTGTCTGTTTGAGATTTTTAGGTCTCTTGAAGCTGGGATGCATTTTTGGAAAACATGACATGACATAAATTATTCAGGCTAGGGATACCCCAGTTTTAGAACTACAGGTCCACCAGTTCATGTCAACAGAGAAGACAGAGCAGCCCGTACCAGGATCAGGTATCGATCTTGCGTTGTGCCGTTCTTGTTGGATAATTTGAGTATGTGTCCTTCTTTGATGAGCTCATTTGTCGGGTTCACGATGTCTTCTTCGCCGCCCAGGAGCTCGTAGACCTTCAGCAGCTTCCGCATTCGCTCCTACAACGAACAAACACGCACACAAAAAACGTTTGCTCAAATTCCTCGGATATGATTTCAGAACCAGTTATAAAAGTCCTTACCATTTTCCTAATGGCAGCATTGGAATGTTCTGCTGCTGTTGCAATGAGCTCCAAAGACTCTGCAGAGACAAAGTTTGGTCACATGATATCAAATCGCACGTTAAAATGTCAATCCTTTCAATCTTTTAGAGCCTTTTCATGGCTGAAAGACAAATAGCAAGGTAACAAATTGTCAAGCCATTGTATACCAGATGCTAGCATTTTTCAGTAATGTAAATATTAGCAAGATGATCAAATGTCAAATGTGCTCTGACCGTCTACAATTACAGCGACACATTTAAACAGGTGATGTGCGTACTCTGAGCATCGTTGAAGTCGGGTGCATCCTCGGGGAGGCGGTGTAGATAATCTTTAAGCAGGAGCTCATATCGAGGAATCCTTTGGACCGGCTCCAACATGTGATGTTGCAGTGTCAGGTTAGCGCAGCGCTCATCCCTCTGACACACACATTCATGCAGTATTGACTAATTATAATTGGGATTTGCAAAAAGTGATTGGTTTCCTGAAATTATTGTACAGGACACAATAGCTGTGCAGCATGAAGGCCATTACTTAATGAAGTCCATCAAATTTTATAAATGAGGTGTACAATATGTGTATAAATGTTAATAGTGGTGATGGGCAAAGTTACCTGGATCTCATGTATGATGCACTTGAACACAGCTGATCTCTCCATCCACGTGTTTACAAGCTCCATGGCGTGGTCAAAATTCTTCACGTACTCGCCGTACATCTTCAGGAAGGGTGCCAGTTTCTGCAGGATGTCTCCGATACGAGGGTTTGAGTCCCTACAAATTTGATCAAAAGTATACTAATCGGTTTATTCAATTTATGAGGTTGCCTCTGCACTCGTCACCACAGCACACCGGTTTGTGTATACTACACAAAACTCTCAAGTAGACTGGGGTCGACTCACCACTCCTCCATGCGCTTCTGCAGAGCCGGGAGTAGAAACTGCTGGTGAAAGCAGTGGATGGAGCAGATGTTGGAGAAGATTCCGTGAATTACGTCACATGGGAAAGAAGAGCGGGATCGTGCTTCCTCCAAGAGCCGAGCAGAGAAAACCTGAAGGGAAAAGCAGTTCATCAACTCGTATCTACACCCTGAGTTAGGTGTGTTTCATAACAGTTTACCTGGTCCAGGAGATGAAGTTTGGACACATAAGAGATTTCAGTGTGAAGGAGCTCGTTTGCAATGTTGAACACCCTCTGCTGGACGGACAACTGAAAGGCACACGATGCGTGTAACAGGAAGCGGGACAGTAAATACAGTATACGGATGATCGACAGTTATCAGCCTCAACAAAAACGCTTAAAAGGGCAATTGTGGGCAAGCAGTTTGAGGAGTCTGTACTGTTACATGAAATTGAGTGTCAACAGTAATGACAACAAGCCTTAAGAGTTTGTTTCACCTATCTGTGGTTGCCATAGTAACCCACAGTCCAAATCAGAGTGATCACCAGGTAGCTTTCTGTCCTACCTCAGTCAAGTCTTGTCTGGGGGCTGGAAGTACCAAGGTGAGCTCAGTCTCCTCCTCCTCCTCCTCTAGGTCGCTGTCCACATCCTCCGAGAAGTCCCTTCTTCTGGCCACGCACCTGGCCTCGCCCTCCTCGCCCTCGCCGGCGTATGAAGAGGAGCTGGAGAGTCGGGGGAGGCCACAAGAGTAAACGCCACTACTGCCGTCGTCCACGCCCACAAAGCAGAGTTCCTCGCTGTGTGACGGCGAGCTGATGCTGTCAATGCCGCTGTCGCGATTGGCCAGCTTGCCATCAGTCTGCGACGAGGGGAGGGACAAACGCTCGGGTGGTAGATCTGATTGATCTGGTGGCAGATCCGGTGGCAGATCTGGTTGTTCGGGTAGATGATCTGGTTGCTCGGGCAGCAGATTGGACTGCTTGGACGGCAGAGCCGATTCCTCGGGCGGCAGAATCGATTGCTCAGGCGACAGCTCCGATTGCTCGGGCGGCAGATCTGATTGATTGGGCGGCAGACGTTCGCTCATCTCCACAGCCACCTTTGCTTCCAGCTGAACGTCGCCATGACTTTTGAGCTCGGGAGGACCCTCTTGCTCGGGGAGGGCGGAGACTGACGCTGGTGATGAAGGTTGAGATAAAGGGGTGTCAAGGAGGCGGGGACACATGGCGACCCCGGTGATGTCAGGAACCATAATGATCTGCTCGCTGCAAGACATCGAATCACATGATAAATGTCAAACAACGACCCTCTGACAATACTTGATAATATGCTGATAAACTTGTAACAATAAACTTGACAACAACTCAACCACACTAACAAACATGATAACAACAATACATAATGTATTACTATCAATAACCATGATAGTGTTAGTATCTACTATCTAACTCTCAATGTACGTACCACACTTTAAATAAAAAAGAAATATGACCGCATATTTATAAGTATAAGGTATCAATAGGTATGATAATGGAACAATGAACATACGGTATCATGAATGCTGGAACGTGAAACAGGAAACATGTCCACAATATTTGTATCTATATAAACAGGTTGATTAACAAATACGGTTGCAAATGTAGCAATGCAATGTCAGTAAATGTAATATCTAAGAGATAAAAAAAGCACGAGAATAATAAAACAAATTTGAAACTGACAAAATTAATAAACTATATAGTATAACAATGTAAAACAATATGCAACATGGCGGCTTGTCGGATGACATCACTGCTTTGAATCTTGTCAGAAAGCATGATGGTGACATCACCATAATAGTGATCATCACATGACCTTGACAGTGAGACCACTGCAATGGTGCCATCTCCATGATATTGACCATGATGGTAACTGTTGTGGTAAAATTCAATAGATTTTGACTTTACTGTGACATTGACATCCCAATCTTTGGCGATTCGCAATTCCTTTAACATTCATATTCCAGCAAACACTAATGACTCATGTTGTCATCCAGGAAACATTTTTTTCCAGGCATGTAAAGTAACCTGCTTATTTCAGCAAGACAATGCCAAGCCACATTTTGCACCAGTTATTAAAGCATAACAGTGTGACTGGTAGATTGCTTGCAAGCCTGTCTCCCATTGAAAACATGTGGCGCATTACACGGTGCAAAATGTGGAAAATGAAATAATAAATTTGTGTTTTTTTTAAGTATACTTTAGTATAAAATTTAAAATGTTATGGAAATTGTTGTATACTATTTTTAACGGGCAATTCTATTAGAGTAGTGTACTAGACCCCCAAGAAAAATTGGAACATTACTGAACATCACCATGACAATAGCCTCCTTTTAATGGTGGCCATAATGGTACCATCCCATGATAATAACTACAATGGTGAAATTCACTATCGTTTCATTGACCATGACTGAAACACTCTTATAATGGTAATAATTTAAATATCGAAGTAATCATGATGTAGACAAAAATGTGATGGTGACACCCCATGACGTGTTTCTCACCGCTCAAACTTCTCGATAAGTGACAGAACACAGGTGGGTGAGGCATGGTCCTCGGTGCGGGGGGGCTTGCAAGGTGGAGGAGGGGGCAGCGGCTTTTCTGGTGCACGGGGCCTGGCCCTTAACACGCCTGCCTGATGTTGCAAGTGGGATGGCTTGGGTGGGACTGCAGAGAGGGGGAGTCAAGGTCATTCATTGAGGTCATAAACGTGCAGTTATTGCTGTTGACAGCAGGTGGCTCTCACCTTGAGGCTTTGGTCCAGGCAAAGGGGGCCGGCTCTTACTGAGCTGCGGTGGTCCGGTGTCATTGACCTCCTCCTCCTCCTCCTCCTGAAGCAAAGGGGGACTCGAGGAGGAGGAGGAGGAGGTGGCCTGCTGAGGACCACAGGAGTTCTCGAGAGCGAGACTCTTTGCCACCAAGCTAGGACTCAAGGTGGACGGGGAACCTGGAAGAAATGAGTCAAAATGTAATTTCACTGCTTGTAATTGGTTAACAATGGGATAATTAGCTTCCTAGAAACATATCAAATCAATTCAGCATAGAGGACATTTTAGCTGAGCCAACTACAGGTTTAGCTGTTCCACATCAGGTGTGAGTTCTAGTAGATCATTGAGGTTCTGGTAAGTCACTACAAACTGTTCATAGTGGGAACTCTGAAGGTTCAAGAAAAGGGTCAAAACCTTTTCTGTAAATGACAGCTATCATACATCTTCTTGGGTACTGATTAATGCCACCATGCATACTACAGTGTTGTTATTAATAATTAATGACAAACGAATTTCTATGAAAGGACATTCATCATTGATCATGCTTTATGTAACCTTTTTATATAGTACAGGAAACGTGAATGCCAAGACATAACAAAACTTATAACATTTATTTTTTTCTACCATTATTTTCAGTTATAAAATAACAATGAAAGGTTAGCAAAGTATAGAATTGTGGCACATTTTTCCTGTCCTGGCAACCGCTGTCTGAATTTTTAACCTAAATTCTCAATTAAAAAAATACATTCCAAGATCTATTATTCCATAAATAAAATTCCAATAATGATCAGAAGGGTTCCCAAGGCCCACTACAAGTTTGTGAGCGTGATCATGATGCTTCTATGATATTATAGGTCCAGACGTTGTGCAGCAGCTTATTGAGGCGATGGTGAACCATGTCACCAGTTTCTGATTTCGGATGACATTGTTGCTACCATTGTAGAGGTCATTGACGGTTTTAACGTGACTGAGGCCGGCTCGAACGTGCACAAACAGGACCCTGCCAAAGAGGGGGTGTGTCTCCAATGCAAGATGAACATGTCCCATGTCTCGCCTCCACCATCTATCGAAGGATGAATAAAATCTTGCACGTACGCGCGCGCTCACGCACACACGCCAACCAACTGCAGTATGGCGACGGAATCGATCCGTGGCAGGCGCGTGCACGCGACGACCAACGGCACATCTGCTGGCATCAGACGCAGTGATGTGCACGCGCGCCACACTAGCCTACATTCACTGCGGCGAGATGTCGGTCAGCGCGTGCGCGTGCAGATGCCATTTTTTCACCCCCTGCGCCTGATGTGACAGTCGACATGCACGCTCGCGCCAATGCAGCGCAGTGTCCGTGTGTCTGTGTGTGTCTATGTGTGTGTATGCGTGTGTATGTGTGTGCGCGCGCGCTCACCTCTGCCAAGGCTGCTTCTGTCCATGTACATCGCACAACACAGCACTAGGCCGCTCATGAACAACGATGTTGACGATGGCAGACCGCGGCTCACCCGGTCCGCATACACGAAGTAGAAGAAGAAATTAAAAAAAGAAGAGGATAAAAAGATGAAAAATGAGGAAAAGGAGAAGACGGAGAACCCGGCTCCTCGATTGGGTCGCGCGCGCGCAAACCGCAGAGAGAGAGAGAGAGCGAGAGAGAGAGAGAGGGGGGGGGGGGGGGGGTGGAGTGTGACAGAGAGAGAGAGAGAGAGAGAGAGAGCGAGAGAGCGAGAGAGAGAGAGAGAGAGAGAGAGAGAGGGAGAGAGAGAGAGAGAGAGAGGAGAGAGAGAGAGAGAGAAACACTAGTGCTTCAATTTGAGATGTAGGTTAGAAGCGCTTGATTTAATCCATAGATTGACAAGAGGCGGGCGGTGCAATAGCAAGAAAGCCTGACAGACCTGTGGAGGGGGTGGGTGTGTCTGTTCCTGCTTCCCCTCTCCCCTTATTTTTGGTTTCCTTGACAACGAAATTAAATTCAACGGGTTTGCTGACAGCCGAATCATGTGACCTCAGCCATGCCAGAACATTAGGGAGAGTTCTGAGTGAAGCAAATGACCATAGATTGAGAATTGCAATGGATGCAAGAGAGGACTGAAGTTCGGAACTTCCAAACGCGACTGACTGTAACCTTGACAACAAGAGATCCAAAGAGGGTGGGAAGTAATGGTGCACATATTTTTGTGCGTGGTAAAATTTGTCTCTTACCTACCGCATGTATTTTCGTTGTGACAAATATTATTCGATTTAAGAGGGTTTAACCTAACAAAATCTTCTGCGGAACGTTGGAGTGGTCATCTAAGGGACCGAATACAAAAAGAGAAAATCTGAACCGAGGAATATGTAACAGAAAGACTCACATCAGACAGGCTCTTACTAGCTGCATGTGTCCAAACTGGGTCCTTGTCAAATCCACCAATAAACAAAGAGCTACAACCGCCAAGCCTAAAGACAGAAACTGAAGATGGAACGTAAGCGGTCTCATACATAGCAGTTTTTTTCCGGCAAGAATTCTTTTTTTCTAAAAATAACACACTATTTGATTTCCAAAGTGGGAACCCCCTCAGACACAAGTTGATTCACCTCTGGGACAAAATACTCGGCTTTCTATACTGAAGAGATTAGATAGCTACTTCAAGGCCGCAAAGCATCCTTTAAAGAAAAAGACATCCAAATTTTGAATAGAGAGGACTGCTGGTTTTATAGAGATACCCTCTCTATGAGAAACTAAAAAAGCCATCTCGGAGAAAAAAAATCAGAAAATGTGTGCGAGTAGCGCTCTTGCTATCCCTGAACAGGAAGTGTGACTCTAATGACCAAAACAAGTGAAAGACCGATTGGTATGCAGGGTGGTCTTTTGAGCAACAAAATCAGCAACAGTATGGTTGTCAATCATCAGGGAACAATCCCACTGAGGCATAACTGGAGGAAATCCAGAACGTAAAAGTACCTAAGGAAATCTTATCTATTAACAAATAAAAAACATCTTGAACAATTAAGAAGAGCCCAGTTCCCTTTATTCAAACTTTGCAGATTACCTTGACCGGGAGGAAATTGTGATAAAAATGTTCATATGGGTATAATTTTTATGTACTGTTAAGATTATCCACAAAAGATTCCTAAGGTGATTATGTCAACTACCAATGTATGAACCTATCTATTAAGAAGGTTGAGATGTTCTCCAGAAGATATTAGAGGTGATTGAAGCTCAGTTATTAACCTGACTGCGAGTAAGAATTTTGCAAAAGTTTTCACTTTCAAACTTGCCATTAGAATATAAACAGCGTTAATTTTTTTTTTTTTTACGATGTTCTATAGGTTTTATGGGTCTCCAAGATTTCTGTGGTGATCAAAGTACTTGGATTCCTCTACTAGACTGTGAACATCAACAAGTCCAGCTGTTCTTCAGAGTTTGTTCAGCAATGTGTCCTCAAAGAAATCCAATAGGTTCTTGATTGCCCACTAAAAGTACCAAAAGGGTCCGTCATATTCAGTAAACCTATGACTGTATAATCAAGCAAATGTTTATAAAGCGTATCAACATCTCTGTAGCGGTGATGAAAATAAACATATCCCAGATGTTCACTGTCACACACTTCAATAACACCCTCACACCAATACACACAGTAGCAAACATGCAGCAGGAAGTGATAAAGAGAAGAGAGTCATTAAATCAACACTGGCCCTTCCTGGCCCCCCAAGTTCATATTTGAAAAAACAAGCGCAGCGAAACATGGCCACAACATCTGACGAAAAACAAAAACACCCTGCCATCTTCGTCATCTGCTGGCTTGAACTTTGACCTCACATCCCAACCCACGGATACACAAGTACAAACGCACATCCAATAATTTAGTGTGTGTGTGTGTGTGTGTGTGTGTGTGTGTGTGTGTGTGTTTGTGTCTCTCTCTAGGTCACTGGGTCACTCACTCACTGCCATTTTTGTGTGTGAATATCTGCTTGTGCCCAGCAGCTGAATCTATTTTTAGCTCTCATGTGTGCCCCACTGCATGTTGGGAATTAGAGGAAGTTAAGATAAGTGGATTGGGGGACGGAGAGGGAAGAGTTGGGGGACTGTAGCATCACTGTGACATCAAAACCCCAGAAACTGACTCTAACTCAATGCATTATAAGGCAGATGTGCCAACAATTTCACCCCCAAAATCATCATTTTGTAATTAACAATTCTACACTTACTTTTGAAGTACTTTACTCTTTGGATTAACAAATTACCCGGTTCTTCAAAAAATCCAACCTGGACCTGAATCACATACCCGGGCGTGCGTTGGACGGTTATTCCAGTTACTCACCTGTCATACCAGCAGCGCTGTTGCTGAGGTGGTAAGAGAACCTCATGGTGCTGAAGTGACTTGAGAAAGACGAAGGAGGAAGAGGAGGAGGGGAGGGAGAGGGAGAGGAATGAGGGGGGAGGCCGACTAGGGCGCTACTAGTCCGGTTCATGGGTTCAAGGCTCAATGCTGGGTCGGGAGCGTCCTGCCGCTTCTCCCTCCCTCTTGGTCCTCTCGCTCACTTGCATCTTCTCCTGGCATCCACCTCTTCCACATGCTCGCCGCCACGCCACCAAAGTGCAGACTCAGCAGCGTTCTGTCGACTCAGCAAGGCTCTGCTTTCATTCTTTCATTGCTCACACACACTATGAATATACACTCACACACACAGACATACTCGCGTCCTGATGGACATGGGTGTCCCGGCGGGTCCAGTCCTAACCTTTTGTGTGAAAATGGGAGCTGAAGTGAAGTTGAACGTTGCAGCTCCGCCTCTGTCTGGACATCTGATCCTTGACGCGGCCTCCCCCCACCTCCCAGCTTCCAAAGTCTTCTGTGGTCTGGATTTCATTTTCCCTCCTTTCTCACTTCCTGAAACTTGAAGCATAGGAAAACTGAAGGGAAAATTCCTGGAGTTTTTTTTCTTCCTGGTCGCTATCCATCAGAAGCAGTCTGTACTGGAAGGTCACATTAGGGTTTGACGGTTGGATGGACCACCAGGGTTTAAGCATATGCTTTTCATTTTCCCTCTCAAATTATTGACAGTAATTATGAGTATGTCTATCCATCTATCTTTGCATCTGTCTGTCTGTCCGTCTGTTTGTTGGTAATCGTGGGGTGGGGGGAGGGGGTTAATCACTGATTTTCTTTCTTTTTGCTGCTTCTGTGCAACAATTCGGGGTCTCCGTGAGAGGATACGCGGTACAGAAAATGAATGAATGAATGAATGTTGCTTTTGTGCAAGATAGGATGACAGTCAAGGCCTTACTCAGAACAACATTGGCCACTAGGCAGCAGCATCGTTCCAGATAAAACACGTAAAACGTATGTTGTATGCAGTTTTTTCTTTCTTAATTTATATATAATTTTTGATTTTAAAAAATATATATATTTTAACCTTTGTGAGATCGGGGACTGACTTTTTTTTAAACACAGTTGTCCATTCAGTTGTCTATTCAAATATTGTGATTTGTGTTGACTATTATTAGGCTTGTATTCAACATTCAAATCCATTTGAAAAATATACATTAAAAAAAGAGTAATACAGTGAATAGTATTCAAAAAATTAAGAGGCGATAATGACGTGTCGTCATCATTCATTCATCCCCACGCGGTGGGGCAGTAAGAGTGCTGAGTTCAAGTGCAACTATGAAACGTGGGTGATGACAACACTACGTAACACTATATGTAAAATCTAATGCTACAAAATAAGGATTTGTCCCAGAACTTCTAATATTTTCGATATAATAATACAGTATAGTCATTATTTTGTCTCAATATTTTTTTACGTGAACGATGCATCTCGGGGTGCCGCTGTAAAATAAAACGTCAAATCTCTGTGAGAGCACATGAACGCCACATGGTGCTGGGGCGTGTGGGCTTGGTCCCTCAAGCCTCAGTCGGCGGGAGCAAAGCGGCTACTTTAGGAGGCTGCTAAAAGACGCCAGCAATCCGAATCGAGTTAACCGACCACCGGGACATGCCACGTGCCTTTTGAGGACGAATAACAGCCCACCGAGACGCTAAAATGACGGTGGATTTTGAAGAGTGTGTCAAAGATTCGCCCCGCTTTAGGTGAGTGATGCGTTTAAGTGTTAGTCCGCCAAGCCGAACATTTTAGAGTTCATCGATGTGAAATCGGGTTCATTATTTTAAAATATGTGAGAAATATCCTTAATTAAGGTTTAAATTATTTGGATAGTATCGGAATACTAATCTACCTCGATCACGTGCTGCTAACCATTTTAGGCCCTTTATTTTACCTCACTTCATTTTTTATTGTATGTAAATATTTTTATGACTACTTATTTATGTGCGCACTCTATGGTTTAGCTTTAAATCTATTTGTACTTTTATAATGACAATATAGGCATTCAATTCAGTTCAATTAAGGTGAATATTATATAGTCTATTTTCAGTAACAGAGTATGAAATCACAGTTTTATTTATGGATTTATTTCAAACCAATGCTAATGGGTGTATTACTGAAGTTTATGTACTTAACATGATATTCTTTGCTAACTTTTCAGGAACAAACATTAGTATTATAGTTACGTTGGATTGATTGACATTTTATGATATTGTAAAAAAAAAAAAGAAACCTTAAATAATAATTCAAAAGAAATGTTGCAGATAATTATTTTAAAAATAACAAAAATAACTTATTTTTCACCCCAAAACTGTTGTTAACTTATTGACGTTGTTAGACATGAAATCCATTTCAACTGGGAAGGCTTGCATTGAATGATCATGTTTTTGGTAGACATTCACTCCTACTTGATTCAAATGTCAGCTAATGAGATGAACTCAAAATACACATTTTCTGAAATTAAAATTTCAATATAGATATAAATGTATCTCCTAGTGGAATGTACATAACACTATGGGCAACCTGGGGATGAAGTGTTAATGTCACCGTGGGAAATTTAATTCCTTTGCAGTGGTCATTGTGGGAAAAAAAACATCCATCTTTGAAATGGGTGCTCATTTTTTTTGGTCTTTATCATGTCTGGTTTTTGGTGTGTAGTGGGTCTTTAAAATGTCACAGAAACATCTGATGAAAACAGGTTTTAACCAGAATTTTAAGTGTTCTCTGAGTGCTTATCTTTTCTTGATTTTTGACTTGATAATGTTAATTATTGAAAAATGCATATGGTTCTCTTACTTCTGTAGGAGGAATGCTCACTTCCAGATGGAGTGTTGTTAGTGTAAAATGTTGACTCTTTTTCTTCCATCAATGTGTGATGGAAGAAACTGTTACTGTTGTTTGGACGATGCCGTGTTTGTGTTTGCGCTTGAACAACAGCCATTTAACACCGTTTCACACTCACCCAATGGAAACTCTTTGAGGAATTGTAAAATGTATTAGTCAATGCGTCAGTCACAAGCTGAGTTTGTTGTCCTAGCTTCTTCATTTTTTGTTTTATTTGATAACAAATGTGAGATTGTAATCTGTTTTTGCCAATTCATTTATGAATCACATTTAAAATTAAAACATGTTATATTAACTAAATATCCAAAACTGTCCATTAGGGTGAATTCTTGTTTGTCTCTAAACTAGTAGTGCAGTTTTCCCTCGATTATCGCAAATTCACTTTTTTGCAAAAAAAAATTCTTTCCCCCTGCTATTAATTATTGTTTTTTTTTAGTTCACAAAAATGAGAAAATCCACGCTGAAACTCGCTAGCGGAAGCCACTCCTCTATCATCTGCTTGCTACTAGGACTCGGCACTGAAAAAAAAAAATATAAAAATGTGAAAATCCAAGCTGACATTCCTAAGTGGAAGCCACTCTTGCCACTAGGACTCAGCACTGGAAAAAAAGGTAGTCAGAATAGGGGTGACCCTCCTTTGTGATTTTTCGATTATCGTGGCCATGTCTGGTCTACATTAACCGCAATATTCGAGGGATTACTGTATGTGCTTCTTCATGGGCCACAGCTATCAAATATTTTTATAATTGTGTATTCTATACATTGTCCGATTTTACAATTCCTTTGTCTATCTTTGAGTACTTGCTCGGTTATTGCAAATATTATAACTTGTGTTGCTTGAATATGTTTATATTCGCTAACAGATACGTTACAGTGAGTTAGCCATCGTAGCGTGGAACGTTTTTTCTTTTAATCGAGATTCTAAAGTTATTTACCTGATCACAGTGACCTTAGCTCTGACGTTGGTGGGGACAAATTAATTTTTTTGTTTATCATGCCCATCTATATGCTCTAAAAGCAGTCATTTTTTCCATTGACTTTAGGGAAGTGCCTCAACAGTACATCTCCACATGAGAAATGACTAAGAAGCAGCTGTTTTGAAGAGTTTAAATCATTGGTAGGCAGAGGGAGAAAAGGGCAATAAAATCAGAACTAAGATGTTTTTGAGAAATAGTCATTTTATTTTAAGGTCATATCACCCAGCTGTGGTGTGAAGTCAGAGGCCGGAAAATGATTGGTCGTGGTGGTTGCGCTCATCTAAAGCCTCTTTTGTGGAAGGTCATATCGCAAGTCAGGCATCTGCTTTCCATTTGCTCCACTATCTGCCTCCACTGCTGCCCCCCTTCTCTCCCCCTCCTCCTCCATGTCTGTCCACGCCTGCACGAGGGAAGACCTCATGTGCAACATGTGTTCACAGCCCAGGCCAGAACGGGGACCAAGGCTGGGCCGGAAAATGCGTCAGCGTGGTGAAGCTTCAATAGAGGTCAACGTGAGGCGAAGACACTGACTCCCTTGCTCCAACAGCTCATCCTGAGTCACAGACTACAAACACGAAATCTGTACTTGATGTAGATTTACAATATATCTGCTTTTTATTGGATAATTTTGCATTCTGCAACAAAATGAATGACTAAGTTCACAAGCATCGTTGGACAAACTTTTATACTGAGGGGCTACAGAATTGACAGATGGACAATGCCGAATTTGTTGGTAAATTACGTTTGTAGGAAAGCTTAAATGTAAACTCGTTTGTTTTGATAATAAAGTAATTAGGCTGATTTCATTTTTAAAGGCTTAATGTATATTTGAAGACAAATGGCAACTTTAGATATTTTTTCACATCGCATAATACATTTATCTGTGCTTCATGGGAACGGACAATTATTTTAACGACACCTATTTGTGAATGGAAAATGAACAGTTTGTAAAGGTTAGGTAAGCTGTGGAAATCCATCTTTGGTGATGGTTGTTTGCTGTGTTGGGATGACAAGAGCCGTCATTGCTCTTCCATTTCCTCTTGAACTTACAACTCATGGAGGCTATGTGGGGGAAGATTCTGCTTCCTGGTGATGGTGACACCAGGACAGTAAATGTCAGGACCATGCAGAGATGGATCGATGAAAGCATGGATACATTTTATGGAAGTGGTCGAGGGTCATAGAGGAGGGTGATGTCATGGCCCGATTGTTGACCAAGTAGAGGAAGCACCTGGAGGAAACCTAGAAGGAAGTGAGGATTCATCCCCGAGTACACTTCATTTTCTGTTTTCCATCCATCAAATTCATTGCTTTATTCTTTTTCAGCACCACATCATAGTTCCAAATCTATCCTTGCTGACCTTAACTGCTGCTAGCATCATGAAATTAGATTTTATAACAATAATACAGGAAAACAAACTAGGAATTTACCTAGTTGATGATTGGCTCCTATTTGGTGAGTCGTATACTTGCACCGATATATTTAAATTTCTTCATGTGAAAAAGGTTTGAGTTTCAAAGGTCTGGTATCTCTAGACTAGACCTTGTTTAAAGGTACCAGTTATGTTAAAAGGATGAAACTTGTTTCAAATAGGGTCACTTACAAATGCGGCAAGGCTTGTACAACTGCAAACATTACATTTGCCAAGGGTATTTGTTCCTGGTCTGAGCTTTTATTTGAAGGATTTTATATTCCAGCTCTAACTTTGCCCTGATGCACGTTTGCACGCACAGGGTGAGATGTTCCTTGGCTGTAATCGAAGACGTTCCACCTCAGCAGCAGCTCCCAGACAGGAAAGTGCTGCTTGCATGCTTCACACGTCTGCTATGTCGCTCTGCTGCGAGCCAAGCTGCGTGCTTAGGCAGCAAAAAATGGCGGCATTACTCCCAGCATGCTGGGACCCTTTGAATGTGCGAGGGACGTTCACTCAGGGATTTCTGCTATTTCTCCGAAATGTCAGAATTTTGCAGGAAATAAAGACGCTCCATGTAAGAGGATGTCTTTTCAAAGGAACACTGTGTTTACATAAAAGGGATTGAAGAAGAACAGAGTCATCCTGCGCAGGAAGTTTCATTGCTCTTCCAAAACTATTTCAAGTGCACATATTTACAAAGGAGCTTATCATTTATTATGTCTAAATAGTTGTCTGTTTGGATTGCCTGACAACATTTAACATAACCAACCATAACGCTTAGCTGCTTCTGATACTAAAATAAAAAATGACATGGTGAAAAATTCTGTTATCCTGTTTGTTATTAAGAAACATGCTGTGCTATTTTTTTAATTAGTTAATTTACACCTGGTCACTTTTGAATTGTATGTCCCATTTTAAAAGCCTTCTGGGGTCATTGTTTTCTTTTAAAAAAATGTAGAAAGAGGGATTTTTCTAGGTCGGAGCCAAAATTCTTTTTGTAAACTTTGGATTCCAGACAGTGGGAAAACTGCCACATTGCACAAATCTGATGTTTTATTTGAATGTTCCCATGGAAGAATGTTCTTATTTACAAGACAAGAATCATATGATCTTATTAGCATTCACAACTGTTGGATTCTATCATGGGAGAAATGTATCCGCATGCTAATATTCTGAAATAATTGTTAGGAAAAGATGAAACTTTTCCAAAATGTCTAGCTTAAAAGTTGAATATTATGCAACAGTCAAGTCAATCACCTCCACATGAATTGGAATATACATGCACTTTACTTGATCAAGACAGAACTAAGTGAAAAATAAGAAAATCTAGGACCTGAAGACAGTTGCAAATAAGTGTTAAAAAGTGAAAATGTAAATTTTGATAGATAATTTGAGTGTTTGATTTTTTTTTATTGATGTTCTCATACTTTTTTTTAAATGTTTTTTTATATAATTACTCTCGCATAACATTTTTTGTTTGTTTGATTTTAAATCAAAACTTGCCCTACCACCGTGCTCTGTGATGTTTGCATGGATACGCACACGCACACATGTTTAAAATGTGCATTGTGTGTGGTTGGTCAACTCGGGAACCCATCAGGGACCTTTGCAACCCATATAGGCATGGTTGTGTGACAACAGGCCCAGGGGGCACCATCCGGGTCCATTATCGGGTTAATAGGAGTTAGGGGACAGTATGATGACACGGGATGGCGGAGGTTCATAGCTTTGGGTTATTTGACTACTATTAACAGCTGTCCCACATTCTGGTATGTCCTGACTTACACTATCACTATTGACTGAAATTCAGTTCCAATATAAAGCCTTTTTGGTATCGTGCGAGAAGGTAACACGTCATCTACTGTGCATACGATCTATTAGAGTATCCCTGCAATATCGCGCGCACCATTTGACTTCTAGGTAAAATAGGGCCAAATTCACAGCTCATCTCGGCTACTAGCTGGTATTGGCGCTATATAAATGTGACCTTCAGGACTCCCTTTGATAAAACAACAACATTTTCAGCAACTTGTCTTGCTCTTGTGTTTTAGGGCAAATATTGATGATGTAGAGACCGAGGTTGTGGAGATTGAGGCAAGACTGGACAAGGTAAGAGTGTTGTTGTTGGCCTTACCTGAATGAAATGAAGTTGAAGCTGCAGATTGTTGCACATAATGTTTATGACACGCATCTAATTCAAACCTCAAACATTGCTACCAGTACAGAACCATCTACATGTTGTGGGGAATTTTGAAAATGTTGATTTCCATCACTGGTTGTAGCGGATCATGGCAGTCATATTTGTTGGCTTGCCCTAAAACTAAGAGTGGGACTTTAAACTCATTAAAAAAGACATTAATAAATTAAAATAACAATACTGTTGAAATTTTGGAGTATATTTGATTCTTTCACCCAGTTAAAAAGGCACTTTTTAAGGACTCGTACTGTTACGTGATTAAAATGTGATGACTAATCATGATCAAATAACTATATATTTTTAATCCGGTCCCACGCCTACTTCAAAGTCATTTTGCAACGTTTAAATTAGTAGGTAGAAGGGCAAGAAGCCATACCTAAAAAAGGTAAAGGATGATTAAGAAGATATAGGAAGTTTAGATTTTTAGGAAGTCAGCCGTTTTGATTTTTGAGTCTGTTTTCTGATTCTATCTGAGCCATTTCTGCGGCTAACTGTGGATTTTTTTCTGTCTGCTTTTGACCAAATATCGCCAGTAATACTTCATCGGGGTTTGACTCTAAATTTCCCAAATCAAAATTTTCCATCACTGCTTTTTGCTGGAGCATGGCTAAAAAGTTCTACTCTCCACAAAACAGAAAACTGATCAATTGATTCCACAGCCCCAAAGCATGTTTGACTAAGCAGCATGAAATTTGGAAGGCACGTCCATCACGAGGATGCTCGCAAAAATGTTTCAAGAAGATATTAGGGCATGTTTTATAGTTCTAACTGGGACGTGTAGGGTTTTGTTTTCCAATTGTTACTACATTTTAAGTTTGTAGATTGAAATAGTATCAAGTCGTGTCCCCTGTTTGTCCATACAGTTGGTGAAGCTTTGTGGTGGCATGATAGACGCCGGGAAAGCCTACGTCAGCGCCAACAAACTTTTTATCAACGGAATTCGGGATCTGTCGCAGCAGTGCAAGAACGATGAAATGATCTCGGTGAGAAATGAATAAGCATCATATTTTCTTTTGTTTGATTCATGAATGAGCCTTCTGACTTCTTGTTAAACCATTTTGCCATTACTTTGCGTCTTTGCTTGTACACATGATGATACAATGGCAGAAAGCCCATATGAGAAATTTCTTTCTTAGACTATGTAAGATGAACAAAAAAACTAGTTTTGATTAATTCTTTCCCCAAAGAAAATAAGAATAATTACTTTTCATGAGCCAATTTACTCATTTTACTTCCTTTCTTTTTTTTCCCCCTATTGTCGACAGGAGTGTCTGGAAAAGTGCGGCGAAAGTCTTCAGGAAATCATCAATTACCACATAGTAAGTACAATTAAAAGTAATTTGACCTGTGAATTTTTATTAGATTAGAATTTTATTTCATCCCGTATTTGGGAGATTTCCTTGGTTGCAGTAGCAACACAGACACAGAAGACATTGTAGACCTAGGTAAAAAACTGGAGCCTCACACATGAAGTCCATAAGGTTCTTCTGCAGATTATTATTATTATTAATATTTAACAGTTATTGAAAATGAAGGCACAACCTCCAAGGGTTTTGAAGGAAATGTATTGTGCATTTTTCTTACAAATTTGGATAGTATCTCTGGCATATTCTACCAATAGATTGACTTCATTCTACGTACTGTTCATATTTCAACAACGAAGACAAGACGGCATCTAACAATACCTCACTGTTGAGTGGCTTCAAACAGGAAGTGGCCATTGTGTGTCACAGAATTTCAGCAGGTTGTAACAGAGAGAGATTGGAAGCGGGCATTCTCAGAAATTAAAATAACTAATGGTTTTAAATATTGCTGTTCTGTTCATTGGGTTTTGCAAATTAATTCTTGATTAACCTGTTTCATGTGGCAGAATTGGTTCAGTAAAATCAATTCAAACTGGAAATTACATTAAGTGATAAAGTGGGAGGTATTTTTCAAGATGTCCTGAGTCAGGATATCCAGCTCTGCTTTTTCTTCAGCACAGAGTCACAAGTGGTTGACTTTTAGCAGTTTGTGGCCGTTTCAGGATGCCATCTAGGCCACAGGATTATTTCCGCTGCCCAACGCTTGTTTTTTTCTGTGAGACAAATATACTATTATGATTGGGCTTGGGTCAACTAGAATTTAAAAATGTAATCTTGCTAGTTGGCTAAGACTTCCTAGAAAATGTTACATTGGAAGTTGACAGTTTGGGATGGCGGCTCACATTTCACCAAATGTCCGTCCGGCCTTCTCCCCAATGTCCGCCACTCCTCTACCCTACCCTTCCAGAAGGACCTATTTAGCCGGATTGTTACTGGAATTTCTGTGCGTGTGCTCCCAGTGTGAAATGGAAGCTTCTCAGATAGAAAATTTCCAAGAAAAGGCGCCATTATTGTGTCAAGAAAAATAAATGGCTAGTGGCCACGCACATTCCTTGTCCATTCATTCTTGCCAACTGACTTTTCATCTGAATGTGTCCTCCATTGCTCTCTTTTGGCATACAAGTACATTACATGAGATTTGATTTACAAGTAAGAGATGAGAAATAAGAATGTTCATTCAATTAAACCCTTGATGGAAAAAAATGATACATACAATTATTTAATTTATTTCATTCATTCATTTTTCCCTTCCGCTTATCCTCACTAAGGTTGCGGGGGTCCTGGAGCCTAGCCTGGCTAATTTTGGGACCCTTACTTGGTCGCCAGCCAATATTTTTGATTTTTGTTGATCATTACATTTAATGTCTTAGCCCTCATAAGAATAAACACAATGGAAAATTAATGAATTATTTCTAATATATTTGCTGGTTTTTCTTTTTGATTTTATTAGAATCCATTTGGTTCATCTTCAATGGCACCCAAATAGTTGATTAATAAATAAAAATACTAATACAGAATAGTTATACCCCCTCATTCCTCAGTGCTAACAAACCCAATAAATATTATTCTCAAAATAAAATCACATTCCCAATTCAGCTGTAGCTTAGCCATGGCCTAAATGAAGAAAAGACGCACAAATGTTCCAGTTTAAAGATAAAAAAAGACACTGTTTTTATGGGTTTTTATCTTTTGTGTCACAGATGCTTTTTGATCAAGCTCAGCGTTCAGTCAAACAACAGTTGCAGAACTTTGTCAAAGAGTGAGTCATCTTCATTCTTCGCAAGACAAATTATAGTGATGATAGTTATTGTATTTGTGTCAACACAGAACATATTCAACACTGTTTTGGTGTGTAGGCTGTTATGTGAAATACCACCACTGTTTCATTATAAAGGGGAGAAATTGAAGACAATCCAAGACTATAGATTGTCACTAATGACTATAGTTATGTTTTCTTTAAAATTTTAGAAGAAAAAATGGTAAAAACATATTGTCCAAGTTCTAATTTTTCAAACTAAAAAAAAGGCATTTTTGTATTTTGCTTTTTTTTGTTTAAAAAAAAGTGGAACCAAATAATTCCGTTTCAGATCTAGAATTAATCGGATAACAGTCTAGCGCTGTTGTTTTTAGCAGTGTAAATCATCAATTTCAAGAAGATAAGCTATACTTTGGACATCAATGCAATATTTGGCAACATTCCAAATTTATTTCATAGGCTTTTGATTGATTGTATTCAATATTATGTAAACATTGAACAAAATAGGTTTCATTACGTACAGAGAAATAAAAGAAATAGAAAGCAAGTTTTATGTTTTGGGAAAATTCACTAGTGAAATATTGTAGACATTTTAATGAGAAGTATGTTTTTGCAAAATACTATATTTTAAAGATTATAATAAGAGATATCTTGAAGGATTGTTTCGAAATGAATTGCTGTATCAATCAGATCAATTAATTGTTACACCACTAGTAGTAGTTAGATTTCACTCTTGACATGGGTGCACTGGGATCATACTTTAGAAGTTCAATTTGTATACAGTACAAATCATTATAAAGTCAATCTTCCACACTTCTTAAAGTCACACATAGTTCATTTGTTTAGGGACGTACGCAAGTTCAAGGAAACAAAGAAGCACTTTGAGCGTGTGCGAGAGGACATGGAGATTGCACAAGTAAGGAATGCACAGGCGCCCAGGAACAAAGCTCACGAGGTGGAGGAAGCCAATTGCGCTCTCAGCGTCTCGCGAAAGTGCTTCCGTCATCTGGCCTTGGACTACGTTCTGCAGGTAGCCAGCAAGTTAAGCATCAAGATACGCCCGGGCGTCTTGCTTTCGTTGTTGTTTGAAGCCATGTCACTAAAGGACTTCTTTTCATGAATGATGATAATGTACACTGTGCACGTCTTCTACCCACAGATCAACGTCCTCCAGGCCAAGAAGAAATTTGAGATTCTGGATACAGTGAGTCTTGTTTAAATTACTCTCAAAACTAACATTGTATGAATGTACAAATGTCTATTATGTATGTCTCCCTGTCTAGATGTTGGCCTTCATGCATGCGCAGTACTCCTTATTCCAGCAGGGCTACAAGCGCCTGGAAGAAATGGACCCCTACATGAAGAGCCTGGCAGCTGAAGTGAGCAAGTCGTCCTGAATGTCTTGCTCAAAATTGGGGCAATAAACTTGTTTCCCAGCATATTTTTCACATTTTGGTGAATAAGTGCTACCCAAATAGTGAAAGTACAGTCCGTTCGTTCCCCCTTTTTTTGCTTGCCTGCTTCTCGCCTCACACTGGACTTATCATGCCAAGAAAAACTGTTTGTGAGCACTTTGTGCAATAGACGAATTAAAGGCAACATTTGCTTTTGATAATTAGTAAATTTCCCTTCAGCTGGATCAGCTGGTGATTGACTCGGCCATGGAGAAGAGAGAGTTAGAGCACAAACATGCGACCATCCAGCAAAGGGTGAGTTGCTAAATGCAGCGTGCCGATTTTATTTTTAAAATGATGGCAGGCACTGGGTGTGCGATATAAACATGCTGTTTGACTCTTATTACTAATGCCTTCTAAAATTCATAATTGACACCATATTTAGTTGCGCTCCAATCCTCACTAGGAGGGAATACTTTTGACCAGTGCACATCACATTGCAGTTATTTCCTGTAATATTCCAATGTGAATGTTTTCTTATTTTCTCAAACGTGTCTCATGTTCTCTCCTCTCCCCCCTCTTCCTCTGCCGCTGCTCTCAGACGCTCATGCAGGTAAGTCCATTCGATATTCTTTTTGTAACCTAAGGAAAATTCCACACATGGAGGATGAATCTTGCTTCCAATTCCTGGTGATTGACAAATGTGTGGAGATCCTTGATGATCTCGATTGTGCATCACCCAAATTTTTGCTCACCTAGGATTTTGCCTACGAAGAATCCAAGACTGAGTTCAACTTGGAATCTCCCAATGGAGTGGTGATGGAAGGATACTTGTTTAAGAGGGCCAGCAATGCCTTTAAGACGTGGAACAGGTGGGACGAAAGATTCGGGAATCCCTCTTCTGGAGGGGGGGGGGTTAACTTCCTTTATGTTCTCTAGGCGCTGGTTCTCCATCCAAAACAGCCAGCTGGTGTATCAGAAGAAATTCAAGGCAAGCGCATTTTTCAATCTGGGGGGGAGATATGTCTGACAAATTGTTTTATCTGTTGCTAGGACTCTCTCACGGTGGTGGTGGATGATCTCCGTCTGTGTTCCGTCAAACCTTGCGAGGATATCGAGAGGAGGTTCTGCTTCGAAGTGGCCTCCCCGACCAAGTACGACTATTTATTCAGTGCGTTACAAATGACGGGTAGAATTAACAGCACAATGAGTGTTGCACTGGCTCTCTTTTCAAATGGATAATGTAGTCTTCAGATGGCTTCAAAAACTGCTGCTTGAATACTGAATAGAATGAAAAGGGATCATACTCCTCATGTCACACTTATTCTTGTTTTTTTTTCTCCCGTCAGGAGCTGCATGTTGCAGGCCGAATCAGAGAAGCTAAGACATGCTTGGATTCAGGCTGTCCAAGCCAGCATTGCCTCGGCCTACAGGGAGAGCCCTGACAGCGTCCGTAGCGAGGCAAGTCACATGCTTTATTATCCACTCATACTCTTTACATCCAGATTTCTTGATATCAAGACAGGTACTTGACATTTAATCACATATGTTGGTTGGATTGCCTAGTTTTCACTGTATGTCTTTGTATTTTGTACTTTGTCGAATTGTATAGCATCTAGACAGACCGGCGTCACCATCCACGAGCAGCCTCGATTCGGCCAATGAGTCGCGAGAAACTGGTGGCCGTGGCGAGAGCATCCTGCAGAGGATTCTTTCCCTTCCTGGCAACCAGCAGTGCTGCGACTGTGGCCAGATTGAGCCTCGTTGGGCCTCCATCAATTTGGGGATTCTGCTGTGCATCGAGTGTTCTGGCATACACAGGTCTTTTTAATGGAAAAATTCAGTTTTTTTTTTTTCAACATTAAAATAGGGTATCTTAATAATAATGCTGCTGCTTTTGACACAATACTCAAAAGAATATGGACATCTGTACATCATATCTGTGCACGCAACAACATTGCAACTCCGGTTGTCTTTTGGCTATGAAATGACACTTGAAAATGTTGGACCTTCAGCTAAGTTAGCTGCAAAGTCATAGCCATTAGAACATTTTAGTTTGTAATGTAGTAAGAATAAGTAAGATGTTTAAATTTCTATTTAATAGTTATGCAGGCAATTCAGAAGATTATGCCCCCTTTAGAGTTCTGGCCAACTGTTGAAAATTCATGTGGTGTCCCAAAGCAGACAGCACGGAATCACTCGTTGCCTGGTTACCAGGCACTGCCTGCATAGAACTTGAGAGGATTAGCATCACATTAACGTCTCCTCAAAGTGATCGACCAATGTCTGTTGTGCTACGCCCTGGTGTCTCACTGAATTCTCGCATTGTGTTTGGTTTCAGAAGTCTCGGCGTTCATTGCTCCAAAGTGCGCTCACTCACGCTGGACTCGTGGGAACCTGAGTTATTAAAGGTGAAGCACTCAACAGCTAAATTGACCGTGAAAAAAACGACCTGATAATTAAAAGAAACCAAATTGGGTTTAGAAAAAGTCCATAAAACCCAGTGTTAAATTGCTTGGCCCTTTGTGAAGCAAAATATTAGACCATAAATCGTTTCAATATTTTTTCTGGGATTATTGAGACTGGCAACGTGCAAAACCCAAAATGCACACGTAATTATTTTGAAGATTGGATATAAAATGAAAATGAAAATGAAAAACAACCTATTCTATTTTTTGTAAACGAGAACAGAACTTTTTTCAAAACTGAAAATGAGCCAGCGAGACATATAACTTGGCATTCAAAAGCAAAAACACATTAATGTACTGTACTGGAAAAACATAGTGGTCATCACTGGGATTTTTTTTCCTTGCAGCTAATGTGCGAGCTGGGCAACAACATTGTCAACCACATTTATGAGGGCTCTTATTACGAAGGACAAGGCGTCAGGAAAGCGACAGCATCCAGTTCCAGGTAGGTGAATACTTTCCGTATTGCGAATAAAGTCCCTGAGGTGGTCGGAAAAGACTGCAGTAACGTACATCAACCACTGCATCTGGCTCATCTGTTGAAATTGAACTGTAGAGCAAAGTGCCATCTCCTCCTAGTCAAAATGGATTGATTGGCTGTCTTCCCCTTAAAGGAGGCCTATGATTTAAGAATTGTACGGTCTTAGCATGTTCTATATCCTGGTCTGCTTTAAGAGCAAGCAATATGGAAAAAAACAATGTGACAAATGCTCAATGGCCCACAAATCTAGAATGGTCTTCTAGACAGGAAAAGGAGGCCTGGATTAAGGCTAAGTATGTGGAGAAGAAATTTGTAAAGAAGCTAACCGCGGCGGTGAGTCTCATCAATGGCGACAGGAAGTCAACGCGGCGCTGGAGCGTCCAGAAGTGTCGCAGGCACCATAGCGCCACTACGGTTCCAAAAACGAGGCGGAGGTACCGACAGGAGCCTCGCAGCACCCCCCCGTCCAGCCTCTCTTCAGGTTCCTTCCTGTACTCGTGCATCATACACACCGTGGATTGTTTGTTTTCTTTTAGCAAATATAAATACATGATAAGCATGCAAGATTGCAGTAATGATCCACGAGAGCATAGGGAATGAAAGACGAACACTTGATGAAAATATATGAAAAATGTATTTCAAAGGGAGAGTGATTGACCCTACCTAATAATCATTATTGTGTTTGGCCAATGATGTGGTCTCATTTTTTAATGTTTTTTTTATTTTTTTCGCAGCTTCAGTCAAGTCTCGACGAGAATCCTTGTTTTGTGCAGATGAGCTGGACTCCCTTTTCTCCTACTTCCACGCGGCATCTGGACCTCGAAGTAAGTCAGACAAAAATCCAGCATTAGGCATGCATAAAGATTTGTAAAGAAATAAAAAATCCTAATCTTAAAAATGTGTTTCTTTATAAGATTCAAGCTTGATTGTGCTTGTATTCCACTTGAAAATGGCCAATATTCACTATTTGTTACAAGCTATTAAAATGTAATATCTTATAATAATACTGTAGTGTTGCAATTATAAATGCACATGAAAAGTGTCCATGCTGTGGCATCTCTTGGTCCTCCAGGCCTCAGCAGTGACAGCGGTTTGGGCAGCACTGACGGAAGCACCGACTTTTTAGTCCTGGGGCCGGCAGTGGACAGCGTTACGGAGGAAAGTGAGTTCATGTCAGCGATCCGGACTCAAATCATTGCAATCAAACCGCAAGAAATTTACATGGTGACTTCACTTTTTGCAACTAGTGACTTGCTGCAGAAGAAAACACGTGACCCCAGGTGTTGTTATTAGGATACAACCTTATGAAGGGCTACAGATACAAAAGTAAAGACCCTCTATTTGCAGATAATAGTGTCCTTGCTGCAAATAGTGAAAATCCTGGTCTCTTAGGTGTTGTGACTTTCGGAAGTAAAAACTAGTTTTAAAATTGCAGACAAGATTTGTATAGCAAGTAAAACAACAAAAGCTTAGGCAGGCACTCTGATAACACTGGGGAGCACAATTATTGTGGTTTCAGATTTCATGTTTTTGCACAACAGGATTCCTGTTTTGTTAACGACAAACAGAATTAGACTGTTCTTAACAAATATGTACTTGTTATGAAAATGTTCAAATATTGCCATACAATGAAAAATTGATTTTTTTTAAAACTTCAGCGCTATCTTCATTTAATACACTTAGGTTTTACAAAGGATAGGGAAGAAATTAGTTGCATTTATGTAGTATCAATTTAGCAGGTAAGATGTGGAGGGAAAAAAAATGATTATTCAATTCTACACACAAAAGTTACAACCAGCTATGAGACCTAAATCAACAGATGATTTTTCCATATTGTTGCCCGATTGTACTAAAATACATCTTGTATCATGTAATGAATTGATGTACAATTGTAATGCCTTACCTTAAAGGGATCCTATGTCACGATGGTCGCTATTTTGCATGTCGCCTGTCTCGCTCCTTAGATTGCGAGGTGTCCGAGGACTCCAGTGGCGAGGCTGAGCCAGACACGTCAGACCCGGAGGACGGCAGACACCTCCACCCTGGCGCGCTTCTGTATAAAGCCGCCAAAGCTCGCAACCTGCCCTTCATGGCCGAAGCGCTCGCGCACGGTGCTGATGTCAATATGGTCAACAAGGATGACGAAGACAAAACTCCTCTTATACAGGCTGTGATTGGGGTGCGTACGCAATGTCATTTAAATCTCATTATACTTGTATAATGACAATAAAAGCATTCACTTCAATTCGTACCTCTCCCACATTACGTCGCCATGTACCGTTAGAGCTGAACCAAAATACGTTTACAATTTTTGGTAGTTTTTGCAGTTCACAAATGTAATGAGAATTTTGTATTCTAAAACCGGATTTGAGAAAAGTTGGGACGTTTGACAAATTGTGAGTAAAAAGCTAAATGCAATGATGTGGAAGTGCCACATTTCAATATTTCATTCAGAATATAGACTACGGGTCAAAAGTTTAAACTAAGACTATGCATCATTTTTGGGGAAATAAATGTTGCCTTTAAATTCCACGGTGTCAACAAACTTCAAAAAAGGAAGGCCATCTTCAGCACAGTGCTGGCTTCTGAACTGAGTGCTAATAACAACTTAGGTTGTCCTTTTCCTCTTTAGTCCATATGATGTGGCATCCCAGTTTTCCATTTAAAAAAAACTTGGAATAGTGATTCGGCTGACCACAGAACAGTTTTCCACTTTGGCACATTGTGTATTAAATGACCCCTGGCACAATGAAAGTAGGGGTCCCGTTTAGAAATGGTGTTGGAATAATGATTCAAACCTTTTAAATCATTATTAGTAATATTTAATTAAAAAAGGAAAAACATCTTTCAACAAACTCTGCTTACAACTTGCAAGGAGATGCAATGCGACGCCGTCTTAGTCCCCAGTGCATTCTGAATTGCAGTAACTGAATCATTGTATTTAATCGCGACACTCGAAAAACATGGTTATGTAATCAGTACAATAACACCCTCGCTGGTTAGAAAAACAACAGTGTGAGGAATGCTTTCAAGGTAAACAAAGCAGTATTATACTATAAGCAAAGCCGTATTTTCAAACAATAATGCGATTATCGCCATCTGCTGCTGGAGTCCCGTCAAAACAGTCCCGTTGTGTTCTGCCGAAAAGCGTGTGTGAAAACAATGTGTCCTCGAGCTGTGGGGCCTTGAGGAGACGATGTGGAGGAAAATGTCCATGGTTCCATGAATTGGTTTATAGCCTTATTACTTATTGAAAAATGCTTACAACACATATAGAATATTCCATAATAATTCTAACAAATGGTTTCATCTTTTATAATGTAGTTTCAGCTGGAAACAGCAAATGCCTTGGTGGATTATGTTCACTGGCTATTTAAGGACCTTAAGATCATAGGCATCTAGTATGGTTTATTGTCCTTGACCTATTACGCTCAAATATTGTTCCTGATACTCTGAATTTTTGGGTGAAGTTATGCGCTGTAGATGATGATGATAACTTCCAACTCTTTGCAATTTCTCACTGGGAAACGTGTCTGATATTGAACACTCTAAATTGCCCCTGGCTATAAGTGTATTGTATTAATATTGTTTCTATAATTATTCTAAATGTCTGTCTTTTTTTTTTTTTACCTCAGGGTTCCTTACTAGCCTGTGAGTTCCTGCTCCAAAACGCTGCTGATGTCAATCAACGAGATGTAAGAGGGCGGGGCCCCTTGCATCACGCCACTTACCTGGGCCACACTGGGTGAGTGAAATGTATGCTGTCATCTTGGGGTAGTTTCAAATCCGAAGGCCTTCTGTAGTCACCTTTGTCTTTTTACAGGCAGGTGTGTTTATTCCTCAAAAGGGGCGCCGCCCAAAACAGCGGCGATGAGGACGGTCTGGACCCGTTGAGCATTGCAGTTCAGCAAGCCAACGCTGATATTGTCACATTGTACGTTGTTTGCTTTTTATCTGTCTTAAACCCAACACGTGATCATTACTTAACGTGCCCTTACCTGAATGGGCTTTTATATTTTCTTGCTTAAAAAAATTGAATTTGCCTTTGTAAATTAGGCATGTCCCTTCTTAACAATATACTTGAGTTAATCGATGTTCAGGACATTAATTCCATCGGCCTTTTGTTGCTGCTCAGGTTGCGACTGGCCAGGATGAACGAGGAGATGCGTGCGTCGGAGGGAGGTTTCGCCCAAGCAGGTCAAGACAGTACAAGCGATACATTCACAACTTCATTTCCGTAGATATTGCACAGTGCCATGGCACTGAGGTTACACTTTAGGCTGTGGAAAATGCTCTGAACTCGCCTTTCCACTTTCCCAAACATTGACATCCAGAAGTTTTTTTCCCCTCCAACAATACTAGTTCCCAATTCTCTTTATACAAACAGCACTGTGCACAGTTGACCTTTTTCCTGCCTACTCATCAAGTGGAAAAATGAATCACTCAGTCAATTTTTCAATTCATCCTGGCTATTTTTTGACAATGTGGTTGTGGGCAATTCCCTCTCTCGTACAAGATTAACCAGCATTTTTATACCGCTGATTTTTCATCTAGACGTTTGGTCATACTAGTTCTTTTTTTTTTTAAATTGGATATCGAACAAGAAAACAATCACTTTAAAATATATATATATATATATATATATATATATATATATATATATATATATATATATATATATATATATATATATATATATATATATATATATATATATATATATATATATATATATATATATATATATATATATATATATATATATATATATATATATATATATATATATATATATATATATATATATATATATATATAAAACTTATTTTACTTCGGTGTGTGAGTTTGTAGGTGAATCTTTGCTATTGTAAAGCACTTTGGGCTTGGTAAAAACATGTAGAAAACTGCTATACAAGTACTCACCATTTCCTATTATAGTTATTCATCATTTACCGACGTCAATGGCAGTGACCGCCAAGCGATTTTAGAAATAAATACATTTGACTAACATCTTGGTACTCTTTCACTCTAATGCCTCTCCGAACATTCAAATGGGTCATTCAGGGAACAGAAGTCGTACGTATGTCAGAATGTGGCTCGACAATTTCACTTTTTACAGCAAATGTCTTTTGCTTTTGGGAAGTTAACTGTCTTCATTCAACTGCAGCTCCAGGAAACTCTGTCGACTGCAATACAATGAAAGGAAACTGTTCACTCTCCCTCAAAAGAAACACACACACACACACTCTCAGAGAGGTTCATTGTTTGTTTTTAATTGAGCCTGGGACCGTTGATGGGACACAAAAGATGTAGTGTGATTGGACTGAGACGTTGCCGTGACTACCATCCAGCGTTGAAAAAGGCTTCTCTAATTAGCATATCAAAAACACCCTTCCCTTTGCCCTGCCTTGTCCAATATTTGCGTCCTCAACTTTGGCTGTGGTTCTTCCTCAGGAGACGCCACATACCTGGACATCTTCCGAGAGTTCTCCCACATGGCGTCCCACAATCCCGAAAAGCTGAAGCGGCGAAGTGTGCACTTCAGGCACTCTTTCAGGTAGTCCCTCCAGGGGATCACCTTTCAACTTGGACAAAATCAGCCACCTTATTTTTCATTTTTTTCCCCCATTTCCCAATTTTATGCTTTATTTTGTCCCAGAGGATTTGCTGGTTTTATCCTCTGAGGGATTTTTCAATTTTGTGAGTGTTTACAAACACGGAGCACTTGTTTTCTCTCTTGCTTTGCTGCATCCTGAATTGTAAAACCAACCAAAAGTACATTTAGCGCATATTCTTCCACAGTATTTTGTCCATCATACTCTTATTGTTTGAAACAGCTCATTAACCTCAAAACAACTACAAAACCTACCCCCATGTGCCTTCAGAGTTAAAAAAAATAGCTGCCTATTAATGAAAAAGCGAATTCTAAAACAATTTTTTAATGTTATGTTATGAAAGTAGTCATTTTCATAGAAAAAATGTCACAAGGTATCCATTCACAATGGCACACCAGAAGCATCTGTACAAAGAATTCACATGATCAAGTTTTTAAAAATTTAGTGAATTTTTTTATGGCTGATTCCCAAAATAAAAAGGGCCCCTTTTAAATTCTACTTCATTTGCATGAAATCTCTCAATGTTATGCTGAAATACTTTTTCCTCAAGACAAGAGCATACATGTTCCCTATTAAGAATATATCTATCTATCCTTTATGTTTTAATATGCTAATAACTCTGAAGAACTACCACAAAATTCCCATTCAGTTTCCGATTTGGAAAATTCCCAATACGTATAGACCAGGGGTGGGCAAACTATTCCACAAAGGGCCGCAGTGGGTGCAGGTTTTCATTTCAACCCATTGAGAGGGCACCTTTTCACCAATCCGGTGTCCTACAAGTGCAATCAGTGCATTGCAGTCAGGTGCTTCTTGTTTTCTGCAGGAGTCTCATTGTTTAAACTGTCTGTGCTATATCGGTTGGAACAAAAATCTGTACCCACACCGGCCCTCGAGGACCGGTTTGCCCGTGCCTGGAATAGACTACATCACATCAAATTTTGGGGAGAAATGTGTTGTAGACAATGTCCCTTTTCAAATGAGATGCAATAAAATGTAAATTAGCAGAAAACTTGAGAGCACTTTTGTCCGTTTTTTTTTTCATTCAATAAAAGGAAAAGAATGATTAGAAATGCACACAAAACGAAAATGTGACCGAATGGCGCCACCCTTCGGTCATAACCCTCAATTTCCCCGGTGAAAGAGAATTGCGCATGCGCCGAAGTGCCAGCTCAATATGACGTAGCTAATGAGTGCACTCACTGACTGCGCTGCAAAACCTGAGAGGTAAACAAGCTTTTCCTTTCTCCATTTCATCTTTGGCGGAACCTCAGTAATTAATAAGTCAAATTAAAGAGCGCATGTAGTTGATGACTGTGAGTAACTTGTCGGTCGTTCCGAAACTTGTCATTAAAATGACGCTTGACACTGATCTCTTCTGTCTTTGGCACTAGCCGTTAGCTCGTCTAGTTATAATCAATGGAGGAGCGTAGCCGCACAAGACACACTTAACTCATCGCTTTTACAATCCAAAGCCAAATGAACAACGTCTAATGTGCTGCTATCTCCTCGACTGCATTCGTACAGAGGAGTCCTCCGTCGTTTCTGGCAGTTATTGTTGGAGTTTATGACCTTAATCGCCTCTCTTTGCAACGATAATCCATATCAGTAAAAAAACAGCAGGGAAAATGGGGCGGGCCATTTTCAGCAGCACTGAAAACATTGACGACCAATGCAAGGGCTTGGATTTGGACCTATGGCCTTCTCTGACCAATGAAAAGTCAGAGATGCGGACCTGTGCCATTTTTGGCCAATCGGAGGCCTTCACACAGGAAATGAATAAATAGATATGTCAAAATAGTCCAGCTGTCAAACGGCAATCAAAACCAGTATAATTGCTGGAAATCACAGTTATCTCATGTAATAGCATGTGTGAATCGAGTTTAATCGATTTAATAGTCATCACATCTTAACATCTTATAAATTCGTCCTGGTGGTCAAAATTGTGACATACTGTTCTCGCATTTACTAGATTAAAGTACATTTTAGTTTTAAATTTTGAGCAAATACAATGACATTTTTTAACCTAACTGACTGAGTGAAAAAATAGGGATATGTGACATGGAAACCTTTGCATTAGGTGACATTTCCAAGCATTTCACGATTCACGATGTGTTGTGTTTGATTCTATCACGGTTATAACAATATTTGGCTATATTTATCATGTTGAATGCACTATTAGTTATTTTTTTAAAAACAATTGGCCCATTTTAAGCAACCAAATATTATCAATTTTTTTGTAGGACTTGTTTTTTTCTACCATTTGTTTGCAGATGAAGACTCCCCCAGACAGGACAGGAATCAAGTTTGAGGTGGGCGTGCAACTGCAGGCCAGAGACCGCCACAAGAACTGGTACACATTTCTCACATTGATTGACAAGCTGATTCCAAACAATGCTCAATGCATTCATTTAAACACTAAATTTGTAATTTTCTGGTGGGTTTCGGTGGGCTGTCAGGTACTCGGCCACCATCGACAAAGTCGACTACGATAAAGAACGCGTTCTCATCCACTTCCGACGATGGAGCCACCGCCACGATGAGTGGTTCCACTGGAATTCGCCATACTTGCGGCCACTGGAGCGAATAAGCCTGAGGAGGAGGCGGGGACTCGATTCTACAAGCATGTCAACGGTATGACCTGCATACAAATGCCACTTCTGGAGAAATTGCATGGAATGCTTTGCTCTCTCTCCCTTCCTGTAGATCACTTCCTAATAATTTTGTGGCATTTTCCGGTCACTTCCTTGTTAACTCCTCTTGTTCATGTTTTCCATGGAAATGTATGTTTTTAAACTGGTCAGCAGCACATATAACCTGATCCATTTTTGCTTCTCTCTTTATCTCTCAGTCGTTTGTGCCTGGCAACAAAGTTCTGGCCTGTTGGACCGATTGTCGTTTCTACCCGGCAAAAGTACTGCGCGTCAACAATGACGGTGAGGCATATGAAACTGGTGGAGTTCGGTAGCTCCAACAAGGTTTAGAACCACAGCAGTAAATGATTTCAATCCCATTGATGTCGGTAGACATTGATTCATTCTGAACTGTTCAAAAGGATTGGATATCCCTCCATGTTTGACTCTTATAGAATCATCCAAATTATATATATATTTTTACATTTTAAATCTATTTAAAAGCTACACATTGCTCATTAATTTTTGTTGTTTTTTATGTTTAGATTCCTACACAGTACGTTTCTATGATGGCGTTGTTAGGACTGTGAAGCCCACCAAGGTCAAAGCTTTACAGAAAGTATGGAACGCTACAAATTGCTAGACCCCATCCAACCAAGAATGCCACTCTTTAACTCTGTGTGCGTATGTGCGTGTGCAGAAGTCGAAATGTGGGAAAAAAGCTGTGGGAGGTGCAGGTTTGGACGAAAGAGGGAGTGAAGAGGAGTGTGAGGAAGGAGAAAAAGAAGAGGAAGAGGAGAAAGAGGAGAAACCTGAAAGCAAAGGAGGGCCACATATGTCTTCGTCAGCATCATCATCATCAACATCATCATCATCATTGCCTCCACATGCAGTCGAGAAGAGTCTTTCTCTCTCACCGGATGGAAACAATGAGACTCAAAAGCAGCCAGTTGCAAGTGAGATGAGCCAGTCTGCTGTATCAAACCCCACACATGTTGAGAAAGGTAAGCACTCACCTGTAACCAACCATCTTCATTTACATATGTCAGCATGTGTGGTGGTCTATGTAGAGAATATGATGCAACCTATATTGTACACATTCTTTTTTGTTGTTGTTGAAAATGTCAAAGTAGGCAATGCATACCAGAAGGGAGGTGCTTTAAAAGATAAAATTGATTCCTTGCCCTTCAGTACAAACATGCATTGATGGAAATGATCTGTTGGCTACACTGTGACTGTGATGTCCATTATATGTGTGTTGCCCGGAGCAGATGTGCTGTTGGAGCGCCAAGCCCATTTGCCCACGACTCATAAATTCAGCAGAGAACCATGTAAGTTACCCAATATTTCCATTAGGAAGAGAGGGAGGTGTTCTTTCACTCAACCTAAACAACCAGTCTAACCTTCCAGCAATTGATAATCGTTGAACTCATTCACTATCTGCTGAGTACTCATTCAACACCATATTACTGGCCATTTTCCAGATTGTTGACAATTTTTAAGGCCTACAAAATATTCTCCTCTTTCATCAGTACAAAAAAAGTTTGATTCTTCTTTTTTTATTAAAACGGTGCATCTGTGCTATCTGCTGATGGTTGTGAGACGATACAAATATTCCTGGCTTGAAATTTAACAGTGAAAATGACGGCAATGTGATAAATAATTCAAGGGCAATGACAAACCTTAAGTGTCATCTATGCACAGATAAGTTAATGCTCAACTATCTCGGGCAACAATCATCAGAAAAATTGCCTAAGCAAATATAATTGAGAATATGTAGTGCGTAACTTTCAACTTTTGGCTCTCATGTATGTAAATTCATGTTTTCCACCTCTGACTTACATGAGCGCTTGTGCGTCAGTGTACAGGGTGATCAAGAACCAGCCTCCCCCCATCCTCTCCATTGAGCTGGACCACAATCCCTTCAAATGTTCATCTGCTGGCTGCACCAAATCCTTCCGGAAAGCCAGTCTGCTCCACTACCACATTAAGTACTACCACGCAGAGCAGCAGCAGCTGGAAGAACAAAGCAGTACAACATCGGTGGACCTGCCCCGGTCAGTTGCTACAAGAGATGGCCTAAACATTTGTTGGTCAAAATGGTTTATGTGGCTAAAAACCTTGTTTTTGTCCGGAACTTTTTTTTTAAAACCGAAAACTAACTTGCGATGGTGCAAAACGCCTGGTAGCATTTGTTTTTACTAGTAGAGGAGAGGCAACAGTGAAAGTGGACGCATTACATGCTCTCGCCAAAGTCTTGACTCCATATAGTACTGCCTAGCTGACGAGCTCCAGTGACATTCGTTATCTCTCGGGTATTTTATGTTATCTATGTTCTGTGTAATTATGCAAGGTAAAACACAGTGGTTCATAAGGAACCAAGCACCGATTTTCCCCCCGCCCCCAGAGCTTAACAACTACTCTACAGGCTGGCACACATCACCTTGAACTTAAGGGGTATAACAATTTAACAATTTAATGATTACATAATCATTGTTCATGTTTCATGACACTGTAAGCCAAGCCCTCTTAAAGTCACACACGAAACCGAATGGCTGACTCTGCTTAGCCCAACATTCAGGAATATTTTGTTTCATTGTGTAATATTGTGTTTTGTTTTGGGGCTTTCTTGTAGGAGAAAGCGTTCTTCTTCTGAAGAGGGCCAATTCCTGTACGACATGACTAGTGTCACATGTCACCGTGACGAAAAAGAGCACAGGATTATGGGAACAGGTCAGCTGTCGCCACTACCACTAACATGATTGTTTTCTTTGCATAATGTCAGGCTCTATCTTTTTAGAAATTTTATCAGTTTGCTTGGCACCCAGCACAAATACTTATTTGAAAATTTATTTTTTGCTGTAGTTTAGATGTGGATGAGCAACCATTACTTATCTCTTTATTTTGATGATGTTTAACTTGCGTTGCTGAACTTGACCTCCCATTAGTTGATAGGTATTTATCACATTTCAGAAGCCAGATTCCAAGCTGAGTGCATTTTCTCTTTTTCTTTTCTTCTTTAAGATGGAAAAATGCATATCTTAATGATGCCTATTCACTATGAAAAATTGAACTATTGTCTCTTTATGTAAATCCAGTCTTTGTCGTGTGTTTTTTTTTTGCCAGCAGAGATGAAGAGGGACAAAACTTTTCACCACAGGAAAGAGAGGAAAAACTTCCTGAGAGTCAAACTGAAGAAAAAGAAGAAAAAGAAAAAAAAGAAAAAGACGAGTCAATCAGGTAAAAAAAAACAAAGCGCAGCAGCAATAGAAGTATAAAAAGTTGACAGAATCATTGTTTTGGATATTTGTTTACAAATTAGTTACAAAAGAGCAAAGTAGACGTGACAAATTTAAAGGGCCACCAATAATTGAATAACTGCAATTGATTGCAAACAAAGTCTTTATTAATTAAGTAAATGCATTTGAAACCAATTTGCAGTTTGCATATTGACTATGTAAACAGACATATCTTTTTTTTATATAAAAAAATTCTAAACTCTTCCCATACCATTTCAATTAATTTTCACTTGATTAGTGTTTAACCCTTTAAAGGGCATGTGACTATTTTGGCAATTTTAATATGGCATTTACGACCAAAAATGTGATGCCAGGTGTCAATTCTATGATTTTTTTTAAAAATCTTTATTTTCAGATAGTTTTAATGAATAATTAAAATTATTCATTGCAAAAAATAAAATAAAAAATAACCTTTACTCTAGAAAAAAACCCAATCAAATAAAAGTGAATAAAATGCAAATACATTGCTAATTGCCCCTAATAATGTTCAAAAGTTGTATTTTTTTATTTTTTTTCCAATGGTATAGTAACTCATTGTCGTCTATTACCAGATCCCAAGTTTTAAAGTGGGATAAAGACAGACAGGGGCGCACTTACACGTCTGATTTTCTTATAAAGAGTTGAATGTGAATGACTATTCTTTCTCTCAGAGGTTTGCAGCAGCGACAATGAGGGCTTGACCTTGTCACCCATCATGTTCAAACTGAGCGAGGACCACCCCAGCACTCACACATGTAAAAACAAAAAAGAAAACACGCAATAACACTGAAGTCCCAGACTGCAATTCACTCACCTTTTGTCCTGCTTTTTCAAGTGGACGATGGCAGCGACTGGTCGACGCTGACGGCAGAGAGCGGGGAGGACGCACCCTTCTGGTCGTTCACCACAGGGACAGAGGATTACGAGGTGGTGAGGTGTGTGTGCGAGGTAGACGAGGAGAATGACTTCATGATCCAGGTGATTTGCACATATAGCCTCTTTTCCGCCCCCCTGAGTAAGAGTAATAGAGATGCTGTTTTTGTGCTTGTGTTGTCTGTGTACAGTGTGAGTCGTGTTTGTGTTGGCAGCACGGCACCTGTATGGGCTTGTATGAGGACAACGTCCCGCGCAACTACATCTGCTACCATTGCAGACATTGTAGAGGTATAATCAAGAAAAAAAGACATTGAAATTTCAGATTAACCTATTTCACTTGTGTTTTATAGTTTACAGCAAAATGCAAGATATTGGCCAAAAGTCTAAATTTTACTTAGGCCGAACTGATGTTGAAATGGCACTAAAGTTAAAGTTTTTTTTTTTAGTAATTCTTTTTCATAACCTTATGAAAGTTTGCGTCACACTTTGCATTTTAAGTACCCGGAATGCCAGGGTCATTTTTCTTAGTCCTTATCTTTGGCTTTTCTGTTTTTCATTACTATGCAGCTGTTCCCATTTGGATATTGTTATTTCAAATCTTTGGTGGAGTGGGTGTGTTAGTGGGAAGCTTGTGGGCGCTGGCAATGCATGTGGTAACTTTGAGACGTTGCGGAGAACGTGAAGTCTGGTTCTTTGACACGAAGCTATGCTATTTCAGAAGTAATAAAAATAAGAGCAAAAGAACAGAGCCTGCTAACTGAGGTCATCCTTTGCACGCCTTCTTTCTGCTCATTGGCTGTAGCTATCCTTTGCTTTAATCGTAATGTTGTGACTCGATGTGTTCAGGTTGGCGGCGGGCCCAGTGTTACCTGTCCGAGCCCGACTTGCTGACTTCCGGCCACATGTTCGGCCTGTCTTTTGTGAGGGAAAACTACTCGGACAGCAACGCCTCCACCATCATGCAAACCAGCGGCCTCCTGGCGCACACACACAGCCTCAATCAGGCTCTCAGCGGGCTGCAGCTGAAGATCAGCCTCTTGCGGTGAGTTGGAGTCCGCGCTCAGTCAGTCAGCGCTGGCTCAACATTTGAGCCACTCAAGTGAAATGACTTGTGAGGGCATACCAACATGATGATGATTTGACTTCAAATTTGGAGACTTGTGATTATCTTGTGATGACGCGACTTTGGATCTGTCGTCTGGCCACGCAGCGCTCCGTCACACCCCGACCTGCAGCTGTGGCGGTTGCCATGGAAGCTGGAGGAGGAGCAAAAGCCAATCGGAGAGGCCCCCATCAGTTATGTCAGCAGCGAGCACTGTTACCAGAAACCCGGTGCGTCATGGGAAAAGGCAAAGGACAAGCCCATGATCACTGTGAAGCAAGACTTAGGTGATGAGGGGGATAAGGTAAGAGAGTGAATCGCTTTTAAGGCAAACTTAAAAAGAGCCTACATCTGGGAACTGTGAGGCAGATGTACTAACTGCTATGCACTGTGCCATGTATCAAAGTCATGAATTTATTTATTCATGGGCCTTTGTATGTTTATTAGAAATATTTGTATTACCTCTTTATGGTACCCAAATTATAAATCATACTTCGCGATAACTGTTAAGGAATCCTATGGGCCTAATTCTCTTCACAATTGTGTTTGAATCCAGTTTATACAAGTACACCAAAAAAGCAAATGCCTTTTTCATCACATCAATGCTGTTGCCAGGGCAACGTGACAATGCCAGCAATGACCTATTTTTACTTGCAAGTGAGATGCAGCAAGCAGGATGCAATTATTATTTTTTTACAAGAAAATTTAAAAAAATGGTTTTAACCTCACAAATAATATTTATCCCAAATGTTCCATTATAAACAGTTAAAAAACTGTAAGCATACAACCCGTGTCATTCTGACTAGATCAGTTTATTCTGTTCTTTTTGCATTTTTTCCCTCCCCAATAGTCCATCAAAGCTGCCATTCGTTTCCTATACCAACAACAGAACTACAAACGGAGAGGAGCTAGTTTTCAAAATTTGTGTTGATAACTTTTCTAAACCCTCTAGGTACATTTTTTTTTCCTGCTTAGAAAAAGGCTAAATGATCCGAATAATTTTCACTTCACAATCAATTTAAATGAGAAATCTCTTTTTTAATAAAAATAACATATAAAAACCCTTGAGATATTTTTATGATATATAATTAATTGACATGTTGTTTTATGCACACACGCCAATTCTTCATGACTTGTAGGAAATAAAGCGGGAAGATACGATATGCCTCGAAGGCGAATGGCCAAGCCAGGCTAAAAAAGCAAAGCACTTGTGCACGAATGGCGACGAAGGGGACATGTGCGCTCGCCAGGCGACCCCGCCAACCTCAGTGACCGTCTGCCAACTCAATCTGCTGGAGCACGTCGAGGGTCTACACCAGCAGATCAGCACCAGGATGGACATCATTGAGAAAGACATTGATGGTGAGACGTGCGCACATTTTTCCTTACATGTACTATATGTATCAGGGGTCTCAAACCGATTCTGCAAAGGGCCGCAGTGGGTCCTGGTCTTTGTATCAACCAATCCAGTGTCGACTGTTTAACCAATGAGGGGTCTTCTAAAATAAGTAGCACCTGCCAGCAATCAACTGATTACACTTGCAAAAGGTGTTCGCTTGTTCGGTTTGAATGAAAATCTGCACCCCCTGCGGCCCTTTGAGGACCGGTTTGAGACTGCTGATATGTATGATGTTAACATGTTAAAAAAAAAATACTGCATATGCGCATTTGTAGTCTATGCTTTATAGATGTCTATGTATATATGACGTGCATATGTGCATATCCTCAGTTTTAGAGTCGTGGCTGGACCATTCGGGCGAACTAGAACCTCCAGAGCCGTTGTCACGGTTGCCGCAGCTCAAACAGCGAATCAGGCGCCTGCTGCATGACCTGTCCATCGTGAGACAGCTTTCTGCGAGACATTGGCACTCCAGCTAACAAAGAGGAACTCAACTTGCACACCAGTCTAAAGACCCACACACCTTATTGCTTGTTAGTGGTGGCCCCAGCCTTTAAATGCACTGCACAGAGACAGATGTATTCCTCATTCTGCAGCTTACTAACGTCATCGTATGCATGACGTCAATGCATACACGTTAGCATGACCGTTCAACTGGCGTTATAACATTACTTTGTAGATTATTGCTCTATTTAGGTTGTTTAGAAAACCAATAGGATTCTCATTTATTTTAGAAGCACAGCATGTTGCTTTTGTTTTAAATATAAAAGAAAACAATACTAATGTCTTCAGATAACTATGACTGGTGGATTTGTGCGTATTTACGTTTACACCACTCAGATCAAGGTTTTAACACAACCAGCTGGCTCTCATTTGCTGCAGTAATGACTAGCCCAGGTTTTTTTTCTTCCTCAGTATAATGACCAGTGGGCTGGATCTTTGGTCATCTTCTCTTCCACCTCACTTAGTACGGAGTGTGAAAAAGCAAGCGAGTGTCCAAAACAATGAAAGCATTCTTCTCACTCTTGGACACGTCACCAAATACAATCTGCCATGCGCTCAGCTAACCAACATCATGGAGCAATCTAATAAATTTTCTTCCTGAGAAGCCAAATGCTTTCATATCAGTTAAGTAAGCGCCTTAGGCGATTCATTTGGTGGATGCAGCTTTTCGATAACAAGCCATTGATACTTTTTAAGGACCATGTTGTTGGAGCGTGGCTCATGGCATGGCCAAACTGAAAAACATCCTACCCTCACGCAACTTAGCCGGACAATATTAGAAAAGGATTTAGAGTAGCTAGCTATGCTTGCCCTGACACTTTTAATATCAGTGATACAATTTCCACAGTCATTGTTTTACTCTGGAATTTTTCCTATTGGCCGAGCGAGACTGTGGTTGGGTTGGAGGGGTTATTATGACTTGACTAACATCACTGCTGGTAACAGTTGGAAAAAGTAATAAAGAATAGAGACTGAAATGAATTCAACCTTAAGGAATGTGCAGGCACTGTAAAGACACAACTATTTGTATACAGTACAAAAACTCACCTTTTGCTATTTGTGGGCATCGCAGGATTTGTATCGGTGTGGAGATGAAGATTTTACTCACTGATTGATGGTGTCGTCCTGCCAATTTAGAGCAAGCTAAATATTTTCTATTCTTGTATATGAAACTAAACTTTATGAAACTGTGGATTTATTTTGACGGTATTAAACTCCAATAATGGCACTTGTACGTGTAAGACCCTTTTGTTTTCGTACTGTGTTATCAGCACCGTATCACCAGTTAGTAGCATTCTTGTTACCATGAATACCTTTTAGTGTCCTAACCACAAAAAGCTAGATTTTGATAATTTTGTGTATCTTTTTGTAGTTAATGAGTCCTGGCCAAGTTTAAAATGTGAACCCCTCAAAGTAAAATGTTCACATTGATGTTGATGTAAGCCAACATTACTAGTGCCAGATTTGTGTTTTGTTTTGTAAAAATAAAAAAGCTCTATCATTGGGTTGACTAATGAGCATGGAATTAAGGACTAAAATTTAGCTAATTTCCAGATAAATTGAAAATAAATCCTACTTGACTAATGTGAGGTAAAAATTTACCTTTCGTTAAAATATATGTAAACGTTGTCTTCATTGATATATGAAATACATATAGGGGAAAAAATGAGCTGTAATTTTGAAAAGTTGTAACAGTCGAAACGTGATCATTAAAAAAAAGATTAAAATATTATTTCAGATGTTAATTTTAAAAAAAGGTTCATGGAGATTGATTAGTTCAAATATCTACGGGATTTTGTTTAAAAAAAATAAAAATTAAGAATTTAAATATATTTTGAATAGCTAATAATTTTAATGATCTATTTAATATTTCAACCAAAATAGATTGTAGGAGTTCAATCGAACTGTAAAAAAAAAGGTGACATTTTATTTAAATGATGAAAAACACAAATAATTGGACGATAATGATGGTATATATATTCCAAATTTTAAATATTGAATTTCAGGGAGCAGCTAGCTCTTGTTTACATGAACTAAGCCACGCCTCCGTTGTTCTGATTGGCCGGAGCTATTAAAAAAAAGGACCCCCCCAACAAGCTGAGTTCCTTTCCAAACGGATCTCTCATCTCTTCCCTTTCGACCTCCCTCGCTGCCAAATCTCGGTGTCTTCGACTGCACGCTCTTCGGTGAGTTGAATTTGTCAAAAGCGTCTGTCCCAACCTAGTTGCCCCATCTAACTAGCTCGCTAATTCAGGCTAACTAGCCGTAATGACATTGTGTGTGCGTACGTGCGCGCGTTCGCGCATGCATGTTTGAGAGCGAGCGAGAGAGTGCGTTGAAGCGGTTCCCATAGTGACGGTTCCTACGCAGCGACCGAATGATATCCAGGCTCGACTTGGTGTTCTGATAGTTCCCTCCAGCAGAAGAGCACAAAACACGTGCATCACACTTAGGAGGCTTCATTATAAAGTATAAGGCATATATATGACATGAGTTTACAGATCAGGGCTAGGGAACCTATGGCTCCGGAGCCATATGTGGCTCTTTGCATGGGTGCATATGGCTCTCCACTAACCTTTAAGGTAAAATATAGAAATCACTGGAGAGAGAGCTGAGTCCCGAACGCACTAATAAGAGCGTCACTGTGGTGTTGACACTACCTCTACCATCATTTTGTTTTTTATTACTCTTCTGCATGCATGATATCATTGATACTGATTTATTAGCACCAGCATGACAATGTTGTCAAAAAAATTCATCGACTTTTTGTACTTTAAAAGTGGTGACATGACAAAAATCACACATTCATATATTTTCACTTTTCAATTCTGAGAATGACTCTCAAGAAATAACGTTAGAAAATATGAATTGTTTATGGCTCTCTCTGTCAAAAAGGTTCCCGACCCCTGCTATAGATGCTAGCTAGGCTATGCGACGTCTATGGAAATCACTCCAACCCTCAGCCAATGTTCATCCATTCATTTTTCAAACGGTGTATCCTCACAATTGTCGCGGGCCTATCTCAGCTAACTATGGGCACCAGTCGGGGGACAGCCTCAATCGGCGGCCAGCCAATCCCAGGGCGAGTTCAACCAGCCAACCATCCATTTTTGGGGATATGTGAGGAAAACCGGAGTACCTGGAGAAAACCCACGCGAGCCCGACAAGAACATGCAAACTCCACACAGTGAGGACCCACCTGGTATCGAGCTCTCGACCATAGAACTATTCGTATCTTCCTTTGCAGAGTTTGCATGTTCTCCCTGTGCCTGTGTGGGTTTTCTCTGGGTACTCTGGTAAACTAGTGCAGTGATGTTCCCACATTGTGCGATATATCATTCGTATTCAGGGCAATAGCAAGACGATCACGCAATGGAAGAACTTCACGACGTACAATTGACTGAGATCAAACCCCTGTTGACGACGCAGGTAAGGGAACAAACCGCAATGGTTTAATTTCATTTTTCATGTTAAATCAATTCTAATTTCTCTTTCTCTTTCCCCAGAATGGCAGAAACCTGCAGGACTTCAACTGCCAGGTGAGTTGTCGTCAACACTGCAATTTGAGTTGCAAAGTCATGGAACAATTCTGTAAGTGTTCCTGTAAATTTCAAGCTCGACATTTTTTTTCATCATATTATATTTAGCCTTGCAACTTTAGTTCTTACTCGATTTTACAGTCCTCACATCCCCCACACATCGTTAAAGAAGCAATCAGGGAGTCTGCACAAATTTGACAAAGTGCAAAAGAAAAAATCCAGGCAAAGAAATTCGATTTTGTACAATTTTTTTTCTTTCTATGGTATAATAATTTCTTTCTGTGTTTGAGTTATTTGTTTACGTTCACCCGGAAATGCAAAATGGTTTCAGTGTTGAGCAATTTATGGCCTAGAATAAGCAAAACACTAAATATGGGTTATGCCCTCCTCACCAAACGCCATTGTGATTTCTCACCCCCTCGAATGATATTGAATAAGACGCTATGTTGACCTTTTGAGGGATTGTGAGATAAAGCACCACGTCCGCTCAAAAGTGAAAATAGAAGCTGACTGCTGTGTGGGTGGGAGTCGCATCCAAATATGACTTTATGTGCTTCCGGAAGAGAACACGTTCGATTTCGTCTCGTTACAGCCAATTTTTTTCATTCATTTTCTGTACGGCTTACCCTCTCAAGGGTGCTAGAGCCTATCCCGCCAACTATGAGCAGTAGGGGGGCACCAATCGTCAGCCAATTGCAAGTCACATGTGGACAGACAACCATTCACACAAACACTCATACCTCGGGGCAATTTTGTGTCCAAGCAATTGATTTGCTTAATATAGATGTTTTTTCAACCCGATGGTGCAGTGGCCTGATTTTAGTGCGGGCAGCGTAGGATTGATCCCCCCTCGGAGGCGATGTCATTATTAGTGGGAATGGTTGTCTATATAAGCTGCCCTACATATAAGCCGCACCCTTAAAATTTCCCTAAAATCGTTGAATTTTACAATTTCTTGCGTATAAGGCGCCCCTTGATTCACAATTTTCCCCTCCATATTCATGGTTTTAAAAGGGAGTACAAATGTGTTACTTTGAAGGGAAAATCTTGAGAAAAATCATCGCAAATGGTATTTCTGAGATACTGTATGAATCAAAAGCACATTATTAGGGTCAATATCATAAGAAATTAATTCATCAGGGTTGTTGTTTTTTTACAGCAAAACAGAAAATAACCAACAAATAGTAAATGTTACTTTGCCGACATCTACCGGTGAAAAAGAGTATAGCAAGTCTTGTGCGCATAGAAGCCGTACCCTTGATTCAGTCATCTTTTTTTCTGGGTTACAAATACGGCTTATAGCCAAGAAAATACAGTTATCCACAAAGGCTTAACAACCATTCACATCTATGTCAGAGATGCCAATTAACCTGCAATAATTTTGCAATAAATGCCTTGGTGATTGGCATTTGTATTGACTGTCCAGGAATATGACATAGAGACAACTCACTGTACACTGCATGTCACCATGAGAGGTGTCGCTAAGGGCAACCGACCCATCATCCTCACCTACCACGATGTTGGACTGAACCGTAAGAACACACACAGACAGACGCGCACTCACCAACACACATAAATGTGGATAAATGTTAACTTCAATTGTGTTTGTGTGCATGCGTGTGCGCGTGCGTGTATTTAGATAAGTCTTGCTTTAACAGCCTTTTCAACCACGAGGACATGCAGGAAGTGACTCAACACTTTTCGGTTTTGCACGTGGACGCTCCTGGACAACAGGAGAATGCGCCTTCGTACCCCGACGGGTAAAACGAGCACATCTACTCAAACATTTATATTGTCCAATAGCTAAATCCACTAACTAACTGATCCTAAGCACTTGGCCCTGGCACTTTAGTGTGTCTGGAAGTATTAAATAAGTACAAAAAATGTTTCTTTTAGATACCAGTACCCATCTATTGACGAGCTGGCTGTCATGCTGCCTTCTGTGCTTACGCAACTTCAGTAAGTCAATCCGCTCTGCACAAGCATGTACGGTGGACCCCCATGACACACACAAAAATCAATAAATAAACACTTCACTCTCATTGGCTATTGTTAGTATCTCGATCAGTTTCATAATGTAATAGGATGTCCTGACACTGACTTTTTGACTTCCGATCCAATCCGATTTTTGTTTTGCCGATACCGATGCCCATAATTTTAGATCACTAAAAATCAATGCAAAATATAACGTATTAATCAGTAAACGATAAATCACTTTAAATTAAAATGCGTCGTTCAAAAGTGGTTTGAAATGCAAGTCAAGGAAAAAACTGGTCTGGAAATTGTACTGTATTTTTTTCTTGCAGAGCTAATGTCAGTTTGGTACTACAAAAGTGTACTGAAAGTACGCTTGTGTAAATTCAGACTTTCCAAACCTTCCGGTTCCTTAGTGGGAGAACTTTTTTTCATCTTGGATGCTCATTTCATGTCACTTGCAAATGCATGTATTTGTGTACTCAGAATAAAAAGCGTGATTGGGATTGGGGTCGGTGCTGGAGCCTACGTCCTTACCAAGCTTGCTGTGAGTAAATCCAATGTTAATATTATACCCGATGCGGATCAAAGAATTTGGACAGACACTCGACGACACTAATTGTCATTCCAGTTGAATGAACCCAGTCTCGTGGAAGGTTTAGTTTTGATCAATATTGATCCCTGCGCCAGGGGCTGGATGGACTGGGCTGTATCCAAGGTCTGACACTCACACTGAAACACACACAACTGTAGTGTGTCCTGCTTTGATACTGCAGTAAACGGATATTTATTATTTATTTTTGTCTCTTGCAGCTGAGTGGCTGGACTAGCAACCTGGCGGACATCATTATGGCACACCACTTCAGCACTGTGAGCACACATGCATGCGCGCACACACACACACACACACACACACACACACACACAATTTAGCAGAGGCTTGTTTTGCCTCCTTAACATTTTGTGTCCGTGTGTGTGTGTGTAGGATGAGCTAACAGAGAACAAAGAGTTGATCCAGACTTACAGGCTACACATCTCCCAGGATATTCCGCTGGACAACTTGGCCTTGTTTTACTGCAGTTATGACAGGTGATTTGTCATGTGCGGGTGTGTTTTTCATTGTTTCCTCTCACCGCCTGTTTTAAAAACAAACATGCTAGATGACCAATAAAGACAAACATTAGGGAATTTGACATTTGCCAGATTGGACATCTAGCCTTGTCAGTGGCAGCAAATGAGCGAGCGCCTTATGAAGACTTAAACTAACAGTTTTACAGTTTTTTTGTACTTTTCATGATTTTGTTGGTATTTTTTCTGGGTTTTTTTCCCCTGGATTTTTTTCTACCTTTTTTGCAATGATTTTTGTGTTTTACGCAGAATTAGTTTTTTTTAGGTTTTCCAAATGTTTTCATATTTTGTTTTTTTTTACTTTAGGGCATTTCTGAGTTTTCTGTAAAGTTACCTCTTGTATAGATTTGGAGCATTTTTAGCTCACTTTTTGTTAATACTGGCTTTTTTCTTCCCTATTGGAAATATATTTTGGTTGATCCACAAATTTTTTAGCAAAAAAAAAAACTATTACCCAACTTTTGTTTGCCTTGATTGGCAGATTTTTTAAACGTCTACATTATTGGATTATTATTGTATATATTGCCAAATACCAGATACATAGGGCTTTTTTTTTTCGAGAAACCTGTGTTTTGGGTCCAATCAGCATTCAGCAAAATGAGAAAAGAGCCTGCACTGTGTGATTTTTTTTCTTCTCTTAATGTTTGGAAGTTTGACTGGTGAGAATCGGCTGGTTGGCCCACCGTAAAAAAATATGATTATAAGTGGGGTGCTTTGCTCTGCAAAGCATCCCAACAAATATAAGTGTGTCTATCTTTGTCTACGTCTCTGTATTTGTTTGCAGCCGAGCTGAGTTACAGATGGAGCGTCCTACGCTTGGTTTGAACGATGAAACGGTCAACACACTCAGGTACCGACTGTTTGATTTCTCTTTTTGTTGTTTTTTATGACTCCGATGTGTGTGTTTGTGTGCATGTGTCAGGTGTCCTGCCCTGCTGGTAGTCGGAGACACTTCACCTGCTGTCGATGCTGTGGTCAGTGCTTTTCCTGGTGCCATGATCTCCAATCGCGGTGTGTCGTTAATGTTGTTGTAAACTGTGTGTGGGTTTGTATCCACATACAGGTGGAGTGTAATTCCAGACTAAACCCCACAAAGACCACATTGCTCAAGGTAACTATTATTCAGTTTTTGTAGACATCTTTAATGGGGGGGACTAAAAGGGTCGAGGACCCGAGGACTCCACGTTCTCCAAGTGGTGTAATTTTCTCTTTCCTCTAGATGGCAGACTGTGGAGGACTTCCTCAAGTGGTGCAGGTAGCTGCTCATGCCATCCTTGTTTTTAAAAAATATATATTTTAATCTTTTAATCTGTGCTGTTTGTTTCCCTCAGCCTGGAAAACTGTCAGAGGCCTTCAAGTATTTTGTGCAGGGAATGGGCTACAGTGAGTAATGCCTCTTATTTGTCACTCCCTAGTGTTTGTATTTAATACTGATAAAGCATTCAGGCATCAAGATTTATTCAACCGCTTACCACTGTACATGTTTCAAAAATGATGCCAGACATTTCTGTTTTTGGCCATTCATTTTTGAAAATGCTATGAATTTAATGCTATTGTCACTTTTCATGTAGAAAAGAATCTCATAGCACCTTTAAGGGGTCCTTTTTACAGTGAGGTCCAATCGTGTGTTTCTTTTCATCCTTTTGCTGTGAACTGAAATAAGTTTATCATTCGTAGACGTCCAATCTATTTAAACTGAGAAGGTGGCAGCGGATGAACAAATCCACTTTAAATGGATTGGACGTCTAGAAATGTCAATGCCAGCCAATGAGTTTATGAAAAACAACCCCACAAGAACCCGCGCTCTGCGGGCAACTTTGCTTCTTGGCTGACGTTTGAATATATATTTGGTTTTCAGCTTTTTCACACAGCTAATTGAACATCTAAAGCTATCTTCTTCTTCCTCCCCTTGTTTCTCCCACCCTAGTGCCCACAGCTGGCATGACCCGCTTGGTCCGCTCCAGGACGCACTCGGCCTCGAGCATAGGCTCTGGCGACAGCGTCCGAACTCGCAGTTCAACCAACACGCTGCCAGAGGGCGCTGCGCCCACTGGCCCCTAACCTAACCCGCACGGGCTCTCCTCTTCTTCCATTCAGAGTGGACTCGTGACCTCTCATGGGGAAACATCGTCGCACTCTAGTCTCGTTGTTGTTCGCGTCCCCATCCCGTTAGTCGAGCAAGTTTTCGGGATGAGGCGAAAGCAGACGTCTTAATTCGCTTCTTCCCTTACAGCCTTGCGCTTGCGGTGGTGATGCTGTTTATGCCCTTCACGTGAGGTGTTTATTTGCATTCAAAGTGCTGGCTTTATCTAGGGTAGCATCCGTTTGGTGCCAACGTGTTTGTTCTGTTTCTTTCCCTGTGGTGAATGCCTTTTTTTGAATTGATGTTTATTCTTCTTGCAATTTGTCTTTTGGAGGCCACAAACATGCCCGATTACTCCCAGGCTGGTGACACATTGGATATTCAGGGCAGCGATTTTATTCACCAATGTGCAATCCTGAAGTAAGCAGTCTTGTTCAATCTGTTTCAAAATATTTATTAACACTAATGTAATTTGTCATTCTCGGACTATTGCTGTCAAGGGCAGCCGATGAGTAAACTGCGACAAAAAAAAATCAAAAAGTCAACTCAACAACACACAACATAGTAGTAGTACATTACATTTGTAAATGCAGCTGAATTCTGATAACATCTGACCAGCAATTCTCTGCTCTTTGCCTTTTCCGATGACCTTATTTGCGTTTCTGTTGTGTGGTGGCTTTTGCATGGGCAAAATTGTATATTACCCCATTTTGGACCCTTTTCTAATAGTTTGGGCAAGGCCAGGCATGCTCATAGTGGACTTTTGGCATGAAAATGCAACAGTGTTTACCATTTCGTGAGTAGTTTGGCCGTTGATGACCAAACCCTACCAAGTTAGTATATTATGTAAGTGATGGATTATTTTGGTATTGACTGGATAATGTAGTTTGCACACTCATTTTACAGAAAAAAAATATTACTCATGGAGAGGACTAAAGTGAAATTGGGTCATTTTCCATATTTAATGTTGGCATTATTGGTTTACCACTGTTATGCTTCCCAGTGTTTGGAGATTTAGTTAAATTGTGGTGTGTAAATGTGTCTTGTTACAACTTTCAAGATTTGTACTGAAGCATTTTGAGTGAAATGTTTTCAATAAAATAAAATAAATTCAATGTGAAGAGCAACTCATTTCGTTTCTGTCTGAAAAAGTAGGGAAACCAATCTAACAAAAGTAGATTTATTAGCAAAGAAAGCAAGTTTTGGCTTGAAGACAAGAGGTTAAAGTTGTGATTTATTCCATGAAGTCTATCCAAACCCAGGGCGACTAGGAAGCAGCAGGGGGAGCTGTCTTTTTGCATAGACGTGCCACCAAACCGGCCAGCTGCAGCAGCGAGTTGACACCCTCTACGATGCGCATGTGCGTGTAGCCTATTTCCTGCAAGCAAGAAAGGAAACCGACACGTTCATGTTTAGCTTTTTTTATCCTTAGCTATCTTCTGCTCAAGATCTCCTCAAAACAAGACTCGTGTGATGAATACTTGTGAGCAATCTCACCTTGACAAACTCTAATTTGAGATACTCGGCCATCTGGTAGCTCTTGCACACTCTGAAGATGTTCCCGATGATGTCCTCTGGCGAGTAACCCAGCCTCCACAGCTGCTCAACCACCTTGTATGCTTCATCCACCTTTCCATCCACGCAATGTCCCAGCATGCCTTTCACCAGCAGGGGATGCGGCTCGTCGCACACCTTGAATACGTTCTCGCTGTTGACGTAGCCGAAGCCCGAGTGGGTAGACTGCAGGTTGTTAAGAGCCTGGCAACGTGGCGACGGGAAAAACAGGCTTTTTTCCCTTTTCGCATCATTTGAAAGCGTCTGCGATGTTATCATTCCTCACCTGCCGCATGTCCCCCTGCGCGGTGAAGATGATGGCCTCGAGGCCGTCGTCGGACACGGACAGTCGCTCTCGCTCAACCACGTCTTGCAGCCGCGCGAGGATTTGCCCATCGGTCAATTTAGTGTAGCGGAGGACGGCGCAGCGCGACTGGATAGGCTCAATGATTTTGTCAGAGGCGTTACAGGCCAAAGCGAAGCGTGTCGTTTTAGAGTAGATCTCCATAATCCTCCTCAATGCCTGCTGAGCTCCATCCGTCATACTGGAAAAAGCCAGAATGTCAAAGTTACAAATGGAGCAAAATAAAATCCACTGATCTGGTTACCAAGTAAGAGTGGCCAACTAATTGGGCCGATCAATGATTTTTCATTTGTTAATTGGTCTGAATGTTTTTATTTACATACATTTAGTGGCTTATGTAGTTCTTCGAACCGTTCCTGAGCTCACAGTGGGTCAATGATAGTCAATGAGTAGATCATCTACCGAGCCAATTATCCTCACGAGAGTTGATTGTCGTATTGCCGTGTCATTAGCCTCACCTGTCAGCTTCATCCAGGATGATGATCTTGTGTCGTCCCTTTGGCAGTGTCACCTTCTGCTGGGCAAACATCTTGATCTTGTTCCTCACAACATCGATTCCCCTGCGCCCACCAAAAGCGTCCCGATGTTAATGTGAGCCCGAAAACTCAGGCAAAAAGATCTAACCTGTCGTTGGAGGCGTTCAGTTCCAACACAGCATCCTTCATGGATGCGCCAAGGAGCGCTCGGGCCAAGCATAGGATGCTGGTGGTCTTTCCAGTTCCGGGGGGACCTGAAAACAAACATCGAAGTAGTTAACCTTCGACGGTTGATAGGTCAGTATTAGTGTATAACATCTCCTTAAAAAAAGATAGCCATTACGCCTTTCCCTCCCTCCTAATTTCCTTCCAGTTTTTTTTTAAATGGCATCAGTTTGAAAAGACTAATACTGTATTTTTGCAGCATAATGTGTAAAACGACCATTGGAATTGCCAGAAGAGACTGAAATAATCATCTCTTCCACATTCATTTGTATACTGACCCGCTATGATGATGTTAGGGACGTTTCCTTCCCGGGCGAAGACATCCAGGCGTGTCACAGTGTCCTCGTTGCCAACGATCTCCTTCAGCTTAAGTGGCCTGTATTTCTCCACCCAGGGCAGCTCGTAGGAGCCGGAGCTCGTACTGGCTCCCTCTTCAGCCTCCGTGTTCGGCCTGCCTGCGTCTTTCTTTGCGTCTTTCTTTTCGCTCTGGGACGCCGTCATTTCCACGTCCATGATAGCCCGAACAAATTAGTTCCCGCTCCGGAAACGACTGAGATGCATTCTCTCATTGGCTGAAGTCGCAGCCACGAGTTACTATTGAAGTCTCGCGATGATCTAGTTTGATGCGCCCAAAGAAAAGAGGTGGCCGTTATCACTTGTCGGCCATTTTGCGTCGGGCCCGTCAACAACACTCAGTGTATTTCTACTACTACGAATATATATAATATTCGACGTAGTGTGCACTTTTAAATAGCACTATTGCTCATTTTTTAACCAGCTTTAGTTGGTCATTATAGCAGTAAATTTACTGCTTACTTTAAAATGAATTATAACATACTTTTAATTGAACCTCTAGCCTGCATTAGAGCCACGTTATTAGGGTGTGTTACAATCTACATGAATGTGGAGGAAAAATACACGCCACCATTGAATTCTTATACGGCCTGTCTTAAATCGTTAAATACTTTGTTCCATTAGGGCTGTCTGTAAGTGTTTTATTTACTCTTGTTTTTATGATGACATCTGTCGTTACTGGCTCTGTTTTGGAGGTCTCCTCCCACAGATCTCGCGATAATGAACACTCGCAGGCGCGCGCCGGCGCTGATCTCGCGGGACTTCAAATCAAAACAAATAACGTCACCGATCCGAACGAGGTCGTCGATGTGACGCACCCAAATAAGGGACTTTAATACATGTTAGGATGTCTTAGTGAACGTAGACAAACGTGCCGCCGCCCTTAAAGCTAACTCAACACTTGAATGTCCTTCAAAGCTCGCACATCACACGCCATACGCATAAAGCAATTGCGTCTGTGTACAAGCGAATGTGCAGCTCCAGCAGACTATTAGAGAAAAGTCTCCCAAAGCATTCGATTCTTTGGACAGGTCGGAGCGGCGAGGCAGGAAGTCGTCATCCTACCCCCTCCCCCGAAGCACTTCCTACTTCCGCAAACAAGTCCACGGAGCCCCCCAGTCGATGGCTCGACCAAAGTGTTGTTTCCGAGTGTCCGTTTTCTGCCTTGCTTTCTCGCCGTGAATGTCGCACTGAGGGTTGTCATGGCGGCCAACAGCCGCTGCTCCGCGGCGGAGCCACCTCCGGGCCTGGACAGCCAGCGGCGGGAGATCGAGTGTCTGCTTCGGGACTGCGAGCTCCGCACCGGGGACAGTTGGTGAGAAGGCTAACTAGCCGCCGCCGCCGTCGTGAAAGCCTCTCCACGGCAGCGAATTTAGTGCCTTTGAGGCTTCTTTCGAAGGGGCTTCTGCTAAACATAAATGGGGGCTCTTTTAAAAGGGTGGGCAGGTCCGCTTTAACTGTTCGGCTGTTTGCTAACGTTAGCATGTCCTCTTAATTTCCCCTGTCAGTCAAATGGACACTCGGATCTATTTTTTTATAGTGTATAGCGCCCAATTTCAAGACCGCTTTTAAGTACGCAACACAGTGAACCAACAATCAGCTATTTACGTGTTAGTGTAACTTTGTTCCTTTGCTGTAATTCACCAACTTACCTGGCTAATTGGGAAATGAAATGTCAACAACATTTCATTCTAGATGTTTAACCCATATAGAGGTCAAGTGACCCAACCCAGTAGGATTCAACATCTATTGCTGTCAATGACACTCAATGGGTTATACTTTGGCGGGCGGGGGGGAATTTGAGAAGAGGGTTTAGCATGTCCGTATCACAGTTTGGTGATCAAGGATTCAATCCCTGATGGGTTCTGTAGAGTTTGCATGTTCTCTTCTGGGCTGCGTGGGTTTTCTTCGGGTACTCCGGTTTCCTCCCACATCCCCAAAACATGAATGGTAGGCTGGTTGAACACTTTGCCCCTAGGTATGTGTGAATGAGACGGGACCTCACTTGTTCTGTTTATGTGTGTGTGTGTCAGGTTTATGGTGGCGCAACGGTGGTATGAACAGTGGAAGGAGTTTGTGGAAAGCGGAGACCAGAATTCGCTGTGTCCCGGAGAAATCGACAACACAGAGTTGTTTGATGGTCAGTGGAAACACCTTGATGACTGCTGGTCACCCACTTTGGGCAAACAAACAAAAAATGGAAAACTCTTGGATATGTTTGAAATTGAAATTTTTTTGTTGTTTTTCCCCCCTGAATATTCTTACCATATTGACAAGAGTTTATTGTAATAAAACATACATTCAAGTAAATTTATTGTTTTCTTGATATTCTGACTTTATAGTTATAAAATGGTGACTATTTAAAAAAGACACTGTACTCTCCATTGATATGTATTTTTTTTCATATGAATCATTTTATATTGGTAAAGATGAAACACTATTCAAGAGAAGGTACTTTCTCTCAGAATATGTCGACTTTTATTCTCAAAGCAACTTTCTTCAGTTAAAAATACAAGTACCTGTTCTGCATTTGTTGCCGTAACACACATTTTTGTTGTCAACTCATTCACTAACACTCACATTGACATGCTGCCAGCATTTCCCACTTCAAATGGATTAGGTCATTAATTCTCAGCCCTCCCAGTTCAATGGCAAAGACTAAGGACTTAGTAACCAAGCGAAGACTCGCACACCTTAGAAAATCTTTGATACAGCAGCAAGTGGTTTCCTGTGTGGCATCCCAGATTTTCCATCCCACCCAAGTGCTATATGCGTTTTTTCCTCCACATAGATTTGGACTCGTACCGCGTGAAAGAGCGTCTGGTGGAGAACGAGGACTTTGTTTTGCTGCCCGCCGAGGCATGGCACAAACTATGCTGCTGGTACGGGATGGTGGACCAACAACCGCCACTTGAACGCAAGGTCACTCACCGTCATTCATTTTCACGTTTTCTGACTTTTTGAGAAATCATGCGACTTGAGCCATGAGAGAAGGGATCATCGTTTTCATGTGCACTTCAGGTGGTGGATCTACCCAGCACGCTTAAAGTGGAAATTTACCCAGTGGAGATCTTCCTCTGTCTTCACATTGAGAACGTCATCACGGCGCAGTTCAGCCGCACCGATAGCATACGTGAGTGTTTTTTTGTGTTTAACTATATTTAGGAGCGTCCGCAAGATGAGAGAATCGGATGTCGATCGTAAGCGGAATCGGGTGGAAAACACTGGTTTTATTGAATGGCTGCCTTTCCTGATTTTCTTAACATTTCAAATTTTAAGAGAAATACAGCCAAAGTTAAAAAGGTCTGTGTTTTTTGTGTGCATTAATTCTGTTTAATATGCTAATGTAATTTACTGTACAACAATGCACTCAAGAACTTTTTTTTGTGTGTAGAGTCGATCCAGTCGGCCATGTGTCAGGCATTCTCGCTGCCGCCAACGTCCGAATGTCGGCTGTGGATGAAAAGTTCCGACAATAGCTGTGAACGTCTCAGGAACGTCCATATGAGTGTGCTAGACGCCTGCCTGAGCTCAGGGATGGTACGTACACGCATAAATAGTTGATTTGCTTGAATTCCTTTCGTAAAACTTACATTGCCCCTTCAAACAAACTGGTTGAGTCAAGTTTACTAGCCCAGACTTGTTGTCATCCCATGAAATATATAAGAAACCATTAGTCCCAATGGGTCATGTAGTTTTGATAGTGTACACATTGAGAGTGTGATTTCATTGTGCTCTGCATGATAGCAATAAATATCATCAAGATTATAATTTATTATTTAATCAAATACCTGAAGCGAAATAACTTGAATTCTATGGAAATAATAGATAGGTTCACGTATACGGTAATATTTGGGTATCATTCTCCGTTCCAACTTTACTGTCTTAATGTAACCTTTTCATGTAAAATCACCTTTTCTTTCAACATGTTATATTATTCTGTTGTTTTCGTCTGTAAGTCACAGATGTCAACTTTTACTGTAATTTGTGTTTGTGTTTCAGACAGTGATCATGGAGACAAGGAATGCTGATGGCACCTGGCCAAGCTCCAGACCTTTAATCCTGTAAGCAACATTGTTTTGCTTTCATTTTCCTTTTCGATGAGCAAAATAACTCATTGGCTGCAGTGGTAGCTTTGCTATTTATTGCGCTACTTAAGAACATTATTAGCTCATTCTCTCAAAGTGTGATTTTCAAATATCAATGTTTACTGACTTTTCAAGTGCCACAGAATATTGTGTCCCAAGGCTACACGAAAACAGAACGTAACGACAAGAAAGATTAGCTTCATCATAGAGAAAAGTCTTGTTTCCTTTCTTTTTCCCTCTTGACATCATAAACAGCATCGTAAGTGCTCTTTGGCGGTGAATGAGTAATGTCTACCCTACCTTAAGTATGACTACACTTTGAACAGGTCTGCTAATTCGACTGGATAGTTTGGATCCCTTTTCTTCAGGCTCTAACCACAAAGCCTGGTGTGTTTTTTAGGAGGAATTCAGTGGAGGAGCTGGACTCGTATCGAGGTCAGCCAGGCGTCTGCGGTCTCACAAACCTCGGCAATACCTGCTTCATGAACTCTGCCCTGCAGGTCTCTCGGATGCACACTTCCTCACGCACACACACTTGACTGACGCTCTTTGGTCCGCCCGCAGTGTCTGAGCAACACTCCTCCCTTGACCGAGTACTTCCTCCAAAGCGCCTATTTAGAGGAGCTCAACTTTGCCAACCCGCTCGGAATGAAAGGGGAAATCGCCGAGGCCTACGCCGACATCATCAAGCAGATGTGGTCGGGCCACCACTACTCGGTGGTGCCGCGCATCTTCAAGGTGCAGTGGCGTCAAGGTGGCCAGCAGTGCAAAAAAGAGATATATATATATATGAATCTTGTGTTTTTATTTATTTTTTGACGCGTGTGGACAGACGAAGGTGGGCCACTTTGCATCTCAGTTTCTGGGCTACCAACAGCACGACAGTCAGGAGCTGCTCTCCTTCTTGCTGGATGGGCTGCACGAGGACCTGAACCGGGTCAAGAATAAAGAATACATTGAGCTGCGCGACGCCGAAGGGCGACCAGACCAGGTCACACTCATTTTTTGTTGTTATGGAAGTAATCAATGCAAGAGAGGAATTTTTAAGGATGCACAGTCATTATCAGGCCAGTATTAGGGAATTATGCTGTCATCCTCCAAAAAGATAAAATATAAATAAATGATAAATAAATACAATATAAATAAAAATAAAAAAATGGATGGTATTTGTAACGCTGCACATTTTTCATCCTTGGTGTGTGTTGGCTGGAGCAGGAAGTGGCTGAGGAGGCGTGGCGAAACCACCGACGGCGAAACGACTCTGTGATTGTGGACACCTTTCACGGCCTCTTCAAGTCCACGCTCATCTGTCCGCAATGCCACAAGGTGTCTGTCACTTTTGACCCGTTCTGCTACCTAAGCATTCCACTCCCTGTCAGCAAGGAGCGCGTCATGGAAGTCTTTTTCATCTCGCTCGATCCGTTCGCCAAACCCATGCAGGTCAGTGCTCAACAGTGTTCTTATTGTTACCATATCTATTAGAGCTGACTGTGGAATCTTTAGTAGTAGTGCTGGGTGATGTGGAAAAGAATCGTATCACTCGGTGCCAGTTTTATCGTGAGAACAATATGCCTTGATTTGGGTTTTGTTTTAATTACAAGTAAAAAAAAAGTATACATGTGTGTGTGTGTGTGTGTGTGTGTGTGTGTGTGTGTGTATATATATATATATATATATGTATATATGTGTGTATGTGTAGTATGTATGTGTAGTATGTGTATGTATATGTGTATATATATATATACACACATACACGTACACACACACCACTTCATATTAAGTTGACATTAAATGTACTCCCCCTCGCAACACATTCAATGTGTATGTTAGTAGATATATGCTTATGATCACATTTATGCTTTTTCTTGAGGTTTTCTGAGCTTTTGGACACATGAAAAGTGTTGGCTCAGCCGTTAGTACAGCCGTTTCATTCTCGCCTTCCTACTTGAACTGAGAAACTGCTTATTTCTTGTGCGACAATGAAAAATAAATGCAATTGTGCATGCGACTTGTTTCTTTAGCCATCATTGTGATTTCAGATTTGAGTACATATTGTGGTTACGCTTTTCTTGTTCGTGTGTACAGCATCGCGTTGTGGTCCCCAAAGCGGGAAAAGTGTCCCACCTCTGCGCCGCCGTGTCAGAGTTGACCAATGTTCCCGACACGCAAGTGAGTAGTAGTTTTTCATAATATGAAAAGTTTTGGAAAAATAACTTTAGTTTTGGAAAAATAACTTTTGTTGTGCTGCGTGTAACAGATGGTGGTTGCTGACGTCTTCAATCACCGCTTCTATAAAATCTACTCATCGGACGAATCCCTCAGCTGCATCCTGGACCGAGACGACATCTTTGTGTACAAAGATCTTTGTCCGCCTCGTGTGTTAACTAGCTCGCTGCCGTCGACGACGATAAACGTCCGATCCGGAAAAGATCGAACGTCTACGGCCGTCAATGGTAGCTGTTGTGAGGTAAACCAGTAACGGGTGTAAATTGTTGTGTGTAGGTACGAGTGCAGTCCCCAGTGCGACCACCAGGTGCTGCTGGCAGTCTACCTAAGAGAGCGTTCCCACTATAGAGACTATGGCTCTGTTAACACCTCTCTGTTTGGACACCCGCTGCTGCTCAACGTACCACGTAGCAGCTGTAGCCAGGATGCGCTCTACCAACTCTTCTTGCAGAGACTAGCGTGAGGAACCATTTTGACATATGCATACACTAGGGCTGAGCTTTTCTAGATGGAAAAAAAAATCAGGAATTACCAGGAATTTTCCCCACGCCTGATTCTCATACGTTTGCAGGCGCTATGTACGTGTTCCCAACTCCTCCGAGGAACTAGAAGAGGACGATGCCGACGATGACGAAGAGGAGCTTTATAAAAGTCAGACCAACGGGATCAGTGACGGTAAACAGACGGCCGCGGCGTGGCTCTCTACAAGGTCGCTTTCGCGGAAACGTTTCCCCCTCCGCTTAGATGACGAGCAAGAGGATGCGGAGCGATCGGGATCGCCGCCGTCCGTCGACGGGCCGGACCCCGCTTTAGAAGGCCCCGGGCGGGCTCCCCCTCCGGAGGAGGGAGATGTTCACAACTCGTACATCGGCCCCACCAAGCCACCTTACTCCGGCGACGCCGGCCCGAGCGGCGGCCACAACCATGCCCGCGGGGAGGAAACCCATGGAGAAGTTGCCGACGAAGAAAACGAGAACGAGGATGGGGCTCCGCAAACCTCCGCCGCCGCCGAGGATGACGATAAGGAGGGAGAGGCACCTCCCTCCGACCCGGCGGCCGACGGACAAACGGACAAGACAAGGGCGTGTCGCCGGAAGAAAAAGCGGCTGTTCGACATCCGGGCGGTCAACTGTAACGGTACCGAGCGGGAGAACAATCCTGAAATGACCTTCAGCTGTGAGTGTGCAAACAGGAAACAGACTCGAGCGCTCGCATCTTCTTTATTTCACATGTTGTGTGTGAGCAGCACAACCATACGTGGCTTTGGACTGGGACGCTGACATCAAGAAGAGATTCTACAATGAAAACGAGGCCGAGGTCAGTCTGATAAATAGATTTAAAGTCACGACCATAATTCGTAACACTTATCGAGCACACATTCCTGTAATTTGCACACCTGAATAATGTTCTATTATTATTGCAAATACTGAAACTTGCTTTGATGTGCCCCGCAGAAGTACGTGAAGCACAGCAGCATGGACGTTCCGCAGCAGCAGACCACCGTGCAGCTACAGGAATGTATCCAGCTCTTTACGACTGTAGAAACACTGGAGAACGAGAATCCATGGTACACACACACGCACTAACACACACACACATGCCCATCTTACTCCGTGTCCGTGGACAGGTACTGTCCCGTGTGTAAAAAGCACCAGCTCGCTACCAAGAAACTGGACTTGTGGTCTCTACCGGAGGTCCTCATCATCCACCTTAAGAGGTTCTCCTATACCAAGTTCACCAGGGAGAAGCTGGACACCATTGTGGACTTTCCAATCAGGTAACCTTAAGACACACAATACTTGGCGGCCATTTTAGTGGATAGAAAGACAACAAGGTGTTGTTTCCTTTTGCAGGGATCTGGACTTCTCTGGTTGTCTTCTGAGGAAGAAGTTGTCCAACGGGGAGCCTCCGAGCCGCTACGACCTCATCGCCGTGTCCAACCACTACGGAGGACTCCGAGACGGACACTGTAAGCGCTTTTTGTTTAGTTTCCGCATTATAACTGGGCTTAGTGGCTTTTTTTGTGCTTGTGCAGACACCAGCTATGCACGGAACAAGGACAACGGGCAGTGGTACAACTTTGATGACAGCAAAGTCACTTATGCTACAGAGGAGCGGATCATGGTGAGGGAGACATCAGAAAGATATATTGGAAAATTGTTGTTTTTAATCATGAAATGGAGTCGAAGTTGCTGACTTAAAATAATTGTATATTTCATGATTATATCCATTGAAATTTTCCAAGTTTATAATTTAGAATTGTAGCAAGTTTGGGTGTTTATGAAGTCCTTTTTAGCTGTAATATTAAGAAAAAAGGAATAAATACATTTTTAGATTCCTTAAAGAATGCAGTCTTCCATTTTCAAGGCTTTATTTCATGACAGTTCAGCATTACATTCCCAATTAAAATAATTGTTTTTTTATGTTAACATGATTCAGGATTTTATATTCAAGATTGAAGTTGTAATATTGCAATATAAAATAAAATGTTCAGGATAAAGATGAACATGCTCAAACCAATTTGAAACACAAGACATGGAAAAGTGTTTTTTTGCATTCCAGACCAGCGCCGCTTATGTGCTTTTCTACCATCGACAAGACAAGATGAGGAAACCGTCAGTGCCCGCGCCCAATACGGCAGCCGCCGAAGGCACGCCGCCGCCGTGCACCGATGCCGCCTCCGCGTTGGCCGAGCTCACCATGGAGACGGACTGATGGCGGGCGGGCGGGCGGGCAGGGAAAATCTTTCCTTTGTTCCACCTACTTCGAAGGTTTTACTCAGTTTCCAGCCACACTTGCACAATATTTGATAGAATTCTTTTAAGATTTTACTTGGCTATGTAGTAATTCATCATTCACTTCACTGGACGATGAGTGTATGAATACAAAGACAAAGTATAATCTAAATGGAGTCGAAATGCAAAGCTTTTGTTCCTCCAATTATGTAAAAGGCACACATTGATCCAGAAGAGTCCTGACCAATTTGATGTTTTCTATCTTTCCATTCCCACATTTGTATATGTTGACTTGGGGCTTTTCTTTTTTTGTATATTTTACCCGTTGTGCTATTTATTAGCCGTCACGTGACCTGCTGAGGCTGTGGAGGCGCTTTGTTTGACAGCCATGACGCTGTACAGTATTTTTCTAACAGAGCATCTTTTTATGGGAACTGGTCGGGCTTTCTCGGGTCTTCCTGTATGTCAAATATGTGAAGATTTTATAAGACTTTTGAAATAAAAGGACACTTGTTACACCAGGAACCTTGTCTACTTGCAACGATTGACCACTGAGCCAAGCTAAGTGGTCAAATTCATCATCTTTTATTCATAAATTAAGGAGTTAAAAAAACGATGATCTAGAAGACCGGTGGCTTGAGGTCCTGGCTGAAGCTTCCTGCAAAGTTGAGCTCTCGGGCCATTAGCTCCTCTTCCACATTTTCCAGGAACCACTTATGCTCCACGATCTCCAACGCCTCCCACTCGCTCTGCCAGAAGAAATTTGGCACGTGAGTGCAAAAGAGGACAACGGGCAAAAAGAAGGGAGGAAAAAAAGTCACTTTGAAAGCCTTGTTGGGGTCAGGTGGCATGGCCATGGCGGCGCCAGTCATCTGGTCCTGCATGACGCGCGATTGGTCCGCGGCTGCAAAAGTTTGGAAGTGGCGAAACGTGGCAGGAGTGTGTCTCCGGCGTAGCACCAGACTAACCGTTGTCTTGTCCCAAGATGAGGCTGTACATGCTCCTGAGGCCAAACACGTTGAGGAAGTACCAAGAGGCGGAGCTTACCCTGTGCAAAGATTGCGTCAACGAGACAAACCTCGACCAAATGATGTATTTGTATCGACGGAACACAAACCAGGAAGCGTCCAGCGTGAGCAAATCAATGCCACGCTGCAACATGGGCTTGAACCGCAACGTCAAGGGGAATGGAACCTTGGCTGAATGGGGTGGGAAAAAAATTTGGTCGGTCGCTCGGTTGCTTTACACCGCAACTAAAATGTGCTGTGGCTGACTTATGACAAATCCGGAGAAAGCCCAGTTGATCCAGCCGCCAATTACGATCATAGGCAGCACATTGGTCAGGTTTCCTTTCATCATGTCCGTCAGCATGCTTGTGTCTGCAAAACATTCGTTTTTAAACAATTTGTTTTACTGTATTTTCTAAAATAATTTTAAAGGAAGTGGACATGAGCTTTCCGGTCTCACTTTTAGGGTTTTGAAGGAAGGACAAAAGGGTAAGGTACTTGCATACAAAAAAAGTGCAACGATTTAGCACAAACTAAAAAAAATTGACAAGAGAATTGACAACCGTGTTGACATGACAGACCTGTCATCGGGTTTTTGGGAACCACCTTCCTCTTGACCTTTTTGAAGAAGCCTGTTTCTGTGTCGTTGAAGTAATGCTTCCTCATGGCGAACGACTAAACACGAAGAAACACCGAGTGAGTGGTGACACGTAACTTGGACTGCCGCGTTAAATTAGCTACGTTGACATTCTGTCTGATGCACAATTTGGATCATTTGTTATTTCCGATTCTTCCGTGTAGCTGTTCACATGGGGAAAAACATGCAATGGGATGTGGCTGCAATGTGTAATATTTTAAGCTAATGCAAAAAGAGGAACAATAGTTTGAATTATATGAGCTAAGTTGTTAACTAATGTACTCTGATTAATTGACTATCAAAATGATTAATTTGTTTGTAATAAGTAAGATGTCTCTCACCTGCTTGGGGATGTATTTGCCGTTTTCTCGGAGGATGCGACTACGCAGAAGCACCTGACTAAAAAAACATACAAGACATAATACTCCAGTTATTTTTTTTTTAACTTAGTCATTGAAAACAATACACGTCCAGTTTATTTTGACTGAGGTGCTGGCAGGGAACGATCGCTAGCAACAGCACTGAAATTTCGAGCGCCACCACCTATCGGAAAGCTGCTCCAGGTCCACCTTCTTGTCGCTGTGCAACAGTTGAGTGACATAATGTCGGATGACGCCCACCAGAAAGGTGATGAAGACGATGGGCAGCACCACCCACAAACGGATGCTGGAGTCCAGCAGGAGCTCTGGTCCAGCCATCGCTCCCTCTGAAAGTCATCCATACAACATTACATCCTGTTAAGTGAAGACTTCAAAATAAAAGCAGATCAGGATTGCGACATGGTTGCTACACGAAAACATGATTAATCACTAGTTAACATCAGGCTTAAAGGAAGTGGAGTGAGGCCCGTCTAACAAGGACACAAATACAAAAGTATTAGTGCGCAATATTACAAGTGAAATTACCACGACATGGCCCCTTTAAAAGGAGGTCAAGTGAGCGGTGTTTTTTTTGTCTTGAAATCGTTGTTTTGAATACCTTTCCTCACTAAAATTGAAGTCGACAGAAGACGGAGTTGTGATATAAACTTATCCTATTTGGCCACGGTGAGTTGAAACTATACGCCTGTTTGTTGGAAACAATGCTTGTTGTTTGCAGTCTTTGAAAGTAGCACGAGACACGCTAGTTAGCACTAGCCATGTTAGTAGACACGTTCGCTAGTTTGGCTATGGTTTCAAGTGTCTTTTCCTCAACTTGATTTTCATTCCCACGAGCAGCGTTTTTGGATTTGCGTGTCGGAGAAAGAGAAATTATTAAATATAAACGAAACGACCACGAAAGATTGAAACTTACCACATGAATGAAGTTGGAAATGTTATCACGAAACTACAAGTCACAAATGGAAAACGAAGAAGAACATATGACAAACTACTTCCGGTTGGGGTGAGCAGGAATATATACGCGTATATAAATACACTATTTGACGATTGACATTAGAAAGCAAAGATAAACACGCTATACATATATATTGTATATGTTAAACTCTATGCTAATAGAGAGAACATGTAGTTCTATAAAGCCCGACATATTCAGTCTGTCTACACAGTTGTCGTGGCCGAGTGGTTAAGGCGATGGACTAGAAATCCATTGGGGTCTCCCCGCGCAGGTTCGAATCCTGCCGACAACGTCTCAACTTTTTTTTTAAATATTGAAATTTCATTAATGAAGCATGTCTTTTGAGCAGTAACAGAAAAAAATATTGATGCATTTTGGTACACAATTTGTTAAAAACATGTTTTATTTAGTTTGCAACTATTTTGTGATGAGGTGGAAGTAGGGGGAGCAAAGGGAGATAGATGTTGGTGTGTTTGGGGACGCTGAAATATTATTTTTCTGTCCCATTGCTTCTAGCATACGAATGTGACAACAGCAGATGGCGCTCATTTGCCTCCATTCTTAACCTTTAACACCAATTTGACCAACACACATAACAAGCAGTATGAATTCTAAAGAAAAATAATAAAAATATTGTCGGAATTAACTTACAGATTCCGCCCATTTTTAGGCATGCGCTAAGTTGATTACAGTTGCGGGAAGCCTCATCAAATGTCTGCCAAGAGATTTATAAAGGAACAATATGCCGACTAATTACATCCTAACATCCCGACAAAGTCTGCATGTTTCTGAACCAAGTCCTAACATATCCAAACCAAAATCCTTACAATGGTAACAGGCTCCGGGGGCAAAACACCCCCCATCTGTTCTGGGAAAGGGAAGTAAAGAGAAAACTGTGGATGAATACACAAATAACAAAAAAAAGACAAGACTTCAATGTGGGAGATGGCAGGTGCTGGCTTCGAATAAACGTCAGACAGAACCTGCAATCATGTTGTTTTTTAGAGGCCGTTGATCTTAAACAAAAATAATTCAAACAAGTGTGAATTTTCACGCTGTTTTGAAATGGCCAAAAACAGTCGTTTCAAAAAGCTGTCTACTGTAATGACCACTGCCCCTGAAAGGATTGACCATAATCGACTCAAAATCATTAAAACCCAAAACATCAATCAAAGTCATCATATATAGTTATCCCTTTTTGCAAAAAATAATGTTTTTTATTCAAATGTCTGAAATGTTTCGGTGACAAAATTGTCAAAAAAAATTCTTTGCTTGGTTTAGTTCAAATGTAACTGAACACCAGGGCGCCAACCAACAACTCTATCGCATCTAATTTCATGCCGTGAGTTCACACGACAAGATGGAGACAGCAATGATTGGAATGTGGAATTTGTCTTGCGCAGATTTCAACACATAAAGCAGATCTGCATGCACATACTTGTCACTGTGTGTGTGGGAGAGTGTGTGTGCCTCTAATCCCTGTAAAGTCTGCCAGCCACTGGCCCTAAAAAATCGGATGTTTTTTTTTTTTTCGCTATCCAAGTAATTCCCATGTGGCGTGTATTTCGCTGTCTCGCCTCACCTTGGGAGGGCGATAACTCCAAAAGTCAGCTTTCTGCCTTTTGTATTTCCTTTGGGACATGCATGCCCTCGAGCCTTGGGGCACTTGTGAAAATATGCAATGTTTGACCTTGGATGCTTAAAGTGCAGGAAGAAAAATGTATCTCACGGCTACTTTTATTCTTTATCCCACACCGGCGGAATGATATAAGCCAGAAACTTTTAAACGGACAGCAAAACTATTAACGGCCAATAAAAAGGCACTTAGCAGCTGCATTCATCACCATTTGTGCCACCGAGGTGAGTCTGGGATGGAAGAATCCATCTAAACTAGGAGTGAATGATCACGATCGGACATGAACCCGTTTGCTTTCCTGCTTGCCCCTCCCACTTCAGGTGAATTGAATGTCTATCGCAGGGGTGTCAAACCCAGCTTGGTTGGCGGGCCACAACTAGGGTTACCAGATCTCATTTGGGCCGGACCATTTTAGATATAATATTTAGATTTTTTTTTTTTTAATGGATTAAAAGAACTGGATTAAAAACCCTGAATATTCAGTTTTTTATAGATCTAAAACAATGTTTATTTTTGCTTTTTTAAAATATATTTTTAGATTTTACAAAATGATTTTTGAACTAAAATCACAGAAAAAATGATTAAAAAATTACAATTATTGATTTAAAAGGGGGAAAATCTGGAAATTTAATATACATCTATACTCTTCATTTTAATTTGATCCTAAAACAGAAAGTCGGCACTCATGATTTACTTTCCCGGGCCACACAAAATGATGCGGCGGGCCAGATTTGGCCCCCGGGCCGCCACTTTGACACGTGGTCTATTGTCTTCAATATTAGCCTATGAGTTAAAGGGAAGGAATTTTGTTTAATACAATGGAAATACAATTTCATTCATCCAATGGAAAAAAATGAATGAAAAGCTAACATTACTCGGAAATGGCCCTTGTCGGACATTTTAAAATGCCAGTACAATTTTAGCTAATCAAATGGGAGTGTCTTAGTTTGCCCCGCCTCCACGACACACAATGGATATCTTTGTGTGATTAATGGAGAAACATTTAGTTTTTCTCAGTGTCAGGCGGCCAAAGGAAAAGACAGAAAATTATTACACACAGGTACAGAAACTATGAAGTGTGTAGCTATTTTCTTAGTTGCTTGTTGTGTCTATGTGCTGTATGCGTGTGTTTTTTGTCAGACATCTAAGAAATGCGTGATTTGCATACCTGCTACAAATTAACAAATATGTTGTGCAATACTTAGTTTTTCCATGGTCATTTATGCAAGGTGCTCTCTCTTGCTATAACAATTATAAACTTAACCACCTAAAGAACTGTGTCATGTAGCCCACCACTATATCAATGTTAATCAAGTGTGATCTACATAACCCTAAATGTAATCAGTTTAAAATTATAATAATATTTGCTTTAAATCATGAATCATGATTGTATTTTTAATTTTTTTATCGACTAATAAAGTTATGCGTGTATCCATTAAAAAACAAATTGATCCAATAAAAATGAATAAAACCAAAAAAAACACTGGTCAGGGCTCCAATAAGACTCAAAATTTGTGATTTTCCAGATAATTAATTTGTCGCCTACCATTGACAAAACTCCTCTTGGAAATCAAGTCTAGTCACGTGATAAGCAGCCAATACGTGACATGAGTTCCCTTTAAGCGCTAAAGGAAAGCCTGGCTTTTCTTTGGGAAAGAGAGAATGCCAGAATACTGTAACTAGCAATAATGCATAAATCATCCCACTGATAGTTGGCTCCGCCCACATGCAACAAGCTTTCCACTCTTGTATTATTTCTCATTGACTCCGGCAGGACGTCTGACTGCAGCTCCTCGACACTTCTGCTTCCATGAGAGCTTCCAAAGTCGACGTCGCCCTCTGTTATCATCTCCATTTTTTTACCCCCCTCCGGAGGATCTGGAATTCACTCTCCCTTCCCCCCCCCCCTCCTCTGATGCTTTTCTTTCAGATTTTTCAAAGCTCTGCCCTGAAGGTTTCTCGGGCAAGAGGCGGGTAGTCTGAGCAGGGGACAAGAGGGAGGGAAGAGCACAGCTGCTGTGTGAGGAGCAAAGAAAAATATAGATAAAGAAGACGAGGAGGTGTGCAAGTGTGAAGGGCAAAGAGGCCGGCGAGGGCAAAAAAGAAAAAAAAGGAACAAACAAATTAAGAAGCGAACACCCTGCCTCCCTCAAATCTGACGTCCACCTGAACGTGAGCGGCGGGAATGCGGCGAGACGAGACGTCACATGCCCACCGAATGAGCCACGCTCTCGAGCGGCCGGAGTAGAGCACTTTCTTCATCATGCTCAATTCAGCTGGCTTCCCAGAGTCCAACAAACTGCGCCGGAAGAGCAACCTGGTCCCCGGGTAGAATGAGCAAAGGACACCTCTCGGATTGTCACAGCCCGTGACAAGCCTCCTCCTTTTTTTTGTTTTCTCCCTCATCCATCACCTTCCTCTGTCCTTGCCTTCGCTTCAGCTCCACTCTCTCCTGCTCACTATGTTGATACCAGCTGTGCTCCTATGGATTCTTAATGTCAGCAAGCTGTGCTCAGGACAAGACTACATGGACTACTACGCAGCTGGAGACACGGGAACCCAGGTGAGCGCTACAAACATGTGGCTCCACGTTACTTCTCGCTGTGAAATCACTTTGAAAATGGCAACTCGACATACAGGTCATTCTTTTCGAGTTTTGAGATCCGAGCCTTCGTCAAATTGCAATCCCTCCCCAATTGGTCAAGGGTCGACATGGCCGCCAGTGCGCTTTCCACGGCGGCGTCTATGGCTCAATATTAAACTAGGTTGCAGGGTCACGGTTGTAGACTCATTCACCGAGTCAGATATCCCAGACTCCATCTTTAAAAAAACAACATTCAAAGTCACTGATACTGTACTTTAGAACATAATGGTCAACCTAAAGTCGGAAAATACGAATGGCTGCACATCACATAATGGCTGTGGCGATTTCAGGATGGAGATCGATCCTCGTGATTAGCCATGTCCCATTTAATCCATCATACACAAATATATTGAATAGTTTGGCAGATTTCAAACACAAGCTGTTTATTACACTCCAGGTGGGGTCAACTTTAAAGCTAACTACAAATAACAAAGAAAACTCAACATATTGTGCACTATAGTATAAAATACATTTTAATTTTCAATTGCGTGCTAGCTCAATGCTAATATACAATGGTAGAGACTTGGACAAAAAAGCTACGTGTTAACAAAACGCAACAGGTTTTAATATAATTGTGATTTTTTGGGGGGGGGACCGGCTAGACATTACATGCACACATGCATATTTTGTATGGTATTATGAATAAAAAAGACTAAAAATACTTGTCTATGAGGGAACTCCTGAAACTACAACCCTTGCTATAACTCTAGGACTCATGTGCATCTTTAAAGCTCAAGAATATTTAGATAATTGACTCCAAGCAATATTCCAGACATAATTTATATCAACTACAGAAAAAGGACCGCGAAACAGCAAGAGATATTGGCACAGAATGCCTTACAAACATATATGATCAAAAGATCCCTTCACGAATGTAAATGGAAATTGTCTGGCCATAATATATGTCAACTCGTGGCAGATTGATGGAAAAAAAAAGATCAATTCTGAATCCTAAACATAACAGACCATGCAGTCAAACATGATGGAAGCTGTGTGATATTAGGATAAAATATTCAGCCAAAGGCTACAAAGGAAATAGTACAGCACTTGACAGTGAAAATGGATAGTGACCCTAGAGATACAGTAAAAGGCAAAGTAAGGCCTTGGAAGGCAACTAAAGGGAATATTCCTCTCTGGCCAAGTCAGTGGTCTGATTGGAAGCCAATAAGGCATGCCTTTCATTTAGTGAAGACAAAAACAAAGGCCGTCCGAATCACAAACAAGCAGCAAGTGGAAGACCTTGCAAAGCCAAGCTGGGAGAGTTATGTATATCGCCAAAGGGCTCCAGACATCAAGTCGTCATTGATTACATTCATTCCAAGAATGAAACGGCATGTTTATTTTTCAATTGAGCATTCAAAAACACGTAACTTTTTTTTAAACTCTTGAATGGCTTTTTAACATTTTTGGGATTCCTCTCAATCAAAGCGGAATGCCTAGAAGACTTTATATTGAAAATTGGACAATAATTGACCATTTCATCCTTTATTTCGAGGTAGACCCAAAGGATAACTTACTTTGGACCATCCATTTCAAACTCATCCATTTTCATGTGCGTGAAAAGTTTTTTTTTTTTTAACACCTAATGTTATATTGATTATCCAGATGACAAAAGACACCTTTCTTTGGATTTTCCTGCACAGTCTATTTTTATATTAAAACCCTTTGTAGGGCTAGAAATAATAGTACAAAAAACACAAGCTCATCAAGACCTGGTTGGACGAAATATGTAGTACTATATGTTTTGACGAAAGTTTGGCGACACTCTTTTTCCTTGTCGACGATAATGTCAAATATTTATTCATCTTATTAGACGTGCTTCATAACTGAGCAAAGAATACCCCGAGATTTGGTACAAACGTAAAGCTGGCATGCAAAATGACTTGAATGGCTGGACATCGTAAGGCTTTTTCTTTAAAAAAAAGTGGTCTATGTAAAGTAAAGCTTTTATTTGTTTAAAAAATAAATACTATGTATATATAGTCAGGCTTTTTTCTTTAAAAATGACCATGTATATTAAGGGTTTTTATTAAAAAATGACCATGTATAGTAAGGCTTTTTTATTTAAAAAAAAAACGACCATGTACAGTAAAGCGTTTTTCTTAAAAGACGACATAGTATAGTAAGGCTTTTTTTTTCTTAAAAAATGACATAGTATTGTAAGGCTTTTTTCTTAAAAAACAACATAGTATAGGCTTTTTTCTTTAAAGACGACATAGTATAGTAAGGCTTATTTTCTTTAAAAACGACACAGTATAGTAAGGCTTTTTTGTCTTTAAAAAGACATAGTATAGTAAGGCTTTTTATTTACAAAAAAGACCATGTATAGTAAGGCTTTTTTCTTAAAAAATGACCATGTATAGTAAGGCTTTTTTGTTTAAAAAAGACCATGTATTTTAAGGCTTTTTTTCTTAAAAAACGACATAGTATAGTAAGGCTTTTTTTCCTAAAAAAACGACATAGTATAGCGTGGCTTTTTTTCTTGAAAAACGACATAGTAGAGGAAGGCTTTTTCCCTAAAAAACGACATAGTATAGTATGGCTTTCCCCCCTAAAAAACGACATAGTATAGTATGGCTTTTTTCCTTTAAAAAACGACATAGTATAGTATGGCTTTTTTTCTTAAAAAACGACATAGTATAGTAAGGCTTTTTTTCTTAAAAAACGACATAGTATAGTATGGCTTTTCCCCCCTAAAAAACGACATAGTATAGCATGGCTTTTTGTCTTGAAAAACGACATAGTAGAGGAAGGCTTTTTCCCTAAAAAACGACATAGTATAGTATGGCTTTCCCCCCTAAAAAACGACATACTATAGTATGGCTTTTTTCCTTTAAAAAACGACATAGTATAGTAAGGCTTTTTTTCCTAAAAAACGACATAGTATAGCATGGCTTTTTTTCTTGAAAAACGACATAGTAGAGGAAGCCTTTTTTTTCTTAAAAAACGATATTGTATAGTAAGGCTTCTTTTCTTAAAAAACGACATAGTATAGTAAGGCTTTTTTTCTTTAAAAAATGACATAGCAAGTAAGGCTAAGAGAGTCGGAGAATAAATCTGACTTCTGATTCTTCGCCTACTAGTTGTTGCTGTGATCCACTGGCAAAATCATTGGGTCAGAACATGAGGCAGCAATCAGGAGTGAGTTCAATTCCACTCGTTGCAATTCTTAAATAGTTTATTGAGGTAATGAAAAGGATAAATACAACTTCCAACTTTACTGTGGTGCAGTGGCAAAGACAATGGGTCAGAATTTCAGGTGGACTCAAGTTCAAATCAGAAGTGAGTTTGATTCCACTCTTTGCAATTCTCAAATTGTTTATTGAGGTAATGAAAAGGATAAATATAACTTCCAATCACATCATTTCAGAAGTCACTGTGGTCCAGTGGCAAAGACAATGGGTCAGAACTTCAGGTGGACTCAAGTTCAAATCAGGAATGAATTCAATTCCTCTCTTTGCAATTCTCAAATTGTTTATTGAGGTAATGAAAAGGATAAATATAACTTCCAATCACATCATTTCAGAAGACACTGTGGTCCAGTGGCAAGAACAATGGGTTGAAATTGAATTTGGACACAAGTTCAAATCTGGAGTGAGTTCAAGTCCACTCTTTGCAAATCTCAAATTGTTTATTGAGGTGATGAAAATGATAAATATAACTTCCAATCACATTATTTCAGAAGTCACTGTGGTCCAGTGGCAAAGACAATGGGTCAGACCGACCTCAAGTTAGTGGATTTGACTGCCACGTGGGAAATGGGGTTCGAATCCCGCTCTCGTTTGACTAATCACTACACTAGTAGTTCAGTAAATGGGTAATCCTTTTTTCATTCAAATAAAGACTTAGTCATTTTTTTCAGCAAAACAATATTTCCGGTCAGCCGAAGGCTGACCGGAAGACAGTTGGGAGGGGGGGGGGGTTCCTGGTGGTGTTCGACAGTCAGCCTTCGGCTGACTGCCGACACCATACAGTTGTTGACTGGCGACACCGGGACGTGAACCCTCGACACCCATGTCGCAGGCAGGTGACTGACCCACTACACCACGAGGCGGCCCGCCTATACATGATTGGAAGTTATATTTATCCTTTTCATTACCTAAATAAACAATTTGAGAATTGCAAAGAGAGGAATTGAACTCACTCCTGATTTGAACTTGAGTCCACCTGAAGTTCTGATCCATTGTCTTTGCCACTGGACCACAGTGACTTCTGAAATGTTGTGATTGGAAGTTATATTTATCCTTTTCATTACCTCAATAAACAATTTGAGAATTGCAAAGAGTGGAATTGAACTCACTCCAGATTTGAACTTGTGTCCAACTTCAATTTCAACCCATTGTCTTTGCCACTGGAACACAGTGACTTCTGAAATGATGTGATTGGAAGTTATATCTATCCTTTTCATTACCTCAATAAACAATTTGAGAATTGCAAAGAGAGGAATTGAACTCATTCCTGATTTGAACTTGTGTCAAACTTCAATTTCAACCCATTGTCTTTGCCACTGGACCACAGTGACTTCTGAAATGTTGTGATTGGAAGTTATATCTATCCTTTGCATTACCTCAATAAACAATTTGAGAATTGCAAAGAGTGGAATTGAACTCACTCCTGATTTGAACTTGAGTCCACCAGAAGTTCTGACCCATTGTCTTTGCCACTGGACCACAGTGACTTCTGAAATGATGTGATTGGAAGTTATATCTATCCTTTGCATTACCTCAATAAACAATTTGAGAATTGCAAAGAGTGGAATTGAACTCACTCCTGATTTGAACTTGAGTCCACCAGAAGTTCTGACCATTTGTCTTTGCAACTGGACCACAGTGACTTCTGAAACGAAGTGATTGGAAGTTATATTTATCCTTTTCATTACCTCAATAAACAATTTGAGAATTGCAAAGAACGGAATTGAACTCATTCCTGATTTGAACTTGAGTCCACCTGAAGTTCTGACCCATTGTCTTTGCCACTGGACCACAGTGACTTCTGAAATGATGTGATTGGAAGTTATATTTATCCTTTTCATTACCTCAATAAACAATTTGAGAATTGCAAAGAGTGGAATTGAACTCACTCCAGATTTGAACTTGTGTCAAACTTCAATTTCAACCCATTGTCTTTGCCACTGGACCACAGTGACTTCTGAAATGTAGTGATTGGAAGTTATATCTATCCTTTTCAATACCTCAATAAACAATTTGAGAATTGCAAAGAGAGGAATTGAACTCATTCCTGATTTGAACTTGAGTCCACCTGAAGTTTTGACCCATTGTCTTTGCCACTGGACCACAGTGACTTTTGAAATGATGTGATTGGAAGTTATATCTATCCTTTTCATTACCTCAATAAACAATTTGAGAATTGCAAAGAGAGGAATTGAACTCATTCCTGATTTGAACTTGAGTCCACCTGAAGTTCTGACCCATTGTCTTTGCCACTGGACCACAGTGACTTCTGAAATGATGTGATTGGAAGTTATATCTATCCTTTTCATTACCTCAATAAACAATTTGAGAATTGCAAAGAGAGGAATTGAACTCATTCCTGATTTGAACTTGAGTCCACCTGAAGTTCTGACCCATTGTCTTTGCAACTGGACCACAGTGACTTCTGAAATGAAGTGATTGGAAGTTATATTTATCCTTTTCATTACCTCAATAAACAATTTGTGAATTGCAAAGAGTGGAATTGAACTCACTCCTGATTCCCACCTCAAGTTCTGAACCAATATTTTTGCCACTGGACCACAGCAATAACTAGGAGAAGAATCAGAAGTCAGATTTATTCTCCGACTTTCTTAGCCTTACTATACTATGTCGATTTTTTAAAGAAAAAAGCCTTACTATATATACATGTAGTGTAAATGTCCAAAAATTTGACGCCCACTCAGGTGGACACTGGGTCTCAATGACAAAATTAATAAATATAGTATTTACAAATATTCATCATATTTTTAAATGTATTTTTATGAATATATTTACACATTCAAATTTTAATTTAAAAAAACCCCAGAAACACTCAGGTTAAGGCACTCAATACTGCAATATAAAGTTGATGAAATCCTTTATATTTATTTATTTTATTGTATTTACAGTAACTCATTCCAAAGACAATGACCGACGTCTAATTCATTTAAAAGTGGAGGGTTGGCTATGAATGCTTCTCCATTTTGTCTGGTGGATGCAGTGATCGGTCAATGGCAGCCAATGATTTCAATGTGTGCCCCATAAAGGTTCAAAAAAAAAGATTACCGATACTTTATGTTTCAGATCGTGGCACTATCCATCCAAAATAAGAAGAGCTATGAAGGCGCTGGTGTAAAATGAAACAGCCATGACTATTATTCTCCCTTGTTCCCGGAAGGGGACACACCCCAGTGGTGACACCCCAGAATTGGTCATTGGTCCATCATGACCTCACTGTCCTGCGACAATGACCTCATGTCCCAGTTGTAGAGAACAAGAGATGAAGGCTTAAATATTATTATTTTTAACTTGTGAAGACAAAGTGCAGGCTTTCCCAGCAACTGTGTGATTGTTACAACTTCTAAACACCATGCGGGAGTATAATAAGAATGCGCCATTTATTTGTCTTCAACTTCCAGGCTCCAGTGTTGTCAGATGACCAGGTCAGTTTACAGAGCGTTGTGAGCGTGGATCAGCTGCTGCGGCTTCTCTACCCTGAATACAATTTGATTCAGCAGTGCCTGAGGAAGAAGTCATGGCACGCCTCTTCCTTCTCCTTTCCCACATCCTCAGCAAGCCCGGCAGTCCATTCAAACCCCGACGATGGCTGGGTGCAGCTGAGGGAGGAGCCGCTTTACAAAGTGGACGGCACACTCGCAGGTAAGCAAACGGGCGTCGTCTCCGAAGGCCCCGCACACCAGACTAACGCCGTCAAATGTACTCAGTCATCATTGAAGAGATCCAGCGCACCTCGTGTCAACCCCGAGAGGTGTGCATTGAGGTGACCAAAGAGTACCCACAATCCACCACTCCGTTCTACCGCCCGCGCTGCGTGGCGTTGCATCGCTGCGGCGGATGCTGCACTAACGAAGCCTTTTATTGCACCAACACCAGTCACGCGCTGGTCAACAAGACGGTAAATATTAGCATGGAAACATAAACATGGAAAAGATTGCAAAGCCTAAACACAGAGTAAAATACATACAATATTGTGCAATTAGAAATGAAATGGCATTTCACCAGTGGAAAGGTCACACATCGTGATAAGATAAAATACACAACACTGTAAATATATGAAAAATGAAACATAGCAACTGCAACTAATGACATGCTAGAGTTCTCTAAACATACATTGCATTGACATATTTACATATTGACATGTTTTACGGCCCACTTATGTTACAAGACATCGGTATGAACTGATTTACTGCCATTAAGGGTAAGAGAAAAATCAGCTGTTTTTACATTGAGCACACAATAACTTTATTGACACAAAAACTCAGGAAACAGATCAACAATCGATCTACTCTTTGGTGGTGCAAATTGTTATTTCTTCTGTGAAAAAAACAAAGTCGGGACAGTGGTTAACCAATTTTTTGGGGATGTTCAAATTCTACTGGAAAAAAAAAAAAAAAAGATGTTACTAGTTGAAATGTCACATTTTGAATCAAGTGGACTTCATTTTTATTATTCTTTTTTTTTTTTAAGTTTTTAATTTTAACATTTATTATTTTTTTCAATCTTCATTCTTATTTATTAATTTATTTTTATATTTATGTATTTATTTATTAACTATCTATTTATGTCTAAAATGTATTTTCCTGTTTCTGCATTCTCACCCTCTTGCTACTGTGACAATGAAATTTCCCGAATACGGGATGAATAAATCTAATCTAATCTAATTTAAGGAGTTTTGAAGTCTACAATAGGTTTACAGTTTTCACTTGATGAAATAAGTGAGGAATACTTAAAGTAGGTCACAAAAACTATTGGTCATAACTCAATATTTTAAGTAAACTGAACTTCATTTAAGTCATTTGAACTCAACATTTCAACCTATGGCCCGTGAGCCATATCCGGCTCATTTGAGAAACGCTTCCGGCTCTCTGCCGACATCTTAAGGGTGACACCAGCTGGCTAGGCTGACATTAACAGCTGCGTGTGACCGGGTGCTTGTGAAATGACAAATTGATCTTGGACACTGGAAACGTACGTCAAAACAACATGCCTCAGTTCAGCGTCCATCGGCGGATCGCACCCAGACGGGACACGGGGCTCGCCTTCCGAGACATCCAGCTGTTTGCCAGAAACCTTGTAGGCCTGGGCTCGGCCAGTGGCTAGCAAATTGGAGTATTTTCAAAAGCCTAGGGAAATTCAAAGCACCAAAATGACCTGCTACACACACACACGACAGAATGCGTGCGATCAGTCAAATTGGCGCTACTTCCAGGCTCACCACCCTTGGGAGGCTGAATGTCAGACAATGTCATGCACCCCTCTCCACTTGCGCAAATTTCTGCAACGTCACACCGTCTCTCTTTGCTAAAATGGATTCTTACCGAGTCAGAGCTGATTATAGAGCAGCTTCCAGATTTTTTTTTTCACCACGCCGTATCGTTCATTTCGTTTTCGTGACATCATGCGGAGTTGCGAAACAGCAGTGTATATCGAGAAACGATTAAATCTTTCCGCCAAAGCCCATATTTCGCCCTAGAATGATCTCACAGCACGCAAACATGAGAAAAATGCCGATTGATGAAGGGATTTTTTTTTTTAATCTGTAGTACATCAAGTCAAGTGAAATTGGAGGGTTTCCACTCACAGTGGACATCAATCATAAAGTGCTAAACTCTCTCACGCTCTTTTGTCCTCCCAGCTGATGGAGATATCGCCACACAGGATAGACCCCTCGGTTATCATGGTAACCTTCATCAATCACACGGCCTGCGAGTGCCGCCACAAGCGTCCGCTGCGCTCCATCATCAGACGAGCTGCCACGGATCACCTGTGAGTGACATTTAAGCAAGCCTATCCAAGTGCTCAGTCACTAATCCTTACAAATAATGCAGTATGTACAAATAATGCAATTTGTTTCAGTATCTTCTGCACCTTTAAAGTGCAAAATTCTGGTACTCTTAAAACCGAATGGGATTGAACTTCCAAACACGAAGGTGTCAAATCAGAGAGTATTACAAAGAGTAATTCTAAAGAAAATGCTATTCAAATTGTCAATTAAAAATTGAATGATAGCATATGGAAGTGCCAAATGTCAATATGTATTCGAAAGGAATAGAACATAGATGAGAGATCAATAGTTTTAACGAAGAAAATGTGTCAACAAATATCCAAACGTGGGTAGAAATGAGAGTCTGAAAAAGTCATTTGCTCACAAAACAAACTTATCAAAGCCCAGTTAGTGGTAAAAATGCCTTAGAGATTTTTGGACATTTGGATTTAAAATCAATACATTTTCCCTTAAAATAATACATTTTTCATTTTGAACCTTTGATCTAGCCTCTGTGCTCTATTCCAAATAAAACATGTATTAAAATTCAACACTTTTACATTGTTGCATTCAGTTTTTTTAATTCACAATTCCATAGTGTCCCAACTTTTGGAAAATCTGTTTTTTCATTAGTTTTTCTCAAAGGACCATGCTTACAGCTAACCCGTAGAAACAAGATGGCTTCCCCTGTTGTTCTATTTTGACACCCCTACTCCAGACCGTTGTTCTAAGTTTGTGCATGTTCGCGTCTAGGTGCCCCCCTCCCATGGTCCCGTGTGCTTCAACGTACTTGTGGGACCCGGTCAACTGCATGTGTCTTCCGACGGAAGCCATTAACTATTCTGCCAAAGACACAGGTGAGATTCTTTTTTGGTTTTCCCACGTACAAGTCAATTCCTGGAAAACCGCATGTATTTTTTTTCAATTGGTTTTAAAGCCCATTTTGTAATGTTATTTTGACTGGCGAAGAGCCAGGTGAACTCGCCTTCAGGTTACCCGTCAACATGATAGGATCCGTCCGTCGTTTGGGAAAATGAACGAATGGGGGGGGTGTGCAAGCAAGCAAACCATTGTCGCATAATGTGTCATTTGAAATGACATTCTCCGTGAAGTCGTTGTCTCGTGAGGAGAAATACTGCGCAGACTCGATTGCACTTGCATTCCATTTACTACTTAAACAAGGCCTGGATTTAGCAACTAACCGCTGGTGCTTTGCCAACTCCTTTTCTTTATCTTTGCGGCTTCCAGAGGCTTTGGACTCGGGGCTGCTGGCTCTCTGCGGCCCCAACAGGGTTCTGAAAGAGCCCAGCTGCGAGTGCGTCTGTCGAAACGGACTCACGGAGGCCAGCTGCGGTCCAGGGTGGAAACTGGACCACAACACGTGTAAGGGGTTATTTATGTTCACTTGACAGGCATACGGGCAGAGTGTGGTAGAGGGAGCAAAGTGGACCGACTGAAGTTTTGGTAGCTGAGCGAGCTCTATTCCTTCAGGTGAATGTCAATGTGAAGGTCGCGGCGAGGGCAAGTGGTGCCCCGTGGGTCAGCGCTGGGACGAGGATCTGTGCGGCTGCGTGTGCGCCACCCAGTGTCCCGGCAATCAACCCCTCAACCCAGACACCTGCCTGTGTCAGTGCAGGGAGAGTTCACAGTCGTGTCTGCGGCAAGGAAAGAGGTTCAACCCCAACACCTGCAGGTGAGCCGGAATAAGAGTTGCTCTTTTGTCCTTCCCTACTGCTTTATTTGGAGATGTTCATTCGCTTGTCGATTTTTCAGATACTGTTTGTACTGTACGCCAGTGTTTTATTTTGTCAAATGTACCCGTTCAAACTTGTCGGCCGTCCACAGACTTTCAATTGGGTGGATTGGCAGTGAAACTTGTCCGTCAATGGCACCAAAACGTTCTCTTTTGCACTCGATGAATTGGAAATCCATCGAATAAGATATTAGTACAGAGAAGCAAAGTCATCTGCGTTGGATCGGTGGTCTTATAAAATAGTAAGAACTGTAACGGCAGTGATACGGAGAAACATGAACTTCAGCTAGCATTAAAAATGGAATCCTCCAGATCCAGAAAAGCCAACGATTCCCCACCAATGACCCTTTTTCTTTTTGAAAGTATTGTTTGATACTGTTGGCGCCTAGACAGATTCTTAGTGAACGTATTGTCTTGGGCCAGCTTAAAAACCACTAGCTTGTGGCTTCCGATAACTCTGTCCAAACTAAAAACATACGTATACGCACTACGTGGAAAAAGTCTATGGTTTCTCATAACCAAATTCCCAATTGTTTTTATTAACCCATTCTCAACATTGACAACGGTATGAAACTTATTTTTTGACCCTGTGAAATTTGATCCAAACGTTTAAACGTGCAACATGTTCTCTTCACTTTCTCAGTACAAGGACTATGAAACCCTTGAGGAAGGGGAATAGTACACATTTTTTTTTATTGTGACAAGTTATTATAACAGCTATTTCAGATACATTATAAATATTAGCCGCCTCGTGGTGTAGAGGTTTACTCGCCTGACTTCGATGCGAGCAGGCGTGGGCTCAATTCCCGCTGGTGGCGTATGGTTGGGAGTGCGGATGGTTGTTTGTCTCTCTGTCTGACTGGCGACCAGTCTAGGGTGTAGTCTGCCTTTTGCCCGTAGACAGCTGGGTTATGCTCAAGCAACCCCCGCAACCCTTTCGAGGATGAGCGATATGGAAGATGAATGAATGAATAATAGATATTAGTGTATTCTAACGTTTTTTTTGCAGTTTTTGCGGTACACCGCGAAACGTAGATTAGGCTCAGACAAAGCTTGGATGGACGGTATAATTGATTTATTTTTGTTCTATTTTGTAGGCAAGTAGGCTACAAAGTCTGTTCTTTATTTCCAAGTACAAATGTTTCTTTTACCAGAGATTCGCATTGTGTACTTTGGCCCACTTTTTCTGTCAAAAAACACTTAATTTTGCAACACGCCTAAGGTGGGGCCATGAGAGCAATGTGAGTCAACTTCTTAGTTTTGAGATAGGTGTCATTTTTCTGGGATATTTTGACTTGCAAGTACCGACCTGAAATAGAAGTTCTGCGTTGGCTGTCAATGACGGCTCCAAACCAATCCATTTTGACTGGGAGGACTCGCAATAATTCGATAATTTCATAAATTGGCATATTAGAGTGCTGTTTTTTTTTAGTTAAAAGCTTCCTCTAAAAAGAGGCAGTCAGAAAATGGAAATGTAAATTGGCATCAAGCATTGCTTGCTGGAAATCTTCTACGCTGCTTTTTTTCCCCCCCGACGCTTCCTTTTATGGACACGAGAAGTCCCTAGCATCCGAGCACATTGTTAGCTGCGAGCGGGCGGTGCGGTTCCCACAGCTCGCACGCGAGAGGCCTCTGACCCGGGAGGCCTGAGCTGGCTGACAGTGAGCAGAGCTCAGCAGCCATCGGCCCGCCGGGCAGCCGCCGAGATGGATAGAGTGACAGGACCCCAAGAAAAACACACAAAGGGACGGGAGCTGAGCCATGAGCTTAAGTTCAGATGCCAAAGTCATTTGTCATGCTCAGGCAAGGCACCACAAAAAGGTAGATATAGGATTAAAACGCTATTAAAAATCCTGGGAAAGATTTTGACATGAGAATTAATAGAAATTTACTGGAAGAAAAATGCAATGTATTTCAAAAGAATGCTGTTGAAGACTTGAATATAGTTTCCTCACAAGGGGGCAGGGAATTTTTTTTTAAAAAACATCGGTGGTGAAAGAAGAGCAAAAAGTCAGAAATCAGTCCAAACATCCAAATGTTTTAAAGAATTTATCCAACAAGATGCACAGATGCCTATGTAAGAAGAAACAAAGACAATAGGCCCTTGCGCACAATACACCAATTTTTAAACATCAAAATCTTCAGGTTGCTGTTATTGCAATACAGTCCTTATTTAAAGTTATTACCATTTTAAAGATGCATCGAAATTATGCCAAATACTGGAAAAATTGCATCCGTTTCCTGTCTACCCTTCCTAAAATTACTATCTTCCCACAATATATGAATTTAAAAAATAATAGATATAATTTCTATTCAACATGTTTTTGTTGCCACTACTTATCCATATTGTCATTCGTAACAGTATCTATATTTAAACAATTTCATTTTAAACGTATACACTTTGGGAGATAATTTTATCTTAAACATACACTTTGATCATGTCTTTTGCTGGATTTCAAATCAGGTGAGGTCTGAAAACAAATGAGCACCCCCCAGAAAATTTAGGAATATTTTAGGCAAATGCTCCTCAGGAAGTTGCATCATTCACATCCTGTGCGGGGCATGGGAAGGGCAACATTTCACTCATTTATTTTTCTGTATATTTCAACTTTGACCTGAGGGGGGAATTTCAAACATGTATATATCAGCAAAAGCCAGTTAATTAAAAAAAAAATGTTACTAGTACTTGGATCCTACCCTGATTTGGTAGCCATCTAATCGCAGGGCACAACGAGACAAATAACTATTTTTAAAGACACACATACCCAAGGACAATTTAAGAATGTCCAACCAGTCTACAATGCATATTTTGGGGATGTGAGAAGAAACCTACTTGCACACTCCACACGGGAAAGGCCGAACCCGGGATCTCAGACGCACTAACCACTGGTCCACCGGGCCGGCCACTTTTCAACATATATCCCCACTGAATATTTTTCTCTTGACCTTTCTCCTTTCCTCAGTTGCTACAGGTTATCATGCAGGACCCCTCGCCGCCCGTGCCTATCTGGTTTTTACTACAGCCCCCCAGTGTGCCAGTGCATCCCCAACTACATGAAGCCCGAGTGGAATTAAGCAAACACAGAAGAGCAAAACTATGGGAAACTCGCGGCCCGATACTGCCAATGAGACCGAGAGGTGGAACGGAGCAACTAATGAACAGTTACTGGATTCCAACAAACCTATTAATGATTTCAGGCTCGAAAAATGCTTTGGCCCGTGGGCGGATGCAGTTTAAGAAGAGATAACAGATCGTCGTGACTCACCGGCTCTCATCCAATCGCAGGCGAGAAATGTCAGGAGGACCCGTCGGACCAATTGCTTCCGAGACAGCTTTGATGCCTGCTGGAGCACGCACGCTGACGTCTTCCTTGAAATGGAAAGTGGAAGGCGATAATGACAGAGTGGAGATGAAATAAGATGAGGACGAGTTTGCTGCAGGCCGTGAGGTGGAAGCGTTTGGCCTCGCAGGGATGTTGCGGCAACTTGCGTGTGAACGTGACACCGACATTCGATCTTTTTCAACCCAATGTTTGCATTCCAACCAGCAAACCATGGTGTCTTTTTTTTAAAAAAAATAGTCAATCACTTTCAAAGGCTAATACAGTTCTCGCTATATTGCTGTTTTACAGCATTTTCTCTTAATTTAAATGATCCCAAACAATGTACATATTTAATGTCTAAATATTTAAAAGGGTATTTTGTAGTTGTAAAACACCGTATTTAAGGCAACCATTCTCCCAGTCACTATTTGAATTCAGAACACTGCCAAACATCCCAAAAGATTAAATGCTAATATTCTAGGGCTCAAATTCAACTCTTAACCCTAGAATGGTAACCCTCTATTTCAGAAGCGTGAAAGATAACCCCTTTCACGCCCTGTATCTAACAGTTGTGTATGTATAGTACTGTACGTGTTTCATTGATGTACTTTGAGTCATAATTTGCCATACTGCAATTCCCCTGCGACACAAAAAATAATTTGGTACGTACTGCAAAATTTACCATTTTTTGTCTGTCTCCCATACAGATTGTAGACACCCGGTCACCCCAGGTTACCGTTCTAGGGTTATACGGACCTTAAAAAAAAACAACAACAAAACAGCGTAACGAGTCTGAAGTGTTTCATATTCTTTTCTGAAATACATGTTTCCCCTCTTTAATTAAATGATTTATTGACAAATGTCTGGACATTTTCTTTTCCTGACAATTAAACTTTCCATGCTAATATTTGCGTAATTTTACAACACAAACAGACCTGCAGAGACATGTGGTTCGAGTGAGCCCGAGGCTACGCTTGGCAGTGCAGACTCATTTAAATATTGTTATTAAATATCTTCCACTGTTATGAAAGAGAACAACAAAAAGGGTCGCATGAAGTTTACTTGGTCATTCCAGAATTGGCGAACATTCTACGCACTGCAGTATCAAAGGTTGTAGCATGTATGGCATTTATCTTTGTAGTATTAATTCGATCAAATTAAGATTTTAAATTGACAACAGCATTTTTTTCTACATGCAAGTTCTTACAGGCCATTTCTAAAAGTTAAAATTTAATCATAGTACAATACAGACTTGTTACTAAGAAGTGAAAGCTTATTTTTGCAAACATTTTGAAGCCAAAATGTCGTACTCAATTCTGGAATAACAACACTGGCCACATCACTCGGGACATCTAGTATGTAATAAGCAGGGACTCCGTAACTTGAAATAAGTTTTATTTTCTCCAAAAACAAATAGAAACTGCGCTCCAGCAAACCCTGACATAAGCAATTGATATTTTCCTAATATTTACAATATAAAAAATAAATAGAAGCTGTTGCAGCCTTCTGCAAACAGTTACAACTGCCATACTGCAATTCATTATTTGTGGAAGGAAGCCAAATGGTTATAGCAGACAGCCCTGTTTGAGGACCCTGACAAAGTCATTCTTAAATGACCTGCGCGTTGGACAAACCTGCCAAAAAGTAGTATATTAAAGTTAGTAAAACAAAAGACTGCAGCCACTTGAGGTTGAGTGCACGCTGACCTCTACTGGCAGCAACGAAATCAGAGTGCAAATTACAAACAAAGCATCGTTTTATGGCTTACTGACTTGGGGAGAAAAAGACTATCCTTGCGACAGTTCTGTCCGTGGTGTCAAAAGTCCGTTATTGAAACAGCTGGAAAATGTGGCTCCAGGACAGGCACTTCAGTACAAATTCTTCAGCAATTATCTAGCCTTTAACCCACTGTCTCTCTTCCAGGCTTTAACAAACATCACTTTTGTCACGTTTTTGCCGTGTATCATTGTGTGTATCCATCATGAAAAGGGAACTAAAGCTCATCCCATGTTTTTCAAGAACACGTACGTGCCCTGGCTCACCTTAATACGGTATTCTGAGTAATGTGTTTGCGGAAAAATATTAAGGAATTCATTTTCTGAAGTCAATGATGTCACAACTTTGCATCTTAGTGCGCATCCCGTCTATGTTGTGATAATCAGCCTAACTCAATTACATTTTGCCTTTGAGCAACAACACAGATCTGGATTCAAACCACCTTGTCTTCAGCCGAAAAATCTGGCAGTAAACAACATGCAATGGCCCACCCAACACGGGGGCTGCCTGAGAAGAAGGAAAACTGATGACAATTTACATTTGAGGTTTTATTCCACAAATGTATTCATCAGAATACGGTGAATAACTAGTAGGGCAACGTAACGTAATCATGAAACCCCCCCAAAAATGCCTTAGTTCCCCTTACAGTCCTGAAGAAATCCAAGGAATCATAATCCAACCGCAGTTCCATACAGGTCCACCAGTCAAATTATTTGTTCATCAACAAAGTCCTCCCAATTTGGATTCAAGAATTCCCTGCGACACAAAGAATACCCGTTAGAGTGATTTCGTTTAGCCGCAGCAACAGCGAGACAATTAGGACAGAGTGAGGCGGTGTCACACAAAGTTTTTGCTATCATTTACGTGAGAGTATGGATTATTTTCAAATCGGTTGAAATGTTCTTAACTCACCCTCGTCGTCAGAATCGAAGCCAAAAAGGTTAGAGCAGCGCTGCATTTGGAGGTGACTTTGCAGCTCATCCGCGCTGTTGAACGTCGTGAAGCAATTGGCACACCGTTGTCTCGGTGGAGCTGCGGCAGGGACCGGAGTCTCCTCGGGAGACGTGACGGGCGTGTGGAACGTTTTTCTTCTTTTGGGCATGGCGGTGAACCACTCGTTGAGGTAGGCCGTGGGAGGCGCACGCATGTGTTTCTTCCCATACTCGGCCAGCGTGTCAATGCACAACGCAAATTTGTCTGGCTCTTGTGCTGTGGTCCACTTCAGAGAGAGAGGGTGCTTGCCACTATCGGGTGTTTTCTTGACAAGTCCCTGCTCATCAGTACATTTGTCCACTCGTCTAGCCTTGACATGACCGCTGTTTGAAACGTCACTTTTCGATTCCCTCGCTACTTGAATGGCAGTGTTTTTATCCGGGTGCGATCTTTTCTTAGAGGCCTTTTTTGTGCCTTCTTTAATTGTCTGTACGGCATTGGCTTTCCTAACACAGACAATCTTTAACTTGGAATGGCGTCCAGGTGCTGTCTCCTCACCTTGAGAAGTGGATGTGACGGATTCAGGGCTATCACTTGTCACTTTTAAAGGCTCCTTAGTTGATTTTTCCTTTATTTTTGACTTGGTAGAACCGGGGGCATCATTGGTTCCGTTCGGAGGTGTATTATTTGACTTTTTCTTCAATTTCGACTGTGTAAAACTGGAGTTCTCACTTGCCACGTTGGAAAGTCCTGACTTTGACTTCCTCTTCAAATTGGACGTAGTTGAATCGGAGCCCACACTAGTCATGTTTGAAGGTTCTTTCTTTGACTGGCGCTTCAATTTCAACATTGTGAAACTGGGAGCATTGCTGGTCACGTTTGAAGGCTCTGCCTTTGACTCTCTCTTCAAATCGGACGTGGTTGAATCGGAGCCGTCACTGGTCATCTTTGAAGGCTCTGCCTTTGACTCTCTCTTCAAATCGGACCTGGTTGAATCTGAGCAGTCACTGGTCATCTTTGAAGGTTCTGTCTGGGCCTCACTCTTCAATGTCAATGCAGTGAAACTGGAAACATCACTAGCTGCATTTGAATGCTCTGTCATTGACGCTTCCTTTGATTTAGACATGATAGAACTGGAAGCATTACTAGTCTCGTTTAAAAGTTCTTCTGACGTTCTCAACAAATTGTTCGGGGAGGAACTGAAGCTATTGCTAGTCCCGTTTGAAGGTTCTTCAATAGACTTTCTCTTCATATCGGATCGACTGCAACTGGAGCCATCTCTAGTCACATGTGAAGATTTTTTTGATAACACTTTCTTCAACTTCAATAGGATGGCAGTGGAGTCCTCAATAGTCAGGTTTAAATGTCCTTTCTTTGATTCTTTTTTCAATTCAGGCATGATGGAACTGGCGCCTTCCATTGTCACGTTTAAAAGTTCTTCATTTGACTTTTTCTTCAATTGAGATGTGGTAGAACTGGAGCCTTCCAAAGTCCCATTTGAAGGTTCTTCCATTGACTCCTTATTCAATTCAGACATGGTGGAACTGAAGCCATCTGTAGTCACATTTGAGGGTCCTTCCTTTGACTCTTTACTCAATTCAGATGTGCTGTAACTGGAGCCTTCCATAGTCAGAATTGGGGGTTCTTCGTTTGACTCTTTTCCCAATTCAGACGCGGTGGAACTGGAGCCATCCACAGCCACGTTTGAAGGTTCTTTGCTTAACTTATTTTCAACATCAGGCCAGATGGTGATGCCAACTTTATTTTTACCATGAAACATCTTTTCTGATTCATCGATGTCAGTTAGCATCTTCTTCGTGTCCACTGCAGCGTGAGCAGAGAGACATTCAACAGGGCTCCCTTGGGACGAATGTGTTTTTTCTATCTTTTCCTTATCATCCCTGGACCTTTGTGCTACAGTAGACGTTGACTTTGCAGGCTCCTTTGAAGCGGCTGACAATCCAGGTATTCTACGAGGACTTTTTCTCAGTGCAACTCTCTTCTTTTTTGCTTCCCTTGCATCAAAAGAATCTCTTTCCGTGGAAGCTCTGTGCTTTTTCAAAGTATGAGCATGTAATCTATGTGCACGGGCGACTCTATCTCGAGATGCCATTCTCAGAGAGGAGTGCCTGTCTAAGGACATCTTTTGATCAACACAATTGCTCCTGTTTTCACTCACTGACTTTTGAGATTTTGACCTACGGTCTGGCATCTTGGATGTACGGCCAGCGTCGTTAGCATGCCTGTGTTTTACCCTGTTGCTAACTGTGGGACAGTCCGGTGGTTTGCCCTTTAGACATTGATTGATTTGAACCTCAGTCGTAACTTTGCCGTGCTTTTTCATTTTTGACTTTCTTGGATGACATCTTCTTTTAGAACCTATTTCAGTTCGGCTGCGGCTAACCCGCTTTTTCTTGGCGTTATCCATCAATTGGGCCCTACGCTTAAAGAAGGGTGGTTGCAGTTTGGTAGCCATCATATTAGTGTTTGACGTCTGACCTCTTCTCAACCTTAGATTCAAAGTACAATTGCTGGACTGTGAACTAGGTTCCTTGTTGGATACATTCTTTAAAACATTTGTATGTTTGGACTGATTTCTGACTTTTTGCTCTTCTTTCACCACAGATGTTTTTAAAGTTGGGGAAGAAGAGTCACAGACAATTTTCGCTGTCGAGTCCTGAGTTGCATGCCCCCTTAATTTCCGAGTGGACTCACTCAAAATCCCCTTTGCACTAGGGGTTGTGTTTTTTACCTGCATGCTAATAGGTCTATCGTCCCGCTTTGCATCCACAGTCTTTACTTCTTTAATGGGTTTGGGAGTATAGTGTTCCTTTTCATGAAGATTCAGCGCCCACAGACAAATAAATAGTTCGGAACAACCAGGTAAACAGCACACTGCCTGCAGTGGACTGTGTTTTCTGGCATGGCGTCTCATTTCATTTCCAGTTTTGAATCTGGCAGTACAACCCAGATGAAGGCAAGGATGTCGAGGACTGAGCCGATGTCTTTCTACGTGATGCTGGAAATGCTCAAAACTCCATAAGACTCTCATGCAAATACTGCATTTGTTGTGTGCTACTTTTAATGAGAGCTTCAGAGGTTTGATATCGCCGTAGTGATGTTCCAAAGCATGGTAGAGCAGCGCAACACGATTTTTAGAAAGGTCTGTCGACCATCTGCATCCATCTGCTGGACAATCCACTTTCTTCTGAGAAACTTTCTTTGTGTCATTAATTACATCCTCCTCAGGACATTCAATGCGTTTCCTCTTCTGAACCGATGATGCAAATGAGTCACTAGGTCTGGGAATCGCGTGATTCAATTTGCCGTCGCCAGCTTTGTCTTTATTGACACATGGAGTGTGTGTCTGCCCGTGTAAAGCTTTTGAGGTAGTCCCCTTTATTTGGCCAAATTGATTCTTTTTGCCAATATGTCCATTTACCTTTGCAGGACAAGATTTTCTGTCATTGCACTCTTTTTGCTTGTTTGTCTGTACCAACTGACTATGGGCCGATTTTTCATTTGATCGCAAAATTCTTGATTCTGATTGTAAGTGTGGCTCTGGGTGGCTAATCGAGTTATTGCAGACAGAGGCTATTCTCGGTCTCCTATTCATGTGATGGCCAGAGAGCCGGTTTGAGGCCTTAGCTTTGGCAGAGGTCTTGGGATGGGGGGAATCTTTGGTCTCAGATGCACTGTTTGGTTGCGCTTTGTTAGTGATCAACTCTTTGCTTCTTTTAAGCTTTTCAATATGATCAGACAGATGCATCATGGCCAGGAGGTCGTCTTTGAAAATGGTCCCACAAAACATACACTCGTCCTTTCGGAAATGGTACATAGCATGAATTACTACGCGCCTGCCCTTGAATTCTCTCTGACAAAAAGTACAACAGGACTCTAACTTGGATTCCTCTGTTTCTATCGAATCACTGTCCTCCTCATAGTCGTCATCTTCGATTGGACTTTCCTGGTGATTGCCTTCCTTATATTCTGCTTCTGGAATCGTATAACTAGAAACATTTTCATCATTGCTCTTATCTAGAAGAACTGATTCTTTAGTGGGAGCGTCTGCAGGTTGTTCGCGACTTTCCGTATCTTGAGGAATTTCAACAGGCGGGACATGTGTGAGCGTCTCTGTGACTAAATCCGAATTGTTATCAGTATGGGTAAACGGTTTGGATTGTGCAAAGCATGTAACACCTTGGGTGTTTTCAACATGTGTTGCAATTTTAGAATGCGAAGGAAGTTCTTTTGGGTTTTGCTGATGTACGTTCAAAGCGGCTGTACTTGGAAGAGACACGTGATATGGAGAATCAGGGTTTTGGCTTGAAAATGTGCTAGTAACTGATGAGGTGTCTTCAGTACTTTCTATTTGACTACATCCAGTTTGGGAAAACTCAATAGAAGCAGTAGCTGGCTGCTGTATGACCTCGTAAACTGCTGGGTTTTGTGACGTTGAAGAGAGTTCTAGAGACTTCACAGTGCTATGGATTTTGTCTGTGCTTAGAGAGGGAGCAGCTTCACCAAAAGTTTGAGTTTCTTCTCCTTTTACTGGTTCATCAGTAAGAACCCCTTCTACAATCTTTTCTAAGCATTCTTTTGCTGACAACTGTAAAATGGTATTTGGTGGTTCTGGATGTTTTGTTGCAACTGCATCCTGAGAGTTCAAAGCATCACTTGTCTCAGCATTGGCTTTCTCACAAAGCACCATTTGAAATTCTTTGGGAGGACTTGTATGTGCAGAAGAGCGGGTGATTGTTGATACAGACCCATGAGTATTTGCACCATTACCCTTTCCTTTGGGCCTGCGAGCATAACAGTGCAAAAGCTGCACAAGCATGGTTGCATCCCTTGCTCGGAGAATGACCTCTTTTCCATGGCACACCTTCACTTGGTTGAAAGATTCAGGAATTTTCAGTGTTGGTTTATAAAAGAGCAATGGAGGACACACTTTCTGTCTGTTGTATTCTTCATTAAATGTTCCATTCAGCTCATTGTCCGGTAGTGACAGCTCCAGAACTACTTGGGGAACAGAAGCCGGTTCTACCGTGTCCAGAGGAAATCCTTTCTCCTGTTTGATTCTCGAGTTTTCAGGACTCTTGGGCTGTGTGCTGAGCTTGATTTGACCACATTCTCTCTCTCTCTTCAAGGCAGACGGCTGATGAACCTTTTGATGTGTCAAACCACGTCCCCTAAACTTGGAATGTTGCGGACCACCTGAATCTTCTAGTAGCCATTTGGGTTTTTGAATTCTCCGTTTTGGGGGATCTTTTTCAGATAAACGGGTAACCCTTCTAAGTTGCCCAGACGCTATGTCATGTATCCTATCAACCTGCCAAAATGAACGTCTCAAAGGTTGACCTGAAGCTTCCTTTGTACATCGTGACCTGTGGTTGCCCCTTTTTTTCACATTATTGCTATCATTCAGACCCGTTTTGCCTTGGCCCAATTTCAGTCTTTCAGGTTTCTCCTCACTAATCATTTCTTTTTGTCTGCCATTATCATGATGAGGCTTTTTTACTGTTCTTTTGTCATTTTCTCCTGTTGATGTACTATGCACAAAAGAAAACCCTTTGGCACAGTAGTTTGCAATCCATGTTTCCCCCATGAGTTCTTCTAGAGCAGCATCAACTACTTTCTCACTCATCAGTTTCAAACAGTTTGTCCGCAAAGCAATGAGGTTCCAAAACTCTGGGTCGAAGTAAAGGTCCTTCTTCAAGACCTGCGAACAAAATGATTGTATTAGATCATTTTTAAATGTATTTTTTTTGCTGAAGTTAAAGTTGAAATAAATGTTCGGCAATTATATATTTTTTCTTTCTAAATGTATTTTTAAACTGGTTAGTATTGAACACTGGTCTCGGTTAAAAACAGAACTGTCCAGTAAATATATCCTCGGATATTTCTACACTTAAAATAAATGCCAGATGTCAAAAAAGTGAATAATAAACGAAGCGAGAAGGAAAATAAATGTTTTCACAAATCTTTTATACTCGAGATATTTCAGTATATATGGAGATGTTTTACCTGCAGTGTTTCAAATCGAATTTCATTTCTGATTCGGATGGGTTCCACATGATAGTCTTGGTCTGGAAGCATATATAGCAAATACACCATCTTGTAGGCTTCCACGGTACGTTCCAAAAAGAAGACGAGGAGTGCGCATGCCCGACACACTTCTAGATCATTGGGGAGCAGGCCAGCAATTGTTTTATAGATAAGCAACTTGGTCGTAGTGTCACTGGGGGGACAAGATTTCAAGGCATTTTCACAAAGTTCCACGCAAAACTGGATCCCGGCTTCACCCAGCTGGCAAGAGGAAGAAAAAAAAAAAACAGTTAAATGACGTATGCAAAAGTATCTCAACTTTGCTTTGGGATAGAAAGCCAGTACATTCTGAGCCGTATTATCCTCACCTCTTGTACTATGACCTTGATGAACGGGAAGATTGAATTAATATTTGTGGCAGACAACATTAGCTGGCGACTTTCCTCGAGAAAAGCTTGTTTGGAAGTATTCAGTCGATCGTGTAGTTTACTCCACACAAAAATGAGCTCACTGATTGGGAACAAAAGAGGGCAAGGTTAGGATATCATAAAAGAGGACATGAAAGTCATTTTCATTCAAATGACATTTACTGACCATAAATAGTACATTTCTCCTCTGCAGAGTTGTTGGGAGAGGAACATTTGGCAGAGGGCTAACAGCAATTCATTTGGTTCCTCATATTCTAAACTACAGATGATGTGCACTGCATCTTTACCGTTTAGGCAAGCAACCTGGAAAATAAAAAACAGACTGATCCAGGCACCGCTAAATTGCAGCTGAGAAGAAATAAAATTTGTTGCTTTATTCGTTGCACCCACCTCTTGAAGCAGCTGATGGCGTTCTGTCTTGTAAAGCCACGTGACGTAGACCTGGAGGAAGAACAAGTGTTTCCCTGCCGTCGGATGACGAATACAACACCTGGCCAGGGCTAAAGCCTCGCTGACCCGCTCACAAGATATAAGGTAGCGCACCCGTAGTGCCAAGAACACTGGCAGCTCAGAGCTGAGGAACCTGTCCACTGAGAAAAAGATTTCACAATTAAAATAAACACCATTCCCTGCTTTTATTACATTTGTTAATGACAAAGGCCAACAAACGGTTTTACAGAATGCATTTTGTATCTGCATAGGAACTCAATAAACGTGAAAGCAAACTGTAGCAAATTGTAACGACATCAAATATCGCCTACCTTCATTCCGAGGCAAACTAGATTCACTGAGTATTTCCTTCAAGGTTGTACTGACCCAAGCACCTCCTGCACGAACTAAAGGCTCAACTTGAAGTAAGTGAACATTCTGATACCTTGCAAGGGAAATAATATATTCCTAAAAAGACAGGCAAAGTATGTATTTAGTACACGAGACAATTATCTATTTTTTTGCTGTAGACTGCTATTACTATTTTTTGCTAAAACATCTTCACTGAATAGTTAAGAGTACTCACCTGAATTTTAACAGTGAAGTGTTTCAATGGTTCTTTGTGGAAGTCTTGCTCATCAAAGAAAAGCAATACTTCAAAAACACTCCTATACAAAGAAAAAACAAGAGGCACTTTAAGAGAATCTGGTATCAAGAATTTCTACATTTTGGCAGGAGCAGTGGATCTCAAATGGACCAACCCTGAAATGGGACAATTCTAATCCCAACCCAATCAAGTAATATGGTCTCTAATCTCAGCGAAAAAAGACAAATTAAACATGTGCCATGAATGAAATTAAGTGAGGCGTCAATCTGTAAATCTGACCCTAATTCCACTTTTCATTCACCCTAAATCTGAGGTCTTTTTTAAAAAAAAATGCACCAAAATAAGAATTTTAGAAAAAGAAATTGAAAGCGGAGCGGCCCGATGGAGCGAGTGGTTAGCGCGTCGGCCTCACAGCTCTAGGGTCCTGGGTTCAAATCCAGGTCGGTCCACCTGTGTGGAGTTTGAATGTTCTCCCCGGGCCTGGGTGGGTTTCCTCCGGGTACTCCGGTTACCTCCCAAATTCCAAAAACATGCATGGTAGGCTGATTGGACACTCTAAATTGCCCCTAGGTATGGATATGAGTGTGCATGGTTGTCCCTCTCCTTGTGCCTTGCGATCGGCTGGCCGTCGATTCGGGGTGTCCCCAGCCTCTGGTCCAGAGTCAGCTGGGATAGGCTCCAGCACCCCCCGCGACGCCAGAGAGGATAAAGCGGTTCAGAAAATGAGATGAGACAACAAACTGTGCAAACCCTTCAGTAGGAAACGCAGTCTTCATTTGAGCAGAGTAAATCACTTCAGTTTATATGTAAAGAAAGGCACCCGGTTTGCGGATCCCTGGACTTACAAGGCCAAACTACTAAGCGTGTGAAGCACATGATCGCAGCTTGGTGTGAAGGAGGATGAGCCCCGAGTGAAATAGCACAGGACTTTCTCAAGAATCCTGAGCCGAGGGAGTGGGGTCTTCCAGCGAGAAGTGTACTCTTCCACAAGCTGCATGGACATAAAGAGAAATATGGACAAGTGTTCAAGACCAAGAATGCCTTTTGATATCATATGGGCTGCTGCTGGGATTTCACTTAATATGCCCAAAAAGGACTTGGGACACTTATGAATAGATAGAAAAAGATGACCATACTTTTTTAATAGTTTGGCTGGGCCTGCGACATCTTTTTTTTCTAAACTCTAATGAACAGCTTTTTTTAGGCATTCGTTATCCAAAAAAACGGTTAATATAAACATTAACAGGTGCTTATTTGTCTGGTGTTCACCATGTTGTTGTTAGTTGTTTATTATAACCTTGAATGTACCCTGTTTAAAGCATAATTGTAATATTATGCTCCAGTAAGGTGATCAAGACACTCCATCATTCTTTAAAACCATAAAAATAATAATAAAGAAAAAAAATCATTCAAATTTCCATCGCCATTGGCGGCGATAGATGACATCTACTTGTTAGTGGAACTGTCAACCGTCAACGTTCAAATGAATTAGACATCAACTATTATAAAAAAGCACCGAACGAGTGCTTCAATCAATGAAGGTTGGTAAACGCTTAAGTCAGGTCCTAATTTCGTACATTTTTTAATGTGTATAATTCCTGTAATTGGAATACAAGCACTCCACTGATATGACGTTGTTACTGATGACAGTAACAAGTTTACATCATAACAGGATGATCATTTGGAAACAAGTATTGGAAATGAAACTAGCAGCTCGGGGTCACAGAAAATGAAATGGCAGATGACAAAACACTTCCAGTTGTTGAGCACAGTAAACGTTTATTTGACGATCGGACTAAGTTTACTGACCAATTCGTGCTAGCTTGTAAAGCCGTTACCTTAGCAGGCTATCATCACCAAAAACAGTCACTGCCAAAATAATACTGAACTTGAACGATCTTTTCACTTTATACTGTCGTGACTCCAATGTGTATTATGTGTATTATTACACATACTGTTCAATGATATTGACTTATTTCCTCAGTGGCGAAAATTCACAATGATTACGGCTCAGGCTAGCGCTCCATTTCTGGGGGAGGGGAGTAAGCTAACATAAATGCGAAAAGCTTCGACAACCAAATCTGTATGCGACGCGCGCTACGACTGCCTACCTTACAAAGGTCCGAACAGAAGCTTCTGCTGTCCGCTCGCAACTCGTCACTTGAACGGGAGTTTATCAACGACTGTAATTGTTTTTCGACATCTTCCAAGTCGGGTAAAGTGTCCTCCTCCGCCATACTAGCTGCTTAGGCTGGCTCGTAGCAGCCCGTCAAGCAAAAGCTACACAACACACATCGCCGAGCGCTGATTGGCTACTACGAGGAAAAGGAGAGCGTTTGATTGGTGACCCGACGTGCACCGGTGTGAGCTTGTCAGGGCGGATAACAAGTTTCACACGCCACGCCAAAAAAAAGAAAAAAACGGCGTTGTGTAAGCTTAAACAACATATCCATTGAATGTCCCCACAATGCGTAATGCCGGACAACACAGGCTGTTTGTACTCAGAATTTATAATTCATCGCCAGCCCTCACAGATAATAATAATATGTAGTTGACGTGTTTTGCTGTCGACGGCAGTGAATGATATGACCCTTTTTTATTATTCGTTGAATTATATAGGTTTAAATATTTTCAAAATGATTTTTTTTCCAAATGTTAATCCTTCCATGTACGAATGATAACCTGTTTTGTCTTAAACTTGTGATTCTAGTTGCTTATTTCAGCGCCCAAGACAATATTTTGTTGCCCCCATTTGATGTAAATGGATTCATTGAAAGATCCATAATGGGAAACATCGCTATGGCGAAGAAAGCAAAATCCTCAGACAAATCCATACCTGTCAACCTCTGCCGATAACTGCCCTTATAAATGATTATTGATTCCCCTTACAAACCCCAAAAAAACCTTACAAACACCGTACGACTCGTGTGTCTGGCTCGTCATTGACTGAATCTTTCTGCTGTGGTAGTTGCGACTCCCTGGTATAGCTTACCATCAGGGGGAGACATAACAAAGTTATTATTGAAATATTAATTAATTTAAAAAAAAGAATAATAATAAAAAATGCAAAATAAAAATACTATTCGTATTTAAATTGAAATAATTCAAAATAAAAGACAAACTGACATAAATTCAAATATAAGTATTGTGTATATTTTGCGTTAGGAATTTGATCATTTTATTGTTTTGTTTTATAAACCTAATGGGATCTCACAAAACTTAACTCTTTGGTTGCCAATGAAAATAATCGACGTCCAGGCAAAATGGATTGGACGTCTAACTCCAACAATGCCAACCAATCACTGCCTTATAATTTATAGGACCCTTTATTGGCTATTAATGATGTAATCTTTCCCATTCCTTGAATCTTATATTGCAATTAGCTGACAACCAATTGGTGTACCCTGCCTGCTTTTGGGTGGGAAAGGCTCCAGCACCCCACGAACCCTCTGAGGAGGAGCAGCTCGGAAAATAAATGAATGCATGGCTGGACATCATGTATTGCCACACACAAAATGGCGGCGATGTTGACACACGATTATTGCAAATGGGCGGTTACTGTATATATATTTCTATGGGCAGACCCTACGTAAGAACACGCGTCTTTGAGTAGGATATTTATCCCGAAGTGGGTCATACCTTTCTCGGGTTTCGCTTCTCGACTTAACTGGTGTGAATATTCTTCTGCATTTCAGGTAAAGTATTTTCTTTATATCGCTATCGTGATAAAAGCAACGTTTCCTTGCAAGGGAAACGCTGCTATTAGTTTCTAGAAATTAAGATGTGTAGAAATGCAGATTCAGGTCCAAACTGTGAGGGTGTGATTTTCTACATTGAAAAATAAGAAACAAATTACATACAATGTGAAAAGTAAAATAATCAAATCTCAAACAAGTACTCACAAATGTATGTATACATTATTTTTCATCGAAAAGTAAATGCACAATTTAGATTTTAAGTCATGTGAAATGACTTGATTCTGTTTTGTATTATGACTTTTCAAGGCACAAAATTAAACAAATCTTTGATACTTAATAAGCACTGTCCCACTTGCATTGCAGTCTAAATATTAAAATAGTAAAAAATGTCATATATTATAAATAGTGGCAAGTTATAGGATTGATATTACAAGAAAAAAAAAACAATCGCGAAAACCCACTTTACCTTTATGAATAAATTAAATGGTGTAATAAAGTAGCAGTTAATCCACTACTCCCTCAGCCTTTTACTTAAACACGCAACAAATAGTTATATTTTTCCCACTTTGGTTGGGAATAAAGAGCAATATACAAAACATCCAATATACATAACATAGAATGAATGAGTAATTTTGCTGCTTGTGTAATGTTTTGCCGTTTCAGAAGTCAGTCTTCGAAGTCATGGCCCGAATCTTCGTTTATGGGACTCTGAAGAGGGGGCAGCCCAATCACTTCCGCATGTTGGACAAGAGCATTGGAGAGGCACATTTGCTTGCCTCTGCCATCACAATGGAGAAATTCCCTCTAGTGATCGCTGGCGAGTACAACATTCCTTTTCTCCTTAACCTGCCAAGCCTGGGTCACAGGGTTCACGGTGAGCTCTACAGGGTGGATGAGCAAATGCTGAGTTTCCTGGATGACTTTGAAAATACACCCACGATGTATCAGCGAACTCCGTTGACACTTGCGGTCGAAGAGTGGCTGGGGCAAGGCAAAGACGAGGAGGAGATGTCAGCTGTAGGGGACGTCACTGAGGCTTTTGTGTACAGCACGACCACGTACAAGCCGGAATGGGTCTCGCTGCCTCACTACAAGAGCTATGATTCCTGTGGTCCTCACGGCCTTGAATACGTACGATACCGAGACACCTGACACGGATGACGTTTGTTCTGTCATCGGACAGGGTTGTTCTATTGCAACGACTTTGACTTTTGATTCGTTGGCTCTAAGGTGCATATTCGTCATTACAATTCTTTCAGCGGACCACCCTAAAAAAATGTAGCTAAAATGATCTGATCTCAATTTACATGCATGTTTTTAAATCCCCGCCTGGTTACTTGAAAACAAAATTGTTTATACTAGCAGGTAGGCCTAAAACTAACAATTATTAAACAAAGACGATTCATATGTTAGTTATGTGTGTGCAAATATCGATAAATAGTGAAGAAAATATATTTCCATACCTTTATTCAAAAACGGGAAATTTTAAGTTAAAGTAGTAAATGTGTTGAAACATTACTTGATTCTAACTTAATTACTGTTTTGTTCTGGGGGCCCATGATGTTGTTTTTTTAAACTTGGTTGTCCTGAACACAAAACACATCCTTGATTCTAAATTCCAAAAGATTGTCATCTTTATTTAGAATAGAAACTGTCAGGGATGTAGAGGGGAAAATATTTTGTTGTGTTGTTTGTTTGTATGGATGACACACAAAACTGTCAAAAGTGAAATATGAAAGAAACACCCTGTTCCTCTCACATTGTATCAAATTACTATACAAAAGGTCTCTGCAAAACTAGGGAAAATGATGTGTTCTGTTTGAAATTGGATACACAGCAGTGTATGTAAATTTTCATTAAATAAACCAAATTTGCATCTAAACTGCTTAAGAAACACTTTGTACATTTTTATCTTGAATATGCGCATGAAACGATTTCAGACAGGAGCAATGCACAGACGAATGTTAAATGATTCAGATGGTTTTGTGCTGGGAATGAGAATGCGTGAGCAAGAGTTGCAAAGGTGACCAAGAAAAAAGACCAAGACGAATACAAAGATGCTGTGCATAAAGTGAAGAACCTCAGATGTGTGTATGTGCATATTTGGCGTAAAGAACCTATTTGCTGAAAGTTGTGCAAAGTGGCATGATTTGGTGTGAATTCTTTGTGAAGTCTTTGTGGCTAAAATGCAATCGAGAGTCCAGAACTTCACCCTGTGTGGCTTTAATCAATATTGGTCTTTCCTGTTGTTTGACAGGGAGCGGCTAGCTGAGCACGTGGCACTGCGGATGACCTCCATCCATCTGGTAAAATACAGTGAGATAAAATTAGACTATTGTCCATGTGTGTAAAGAGGATGAAATTAAATAGACCTTCAAAGTACATAATGCATTTGAAGTTAATCACCAAATCTTATCTGGAAAGCCGAATAGCCACGTTGCTACAAATGTGTCTTGTATGCCTTGTCTTAGTTAGAAACTATTCACCGTTCAAACGTGTACTCGCTCTCTGATCTGAAGTAGTAGACGTGAGACTTGAAGTGAAGTTTGAAGACGTAGTCCTTGTGGATGTTCTCAGACTCAGACGGGATGGTGACGGCGTAGCCGAGCAAAGGAAGGCTGGCCAGGGGGTAGTCATCCTGTCGGGAGACCTCCATTACAACCAGTATTATTACATGCACAAAAGGGTTCAAGTCTCTTCATCTTTGTTACCCAAAACAATAATGTGTGTAAGTGCCATTTTAATTTCTCAAACCTGGTGTGACTTGTAGAAAAAGAGGCTGAAGTTGGTGAAGACCACCCAGAGTTTTTGCCAACCGTTACTGTTCTTGAACTTTCTCAGCAGGTTCCCCGAGAGCTGGTTCTGGAAAGAGAGGTGCAGATGTTGATGAATGGGAAGATATAAACAAGGACCAGAAAGAATGGATTGATTTTTGCTTAAGGGGTGTGTTTAGACAGATGGAGTCAGATTGGAAGCTGATACAGAAGCAAAGGAAATCGAAATTGTGCGTGGCAGTACATCACTGAACAGGTATATGTGACTTCAGACAGGCGAATTAAAAAATATATATAGTTGTTAAAGTTGAAATACAAAAGGTACTGAATGAGAATTACTAGTGGAGTTTAAATTCTGCTGTGGATAGAAAAAAAAGAAACAATTGGAATATATATGTGCCTCTATAGATTTAAAAAATGAGATAAGATTTTGCTAATCACATCGTGCTTCCAGAACCAGTGTGCGGCAGCCAATATAGCGTAGCAGGGGTGTCGTGGGAACCGGATGGGAAAAAGTCATGCACAGCTGCCAACCTCCGTCAACCCCATTTAAGAAGTACCCTTGTCCCATTTCAGGAGTTTTATGTTTCCATCAGGAGAGAATGCGATTTGCGCAAAATCGATTTTAAATGTAAAAAAAAAAAAAAAACGTAGGACAATTTAAATCAAACTGTTGTTATCATGCTCGGATGATTCCCAATGCACTCGTGTTACCGAATTCATCCGATTTACAGTGCAGTTGAATGAAATGCGTAAGATGACGGACGGTGTAGCGATGGTGTGAATTTCGAGGCATTTAAATTGGAGATTTGGCACTTTTTGCAAATGGTTGCTTCTAAAAAAAAATTGGTGACAAGTTTTTGGATTTCTGGAGTTTGTTTTGCTTGCCAAATTTCGGAGAAGTTGGCAGCTCTGGCCATGTACCTCAACAGCAATACTGAAGTCCACCATGGACACACTGGTGTTGCGATGCCAGCACACGTGAACTGTGGTATTACCACGCTGAGCTTGGCGCTCCAGAGACGAGCGCGAACCACACAACTCCTCCTCGGACTCGTGCTCGGCCCCGCCTTCCTCCAGCTGCCCTGGGGAACAACAGACAGTTCAAATATGACTTTTTTTTTGAGATACGACTAGCTTTGCTACAGTAGATATCTCATCTCATTTTCTGAACCGCTTCATCCTCATTAGGGTGGCGGGGGGTGCTGGAGCCTATCCCAGCTGACTCCGGGCCAGAGGCAGGGGACAACCTGAATCAGTGGCCAGCCAATCGCAGGGCACAAGGAGACGGACAACCATGCACAATCACACCCATACCTAGGGGCAATTTAGAGTGTCTACCATGCATGTCTTTGCAATGTGGGAGGAAACCGGAGTACCCGGAGGAAACCCACGCAGGCCCGGGGAGAACATGCAAACTCCACACAGGTGGACGTGAGATGGCTTTGAACCCAGGACCCCATAGCTGTGAGGCCGACGCGCTAAGCACTCGCGCCACCGGGCCGCCTACTGTAGATTTAAAACTCATGAATATACATGATACTTTCTAAGTACCCGTAAAACACACACAAGCCTGGGGAGAACATGAGAACTCCAAACAGTGAGGGCCAACCTGGAATCAAACCCCAGAATTGTGAGGCCGACACGCTTACCAGGCCTCACCGGGCTGCCAGTCTTCAAGCGTTTGATTAAAAAAGAAAAGAAAATGAAGGCTTAAAAAGTGAATGACAAAGCGTACTAACTGCTATCAGAAGGGCTGGTGGAGAGAAGATCCAAATGGGGGCCATTGCTCTGTTCAGCAAGGTCAATGGCCATCTTGATATCCTCCAACCACCTCTCCATCTCGGCTGCACAGCTGGCAACAAGGAGGGAGCCGTGAGAAAGTGAGGCTGTCTTTTTAAACACACGATATGTTTAAACAGTAGACTTGAAAGATGAGGTGTGTATTTAACAAGTCAAGTTCATGTTCAGGGGTTAGCAAATATTTTCCAAAAAGAAAACTGGCACACAAATCCTGAAAATAATCCATTGTACAAAAATGTGTTGAAAAGTATACCTGGCCGCCACCACCACTGACTGGCGTTGTCCAAACAAGGTGAAAGAATGAGGGACGCCCCACTCCTCTTCGCTTTCTGTGATCTGCACGTGGAGAGGACTACATTCGTAAATAAAATGTCCTTTAGATGAATAATGCTTTAAGCAGTGAAATACCGTCATGCCAAAGAGAGGTAGCTGGCCATGGACTTTGAATTGGTTAGATTGACTCATCCCCCGACTAGTGTACACCAAGGAATCGCTGAACTAGAGAGGGAGAAAAAAGGAATGTCAATATTTTATATGAAATGAATGTGGGTCAGCCGAAATAATGACTCATAACTAGGATGTGGGCCACCACAAAGGTGAGTTTGTTGACACCCCTGCATTAAAGCATATTTGAGGTCCTACCAGGAAGAACATTCTCTGCTGTAGGCCCTTCCCCGAGAGTTTACTCAGGCATCCAAGTCGGATGAACTCCTGCGAGCCCAACATGGAAATGTGTTATTTTATTATCAAGGACGTGTACTTCTTATGAAATCAAGTGTCTTTACCCTGCCAGGGATGGCCAGATTGTCAATCCCAGTCAGCTCTTTCTTGAGCTCGAGAAGCTTTTGAAAGTTCTCCATCTTCATCATGGTACCATGTAGCTGTACCACCATCTCTGTGATGTCCGCCAGGGCCGCTGCAGGGGCGACATGAAAAATGGGAGCGTGCAATTTCTGTGCAAATTGGATTTGAGAGATGGAGAGCTAACTGTGAACTGAAAGGCTGACAGCCAGTAAATGTAAGGCATGAAGTTAATATTATTTTAAATGTATTAAATAGTCATCATGTAAAATATCTCATTCCCTGAATGTTTTAATAATTGTGAATATTCAATGTTTAAGTGCATTTTAAAATGTAGAAAGAGAAGAGAGTCCAGAAAGAAGGGCAATATTTTTCCCACAAACAAATATTTTTTTTTGTCCATTTATGTCTTGAGTATTGACACATTTGTTTTGTAGAGACGAGTATATAGCAGCAGGATTGGGCACCTCTAGAGTCCCTGAAGTCATCGTGAGTGGGTGGATAGTGCTTGCAGAGCCTCTCCAGGATGAGTTTATAGTGCAGCAGGCGGTGGAGAGGACGCAAGAGGAAGATGTTGAAGGGGAGGTAGCACACTTTTTGCTGCTCCAGTTCTCCACACAGAGCCTCTGCCTTTCGACTGGACCTGATAGTCAAATGGAGGAGGGGTTTAACTTTAAATAGTGTTCATTTGCTATTCACAAATGGTAGGTTTAGGTCAATCTATTTTTTTCTTGCTTTGAAATGTCTTCAGATTGGACCTTATCAGTTAAAATGAAAAAAAAAAACGAGCGTCTAGTTTGCATGTGATATGGAAATGCGCTATTGAGGATCTAATGCACAGGTGTCAAAGTGGCGGCCAGCGGGCCAAATCTGGCCTGCCATATCATTTTGTGCAGCCCGAGAAAGTAAATCTTGAGTGCAGCCTTTCTGTTTTAGGATGAAATTAAATGAAGATTATACATGTACATTATATTTCCTGAATTTTTTAATTCATTTTTTTTCTTTTGTGCTTCTAGTTCAAAAAGCATTTTGTAAAATCAAAAAACAAATATATCAATATTTTCCGTTTTCCACTTAATATTGAACATAATAAAATGTTGTGTTTCCTTTTGAAATGAAAAACAAATGATTAAAAGACGTTTTCCCTTACCGAGAAAAAGAAAGCTCAAATAAACATTGTTTTAGATCTATAAAAAAACAGACTATTTAGGGCTTTTGATCCAGTTCTTTTATTCCGATTTAAATAATAATTTAAAAAAATCAACAAAAAAATGGACTATTTAGGGCTTTTGATTCAGTTCTTTAAATCCGATTTAAGAAAAAAAATCTAAAGATTAGATCTAAAATGGTCTGGCCCACATGAAATGGATTTGACAATAATGCGAACCAACCCGAGTTTGACATCCTTAATCTAATGGGTAATAACTGAAAAATAGACATTGTTTTCCATTCTTAATGAAACACTTAACAATAAGGTGGAAACTACGGAAAATAGCTCTGATGTTTGATGCACATTCACCTATAGAAAGTACTGAACAAATTCCATTCTGATCTGCGCGCAAATAACAGAATACATGAAAAACGATAATGTACACGCCACCAACAACAACATTGTTTGTGACTTGACAAGACTCCCGCAGCTAATTAAAAAATATATATTTCAGACAGCTGTATGTACAGTATACTTACCTACAAGCTCGTTCAAGCTCCACCAGGCACTCTGAATGTTTCTGTAAATGTGTTGTCAGCAGCTGTAGGTTTAAGAGTGGAGAATAAAAGTTCAAACTAGGGGGCTAGCTCCTCAGTACCTGAAAATATAGTTCAGTTACCCTCAGACTTTGAATGTTCCTTAAAAGAACATCGCCAATTCGTTGGTAGTCTCCCTTAATGTGTGCATTGGATCGACCCTCCCTGAAAATAGAGAAGAAGGCATTATGTTTCATCGGCATACATCGCATGAATTAAGAGCGCCTGTCAATTCTTCTGGTTTGTACCATCTTTAATGCTTGCTGCCTAAAATGTCCCAATCACACATTTTATAACCTAAGTTTTCAAGATTTCTGCTGATACCGAGGACGTTCCGGTACTTTGGCAATTTATTTAATCATTTCTTACTTTTGTTTTGTTGCTTTTGACGACATCCCTCTAGAAGATTTTTGTGGTCATTAATTTCTTTTGCCGTTAAATTCCGATCTTCTAAAAAGGTTGCATAGTTCTTTTTTTGTGTGGGTCTGGCAGAGCGATCGAACGATCTTTGCTAGCCCTCCCAGTGGCAGCCAATGAGTTAATACTTAAAAATAAAAATACATATATACATTTGAATAACCTGACCTCAGTTACCCGATTCCGATCTTCTAAACATAACATGATCCTGAATTTTGCTGAAGTAATTGGATCGTACACGTTCCTAATTTTCATCATGATAAAAAAAACTCTAATACCTTCACAATTAGTTTATATTATTGGGAGGTGGTTTACGCAGGTGAAGTTAAAAACCAAAAATAAAGGAAGGCTAGAGAAGATGAGAGTACAAATGTCCAAATTGCCAAATAGATTGTGATATCCTGGACTTTCAAAACCTCACACGGAGACACCGATACTGACCATTGTGCGAGTCTTTGCTCCACCTCCGCGAGGAACTCTTGGTGGAACTTGTGGACTGGATCATAGTTGGCTGATATCAGGTCGCTAACAGCAACAGGAAACGCTTCTTCATCTTTCTCTGTAATTCTCTTGAACGACTGGCATAAACACAAGCAAAAAAAGGAAAAATAAGGGTGAGACATTTTACTGGGTAGCAGTTTGAACACTAAGCAGTGCCAGCCAAAGCAAATAATGTTTTTTTTTAAATAAAGAACGCGGTACACGCCTTTTTCTTCACATCAAAGCAGCTGTAACCTATCCCAACTCACTTTGGGCACCAGGCGGGAGACACCCTGAGTCATCATTTTGGAAGGGAGTACCATTTTAAGTGACATTATCCTTTCCTGTATTATCATTTATTTCTCAATTTTTCACAATTCCTTATTATCCTCACCTGGGTAATGACCTGTAGTTCTTTGAGGTAGGTCCTCTCGGTGGTCAAGAGTTCCTTTGCGATGAAATAGGCCTTGTCTGTGGGAAACTTCTGGACACAATCAAAGATTCGGCATGGAATCATCTGACAAACTTTCATGTCATATTTAAAACAATCGATTCCATTTTTTTCCCGCTGTTTCGCACACTGACCTTTCTCCTGGCCTCATCTTCATCATCATTACGGACATATCCTGCATCCCCTAGCAGAGGGGTGGTGAGAGGTGACAACTGACTTGGGGGCACAAAGCCAACACCTGCGGAAACCTCTCCATTCAGAATGCCGTTAGCGTTGCCACCCAGGTGGTGACTTTTCAGTGGGAAGGCTTCGGAGGCAGGACTTCCTGGGGAAAGAAAAATAACGTTAAATGGAGAAGATGTGGGTGCACAGGTAAAGATAAAAGAAAGTAGATGGATGTGGCAGATGGAGGACATACACGTGGAGTTTGACAAATGTGACTCAAGAACAAGCACGACTACTGTCTAGAAACTCACTGACAATATATTCCTCCACACGGACGCAAGTAGGCAATGGAATCTTTGGTGAGAAAGGATTCAGTGAATGCGTTAGTAGTGAGAATTAATGTTAGTGGCAAGCCAGGCTACGAGAATAAAAGACATCAAGTGGTGCAAGCTACATTGCTGTGGGAGGATTGTAGTCTGAACTACATATGTATAAGTCACTACACTATGTATACAACTACTAACTATGACATTACGATGTAATACTTGCCCGGTTGTAAAGTTCCCAGAATCCACACGCTGGTGGCAAACCACTGAGTCCGTCACCACTTACCCCAATGTGCCCAAAAACAAGATCACAACACAAGTAAAACAGGGCAGGAGCCTATAAGCAAAGCACATGCACACAATGAACAACCAATACAAAATAAAAAAGGTGCCAGGGGGATGGTGGATGTCCTTTCAATATGTATGCCAAGTTGTGTAAGGGGACAGGCAGGGTCCGGAGACAGGAACAGATAATTCCCAACTCCTAGTGTCCAGAAACATGCAAGTTTTTTCCATTAGATTTGTTTTTTAATGAATGCTAGTGGAGAAAAATAGGTTACAGTGTTAAAGACAGAGATGAAGGGAGAGTATCCCTATCCAGCAGATTTGAATTTTGAGTTGGAAATAATAAAAAGATGACAGGTGTGAAGAAAAAAAAGTTACAAGACAGAAGAAAAGTGTGTCCCAGCATAATGCAAATGGTTAGGAATAGTATACATGTGCAGCAGTTCTATTTGGTGCAGCTTGACCTTCACACACCCAATGATTATTTCAAGTTCTAATTTTACAGTGCAGGAGAAAACAAATAAATATACAAAACATTCTACACCTTATCCCACTAACATATTTCTGCAAAGGCTAGCACTGCCACAGCACGAAAAGAGAAACTAACACTTGTACGAGCAAATTTGGCTCTGATTATCTTGAAAAAGTACAAAATCACAATCTATAATGTTAACATATAGTTGATGTTGTTATGTACAGCATATTAAAATGTGCTTGATGAGAGGAAAAGACAAGTCGACTCAACTCCAGGATGTACATGTCTGTGTCCTTACTTTAACAAGAAACCAAAAACACGATCACCTTTAAAACGGGCAGTAGTTTCAATTCTATGTCACTTACAATATGCATTAACTGTAACTTCACTTTAACCCATCTGTCACCATCCCAAATCTGGAGTTGAGGCAGCTTTTTATTGCCTCTGCATGTGCACAGTGAGGAAACAGGGCAAATGGTTCCAACATATTTGCAAAGGAGGAGTGCTGGGAAAAACAATTGACACATTATAAACTGTGACACTGTATATCTACACCATTAACCTTCTCAAACATTTTGGAACCACCTAAAGGCCCTTAACAGTGAGTGACAAGGTGAGCAACAACAGACCAGAATGACAGAAAAAAAGGTGCCACTCTGGTTAACATGCATTGTAGGAGGAAAAAAAAACACCCTGAAAAAACAGAAACCATGCTTGAAACAGTGACGTGAAGGAGCATGAAGTATTCACATTCCGTCAGAACAAGCCAAGCTGAAAAAGTAATTCAGTGAAATAAATTTAGCAAGCAATTTTCTAATACGTTCTTCACATTCGGCCTCATTTGGAAGCATGGCAAAGAAATGTAAAAACAAACAGCTGGTTGATACAGAATTCGGTAATGTGGCAACACCACGAGAGAAATCAAAGCAGGGTAGGTAACCCGACACCAAGAAAAGTGCACACAGATAGTGTTTGTGCATGTGTGTGTGTATGGTTGCATGCCAGAAACTGAGCCAAGCAGACAGAATGAAGTGGATGGGTAAATGTTTGATTACTGTCAGTGGAAAGGTGTGACAGGGTAAAGACTAGAAAAGGCTCGCCCTCCACCAATGTGTCCGAGCTACATTTATCAAAAATACGTATAGTAAATGATTATAAAGGCTATTCTAACTGCCACTTGTCTATGCAAATACATCAGTTAAGTGTCTCTAATTTGAAATACAAAATGGAATAAAAGTCCTTACTACAAAAGTGGGAAAGTGCTCAAAAAGATGCCAACTCCAAGTTGGTGAACACTTCTACTCCTGCTTCCACAGTGAGACCAATCCATTAAGAAATGAGGATTATTCAAAATAATTGCTCTCGATAACATGATCACAGGGAACACTGTCAGGACATATACAAATGCCCCAAAGTCAAATGTTCTCACGTTACTTCCGCTTTGACATTCAACTATAAACCTAAGATATTGCACAAGACGACAAATACAACATTACAATATATAAACAAACGACCTCACCTCTACGCCTAAACATGCCAAGAAGGTAACAAATAAGAAAGGGACTATAGATGTGACAAAGTCTTGAAGTTAGGTCAGCGACATAAGATATTTTGTAGAGCTCTGGCGTTCCCCGCAAAGCAATAAAAGGGGTTATGGCACATTGTTCAACAACAACCTTCCACGCAGGATCAGCCTAAAGCAAGATGACAGCAAATGTGTAAAGTCATCTTCCATGCCAACAACAACAAATTAGCCCTTAAGTGTTCCTAAACCATAAATCACTATTCCAAACCAACATTTTAATTCCATTATTATATCTTAATTCTATTTTGTGGCTATATAAGAGTTTTCAGCACCAACATATTGGGCCAACACTAAGCGGGAATGACATATTTGGACTGTGTACTAATCCCATATGTGCATCAACCACGCTTGACTTGTCTGGGATGTATAGATTCAAACAATTCAGACAGTACAGTGATAACAATAGATGGTGATAATCAACACTATTTGATTTCCTGCCCAACATGTAGATCTGTCCTCTGACAATAGTATGATTTAGTATCATTGGAAAGTTAAAACAAATTGAGTGAAACAAGTATGTCATCCCCTATAAGACAGCCAGAATTGAACTACACTCTACCAGAAATAGGCCAACTTTCCTGGCCTCAACTTGCACACATAAATCACATCTGTTCAAGCAACCCAGCTCTTATTTCACTCATTTCCATAGCACCATGGTCAAAACTATACTGGATGACGGACAAAATGACTATGAATTTGCATCAGTCTAAAGGGTAAGGAACAGTCTCAAAACCCATGGCATGAAATTCATGATGTGAAGGCAACTGCGAGCTCCCTCAACAAGAAAACAGTTTCCACACCGCACTGTAAAGCGCTGAAATCTTGTGGTGCCTGCAAGCTAACACTGCAGTCAGAAAAAAACAACTGTTTACTTTTGCCCAAATAACGTTACAGGGAGAGGGCTTTATTAAGGCGCTTTCATCCCCCACCATTGCATCCATTCATCAAATATTTGATTTCCCCACTGTATTTTTAACTGTGCAATATTTTAGAAACAAGCAAAAAGTTGCGAAACCCATGCCCAAGGGATGTCGGTGTTGACAGCCTTAACAGCTGAAAACACGGCCACCTATATCATCATTGAAATTGTAGCAACCTTGCTCCCCCGCTCTGTCATTACCATCCTCCAGCTGGAGGGTCCCCAGGGAGAATTTGCAGTGGGGAAGCGGAGAGGTATTCAAGCCGTTGGAATTGACGGAATTCATGGAGCTGACAGCGGCAGGGTTACCGAACAAAAGAGGTTGCCCGTACGTGCTGCTACCAGTATCAGACTCGGTGTCGCTAGTGTCGCTGCCGCTGCTGGTAGAGCCGTCTATCATTTGAACCGGTTGGTTTAGATTGCTACGATTGCTCTGGGCTGAAGGCCTACCGTGACGGCCATACAGCCGCTGCACTGTATTGGAACGCGCCTGACCCGGGACCAGGAGGTTGCCGGTGTGATTGCCGTTTGTTAGGATCATTCTTCGCTCCAGAGGCGCCGAACACGGAGTCTGCGCATGCAGCCTGGTGTGATGTGGGTTGGTATGATAGATCGGTGTGGAAGTGAGTTGGCTTAGAATAAATGGATCTGTATCAGAGCGATTGCGCATGTTGTTGTTGCACTGTTTGGCCAAATGTGTTGGAGTGCGGTTGGAGATGATGTTGACGGGGGAGTAGCTGCCATAGTGATTGGGTGGAGGGACAGTTGGGGCCTCGGCAGCGCCACCGGGACGCTTACTGAAAAAATGACCGGCGTCATCCCATCGAGGGTGACCGTTCATCAACTCGGTGTGACCGAGCGAGTTTGTGCGTTGATGGAAGCTGCTCATCACTGGGCTCGAGCATTGGCTCTGGGTGCCCATTCCAAATGGCCGCCCTAGTCGTGCCGCTCGTTTCTCACGACCCTGAAAGACCTCATCTAACAGCGTGCTGTGGAGCGGCATACGGCCATGACAAGAACCACTGTTATTATTTGACAAACTGTCATCATCGTTGATCTCGTGGCTACCATTAATTTTGCTGAACTGCGACTGGTCGCTGCCATTTCTGGTACCCAGCAAACCTTGCTGATGTACCTTTATGTCCTGCTGTTGCCTAAAACCCGAATGATTGGTGTGGTAGAAGCCATTAACCAGCCTGAACAAACTACCGTTTGGCTCGCCGTTGTGATCGTTACAATTTTTATGCTTATTGCCCTGGTGATCATTCCTGCCATTTGCCTGGTGGCCCCCTACGTTGCTTTTTGTGACATCACATTCGCTGTCTACGTCACTGCAGTCTATGTAAGGGATGGAAGAACTGCTGCCCTTGTTTGCCCTGCAGGATGGACCTGGATTGAGGAGATGCTGATCTGGTGGGGAGACCGTATCTTTGTGGTTCTGTCTGGCATCCGAGCCGGGAGCTGCGGGGATGTCATGCAAGCCATTGGTGGTACACATCACCCCTGGCCATTCCTGCGTACCAGTAGAGTCTACATGTCCGGCTGAATTTCTTCGATCTTCTAACGGCACAGCAGTTTCACTCTGCATTACATTGGAACAGAAGCTTCGTTAATGGCCTCTGACATTTAACCATCTCCGGTAAGAAGAATCCCTTACCTCCTTTGGTGATCTGAGGGAAGAGGACCGATGTGGCATGCTGCTACTGGAGAGTATTTTACTGTGCTTCCTGATAAAATCAAAAGCCATTATTGTCATTATACGCAGCTGCATATAATGAAATTGGTGGTGCTACTCCACAAAGTGCGTTTTGCCAGTAAAAACATAAATAAGTAATATAAAAATATAAAAAGTCACGTCCCGGCAAGGTAAATTCTAAAATATTGCACAAGTGTGGGAATGGGGTCAACACTTGGCAAAATTCAAATGAGGAGAACAGTCTCACCTTTCAAATGGAACCTTTTTAAGCTCAGAATCCTTTACATAATCAATGATCTGCTTCTGAGTCCGACCACTGCAAAGACACAAAACGAGGAAATGTGGAAAAAAAGGGAATATTTACACTTATGAATTAAATCTTCCCGTAAAAATGACAGAACCTTTGCAAGAAGTGAACGGGGCCCTAATAGTGTGGTGAAATGTGGGTTTCTAGGGGTTGCTACCTGAAGCGGAAAGAGGATCCTCGAGTGAAGAGGATGGGCTTGGGTTTGGCCTTGGGCTCCTCAAAGAGTCGGAAGAAGGCGTGGTACTCCACACAGATCTTCCAGAAGATCTTGCAGCAGTCCCTGCTAGCCATTGCAAACTCAAGGGTGTCGTGGTGACCACTTTGCTGGAAGATGTAGAAGAGCGTATGAGGAGAGACAGCCAACCGCAGCCCCACAATACAAACCATTTTGAAGGAGGACACCAGGAGAAAACTTACGGCTGGGTCAGCTCTCAGCTTTATAAGAAACCGCTTGCGTTTGAAGCTGAGTTTGCGAACCTTGGACCAATTGAAGGCATTTATTTTTGTGTACCCCTGTAAGGAAAACGTAATCATACTTCCATAAAGAAGAAACATATTCCATTACAGACGACTATGTAACACTTTAAAATCAAGTGTTAGCATGGTTTGGACATTTAAATTTAAGTTCATAAAAGGCTTGAAAGAACTTCACATTGGATTATGAAACACACAACAGCAACATTTTATAATCCTTTGTCACTGTTTGCATTCATCTTAGGCCCTCAAATAAATTGTTCAGCAGTTTCATCACTCACAATGGCATTTTTAATTCGATACATTAAAATTATATCCCGGGTTACGGCCCCAACCTTTTTATTTATGGAAAACTTTGCCATATTTTGTACTACAGTGAATTTTGCAAATGCTGTGTGGATCGTACCTGGAAAACTAGCACTCCAGTGTGGGCCACAGCCAAGCTGAGTTTAGTACCCTCGCGATCCTTTGCCGGGTGCTGACGAATGCCGTACATTTCAAGTCGTCGGGCAATTTCCAGCAACTGGTAGTCTGACTCTGCTGGGGTATGACCACTGAAGGGAAGAAGGCAACTACCATCAGTCAATAAACAATCCCATCCTTATCTAAATGTAAGATTGTTTAGGAACTTTGCTGTTTCCATTGACACATCCAAATGGGAAAAGATGTGTCAACATTTAGAAAGAGCGGCCTATATGAATCGGTGTGTGGATTACCCTTTTTTCAGAGTGAAGTGATGATAGGTGATTAAAAAAACTGCACATTAGAAATACAGGGTTAGATCACGTGGCCATGACAAGTTTTGTTTTCCTGCAAATCAAAAGATATCTTCCCATTTCCTGTATACGCTGCTGGATTAGCTATTTCCTTCCTGCAATGTTTGAGGGTTGGGGGAAGGGAAATGGGTAAGGAAGAGTCTGTTTTGGATTTCTTTGTTTTTTGCAGTCCTTTTTAACTTGGAAATGACGTGTACATCCAAACATTGGAAAAATGGGCATTTATGTTTATGCAGGTGCATAGGAGTTTGTGGATCACGACCTTCTCTGAGGCAGTAGGAATAAATCAATGTGTGCAGAGGCAAAGTAAACTGTTTGGGGGAGTGAGCATATTTGAGTGGCCAACTGCTTGAAAGAAGTCTTGGGTGGAAGACATTCATATTACTCATGTAAATGGAATAATAAACTACGGGCAGGAAGAGCTTCTGTAGCGGATGGAGGGGTAGAGTGAAGAATTGTTCCAATTTTTCAATGTAACAACAGTGGTACTAATACAGTAATCACAATATAATATATCATAGTGAGGAAAAAATGTTTTTGAAAAGTTAGAACGCTTCAACACTCAAACTCCTGTGTGCCAAAAGCGCTGAAGTTGTGTGGTTGTAATTACATTTAAATAGATGGGTGTGATTGCAAGATGGGTGTAGTGTGCGCGATAGAAATCTTGTGTGAGGCTTACTGTTGAAGTCTGTGTTTATGATTCTTGACACCCTTCTGGAACTCATTTCTACTCAGATAAGAACTGTTCACTGTTGTTTACGTTTAACAGGCACTCCTAACCTAAACCGGCTCTTCAACTCAAAATTTCTCTTTCTATGCATTTTAAACAACCTCCCCCGAGGACTAACATCTGGTGACAAACCTATACATAAGTAGGGTACTATAGTATTGCAACTTACACGTGCTTGCGGTGGCAGTCAGTGATCTTGTCCCGGATGGCGTCTTGATCTGGGAGGTACTTATTGTGCAGGAGATGCTGCCAACTCTGGGTCTCATCAAAGTCTCCAATCTCCGCTAAATTTGGGGGAAAACAGAGAGGATGTTTAGAAAAATTTTGATGATACCATTTTCTGTGAAGGAAGGTCAACCCCCTCCCAACACTACCAACCAGCGGGCATATGGGATTATGTAAAAACAAGTGTTAGAATTCCATCTTTGCACAGAGTGGAGATAAAAAAAAAAAAACATTACGTTTTCTTCACCATCTCAATACAATTATTTATTTTGACTTGGTTTTGAAAGTTATACTTCCTCCGCCTTGCTAGGTGAAACAGTGATCCAGCTGTTCCACCAGATGGAGCTGCCTCAACAATACGTATAAGTGAGACAGTTAAACAGCACTACTGATTTTTTTCCCCCCAATGATTGAAGAGAGAGACATACACTTATGATCGTTCTGCCCTGGCAGAGGTCTGCACTCAGCTGGTTTCTATTCAAGTTCTACTTTTATACATCTCTCCATGAGGAAACTGCTGCAAAGACACAGTACTGTTGGTTACCCTGGAAACCAGTACACATTCATCAGCCTTCTGCTTTGAATTCTGTTGTGGAGAACATGAATACAAATTCGCTCTTGTGGTTTTCGTTCTGCATTTGTAGCCTTTTTCCCCAGGCTTGGAAAAGACTTGGTCTTTGGTATTGTTTTCATCACTTCCACCACCAACCACTACATCATTTACTAGGAGTGATACTTTTTCCACTTACACTGGATGATGTGGGAGACCATTAGGGCAGCGCTCGAGTCGTTACAGATGAGATGACCGCAGGCTAGGTCGCGCTTGATTTGGAGGGCAAACAAATACCTGTAAGACCGGCATATCATCAGGATGAGAAATGGCAAATGGTCAAGAGTCCAAAAAGTTGGATTTCAGTATAAATACTCTGCTTTATGTGGAAATTGACAGATCCAGATTTCAAACATATGAATTAAATGAGTATATATCATTTTTATGATTGGTGTTAAGAGGTTGATAGTGTAAAAATATTAATCTTAGTAGAGGTTGGGAAACATTGACCTAACCAAAGCAAATGAGGACAATTGTGAGCGAGACAAAGTGGGAAAAAGATGGTGAGAACACTTCCTGTCTGTCGATGGAGTCTGTGCCCCACGGCGCAATAACAGTTAGAATGCTCACAGATTTGAAAGTGGACAGGCTTTGTGTGCAATCAGAAAATTTGGTTGTCCTTTAACTTGAAATGTGGAGCAGACATCATTCAGAAATTACACCAACAGATAAGTGGGGACGCTCACGTGTTTAGTGGTGTGTGTGTGTGCATATGTGGGTGTGTGTATAGAACCTACTGAGTCAGCTCCTCCATGATCTGCGTGTGGTCAGGAGGGAAGAACTTGACTACGAAGCGAAGAATGGTGTTCTTTGGCCCTTGAACAACAAAAGTATTGTACAAAAAGTAAATCTGAGGTAACTCTGAAATAATCCATTTCTATGATTTTGACATTTATAGAAGTGTATGATGGTTTGATTGAAAAAAAAAACATAAAATAGAATGTATTCTACCACAAGGAGCAAAGTATTAAATGAAGATGGATGAGATGTTACGGATAAGCCCAAGATTACTTTTAACAATTTTATAGGAGGTTTTGTACATTGTAAGGGGCTTTTTGCAAACATTACAGCACTTATAAAGCGACAAAGCAAGACATGAATGTAACATACGTCGGATCTGCTTCAGAGTTGGCTTCAGCAGGTCCAGCCATACCTGTGTGAAGGTGAGAGCGATGAAATGAAGTCACGGTTACAAAGCCACGGTTCAAAAATGGTGTCAAATGTCATGTATGTCTTACAGTCATCTTTCGGTGGTCCTGGTACTCCAGCCCAAAGTAATCTCCCTCCACCAGGTTGAGATGGACACAAATTAGGTCAAATAACACTTTGCCTGGGGAGCGTTGCTGGAAGAGAGATAAAATGAAGGAATTCAAATTATGTATAATGAATGTGTGTCTTAAAGGCACATGTAGAAAGTGCCAATTTTGGAAGAGGTTTCATCTTTATGGGGGTCTAATTAGACGGTTGATAGCCAGAATACGCCACAGATGTCGATGCTCGCCTAGCCCCCAACAACTTTCCCCTGAACACAAGCTGATGATCTTTGACCTGAATGACAAGTGTATGCTTCAAGTCTGGCTTTAATGAATAGCTAAGAGGGTGCACAGCTCTCCCCAAAAATATACCACAGGAAAAAGCTGCAAATTGCTCACCCAGTGGTCTCAGCTGTGCTCTGAAAACGAGGATGCCAAAACATACAAAGCTGTGGAAGCAACCCCTAAATTACCCAGGATATTTTTTTTCCTGTTATAATGTAGAGCAGCGATCTTAATCCACCAGTATGCGCACCAGTACCGTTTCATGGAAGTGCACTGCATTCAAAATTGTTTCGGGACATGTAGTTATTTTCTGGATTGTCAAAAATGACGAAATTCCAAGCTTTTGTTTCGAGCAGACTATCTTTATAAGGGGAAATTTTATACAAATTACAGAGTATGCCAGTGGTTTCACAACAGTAATGCATGTATAAGATAACAGCAAATAATAGGTGTCTATTTTTTTGCTTGACGTCACAACAGATGGAAAAGAAAAATGATTAAGAATACAAAAAAAAACAGAAGTATAACTCATTGACCTGTAGGAATGTTGTATATCTATTTTTCTGCACTTACTGCTCAGCATTTAAAAGATGATTTGCTGCAATCCCTCGCCGTTAAAACAGATCGGATATGTATGATTGTCAACAGTAGTGAACAGGTTAATAGGAAAATACATTTTTATGTGTGATTAAAATTAAAAACTATATAAAGAATATAGTACTGCTTGTGGGTGGCCTGGTGGCACGTCACCCTCACAGCTCTGGGTTCAAATCCAGGTCACATCCACCTGTGTGGAGTTTTCATGTTCTCCCGGGCCCACGTGGGTTTCCTCCGGGTACTCCGGTTTCCTCCCACATTCCAAAAACATGCATGGCAGGCTGATAGGACACTCTAAATTGCCCCAAGGTATGGGTGTGAGTGTGCATGGTTGTCCGTCTCCTTGTGCCCTGCGATTGGCTGGCCACCGATTCAGGGTGTCCCCCGCCTCTGGCCCGGAGACAGCTGGGATTGGCTCCAGCACCCCCCGGGACCCTAATGAGGATAAAGTGGTTCAGAAAATGATAATGAGTACTGCTTGTAGTTAAATGAAAAACATTTTTGTGCAGTCTCACCAACGGAGTTATTTCAAGGACTTTAGTTAGGCATGCTTCACAGAGATTATGTGTCACTTTAGAGTGTGGAAGTCAATAATGTTGGGGAATGAGGGGATTAAATATCAATAAAACGGGCTTCATAAACACATATCATGTCACCATAAACATTTGGACAAGCTAAAGACCTTCATTTTGTGAAAATTGATAAGAGTCAAACTAAGAATAACAAGGATTTCTCCAACCTTAATGTTACCACTAACAACAACACCTCTTAAAAACACGTTTAAATAAAATATTTATCTGTCTTGGTACCATCCATATCTAAATAATGTGCAAGCGAATTAGAATTTTAAAAAAGCAATATACCAAACATATACACATTAAAATATAACATTTAACTGTAAAAAATTGTGCAAAGCACTAATGATTTATCATTCTGAGTCAGACTGACACGCACTCACACTTTTCCGTATGTGTCTAATGTGCGAGTCCACTCCTTTTTTTGTAATAATTTTAAGCATGAATGTACACTTGTATTGAGCATTAGGCAGATTAACCAGGATTACCCAACGATTAACCAGTGGAAGACGGATTTCCCCCATTCTGGTCAGGTTTCATACAGGCCTTCCGTTTAATTTGGAGACTCATACCAGTACAGCTCGTCACATCTAGAATAAGTAGAGTGCTGAAATAATGGGAAAGGCCTCAGTAGCTTCCTTTCCATCATCATACAGCATTGGAATCTGCCAGCATGCCTGGAGTGGAAATAGTCATACAAATGTCTGGGACTAAAATATCCAGATTCCGCAGTCAAAATTCCTTGCAGGCTAATAAATATATCTCTTTGAACTTTATTTTCGACCTCATTTGCCCTGTTGTACAATAACGCACAAAGTGGAAAGAGAACTCCAAATCTGACTTCCTATTACTCCAAGTCACCCTTTTACGGCTTGCCATTTCTGTGCACTTTTCATTAAGTTACTCATGAGGGTCTTTCAGCAGGCAAATTATAGTCAAATGGGAAAACTTCATTTACACTTGAAATGTGTTTTTCAACACATACCTTGGATGTTTTCTGACAAATATCTAACTCAAATGTAATAATAAATCCATTCCCTACCAAGGACATACGTGTAAACAATGCTGTTTAATGTGTTCAAATTCTTTCTTTTTGTAAAATCTGTGTTCAGCCAATCAGCATTTTATTCAGTGACACTTGAAAAATCAATCAAAATCATCACAGTTAGGTCGTGTGGAGATTGCTTAACTTGGATGTAATTTGTTTTTACGTTTCTTTATTACTGTTACGCTTATAACATAAGTATTTAGAATAGAAGGAAAATGTGTGCATAGCCTAAGGCTTACAGTAATCAACTGTCCTAAAGAGCCCCAGGACACACCTGCCCCGTGTCATATAAAACTATTATATTTCTAATGATGAATTACTCTTTTTTTCACTCCCTAGAATTTCATGTCACTCTTCACCTCAGGGCCAAGTAAAACATTCTCAACATCTGGGCTCGGTACCTTTGTTTAAAAAATGATGCCAACCTGGAATATGTCCACTTTGACTATTGAAAAGACATGAAGGGAAAGATTTTGAATATATCGTGAAACGTTCCAGCAGCCATCATCTGGATTTGTTGCTTGTCAGTTAGCATTTTGCCTTTCAAAATGTAGTGAAAAGAGACAGGGAAGCACGCAGTAACCGACGAGTTGTAGAAATCCTACGCACAGATGGAAACCAGATGGGTGAGACTAATGATAAGAACCACTTGAGAAAGATGGGGGGAAAAATGTTCAAAAAAAAAAAAAAGAGAAAAAAAATCATCAAAACAACCAGCCAAAATGACTCTCTTTTGCACCCCTGCAGGAAATTCTAAAAAGAAACATTTCACTGGAGCCGATTGTCATGCACATGGCACAAGAAGGGGCGTTTTTTTCTTTAATTCAACACTAGTTATTTAGCTAGCCCAGACGGGCAAATCCTGGAAATGACAGGGCAAAACTCCGGTCTGGCTACATCTGTAACAGTCAAAAAAGTTAACACACTTTGTCGTGCTATTACTTCACTGACACAGGATATGCCAATATTTCAATGGTGTTAAAAATGTTCCAAAAATGCTTAGTCTGTTGTGTATAATAGAAAAAAAAACATTTGCCGAAGAACTGAGAAGAGCCCCCTACTTTGAATATCCACCAATCAAAGTCTTTCAAACAGATTATAGGTTAAAAAGCTTAAGCGTACTTGTAAGACGCCAAAGTCACTTCTTGTACACAACTAGATGGGGAAAAACGAACACTAGTTTCGGGATGTACCTCCTCATACACAGCAAGGCATTATAGGCAATTAAACTGGAAACAATGTCGATGTTATCAAGTGACTGACAGCAGCATGTTGGTGTGCAGCTGGTGAATGTGTGTGCACTCTGTCTCTCAACACAATTGAAGCAAACAAATTAAGTACATGCACAACCTTGCCCCATTCAAAACAGCAATTAGCTTCCTGCACAGAATGATAGCTGATATGTTTGTCAGCAGTCGGCCTCCCACAATAATGAGCCTCGTAAATTTTATGACTCTCATTGAAACACATACACATTATGTGGCACGAAGACCACTGGATGGTTCTGGGAATACAAAGTGTTGAGGAGATCCCAAAATGGAATGCATGTTAATTTCATTCATGGAACTAAAAAAAATACAACTGACACCCGTACTCGCAGTAACACCAACGGAAAATGTATAGTGTTTCACTGATCTACAATCCATGTTTTGGAACAGGGAAGGAAATTGGAGTAGCCCCAAAAAAGAAAAATTACACAGGCGCAGGGAAAATTATGCAAATTCCATCCAGCAAGTCCATAACCTGGGTTTGAACCCTTGCACTCAGAGCTATGATGCGGATGTGTAGCCCCAGTAAACACCGTGCCAACTCAACTACAAATAGCTGTAAAGAATATTATTTTTAGAATATTTTTTTATATATCAACGATTTTCCCTTTTCTTGTTTTGACTACAAAACGTTTTTTGCTAGATGTTTGTGCATCCGTTTACAATCTTCTATCAGACGTAAAGTAAACTTCCCCCCTTCATTGTGGATATAATTCACAGCATTTGCAAAGACAACAATTTATGCAGTCCATGCAGAGTGGACAGAGTGCAATGGCCACATGATGAGACACAACCATGGGGGACGGATGAATGTGTGTCAATGCCCTTGCTCTTTGGGTGAATTCACTCGGTTCTTCCACGACAGCAAGCAGAACAACACAAGGTCCTGCTGCTGGGCCCCTGAGTGGGAATCTCGTATTCAATGCTCTTGCAATGTCCGGCCTTTTAAAAGGAGACAGCTCACTATGTGGCCCTGTTTTTAAACTCAGCTTCCAAGTGGCTCTAAATGCAAAAAGCACTGGATAAATGGAAGCTGTCATAAGTCGTATTGCTATTCCGTGCACCACCAAAGGAAGTCTATGACCACAGGAATGAGGCAGGCAATGCCGACTGTTGCATAACATAGAAAGAAGCCTTTGTGTGTGATGTGCTGAATGCTACTTCCATGTGATCAATTTTATCGGAAAAGACAGCTATAGGCGATAACGGTAGTGCTATGTGCTGCATTTGCTCAATTGATTTACAGTGTGTTTCAACACAACCTGCAGTACTCAAAAGGAGTACACAGGTCCCTGAGGGTCTACGAGCTGAGCTTGGAGGGGGAAACAATTTTTTTTTAAATAAATTATGTTGTTTCATAAAGAAGAACATACCCACAGGCACGGACCGGCTTGCCGATAAACCAAACAAGATGGTGTAATCAAAGTTCATATTCTGTATGATTAACATTCATTTTCCATTCTGCTTATCCTTGCAAGGTTCGTGGGGGGGCTGGAGGCTATCCCAGCCAACTTTGAGCAGTATTTGGGGGACACCCTGAATTGGTTGCCAGACAATCGCAGGGCACAAGCAGACCAACAATCATTCACACTCACACTCATACTTGAGAAAAAAAATAGAGTTCAACAAGACTACCATTCATGTTTTGGGGATGTGGGAGGAACCTGGAGTACACCCTGTGAAAACCCATGCAGGCACAGGGTTAACATCTTCAATCCAGGGAGAGGTGAAGTGATGATGTCTATGATATACACCCTGCCTTAATCCGGCCCCCATAGACTATCATGGTTTGATCTCTCTCACAAATGCCCAAGTACGCTTGTACACACACAGATCAGAAAGTCACAATCCAATCATGCAACAAAAACCCCACACAGTAATCTCATTTCGCCAGAACACGCACACCGTTTAGTTCTTTAAAGCCGCTGGTGTCCAAGAATGAAATCAGTCATGAAGAGGATGCAATGGACAGTCTCATGCGGATTAAGGTCAAGTAAGATTGCTGGATGAGATGAAATTATTGACCAATTAGAGACATGGGTGAGCAAAGGATACTGTTCAATCAGGGATCAGGAATACTGGTTTTGTGTGCAGTTTTACGATACATCATCTGATCCATTTTGAATTGGGGGAAGGGTGTTTTACAAAGCAAAGGACTTCATCACCCCCCAGGGAATATGAAGATGTTGCAGATGTCTGCAAGGCTGTGTGTGGGTGCAAATTAGCAATGGGAATGTTCAATATAACTAATTATCTGGAATGCCTTGCATTGCAAAATCACTAAAAAGGATTTCAAATAATGTGGCTTCCATAATGAATGCTACATTCCCTCATGAGAGGGACCAAGTACAATTTACCCGATGGTTTAATTAAAAGCAGAAACAAGCTGCATTTTACGGTTGGATATCTTCCTGTCCAAAAGCTAGACTTTCCTGAATGGAAAACATAAAATTGTTCAAATCAGGGCCAGCCTCATCAATATGAGCTGCTTATCTGTGCATTCACAGGTTTTGGGGGAGCACTGCACAAACATGGCACAGAACATGATTAGGTAAGACAATGCCTCCTTTGTTTTCACAGAATCACTGATAAGAGGTGAAAGTTTCATTTGCTTCCTGTTGTTGAGAAACACTTGTTTTTACTGCCTGCTTTAATTGTACATATTCTTATATTAGTGGTATTTCATACATAGTTTTTCCTATATTTTCACCCAATATCAGTTCAACTTTTCAGTCCGTTGTATAGTTATACAATTTCATGACTCAGTGTCAACATAAGCAATTTTTTTGCCAGATTATGGCTTTTATTTTGAAAAATGTGTAGGTCAGTTTATTTGTATCTTGAGGCGCCATTGTACAATGTATTTTTTTAAATCAAATCTATTCAAATTCCCTATGAGTAGTCAACTCTTGCATCTTGCTTGCACTCCTAGAGTTTGGCGCTCTGAATAACCTAAGAATCCACGGCAACAATACTATGCGTTTCTAGACAATGTGGAGTGTAATGCAATGCACTCAAAGTGCATTTTCGACGGCATCCAAAGTCGCGTCCAATTCCATTTTAAAAAGATGCAGCCAATAAAAAATAAAACAAGAAGACATTGCTACAACCAAAAGACGCAAACAAGACATCAAAAATAAAAAACAAGTCAAGTCTGAACACTTATTACTAAAGAATGATCTAATTCACAGTACCATACAATTTACTCACTGATATCTGGAAGACTTCTTGTGTGTCATCTAACATCTGCACCCTGAGAGAGACTTTTCTTCCTGGTCCCTGTACAGGTGGACGCAGACCGGGCTCCAGGGTGGACACCCCAAAACTTTCAGGATTACCCAGCCTCTGTCCGGCCGTGGATTGTCTGTCAGCTGGTTCACCCATGGCAGGGCTTGTGGCTGCTTCGCTTATTCGGTTCCCTTCTGCTGGAAAAAAACAAAACAAGGGTTGTGATTCATCTCCAAATGGCTGGCAGATGGTGTCTATTTTTCCAAACTAAACTGGCTGCGACCTCGCCAGTCAGACATTTCACTATTTTTATATTCTGGTCTATAGAACGCGGGCACATTCCACTCAGGCATTTCCACAAACACCCAAGCTTTTCAATGAGTTCTTGCCCTGGATTACACTATATTGTATGGATGTTTAAAATATGTATTTGAAAATACACAATAGGAAAGTGGACCTCCTGAAAATTTAAAAAGTTCATTTATTATGTAAGAGCTGCTAGTTATTGTGTGTGGTACGGCAGCACTGTGGGAAACTGCTAAATGTTCAGCAAATACTTTTAAATGTGACTACGGGAATAAAAAAAATGTTGCTAAATTTGTTCATTGGTTGCATACAGACAAAGGTGGCAAGACATAAACAGAGATGGAAATATAATGGCATTTTCCCATAAACCAAGCAACCAGTCCAGACTTGTGTTAAAGCTTCACAACTAGGGCAGATGAAACACGGTCTGAGAATACACAAAGAAACAAGCCCGTGGACACACACACCGTGGCACACAAATCTTTCAACACCCCCACTTCTATCCAACACTAGATAACCCTCAGCCTCAGACAAATATCCTCTCAGATGTTCGGTGACATCACGTCTGAGGAATGTTATAGAAGATCATTCTGACAAAACACACATTTTACCCGAGAAATTAAAAGCTTCCAATTTTTATTTTTTCTTCAGATCTCCATTTGGTGTTGTTTAGCCAGCGCCAACACTACCAACTTTCATATAGTGCCCTGAAAAAAAAACAATATTTTCCTTGGTATGGGGGTGTGTATACATTTATGCATGTGTTGATTAAAAAGGTTATAGTTGTAGGTTCTTGTTTACATGTACAAATGTTTTCCAAGCATCTGAATGAAGATGCCCTTAGAAATGTTTATACTTGTTACTTTTGGAGATGTGTATCTGCTTATGCCTGGAGGTTTTCTGAAGAAGGCAAGCAGTCAGCTCACAGGAAATTAAATTCAAGACACAGAGAAAAAATGTTGGCGAAGCTGTCAATGAAACAAAAAACAGGGGAACACTAAAATAACTTGATTTCAAATGATAGGGGTAAAGATTGTTATTGTATGTATTTAAGTATGAAAATTGGGAATTGATTTATATTCATGGTACAGCATAATTTTCTGATCATATCAAAAGATGGTTGCGATGATGGTAATTTTAACCTAAAATATTATATGGGGGAAATCACTCCAATCCAAGGACCTCCATAACTTTTATTGCGACCTCAGCAACTACCAGTAGGTACTTTGACCCACTTTTCACGATAAAAGTGGTGCAAACATGTCTGTTTTCAAGCGTGGCTTCTCCAGAGTATAAATGTAATGTCATTCCTTGGCAAATGTCTAATAGTATTTGCTGTACGTATATTATTCTGTTGTATTACCATTAGACGTTCTTGTTTGTTTGTTTGTTTCAACAGCACTGTCTTGTGTCTTTATCTTCTTGGAATATCAACGACCTTCAACCATAACCAAACTTTAGAACATTGGATGGCACGTTTTGTTTTGAGATTCCTTTGCATTTTCCACAGATACCCTGTGGTGGATTTAGCAAATCAGCCTCAGAACAACAGAGCTAGCTGTATGTTTCACAGTAAGTGTTTTTTTTTTTTATTTGGACACGTTGCACAAGCATTTTCCTATGAATGCAAAATATCATCAGTAAAATGACTACAACTAAAATCTCTCATCAGAGTAGAATCTGCTGAAATGCATATTGACAAGCCACAATGCTTCAGCAAAATGTTCTTGGAACAATTCTTTTTTTTTCTTATAATAAATCATGAAAGCGCCTATAACATCTCATTCATCAATATAGAGTAGTTCTTAAAAAAATAAAGAAAACAAAAAATGTCTGTCAAAAGATGAAGAGTCGCTCCTGGTGGAATCATTGTTTATTATTGTTTATAGCCCCACCTGACCATGTGGCATTTTACCTAAACATTTACAAGCCAAACAGCACATTAGTTCTACTGACACGGCATCAGTTAGGATTTCTTCTGTAACGGCAAAAATAAACTTGACTCACAATTAACGATGGGACGCACTCCTTGTTCTTTTGCCCTATTTCTCGGCTCATTGGGTTGAGTGAAGAGCGGAAGCAGGGATGCAGTAAAGGGTGACAGGGGAATACAGAGAAAACTAGTCACATGTACACAAAGGAAGCCACTGTGGGAGCTTCTAATAGCGACGCTTTCACTCAGACGGACGCTCACACAGCCTTTGAACTGGTGTTTAGCAGAACATTTCCCAGAGGTTTGTGGGAGTCAAAGCCAAGCTGTGAGGTTCTACTTGGGAAACAACAAAAACAACACGTGGATGATAAAGTTGCATTTGACAAGATATAGTGCTAGTGCTTCAACTGGATGGCTGTCTTGGCAATCAAAACAACACACACTCTTTATGATGTAACCTGGGAAAGACCAAAAAACCCAAATGGCACATTTACAAAGAATTACAAAAGATATCCAGGAGCAACTTGGGAATTTGAAAAGGTGAGATGAAAAGACAGAGAGAAGGCATATTTCACCTACATTCATCCACTCAAGAAGATCATCCAGCAGCAAGAAGAAAAGGCTTCTGACTGTGTGCAATGAACAGGCAGTGTAAAAGGATGAAGCCATGAGGACAGAAGGTCCAATCAATGACAATCTAGCAAGCTCAGGGGTCATGGCCTCCCTGACCTCACCCGGTGAGGACGATGGGATCATTAATGTGAAAGGTATTGTTGTTAGTTTATGTAAAAGCGGCTTTCTAGTCCAAGTGGACACAAAATCTGTATGCAATACATGATACACCAGCATGATGTACAGAGTTTACCAAAGCAAAGCAATAATTTAATAAAATATCAATTTTAGCCTCCCCTGCTGGGACTGGCTCGTGTTAACAACGCCGTTATATCCCCTTTTCCTTAAAAAAGACTTCCATAGATGTTTGGGAATTACTACAAAGCCGCACTGTCGTAACACGTGCAGATTGTGGTTTGGCATTGCCTCGATGAAACGGGCAGGGGTATCCATGAAAAAGACGTTGCTTGAATGGATGAATTTCCCCCTAAATTGGTTCACCAGAGGTAAACCTCCCCCATCTTTGTTTGTGAATGACTGAACAATTCAGGTAGCTGCTTTTATACCCAATCATGGCACCCATATACAGTGGTACCTCGTCATACGACCGCTCGTCATACAAAATGCTCGTCTTACGGGGGAAATTTCGATCGAATAATCCGCCCGTTACGCGGTCAAAATTTTGTGATGCGACCAAGCCAGGTCTTTTTTGCATATCTTTCGTGTATAACAATATTTACGAGCACGGAACGATTAATTCAAACAAGTTCCTCCTCGGACCAGGAAACGCACAACGCGCATGCAAAAAGAAGGCTTTCTGGGTAATGAAGTATACTCCTGCACACAACACCCATAGGCAATGGCAACCTTTCTCAGAATAAAACTTCATTACCCACAATCAATACGTGGGAAGCTCAGCTATGTCATTTCCTGTTATTCTTTCTTAGGAAAGCTCCCGCGATCGTTCCTTAAAGACTATTTCTCGTTGGCAAGTGGTCGTGCGTTATCCTATTGTGAGGACATTTGTGTGCATCATTTTGGGAATATTTTGAAGGCAATACAACAGCAAACAGTCCATCGATAGCGAACGTGAGGGCGGAGGCGTGGCAAACCGCCAACCCGAAAAAAGAAGGTAACAAAAGATTACAACAAAATTAGAATTCAGTTTTGTGTAAAGTTACATTAAACGTATGTTTGAGTGTCTGTATATATTAATCCAAGTTAATTTAAATTTGTTTGTTCCGTTTACGAGTGCGTTGTCGTGGAAAAAAAACAAACCCTACCCCCCCATCCCCCCAAATGTCTCTGTCTCCTGTTGGCGAAATCTGCCCAATTTTAGTTAGATTAAACACATTTTATTACTATTAAACCACTAGTTATGTGTTACTTTGTTAATAGATGGCGAATTAGAAGAAATAAAAAAAAAATTCCAATACAATATCCTGTTTTTGGTGTTTTTTCAGAGGGCTGGAACGAATTAATTTGTTTTCCATTCATTTCAATGGAAACGTCTGCTCGAGTTACGAGAATCTCGTCATACGAGCTCAGTTCCGGAACGGATTAAGCTCGTATCTCGAGGTACCACTGTATTCCTAATCAGCCTGCATATTTGGCCGATGTTCCAAAGAGGTGTTTTTCTCTGTTGCAGCCATGAAATTCCAAGTTAATGTTTATTTGCTAAAAACAATAAAGTGTATCAGTTTAAACCCTAAAAATCTTGTCACTGGATTAATACACTATAGGTTGACTGATTTGCAAATTATTGTATTCTGCTTTTTATTTGTTCAACAATGCTCAAACCTTATTGTGGTTGTATTCAAAGGGGAGACCAATGAAAACGGCGGAATTAGAATAAGCCTATGCCACTCAACAACGGGTAGCAGGCAGGGTACAGCCTGGTCCCTAAATGAGTTGCCGGCCAATCGCCGGGCACATTGAGGCTGACAATCATGTGCGTAAACATTGATACCTCTGGACAATATCACTTTTCAATCAGCCTTCTATGCATATCTTTGGGATGTGGTAGAAAACCAGAGTATCCGCGAAAACCCACACAAGCCCGGGGAGAAGATGCAAACTTCACACAGTGAGGACCGACCTGGGATCGAACCCTCAAACCCAGAACTGTGAGGCCGACACGCTAACCACTCAGCCACCCCAGAATTACTCATGTTTATTAAAATGATTCAAATAACTGCTTGTTGGAATATCAAAGTGGCCCTTGCACCTTTCTATTTTGCTGTACGGGGCCCTCGAAGCAAAGTTTGGCCATCCCATCCTGCTCTATACTGCTTTTTGTTGGCAGAGTGAAAGGCCAAGATGTAGGTTAGCAGAGTAATCCTTTAGGCCCTAGTAAAGATGTCAGTAGGGTAAGGATTGCTGTGTGTTAGGCAACCCTGATGTTAATGTTTTGACAATGCAACAAGCTTCTTTAGAGGGCTTGCAGGAAACAAAACCAAATAAGTTCTCCAGCTGGCATCTTTCAGACAAAGCCATTGGAAAATAATGTCAAATATTAAAATCAACTCCATACATAAGCACACTTGCTGTAGTCCTGAGCTTTGTAGAGACTTGATGTAATTAAAAGGAGATTCCACTCCCAATAGCCGGCTCATAAAAAATAAAAATAAAACGCAAGGCTGCTTATTTGTTTAACCACAAGTTAATGTGCAAAACGAGTCAGCGTCGAGAGCCTACGTGGAACCTGCTTCGATAATCCGGATAGAATGATTTCCTCACCCGGGTGGTCCGTTGTCTGTATATCCGTCACCGAGCGGCAGCCGGCCGGTCGCTCGCTCGCTCGGTCGATCGGTCGCTCGGTCGATCGGTCGCGTAGCCCGCTAAGAAGCTTTTCGCTCTCAGGTGGGACGTGGGCTTCGGGTGGCAGCCATTCGGATAATGCAGGAAAACGTGTACGAAGCTTTCCGAGCTTTCTCCGGGAACAATAAGCAGCGCGCCGCCTCCAGTCCCGAAGCCACCCAGTGGGACCCCGGCCACGAACATGTAGCTCAGTCTCGCCATCTTCTGGTAGAAGAAGAAAAAAAAATCCCGTTTCCACCTGTTTTCTTGGTGTTCAAGGTTTTCATTTTTTTTGTCAAAACTGCAAACACCACAAAAACGGGGAAAGCGGTGAAAATAATATCACTTTCACTCCTGTTTTATAATATGAATATGGGGTAGTGTTGTGCATTCAAGGGGACTGAATCAAAATGTGTTTTCATCCAGAAAGGAAAGTGAATCCATACAATTATTTATTGCAGAAATTTTAGAAAATAAAAAGTCAGATAAAGAGTCACATAAAGAGTTAATCGAGTAAATTAATGATGACATAATAATCGTGTGTGCTTTACAAAATTGACCTAAAAATATCCATCCGCATCTCAACTCTCAAAAAAAATATTGGGATACGTATTATACTGTTTTTCGGCTGCTTAACAGGCAACCCCGTTGCCATAGTTACCACACACAGCGGGTTCGGGCGAGACTGTTCACGTGACTCAGCAAGATGGCGACCACATTGTGGAATAGACGCTAGTGTGTGTGTGAGTAATCTATTTCGTTTAATTACCTTACCGTTACATTGGGCCTGCCGGTGTACTGTTGCACATTTAGCGGCCGCATTCTCCCGGGCAACACAACACAAGAAATTAGATTTTTTTTAAAAATCGCAACTATCTGCGAATAATCTTGTCATTTAAACTAATATACCTGCTAGTGTTAGCTTATCGTACAACCTGAACTGCTGCTGTTGGATCATTTGTTGTTTACCCGACTGATTGAATTGCACTTATATGCACGCATATTTCAGCATATTTTTACTCGTTCTTTTTTTAAAAAACGTTCTCTTGCAGGATCTGAAGCGCCAGCGGCATTTGGATGCGATTTTCCTATTGTTTACCGCCCTCCTCATATAATTACAGAATCACGATGGCCCTAAATGTGTTTGGTAAGCAGCATTAAGTTTACCTTTACTGCGTGTCCCGAGTGCATAATTATTTCATTTCGTATATGTTCATCAAATCAAAACATCCACGCCTGACCCATGCATTTATTATTTAGTTGTTGTTGAAACCAATTGCTACGGACCAGTGTAGTGTAACTGTTAAATTAACATGACAATGGTACAATTATTAAATGGAGCTTATTGTATGCAAGATTCAAACTATATTTAAGCAAGCTTGTCTGCTGTGATTGAATCAAAAATACTTTGAACAGCACAGTAGACAATGTGGAGATTGAGTGGCCAAAGTAGACCTCTATTAATAGTGTCATAAGAATTGAAAATAATACCAAAACAGCAATTAAATCCAACACCCACAGGTTTTTGTTTCCTTTTAGAACCCACAGGCTTGCAACAAAGAAAATTTCCATCTTAGAGAAAGATTTCCCCCAATTAAACTTGTGTTCAACATTGGTTCTTTGCAACATGATGCCACCGAAAGTGCCTGAAAATGACACATTTGTACATAAGACATGAATTTGACGTGATCACAGAAACAGGAACGAGATTGATTTTTATAGCCAATGACAATAAATAAATGTGTTCTGTGAATAGGTGACTCACTAAATTGCGACAATTTATTTGTTAGTCACTTGGACCTGTAAAGTTAACCATGCCAAAATGACTATGCCAAAATATTAGTGGACATTTTCTTAATGGTGAGCCTTCTTGGAATTCAATCACTATTTCACAAATGACATACATAAACTGAAGACGATCAAAATGAGTCTGTGGACTATTTGAAGTTTGTCATCTACGTATTTTATTTATTTATTTTTTAATTGAACCGTTTCACAAATGAGCCTATTTGAAATTGGCGATAGTGTGACATCCCACTGTGCCTATTATGCAAATACTGACCCACTTTGTTTTTTCTACCCACCACTTTTGTACACACCAACATCCCTGCTTGCCAATGGCCAATTTGAATGTCGCGTTTACAAATCAGATTCTAAAAGCATTCTGACAATCTACAAATTCTGAATAAAAACTGAGTGCAAAGTTCTTTTGTTCAAAATAAAGCTTATTTGGAAAAATTGAAGATTAAACTGAGAAAACGTACAATTCTAAAAGAAAATATCTTGATTATAAATTTCATGATGTCAGCTAATCTCCTATGTACCAAGTATTTCCCCCCAAAGTGTCACTTATGAGTATGAGAGGAAACTTTACATTTTCTTCCCTCAGATCACGATGAATACAGGCCACCAGTATGGAAGTCCTATTGTAAGTATTTATTACCGTAATGTTGATTTTTTTCCCCCTATTCTGTTACTTAAAAATTGTAATGTCACGTAACTCCCTTAAAACATGGGATTTCTGCCACAGTGTACCAACTCCAGCAGGAGGCGCCCCACCCCCGTCGAGTGACCTGCACATGTGAGGTCAGGTTCCGATTAATTTATGTTGAGAAAAAGCGTTTTGAATATTATCCTTTTTGGGATTTATGTTTGCTGTGTGGTGCTTAAATTTTGGCCAAATCTCAAGGTTGCGCAGTTTATATTTTGGGGGTCGAAGCAATCACTAAATTGGGGACAGTTGAGTTTACCTTGCCTATTTGCTGATGGAAGTGACCACAGTGCTCACTTTTACCAATGAAGAGAAAATGCTTTGCAATAGATTATATTCCCTGACAAAAACTGCTTATACACACAAAGGCTTCACATAATTAGCGACAACCCAATGTCGTGTTCAACGTTTCTTCATAAACGTACTCGTATGTACAACCTATGACCCTTATGTAACGACTATAGCCAGTGTGTTGACGTCAACATTTTTTTGGTTTTTGAGAGCAACAGAACGCTTTGCTCATTTTCTGACTCATTCGATCCTTTGCGCCCCCACAAGTCCGCCAACTCACATGCTGGTGCAGAGAAACGTGTCTTTATCTCTTTATAATTTTACTTTTCCTGGGTGGGTGGAATTCATCTGCTAAACTTTTACTGTTTTTGAAAATGCCTGTTTCTCCTGCAGGTGGACAATCGACCCAAATACTATGGAAGAGAGTAAGGAGCTACATATTCCTAGATTTGTCTCCGGAGAATTATACCATTTACAACAGGGGTGTGCGTTGTGTTCAGGTACCATGGGATGATTTCCAGAGAGGAGGCCGATCAACTATTGAGTCAGGCTGAAGGCAGCTACCTCATTCGAGAGAGTCAGAGACAGCCGGGCACTTATACACTTGCACTGAGGTACATGCATTTCTAAAAGTGTTCCTGTCCATATGTCCAATGCACTATTGATGAATGTGACTCTTCATAACAGACTGAATGTGTTGAAGCCCAATTGGGGCACCAGTTGGTATTGGGTCGGCGTGGTCTATTCATAGCCGTATTCCACCTGCACACGTCCGCTTCCACAGTTCCCCGTGGTTATAATGACCTTCCATAAATACTTCCCGGTGAATGAAAGCTTTGATTTTGGGTTAATGATCTTAGTGTCTATCCAAGGCCTAGAAAAAGATTTGGCCCAGTTTGGCATCTTTGTGTGACAGTTTTAAAAAAAAAATCTTATTAATAGTTGGTGGCACGGTGGAGAGTGGATAGCACGTACGCCTCACAGCTTCAAGATCAAGGGTTCCGTTCTTCCTGTGTGGACTTTGCATGTTCTCCCCGTGCCTGTGTGGGTTTTCTCCGGGTATTCCGGTTTCTTCCCACGTCCCAAAATCGTGCGTGGTAGGTAGAATGATTGAACACTGCAAAATGTCCGTAGGTTGGACTGTGTCCTCATGCCCTAAAACGTTGCCATTTTTAAAAATAAATAGACCTATATCTAATAAGCAACCGTGACCGGACGATTTGCCGAAAGACGTTTCGCCGACGGATGTTTGGCCGACGGACAGTTCGCCGAATGGACGTTTCGCCGCATTAGCAACATTCCTTTCAGTGGAATGGGCATTAAAAAGCTGCTTTCAGAAGTAGGCATATTTTCTTTCTTAAAATGTTTTTCTCATCGCCGCCTCAAGGTTTGGTAGCCAGACGAGAAATTTTCGACTTTACCATGATGGAAAGCATTTTGTCGGAGAGAAGAGGTTCGAGTCCATCCATGATCTGGTTACAGATGGCCTAATCACGCTTTACATTGAAACCAAGGTGAATCCTCAGTTGGCACTATTTCTAAATGGTCGTTGTATAACTCAAAAGCTTTTTTAAAATTGCGACTATTTCAGGCTGCGGAGTACATCGCCAAAATGACAATTAACCCAATCTATGAGCACGTGGGCTACACTACATTGAACCAGGAGACCTCTCTGAAGAAACACTTGCCACACAGCACGGACGCCATCGATGGCCCAGCTCCCATCAAAGATGTTCGTAACACTGAGGAGAGGGTGAGGACTGTGAGAATCATGTGCACTTTGCTGACTGGCGCGTGTCACAAATGAATGGGGGTGCAACAAGACAATCATCTTGTTGACATTCTCTCCGGAGACCAAGACTTGGGGTCTGTAAGAATCACTGCACTCTTATTGGTTCATTCTCTTTGAATGTGACTCGTTCAATCCATCTCACCCTCCCTCTCTCACTTGCTCAGCGTGGAGGCGCATTAGTGCGCACTCAGTCGTGTGAAATGAAGCGTGTGGAGCAAGAGATGTAACAACAGTCCAGTCAGACGGATGGAGATGTTTTGCATGTATTTGTAGAGCCTTAAGCAGATTTTGTGATTTTTATTTATTATTATTTTTCGGCTTACCTGGATCAGGAGGCAAAGAAATTCGACAGCGACCCACAGGGACCCCAATACTGCTTTCATTTGGATTCTTCAACTTCTCTCTTTTGTTGATTTAGCAAAAGTGTTCTCTTGGCTTTAATACTGCGATACATAATGCCGAACGGTGAGGCTCATTTGGTCAAGAGAGGTAAAAAGACAGGGAGGCGAGCTGACAAACGGGCACGTCAAAGGGGTTCTGTGTTTGCTGCCGCTCTTGGTTTAAAAGGCAGCAGTGGCTCACTTCTTCACCTTCCAGTCGCCGGCACTGCCTTGGACCCCAATGTAAAGACACAGAGTCGAGCTGACAGAAGCCCGGTTTTGTCTAAACCCCCATCTCCTGCCTCCGCTTTCTGGAAGCCAATCAAATTTTTTGCCGTTTCACAGCTCACGTCGCTAGTGCGGCGAGCCACGCTGAGGGAGAGTGACATGGTGCCCAAATATGAGAAGGTTCACAACTTTAAGGTGAGACCCCTCCCTGTTGTCATGCTTGCGTGTGCGTTTTGAATGCTTATTCAGCTTTAGTCTCCATCATCAGGTTCATACATTCCGTGGCCCTCACTGGTGCGAATACTGCGCCAACTTCATGTGGGGACTCATCGCTCAAGGAGTCAAGTGTGCAGGTAACACATGAACACAACATGAATTAATTTGAACATTTAGGTTTCAAGCAATTTCCAAGTTATTCTGACATAATTATAGGATAAGACTTAGTATTCTTCAGTTGTTATGTGAAAATTTTAATTTCAAATTTTCCCTGAATACATTTAAATTATCATGTTGGCATACTATCTATCATATTTTCCTGTATTTCCATTTTGAACAAACATTATGGTTTGCCTTGTGTCGCTAGATGCAGCTAGTCGTCAAATTTGAGCCTATCATGACTTGAGTTGCGTGCCAATCCCTGAAAAGAATGACTTGCATTTTATTTGAGTCACGTCGTTTATAGAACTTAGATTCAAGTCTTAGACTCACATCTGTTTCACACACTTGAACAAAAATAAACTTTGTGTGTATCAGACTGCGGGTTGAACGTCCACAAGCAGTGCTCAAAAGTGGTGCCAAATGACTGCCAACCAGACCTGCGCCACGTCAAGAAGGTGTACAGCTGCGATCTTACCACACTGGTCAAAGCACACAACACCAAAAGACCTATGGTTGTCGACATGTGCATTCAAGAAATTGAAGCCAGAGGTGAGTGACGTGGAGAGCTTACTAAGGTGAAAACCCCCTTGTGATCGCGCTGCTGTTTTAACTGTGGGCTGCTACTGCTGCTGCTCTGTAGGTCTCCAGTCGGAGGGTTTATATCGAATATCCGGCTTCAGCGAGCTGGTTGAAGACGTCAAACTGACGTTTGATAGAGGTGAGAATCAATTTTAAAAATATCTGCAATCAGTACTTTCCCTTTCATCGTGTTGCATCCGCAGATGGTGATAGGGCAGATATCTCATCAAGCATATACGAGGACATCAACATCATCACTGGCGCACTCAAGCTCTATTTCAGAGAGCTGCCAATTCCCCTCATCACTTACGATGCCTACCCTCGATTCATAGAGTCTGCAAGTAGGCCCCCCGACATGTAACCTGACGACCTGTTTTAAGGTATTTTTTAAATGCTTTTTCATTTGCTCGCTGCAGAGATCTCTGACCCAGAAAAGCGTCTGGAATCCCTCCACGATGCCCTAAAGTTACTGCCGCCAGCTCACTGTGAGTCGCTGCGGTTCCTCATGGCTCACCTTAAGAGGTAACAATCTGCTACACTTCTGAACGTTGATTTCAGCTGCTTTTAGGAAATATCTTCTAACACAACTTAACCCAGCGATAGGTTTCCCCAAAAGATCACTGTCCGTTCAAAAGAATAAAATAAAAATTCTTACATGCCTTTGGTTTACTTCCCTTTATAAGCCCTTCTCTCGCTTTCCTAAGGGTGACCCAGTGCGAGAAGGAGAACCTCATGACCAGTGAAAACCTGGGAATCGTCTTTGGGCCCACATTGATGAGATCGCCTGACCTCGATGCCATGACAGCCCTCAATGACATTCGCTACCAAAGGCTGGTGGTGGAAATGCTCATTACCAATGAAGATGTGTTGTTCTGAGAGGCAGCTAAGGAGGGAGCCTATTTTTGTCAGTGGATTTGCCCAAAGCAAAGTGAAATTTGAGAAGAAAGATGATAAGAAATGCAAACACTGAGCCATATAATGTATTATCAATTTAGTTTATTGCTCGAGCTTTATCCCAATGAGCTTGAACCTTGCCATGGTGAGCCAAAATTAATAGAAATATTGCAGCAGGGCTTTTATGGTAACCACAATAACAACCACATACTCCCTCAGTTTCCAATTAATTGATTGTATTATGTTAAAAATGAGCATTACTAATTTCACAAGGCTATATTACGTCACCGTAACATGAAGGATTGTGTTCAGTGTTCAATAATAATAATAAAAAAGAAACACCAATAGTAGTGCCATTTGAAGAAGGAGCAAGTAATGTCCAGATGCGTTGTGTTTGTCTTGCTATATATCAGCTATCGCATATAATATGAGTGCTTCCACCCCATTTCTGTCGGGGTGAAGGGAAAATTAACAATTTTTACTTGAATCTTTTCATGAAGTGAATATTTAAGGTTGTGAAAAAAAATGAAATCAAAATACATTGCTGGACTGCCTAAAAATGTGGAGATGTAATATACTGTAATACCATTTTCTAACATTTTGTTTTGGTTTTGGTGTGATTTGAAAATTTGTATCTATATATAGATATATATGTTTACATATATATCTATATATATGTCTGTTTTTGATTACACCATTAAATAACCTCCACCATCTGCTGAAACCGAACCACTTATGAGCCTTTAGTGATCTGTGTCACTTCTTTTATGTCATAAATGTTGTTTTTTTATGTTGTCATGTTATAGATGTAAACTATTTTCTGTATAGTCTGCATGGGAAAATTAAATTATTCCAAATGTTGATAAAAATGACCTTTGTTCTTTTTACAGCACTCATTAATGAACATTGTATCTGTTCTTCACAAGACCAATAACATGTTTTGCAACAAGTGCCTCAATCTGTAAACTGGTGGATGGCGCATATTGAGTAGATTTTGTCAACTGTCATCTTAGGGTCAACCATTGCGTAGTTAAAAAAACCCTGAAGTTTTTAGTATTTGTTAAATAAAAATGATGTTCGTTTAGGCCAGTGATGTATAAAAATAAAATGCCCTTCCATCAGATGGTAAATTACAATAAATTTGTTTCTCTACCTTTGTGCATTCATACACGAGAACAGGTCTTGAATTCCTGGACCTAATCAGCTTTGTGTAAAATTAACAGGCCCAGATTTTCAACTGAGTAAACCAAATTAGAGAGTAAATTGTGATGAAATCATTAATTAAGTTGTTAAATTATGACATCTTGGTTTGGCATTCTACCATGAGATTTACCTGATGTAATCTGGATATTTTGGCTCAAAGTTGACCCTTATAATGTGCTCTCCAACTGTGTTTTCAGTATTAAATATTTATCATAGCTATAACATATTGAGTTTAAGGCTAGAGAAGACTTGTAAACTGAGTGATCTCCATTGAAATAATCTTAACTCGCAGAATTTATTAGGTATTTGCAAACTGTTTACAAGAAACCAGATTAGTGCCTCTTTCCTCGGGATGTTGGAAAGAGAAAAAAACAACACACTTTGCTAAAAATCTGCCCCGTGTGAGGCTCGAACTCACGACCTTCAGATTATGAGACTGACGCGCTGCCTACTGCGCCAACGAGGCAGGTGATCTGATGAGCTCCAATTGTGCTATTTATAGAAAGGTCATCAAACAATTTCTATACAACATGATTTGGGGAATGTATATATTACAATATTACTATTCAATAATGGACAACATTCAAATATACACTCTAAATACATGTAGTATTTTCACTTTGATTTAAAATGTTATAAGGAAAAGTTTTGTTTTGCCAGAAGTACGTTTTTGCTTGATGATATTAATACACACAAAGACCGCATTAAATGAAATAAAATACATAATACAACACCAAATAGCGATCAAATGCACAGAGATACTGTTATTCTATGTAAACTTTGCACATTTCCAGAAAAACAGGCCATACTGACAAACGTAAATCGGTGCGTTCAAATGCATCACGTAATTTGAAAGAGGTATTTCCACAGGTCGAATCCATAATGCCCTAGGGCAATTTAAATCGCAGTGCAATAATTTCCCCTGAAACCAAAAATATAATTTCAAACATTTTCCTCGACAAACGAAGTGTACAAACACTTTGGGGTCGGAAATAGCCTTCTCTTCGGCATTCTTAAGACAACGAAGGCAACGCCACACGTCACGTGACTCCAGAACCCCTTCCACCAAAACATTACCGAGCAAAAAGCACTCGTCAACAAGCCATCGTCGATCTAAACACAGCGACCACCTCACCCAAGTTCGGAGCCGACAAACTCTCAAACCTCAGCAACTTATCGCCTACCTGTCCAGCAGACAGGCCGACTCAATGCATTTCAGAGGACCGAAAACACCGAGGGCATCATGGACGTCCAAGATTTATTTAGTAGTTGCAGAAAGGGCGACATTAGTAGAGTCAGGTAACCATGATCTGTTTACATTTGTGCCTTTTGACGGTGCTCTTTAAAAAAAATGCATTGGAATATGTCTTACAGTTGCTGCTTTAGCGAAACGAGGATTGTTATATTTAGCAAGCATGAGTTTGTTGGAATTAGATGATCGGGCAGGTCATTTTACACATGCAACCTTGGGTTGGTCGATTATGCCAGCGAGATATTTGACGTCATTGCATGACTGCAAAACTAGGACACGTGTGATATTCTGATCAAATACCAAAGTCAAAATAAAGGCAAACACATCCACCGTGCAAACAGAGTGATCAAGAATTGTGCAAAAAAACAAACAAATGGCCCACTCAAGCCAGTCAAATGTCGACTTAACGCTCCTGATGGCGATGAACGTCCAAGCAAGCGTCCAGTCAAAATGGATTGGACGCCTCTCGTTGTAAATGGCAATAAAACGTCATCTTTCACCCTTCTCGTTCATTCAAATTAATTGGACGTGGTATATATGTAAAATGTTCCTAATGAGTAAAATGTGATAATATAATCAGGTTACTCCGGTTTCCTCCCACATTCTAAAGACATGGTAGGCTGATTGGACACTCTAAATTGCCCCTAGGTATGGGTGTGAGTGTTCATGGTTGTCCGTCTCCTTGTGCCCTGCAATTGGCTGGCCACCGATTCAGGGTGTCCCCCGCCTATGGCCTGGAGTCGGCTGGGATAGGCTCCAGCACCCCCCGCGACCCTAATGAGGATAAAGCGGTTCAGAAAAATGAATGAATGAAAAAAATATAATCAGGTTTGAGAGTTATGTAGTTTTTTGAATTATTGAATGAAGAAAAAATGTTAATTTCATTCAGATGAATAACATTGCTCTAGCAAAATTTGAAGCTTGGAGTGGCCGCTTATATTTTGTTCTTCCCCCACTCATATTTGGTCATTATGTTATTACGAGTCTATTTGTTTTTGTCTCCTAGATTCCTCGTTGAAGAGCGAGATGTGGACCTCAATGTGAGAGATAAATGGGATAGCAGCCCCTTGTAAGTACTCTCTGGCAGGAGTGGCGAACATGTGGCTGTTGAGCCGCATGCGGCTCCCGGCCAAAATGAATGCGGTTCTTTGCTTCTTATGATAATTTGTATATACTGTGGCTCTTTCCCTCGTTTGATGTTTTTCTTATTTTTATTCTCTCTTAAAACACTTCAAATTCATTAGGTCCCATTCAAAACAAATGATAAATTATATTTAAAAAATAATTTGGCAGATTGGATTTTTTATGCTGCTTCTGATGCAAGTTGTGACTCTTTGGCTCTCACAGTTTCAAATTTTGTCTCTTTGTGTCTAACTTGTTCGCCACCCCTGCTCTATGGTCAAAACTTTATGGTTCACTTAAGAGTGTCAATTATTGACCTTTCTTATTTGCTAGATATTATGCATGTCTCTGTGGCCACGAGGAGCTTGTCCAGTACCTGCTGGCAAGTGGTAAGGATAGGACTTTATTACTATTACCTGAAAAAGAAAACAAAACCTTGAAATTTCACATCACCTTGCCAGACATGGCATTTGAAGAATCGCATCTTCTTTTCACTTTACTACTTGCTGTGTAGGTGCCAAATGTGAGGCCAACACATTTGACGGCGAGCGGTGCCTGTACGGCTCACTGAACGACTCCATCCGACGCCTGCTGAAAGAGTACAAATGTGTCAGTGTTCGCGCCATGAAGAGGGACGATTTTAACTATTTCCTGCACGTGTAAGTGTAGGCACTTGATGGACAAAGCTTTGAAACCATTTATCTTGGTCTTTTTTTTTTTTTTTTTAATATCCCAAAAATCCAGGTATTTGAACAGGGGTGTTTAGACTTTTCTACCATCTGTTCTCTCCACAGGTTGCTGGAGCAAGGACTGTACAGTGACATCACCTTCCTCGTTCACGGGCAAATGTTCACGGCTCACCGATGTGTGCTCGGTGCACTCTCAGAGTATTTCACTGAAATGTTGGCAAGCAAATGGAAGAACAAAACCTTGATCCATCTCAAACATCCCCTGGTAGGTCCTCTTGGTGGACTCATTGCTGCGTCTTGCGCACTGTTGAGGTTATCCTTAAGTATTTCCAAATTCACAATAAAAGAGGCATCTGAAGTCACATCTTTGTTTAATTCTTGCAAGAAGAGAATACATCCATCCGCGCCTCCGGTCAGGATTATTCTAACAACTCGAGGTCTCTCTCGCTAATTTATTCATAAGATTTTAACGCCATGCCCCACAGAAGTCTAAACAACTTTAGAGTCTCATAACAATTCATCACAGTCATCAAAACAATTGTAGGTCTGTCGAATCTTCCCAAGAGCGCTTGTTGTGAAACCATCTTCCGACGCCGAAACAGTTCCACAGTTCCCAAGAGCGTTTGTTGTGAACCCTCTTCATGCCCAAGGCCATTCCCAGTCCTTTTGATGCGAACCACAGTCCTTACTTTTGCAAGAGATGCATTAAAATGCCCTTTGTATTAATGTCAATAACTCTTCGTTGCAAGTACATATAATATAATAATATTGATACACATCTATAATAATGATAAACCTAACATGTACTCTGGTATGATATAATCATAGAGGATGTGGTGGTAACATTCATATTTTACTTGATTTCAGATCAACCCTGCAGCCTTCGGAGCCATTCTGCAGTATTTATATACAGGTGAGTATATCTAACAGCTCCTAATCCTCCGGGGGATGATAACAATAAGTGATTCCATGCAGTGATCTAATCTTCGCAATCAATGCATTTGATTATCACTTTCATGAAAATAAAATTGTGGTCCGATGTTCCAGGACGTATGGATATTGATGTGAGCCTTGTGGATGACTGCAGAAGACTTGCAAAGCAGTGTAAAATGACAGAGCTTATTGAGGAACTGCAGATCAAGTGTAAACAGGTGTACGACTTCGGTAAGAACTTGTTTTAGGGCTAGACTGCACCTCACAATTTCATGGATTGAATCTTCTTTTATTACTGTTATTTTTTGCTACCCAAGTTTCCAACAAGCCAGGCATTTGTGTGAAGGTTCTCAGTCTGGATCCGCACAGCTGCCAACTCCAGGAGGACATGGCCCAGTTGGCAGACTGTGCCCTGCCCCCTCAGCTCAGAGTAAGAATTTCCTTTCATTGAGAATTGCTGCAGCTAGATGAAGAGAGCAATAAACAATTCATATTTTCTAATGTTATTCCTTGAAAGCCTTACTCCGAATTTAAAAGTCAAAATACATGTGAAGGGGTGTCTTTTTTATTATTTTTTGTAATTTCACCACTTTTAAAGTCGAAAAAAACAGATTTTTTTGACAACATTCTTATGCAGTTGATAATCAATGAGTATATATTCCAGAAGAGTCAAATGCCAAAAAAAGAAGATTAATGCAGCTCTAGACGTAGTATCTCAGCTCTTGTCACCGGCAGTTTCCATATTTTAGCTCACAGGTTAGTGGAGAGCCAGATGCACCCATCAAAAGAGCCACATGTGGCTCCTGAGCCATAGGTTCTCGACCCCTGATATAGAGTAAGGGTTTTAAGTGTTTGCCTGTATTTTACAGCCAATCGGGCCATTTGCTTCTGTTGATGTAACTTGTTTTATTGGTTCAGTTCATCAAGGTGCCATTTGGTTTTCTCTTTTTTCACCTTAGGTCGGATATGGAGTTCTTCCCTTCAACAGAGTGGACCACTTGCCCACCTATCCTGATGTCTGCTTTAGAGTGGATGGCTACGACTTCTTGTGTCACAAGGTTTAAAGCATTCTTCTCATTCCACACATTTTCACACTAACTGAGAGTGTTATTGCCTATGTGTCTTTCACCAGGCGTTTTTCTGTGGACGAAGTGATTACTTTAAGGCTTTAGTGGAGGACCACTTCAGTGAGGGAGAGCAGCTTCAGTCCCAGCCCAGCACACCGTTAATAACTTTGCATAACATCTCTCATCAGATTTTCATCCACATCATGTACTATATCTACAGTGATGACACACAGGTTTGGGAAATGTTGTTTTATTTAGTCCTGGTGGTGCTCTTAGAGTCCACACGAGATTAAAACGTCAACTTTAATCATGCTTCTTGAGTCTTGATAGTTATTGTGACAACCCACCGGTTCTTCCTCATGTTCAGCTGACACGGGAAAACGTGTTTGATGTCCTGTGTGTGGCCGACATGTACCTGCTGCCTGGCCTGAAACGACTCTGTGGGAAGACCCTTGCCAAGAGTATTTCTGAAGATAACGTTCTGTGCCTCTGGAAGACGGCCAAGCTTTTCCGGCTTTCGCGGCTGGAGGATCAATGCATAGAGTTTATGGCCAAAATAATTGAGCGGGTGGGTTATTTTGTGCGTCTATATTCAACCATTTCCACTGCTATTTTATTGCTTCTGGTTGAAGCACCTTTCCCTCATGGAAAACTTTCACCTCTTTTATTTTTGTGTGTTCATCGCAGTTGGTGCAAAATGAGGAATTTGCTGAGATGGTCAAAGAAGATGCCGCCTTGCTGGAAAAGCGCCACGAGACCGACTCCGTGCCCCTGATAGACGACATCCGTTTCCACATTGCCAGCAACGTTCAGACGTACAGCGCCATCGAGGAGGCCAATCAGAAACTGGATGCATTGGAAGAGCTGCTCTTTAGCATTGATATTGACTGTTGAAGACTTCTTGAGGTGCAATCTGAGTGGGAAATGACCTTTCTTTCCCTCATTTATGCTTATTTTATGTACCATATCTTGTTAACATGTATGGAACCTGTTTTTAGTTTGAAAGGTTACTGAGAATATTGCATATAATATTCGACATGCCATCTTATCATGTACAGCGGAGATAAGAAAAAAAAGGATACATACCCCTGCCTAAAAAAAAATCAATTTTTTTGACCATTATTGAGACCTATACGTTCTACAACTCAGTTCATAAGATCAATAAGGTAAATTAGCAATTCGTGGCTCCATGAGTTTTTGCATTGAAATTCATGTTAAATGGAAGTCAGCACCTTCGTTTCAAGTCCAGATGTTCTTGTAGGCTTTCCTTCTCATTTATTTTATATCTACTATTTCTGCTATTTAAAAAAATCCTTTGACATAGGCTCCAAATTCAGTTTAAGAAAGGGTTCAATCTTGGTTTCGTTTGGATCATAGCAATTTAGCACATAATTGAGAGCGTTAAGTGAGCTGTTTTTTTTCTATGTAAAGTAAAGAATTCTGTCCTCACTGACCAGTTTTCTTCCATGCTTTTCAACAGTTTTGAAAAACAAACAAACAAACAAACAAAAACATTTCTTGTTATTGCCACCCTTGTTTTTTACTTTCTCGTTCCACTTTGAGGCGTGATAGGTGTGCTGACTTAGACTAAACAGAAGTTTAAAAGTGATTGATTCATTCTAAAACCTTTTATTTTTTGTTTTGTACAGATCATAGGATACTTTACTTATGGAAAGTATATTTATCTTGGTCATAATGCTCATATCTAAAAAACAAACAAACTGGTATTTGAAACGGGATGTTCAGACTTTTTAGTAGAATATCTGCTGTAATCACATCTGATTTATTTTTGGTTAAAAGCTGACTTTAGTTCATTCTCCAAATAATTCAGCAACATCACTATTACTAACTTCCATTGCCCCCTTTTACTACTTAAATCTACCCATTTATGCATTTTTCAAATATTTTAATTGTCAGATTTTGTATTAGGTATGACTTAATACTATTCCTGCTGCATGTTATGAAATATCGTTGACAGTGTTTATTAGAGAAGACAATTGACAAAATTTTATGTAATAAGAAAATAAATAGTGTGTTCTTGATTGTGAGGAAATATTGCATACTACTATATCTCGTGAGTTCATAATTGCACCCCTAGATGGTACTGTTTTCTATCTTTTGGAAATGACCATTTTCAACCTACTGCTCCCGTCCACTTTCTCACACAAATTACTACATTTATCTTGCTCACCAAGTATTTAGTATGGCAATTTCCTTCCCATGTTCAAATAATACCATTATAGTTTATTACATTTTCCCATATAAAAACATTCTAGCTCTGTATTTGGAGTAGATTGAAGTTATCAGAGTGATGGGAATGGCCATGTTCTTTGTAGGATTTTTCTTTTTCTTTTAAATGTAGTTTTAACCAAATGACTGAGCATAGTTACCATTCTAACATGTAAATGCAGGGCCACTAAAAAGGTTAGTGAACAAAACCTTTGGCTTTAATCCACAGTCTCCTGAATGCTGACAAGGTCCTTGGTACTAGAATAAACAGCACCGTTATTAATTACCCCAACAAGCTTTTGTGCAAATGTTTTATTGTTGCCAAGCAACCAAGATGGCTGTAGTCATAGGTCAGAGGACATTGTCCTTGTCACATTTTATTTTAGATATCAAAGAAATGTTCTGTTCTACGATGGCTCGTTAACACGTACTCTCATTGTGTAACATTTGACTGTACACCTTGTTCACTTATCTCCATATAGTGTGATGATAGATTTAGAGTAGTATGTTCGTTTCACTTCCTATACTATAATCTTATCCGCATTCTTCATGATCCCAAACACTCCTTTGTTAAACAATGAATTACCTTTCTCCTTGCTAGAATTATTTACCGCCACGCACGTACATCACCAATACAAAGACACAATAGAAATAAAGACAAAGTCTTTTACGTTCAAGACACTTGTATATATTTCAACTACAATGTGATGCAACTGTTCCCCGATTGCCAAGATCTGACTCCGATTTCTCTTCCATGTCCACTAGTGTCCTGATTAATATTTAGAGGGGACAATTTCCATGTTTTTTTCCATGTCCACTAGTGTCCTGATTAATATTTAGAAGGGACAATTTCCATGTGTTTTTTGGAGGAAAAAAACAACTTGAAGAGGGCAGCGGGGTATGAAATCTCTTGGCTCTTGACTCATGCCTCTGCGTGACTCACAGTGGCTTCGCAGTGACATCTGTCTACTCGTATATGTGAGTCTGCAAGGAAACCATTTCATGTGAACTAGCTCATTTTTGCAATATATACTAATGTAGCTCAACTCTGTTTTTTTTCCTTCGACTGCCCATAATTTGAGACAAATGTCCCTTCAACGGTACAATGGTTTGCCCTTTAATGTAGCCCAAAAAATGGAATCATAGACACTTGGAAAATGCACCTCTTATTCTCAGAACTCTCCACACAAATACAATTGATAAACAAAACCACAACATACTATGCTGCATCCTTTTTACGTTACATCTGGATAAAGCATTTTCACAGGCACTCTTGTAGTATTTGTATTTAGGTCCAGTATACTGTTAGACGTTAAGTTTTAGCATCTGACTCCAACGCCTAAAACTATGTCTTATCTCGTCTAACAATGTAGCGTATTCAGCATCGGAGGTGACAGACCAGGGTTTAACGGGTTAATCCACAGATGATTTATTCTTGACAAATTGATCTACAGAGCTCTGGGTCTTTTTTGCAAACCGATGGACAAACCATTCATATTCCATTCGCCCTTTTGACCCGTAAAATGTAAATTTCCTTTCAACGTACAAAATTGTTTCTCCAACTCCCGTCTAGTTTTAGGTTGTCTTTTACTTTGAACCCCACTCAGAACCTGTGCTTCTACATCTCTGTACAGACTCATCAATTCATTCCATTCTCCGTCGGCATCCTTATCTTTCTCAGCATTCCTTCCAACACACCCATACACATTTTCACATTCTCTCTCAAGCTCTCCTTCCATTTTCACCAATTCAGTCGTCACAAATCACCGGATAAATTTAGAATTTTAGTATATTCAATTCTAGGAATTTGGAATTTTATTATAATCAATTTTAGGAATCAAACATCTGTGGACCCAGTCGTTTCCCTGCTGAAGACGTCTTTTAATACGACCGTTTAGGAATCCCAGATTCCCCTTTTTATTTTTTAATACGACTGTTTAGGAATCCCAGATTCCCTTATTTTAATAAGACCGTTTAGGAATCCCAGATACCCTTATTTTGATACGACCGTTTAGGAATCCCAGATTCCCTTATTTTAATATGACCGTTTAGGAATCCCAGATTCCCTTATTTTACTCGTCAGTAAAAACACTTAATCATACTTGTTATCGTGAAATCCCTGATTTAATATATAATCACGAAAATTTTCCCTGAACAAATACTCATATTATATAAATCAAATTTCTACTGTGACTTCTCTATAATTTAAAAAATCCAATAGCAGAATTTTGACAGTAAAGTAACAGGTAGTCTGCTTACCTTTTAGTTGATTTCAGGCGCCTGTTAGACAAGTCATCAGAGAAAGATGCCGGGTGTCCCAGACTCATAGTCTTCGATACATACATATAAGAATACTACTACATTAGAAAGGTAACTAAATTACTCATGAGCTACATTTTGGGCATTCAAAGTTGATAGGTTTATTATTAATACACTTTAATCAAAACAGGGAGACATCATTAACATACACTGGCTACAACTTGCAAGGAAAATCACTCCCAACTCGCCCTTATCCAGGATGATTCTAAAGAAACGGAATCTTCCTCTGTCAATTTAGTCGGCGCATAATCAAAACATTTGAGGTAATCTGATTCAAACAACTGCATAAGCTAACCGAATAACACCATTAAGGTCAAAAAACAACTGCTCATATTAGATCGGAACCAAAAACACCTGCGTAAGAATTTGCACAAGTAAGCATACAAGTTGACCCGAGCGGATCGGAAACCAAAACAACTGCGTAAGAATTTGCACGAATGAGCATAATAATTTCTTTATAAGGTAAACAGAGCGACCATATTTTTTAAACAATAATGTGAGTATTTTCGGAAGTTGATTCGATTATCGCCATCTGCCAGAATCCAAGTCAAAGCAATTTAAGAGTCCCTTGTAGATCTTCATTGCCAACTCAGATCAACAGTCTAGGCCTGGAACATGGTGTCCTGTTCAGTCAATAGTCCTGAAAACAATTAACTGGCCTCGAAAGCAGCTGTGGGGGGAAAGTGTCCTCGAGCTTACTCGGTCCCAACATAAAGCACAAATTAATTTATAGCTTCATTACCTATTAAATGCTTAATGAACATATAGTAACATCCCAGAATAAACCCAACAAAAGTACATAGGCATTGTGAATGGTGTTTATTTTTGAATGGACTTTAAATATCAAAAACTAATTTTCAAGGATGATCTGTGTTTTGGGTGCAAGGCCATATTAGTAGTTACTTCGAGACAGTATTTGTCCTAAGAGATAGAGGATGCAAACCAAAGTCACGCGCTGTTTGCATTTCCGCTGAAATCCTAGGTAGTTCGTCAGGGGATTAGTACTTGAGAGAGAGAGTGGTAAACCTGTACTTAGCCAGACACTGACCTGCAAAGCTACCTTAGCACGTATTTTCCATGTTCATCAATTAAGTTTCCTTATAAGGTAAAGGTGCACTGGTGAAATGTGCGAACGTCTTACTTTGGGGATAACTAAACAAGCAACGGAGGAAGTCCTTTACATTTCATTGGAGCCATTTATAAGACATGTGCCGGTGTTGTGTTGCGTTGTCCAGGGCAGCTGTTATGTAAGAAGTGGAACGCTATGGACCACACACATACCCCTTTGGAAGAAGGTTGCCGCCAAGACGATCTCTTTATAGGATTGTCTTGAAGACGCAAGAGCTGGAGAGACAGTTGCTGTCACAAGTATTGCTTGCGCTCAAAACAACTACAATTTTCAGAAAATGCCACCAAAGCCATTTAAAAAATAAATAAAATAAACACATCCAATACATCACCTTGTACCATCTTGAACTAAGCTTTAGTGCAGTGTGAATCTGCGCCAAGCTTTTTTCATTTCTGATGTTGTTTAATCACTTGCACACTTACAAAAGGATCATGACAATTTTTGGTGGTGTTCGTAGGTGAGTTCGCCAAAATGATTGGGTTGCATTGTTCAAAATCTGAACGATCAGCCATGTTCTGAAATGTTATTAGATCAGTTGTGGATCTTTGAATACATGTTCTTGAAAGTAACCTTTTTTTGGGTGGAAATCACTGCTGTAACTTGGACTCACCACGACTCTTACTGTATCTCCCACCAACTTGAGTTTGAGACCCCTGTTTTCGCCCCTTTTTTGCCATCTTGATACTCCAGCTTATGAAGCAGGAATTGTTTATCTTCCTGCTCAGCATGGAAGCAGCTCCTGGAAGTGTGTGTGATAGGCCGACGCTTACACTTAACATAGCCACAGTAATAAGGGATTAAGTCTCACATGCGCCCTCCAAGTATTAGCTGTCAGGACGCAGACAAGTCAGTGAGCAGTGGTCATATCAGCAGGCTCTCTGGTAAATAAACGCAAGCCATACACATGTAGGCAACATTGACATGTTTGTTACCTTGGGCTTCAGTTTAGCTGAAACTGTCCTGGAAAATATTCATCCAGAACATGTACAATGAGATAAACAACCATTTAAGCTTACACTCATACCTAAGGTTAATTTAGAATGTTCAACCAGCCTACCATCAATGTTTTTGAATTTCGGACAATACCGGAGTACCATCAGAAAACCCACGCAACTATGGGAGAACATGCAAACTTCACAAAGGAAGGCTGGAAGCCGCCGGGGATACAATTCTTCATCTCAGAACTGTCAGGCGGACATGCCAACCACATCTCTGTTTTGAAGAAATGTTGCAATGAGTGTCAGGAATTAACGTGAGTCTTGTTTTTAGAAAACATTTCCCCCCACATCTTTATTGGCCCATCTTTATTTTGTATGGTTTGAGATAAAGCTGGACCTGCGTTCTGCATGTGAGCAAGGATTACAATGTACCCACGTGACTGCTCTAACCTCAGACAGAATTTAACACTAGGCAGGACAAGCCTCTCCCATTGAAATGCGTATAAGAGGAAAGTTTGTAGCAATAAGTATGTACTCTACAAGGATGATGACACATTTTTCTCAAGATTGTGAATTTATTCTGAAAAAGAAATGTCACTATTGGGAAGCTTGACTTGAGGTTTTTTTTTTGCTCCCTCCATGTGACTTCAGCTACTTTACATTCAAGGTTTGTTTTTGTGACCAAATAGTGAGACTCCACACTTGCATATTTTTGCCGTCTCCCTGCCTTTAGGAATGAGAAAGCGTTTACAAAGCTTCTCTTTCTGACACGCTGACGCCATCTCTGAAGGAGATCAATGGATGTTTTCTTTTTAGGTCCATGTCGCCTCAATGTGAATTTGGACAAATGCAAGGCAAGTCGTACATACGCCATAAAAACAAGACATTAAAATTATTATTCATGCACTTTAAAATGTTGGTAAAAACATTTTGCTGAATCGTTTTCCACGTGGCCCACTCGCAGATCATCAAACCTATCTTTCCTGGAAGGTTAAACAGTAATAAAAGTGATCTTTACACAGAATTTGTGAGCATTTGATATTAACTCTGCACACCACGACCACCTCTGAATGAAAACAAATTATGAAACAAATTGATCTAGTTTTAAGGTACAACGTGTATAGATAAACATTTTAAATTTAAGCTCATAAAAATCTTTCATTTTGACCCTGCCATGACAAAAAAAAGAAAAAAAAGGGTAATCCACTAATACATCCCACTAGTCTTAAATCGATTCACACATCGATGACTCAACTTTTCTCACAATGTGAAAGCAGTACTGTAAGTATGGTAATATACATAACTATACAGTCTCTATATGGATATGAAATTGTGGGTCTGGAAACACCAAAAGGAATGAAATAAACATTGTTCTTTCTAATAAATAGTTTGAACTTAAGGCTACCATCCACAGAAACAGAAGATCAATCCATTTGAACTTGAAAGACTGACAATGAATGATCATGTTTTTTTCCCCGGAGGGCGGTAGAGGCCCAATCCATCAAAAGAGCTGCGCGCCATAGTTGACTGTCAGCCCTCCACATGAACTCTAAAAGGTTCTATGCCACATCTATTAAAAAAAGATGTCTATGCATAGAACTATACTTGAAGGGAGCTGAAGTCGTATCTTGCTTTTTATACATATCAAAATATACATACAAAATAATGCTTTTAAAGAAACGATATCTGATATTGCGGCCCGACGGACGAGTCGTTAGCATGTCGGCCTCAGTTCTGGGGGTCGAGGGTCCGATCCCTCACTGTGTGGAGTTTGCATGTTCTCCCCGGGCATGCACGGGTTTCTTCCGGGTATGAGTGTGAGCGTGAATGGTTGAGTTTCTTCTTGTGCCCTGTGATTGACTGGCCACCAATTGAGGGTGTCCTACTTTTGGTGCCCAAAGTCAGCGGGGATAGGCTCCGGCACCCCCTGCGTCCCTTGTGAGGATAAGCGATTCAGAAAACGAACGAATGTTGACACAAATACAATATATACATACACAACAACAATCTGACACATTTACAGTACATCTAACGGGAATTAAATGCTGATAGGAGAGCGTTTCCCCTTTACATTCCACTGTTTTATAGTGTGAGTTTTCCTCGGTTTTTTTAATGCACGGACACGAATGCCTTTAGAGAAAGATCCCGAGGAAAGTGTCGTTCAAGAGCAAAAAAAATGCGATAATGATGATGTTTTGGGAGCGCTCTGATAGTCAGGTGCGCTCGTGGAGACTGTCGCTTTAAGGGGTCGTTGCATGGAGAAGCTGGTGATTTTCCACTCAAACTGATATTAAGACAAACGTCTCCTCTGGTCGTCATGGTCATGCGGGAAAATTGCCTTAATTGTTTCAATCAGCGCTGAACGTGATAAAGGTGACGAGGAGCAAACGGCGCTGGCGACAGGTAAAGCCCTTCGTTTGCATCCTCGTGAAGGCAGAAAATGACATAGCGACGTTTTTTGGCCGAGACGGTGCGAGAATATACGACATTTCAGGTGACGAGCGAGTGGCGGCCGTGCTTCGTCTCATGCATGTGATTCTTTTCTTGGACGATAAGGTGCCCTGTTTTTTTTTAAAATCCTGCTTTGCCTAAAAAAAGAGTGGAAAAAGGAGATTTTTGCTGAATCCACTCAGTTTTCTATGTGATGCTGATAATGTACTTTTTGAAAAATGCTGTTTATTTCCCCTATTCATCTGTCAAACAAATAGTGTAATAACAGATTAGATCAATTGTCTAAAGCCCATTACTTAGATTGTGGTTAGTTGAAAAAGCCATCAATAACATTCTTGGCGTGATAAAATGTGTGTTTAATATTTGCAAACGGTCGTTTATAATTTTACAAGTGCTTTTATTGTTGTGTTCTGTTGCAATTAATATTTAGTCTCAAGCACAGTCATTTCTTCACACTTCAAATGTTGGCTGGTGCATTCCTCAGTACACCTTGTTTCAATGATGGACTGACATCGGTCATAAATCTGCATCCAAACACCAAATCACAATGTCATCACTTTGTAAATCATCTTCAATGAACATAATGACCTCTCCCCCCTCACAAAATAATTCACATATATGATGTTCTGACTGTTACATAACAGATGTATGGTCCCCAGAGATGGAGTGCATTCCTCAGTACACATTGTTTCAATGATGGACTGACATATGTTATAAATCTGCATCCAAACACCAAATCACAATGTTATCACTTTGTCAATCATCTTCAATGAACGTACAATGACCTCTCCCCCCTCACAAAATAATTCACATATATGATGTACTGACTGTTACATACCAGATGTATAGTCCCCAGAGACGGAGTGCATTCCTCAGTACACATTGTTTCAATGATGGACTGACATATGTTATAAATCTGCATCCAAACACTAAATTACTGTCATTTCACTTTGTCCATCATCTTCAATGAACGTACAATGACCTCTCCCCCCTCACAAAAGAATTCACATATATAATGTGCCATTATATGATGTTTTGACTGTTACATAACAGATGTATAGTCCCCAGAGACGGAGTTGTTGAAAAGTTAGACACAAAGAGCAACAATTTTAAAACTAAGAACCAGAGACACAGTTTACATCAGAAGCACCATCAAAAAAATCCAATCTGCCAAATATTTAAAAAATATATAATCTATTCTTTGTTTTTAATGGGCCACGAACATTGGTGTGTGTTTTAAGAGAGAATACAATTAAGCGAAACATGAAGCGAGGCAAAGAGCCACACTATATACAAAATATGATAAGAACCAAAGCACCAAATTCATTTTGGCCGGGAGCCGCGTGTTCGCCATCCCTGCCGTAGAGCATGACATGGGCCAAAATGCGATGGCTTATGTTGTCATGCAAAGCTTAGAGGGGCTGTGCGTGCATGCGTGTACAAGTAGGATAGCACTCATCATCCACTGCATCCTGCTCCCCCCATTTAACTGCCCAAATCCTCTCGAGGAACCTTTTGGTGTTTAATCGATTGTTACATTTCAGCCAAGGGGTATGCAATCGTGGACCATGGAGTGGTGTAACTGCTCCCATATTCCCTTTTTAGGCTATGTTATAGGCTGATGCTGGACTTGTTTACAGCACACAGATGATAAAGCAAGTGTCACGGCAGAATGGAGGACAGGGATTCAAAGTGGCCTGCATACCAGAACTGCTGCAACATGCTCATTAATAGTCTTACTTGGATGCCAAAGTGCTTTGAAGGGCCTTCTATGAAATCATGCCATTGGTGATTTCTGTGGCGTCTCGTTGTCAAATGGGAAAATTAGAGCACGAGGCGTGGATAGGACTCGGGCTCCATTAGGAGTAGTTTTTACAATGTGTCCAACAAGTTGACATATGGCGCAATAAACTTTTCCAAGATTAACAAGTCAGCTGCTTATATATCTGTACTTGGATCCTGGATCACATCACTATTGTCCATCAAAAGTAGTGTTGCAATGTTGTTTCTTTGACCATTGTAACACTGGAATACAACAATGTCTTGTTTAAAAAAAAACAGTTGCTTATTTAAGTTAGTGTTCATTTAGGATGGGCCTTATTTACCAATTCATTGTTTAGTCATAGTTGAATTGTGTGTGTGCAGCTAAATCCTTGTGACTAATGAGGTCAAAGGTTCTTGTCACCTCTAGACTGAAAGCCAAAATGGGATTGAAGTGGGAGAATGACATCATGTCAGGATCTGAGGTTAATGCAAAACTACAAACTCCAAAGTGGAGCTGATTTGCCCAGACTTTTAGATAGCCTTTTTCTTACTTTGGGACCATCTGACATTATTTTTTAATCAATATTGGCTTTGAGGCTATGGTATTTTCTGCAATACTTGTTTTTGTTTTAGGAAAGTGTCTTATGTCTCCAACATCAATGAAATGATAGGACGTTTGTCAGTGTGTGTGTGGAAAGGGGGCTCGGTAGGAAGTGGAAATTTACAGTCTCCCATGTTTGTACCTGAGTTGTCTGTCAAAGCACAGCTCTATCCAATCCTGGCTTTGGATTTAATTGTCTTTAGCTGAGGGGCGGTCTCTGCTGTGAGCTCTACTCGGAGTGACCCAAGAAGGCATAAGCGCACTCATTACAGAGGAATGGTGACAGCTGATAAGGGCAAACTCTTGAAATTTTTGCAGCCATGAAGGAAATGTAAGTTGTCTTCTTTGTTTTCAATTGATAATCTAACAGTTAAGGTTCATTGCAACGGTGTTCTTAATGTCATACATAACAACGGAACATTGAATTGAATACTCTCTTCAAATGTTTTTTTAATTGCTTTAGCAACCGAGAGGTAAAAAATACTTTCCTAAAATTGTAGAACTTTTGTTTAGGGATAAAATGTAAAGCTTTAACAAGTGACTGAAGTCGATCATGGGTTAAATGCCATAGAGAGTTTGAATGAACTCCTATCTAGCGGGCAAGAATAGTAGGCAGGTGCAGGAGCAAAAGAGGGGAAAGGGAGTGAGAGGATGAGAAATGACGTGGGTGTCATGCAGTTATGTAATGAAGTTGAAGAACGGAAAGCCACTCAGTTTGACTTGTCATGCATAACGAGGAGAGACATGCCAGAAAAGGATGAAACAGTGGTCACACTTAGGCAGGATTCTACTGAGGTGAGAAAACGTGCCCGAAATCACTGTTGCAAGTTTGGTAGATGGCGGTAAGATCAACTGTAGATGGGCTGTGATTGTTGTCCTGCTTTTATTTGATTTGGCGCAACCTTAGGCAGCAGTCATTCACCTTGGGTTTCACAATAGGGTTTGACCAATGAGCGAGCAATACAAACTCTGCTTCTGGTAATAAGGGATATATAGCTCATTGTTGCCAATGAATCGTGTCTTTCCTGGAAAGGTATGTCAGTATCCATTCAAGTGACCTTACTACTGTTTAAGCTGATGAGTAAGCAGCTAAGCATTATCTTTCTCTCTAAATTTGGACCTCTTGGTGTTGTGACCCAAGATAAATGTCAACATTGCCAGCTTTTAAGCCCATATCATATTCATTTTACTGACGTCAGTAAACACATTAGGTGGTGCTCATTCATTATCATTTAGCATTTTGATTGACAGCTTAAAAAAATAAATAGTTTATTTGATTAGTTTGTGAAGGTGGCTTGTCTTGATGAAAATCGTCCACCCAAACATTTCTCAAGTCTTGAATGACCTCCACGCATCAGCTGTTCAGATTAGCAAGATTAGCACCATGCCACTGAATATCATGTACCCAGTGATTACACAGCACTCTATAACGCAATCAGTAGACAGTATTAGCTCCCTAATGCCCGGTGTCTCATGCCCCTCACCTCTGCCTTCTGTTTCGCCTTGTTCTCTGTAGCATGGCCCAAAAGGAGAAGCTTCAATGCCTCAAGGACTTTCACAAGGACACGTTGAAACCCTCACCGGGCAAGAGCCCAGGCACTCGGCCCGAAGACGAGGCCGAAGGCAAGGCTCCGCAGAGGGAGAAGTGGGCCAGCAAGCTTGACTTTCTCCTGTCCGTGGCCGGAGGCTTTGTGGGCTTAGGAAACGTGTGGCGCTTCCCTTACCTTTGTTATAAAAACGGCGGAGGTAGGTCGGAACGTAGTGAAATGGGGAACGCCAAAAGATTTGAGATGCCTTTTGAACGGTTTGCTGTCTCCATCCCATAGGTGCATTCCTCATCCCTTACACCATCTTCCTGTTTGGGGGAGGCCTGCCTGTATTCTTCCTGGAAGTGGCGCTGGGCCAGTACACCTCTGAAGGGGGGATCACCTGCTGGGCCAAACTCTGCCCCATCTTCACGGGTCAGTCCAAATACTTTATGCATCACCACCCATCATTCGTTGAGGCAGGTCATTTGATACCAATCAGAAAGGTTTGGACTTGATCGGATGAACATCCTGTTAGTGTTTCCCAAACACTTTGGTGTGTTGTAAAAGATCATCTGGTGCAATGTGGAACATTTTCAAGGTTTTTAGTTTTTGTTTTTGTTTTGTTTCGTTTTTTAAGAACCATTATGACTGCTCCGCTTTCCAAGTGACACTATACATGGCAAGTTTCTCCAAACAGGAGCTGTTATTGATAAACCTTGCAGCGCCAAGACTGCTATCAAAACCACTGAGAAACACTTAAAGTGGGTTCAGTAAATCTTTACGATTGGGAATCGTCTAAGGAATTGAGCTTGTGTTAAAACTGAGCTCTAGTGAAGATCTCTGGATAGATTTTGATGGGCTTTCTGGACACTTGTTTTAGGAGTTCAGTGTTTTAATCAGTGAGGAAACATGCAGAAATTTTACTAGTTGGAGCAGTGTGATAGAGAATCAACTTCTCAAACTAATGTTGAACTCTTGCCAGGAGCAGAGAAATAAATCAGAAACTGCAAAACCTAAGCTATCAAATAGTGATTCCATCTGGATTGTTGAAAAAATACCTTCAAAACAGTTCATTAAAACAAAATATCTAATTTGAGTATTCAGAGTTTTTAGATAGATATTTTTTCTATCTGTGACTCAGTGTGAAAGCTTGCTACGCCATAATTCAATAATTTACAAAAACTCTATCTTGTAGTTTCAATTTCTATCATAGCTTTATTATTGTGATTATAGTTGACTGCGTCACACAAAAGTTGATAGTATTTGGTGCGAGGCCGGACCATATCGTGGTGTAATGTTTATGCCTTTATGAATCGACTGATCGGAAATTGTGACAAACCATAGGTAATATAATATTATATATATAGTATATATATATATATATATATATATATATATATATATATATATATATATATATATATATATATATATATATATATATATATATATATAAAAGCAGAATCATACTGTCATTTTAGTTCCCCCCTCCTTTTCTTATGCAGGAACACTACATTTTATTAGCGCTTCATGAATAATGTATCACATCTATCACATTCAGTGTTGAAGATGTATTAGGATAGAGTGCATAAAAAGCATCAGTGTTATGCATACAGCAAGACACAAATGAGGCATTTTGAAGTTGTGTGTGCATGTAATATATAGTATTGGATTGATGGGTTCTCAGTTGTCATGGAAACAGACTAGACAGAAAAAGGACAAGTTGCCTAGCAATGAGCACTGCGTGATGTGTTGACAACCCCCTTTTTCACATTGAGGATCTTTCGAAATGCTGCGTCATACTCTTTTAGTCAGGTTCTGTTTCGGCCCTTTGATGCAAAGCACGTAGACAGTGCTTCTCAACAGCCCTAAATGCCGCCCCTCCCTACTCTCAAAGTCATGTCCACGTGGAACAATGTTATAAATAAAGAGTTGTCACTCTTGTGACATCAGCACTTAAGCAGCTGGTCTCTCATCATCGGATATATCCCAGAAATTCTGCACGTCTCACTGAACTGATTAATCGCACAGCACACGCACTCAGTTTACAAAGACAAAGACATTTTCTGAAAAGGCATGAAATTCTTTGTTGCCGTTCATACCAAAGCCGTGCAAAAATAACTCAAAATCTTTGCTTGCTCGCATGCCCCTCGTTGACCTCATTTATATGAATGGATATCGGTAGTAATGAGTTGCTCAACAACAGTGCTTTGTTGACACAAGACTTCTTTTTCAGTATCTAGTTGTACTGTGGACCCTTAGAACAATGGCCCAGGGGTAAAACAATGAACGATTTGTCCTGAAAATAATTACATAATTGAAACGGAAAATAAAATCTATAATGTTAAATTTGAATTTTTACTAAACACCTGCTTGGAAAATGAATTCTTCCATCTTTTTTGAGGAACATTTGCATCCAGCAGTTTTAGAATGAGAAAGGGCGGAAACATTTCACTGTACAAAATAATTTCGAACAATAGGTACCTTCTTTCGGCCTAAAATCGATAAAAGACATTACACCATTAGAAACACCTTGAAAATTTGAATTAATACTACTGTCTTTATAAACACATTCATGGAAAACAGGTTCTTACATTTTTTTCGAGGAACATGCAGCAGTTTCAGAATGAGAAAGCTCGGAAATGATTCACTGTCCAAAATAAATTCAAACAAGTACCCTCTTTTGGCCTAAAATAGATAAAAGAATATTACACCATTAGAAACACCTTGAGTAGCTATTGTTAAAATGAGTGGAAACGCAGTTGAAAGATGCTTTTGTCTTTCATGAAAATTTCTGGGCCTGGTGCAGATAACCTTTTTTTTAGATAAATATAACTATTTCCACTTTTGCATTCGTCAATTTATACTTCATTCAACACAAGGCACATTAAACTAAATAAGGAAGAATCCCAATGGCCCAAATCAATACAAGTGTGTGAAAGGTGTTGAGCCGCATAGTGGTAAATCCACAGATAGTTATCACTTTGCAGCTGTTTGGGTTTTATGGTTGCTGCTGACAAAGTTAGCCACAGTAGAAGAATTTTGCAGCGTAAGAGCCAAATTTTCCCTCCGGAGGATTTTGAGGTTGACGACGGGGCTAAATCGGGAGTTCATTATCTGCATGTCAACGTGACTCGTATCGGTAATGTTAGAAGTCATATCACGTCGATTGTTATATTTGCTACACCTTCACGGCTTCCTTCTTGCTTCGTGGCATGGCTTAGCAATGTTTCCAAAACATACTTGGAGCTTTTGTTCCATGTGGTAGCATCAAACTGTTGCTTGGAGATCTGCCATCTTCACGGCCGGGTCAAGATCCCATGCATTACCTTCCGCTGTGGATAGGGGTACTGACGCCGTAGGGGCGGTATGATCAATGGTGGATTCGACATGTTTTTGAGGAAGATACTGAATGACGATAAAAAGTTTCAACGCGCTTTGAGGGATAAGGCGCCATTCAAGTACAAGCCATTTTCCAAAGGTGCATTGTTCGTTCTCCAGTATAAGCTTTGATCATATGGCTCAAATGAAGAATAAGACTAACCTTGACACGTTTCTTGCAAGGGAATCTTTTCGAGACAAACATCGCAATGGAAGGCATCTCACCACCACCACTGATTAAATCACCGAAGTCTTCATGCAAAGATAGGCAAAAGCAAACTGAACTGTAGTCAGCTGAAAAAAAATGTTTAAATGATATCTGAAATGAAATGACCAAAAAGTAAGCATATCGCCAGTTTTGGAAACGCTCTACAACTTGTATAAGACTCGTTAGACTCAGTCTTGATCTAATTACAACCATAATTTCCCGGTATTAAAGGACAAGGGCAATTCCAGTGTGGACTATTTGACCTAATATAGCCTTTCAATCATCGCTCGGATTGTCGTCACATTTTGAGCAGATTATCTTGACTGTCTATATTCATTACATAATACTATTGGTTTGCCAATGGGATATTCACATATACTATATTGACTCGTTCGTAATGCTCCACCGTTTCCTGTCTGCAGGTATTGGCTATGCATCAATTGTGATCGTCTCCCTGCTGAATATCTACTACATAGTAATCTTGGCCTGGGGACTGTACTACCTATTCCAGTGCTTTCAGCCTGAGCTCCCCTGGGCCAAATGCAATCAGCCCTGGAACACAGAGCACTGTGTGGAGGACACGGTTCGAAGGAACAAGTCCCTTTGGCTGACGGCCAACATTACCAACTTTACTTCTCCTGTGACGGAATTCTGGGAGTGAGTATATATATTTATATACACCCATTCTAACAAAGACATGAGCTGCCAATTCATTTATCAATGTGCATCCTGTGCAGACGCAATGTCCTCAGCATCTCCTCGGGGATTGAAGACATTGGGCCCCTCAAGTGGGACCTGGCCCTTTGCTTGTTGGCAGTGTGGGTTGTTTGCTTTTTCTGCATATGGAAGGGAGTCAAGTCTACAGGAAAAGTGAGTAAGGAGATGCTGTTAATATTATTTGTCCTTCAAGACCCCAGCTAATCTAGTGGACACATTTGTTTACCTCAGAAGCTTTACTTAACTGCTGCTCTTATCTTGTAGTGCATTAATGGCTCCATGTAAAACTTGCAGTAATAAATGCAGTATAAAGCATGACACGACTGCAAAAATAACACATTTTACCCTATCTAGGTCGTATACATAACAGCAACTTTCCCATTCGTGATGCTGATTATACTGCTGGTGCGTGGAGTGACCCTGCCAGGAGCATTAGAGGGCATCAAATTCTACCTTTACCCTGACCTGTCGCGTCTGCAGGACGCAGAGGTAATAATACAGGAAACGGTCGGAAAAAGTTTGCCTCCTATTTATTGCCATTTCAGTTCAATCTACTCATACCCAACTACGCCTTCTGACTGTACTTGAAGGTTTGGATCGACGCGGGTACCCAGATTTTCTTCTCCTACGCCATTTGCTTGGGCGCTATGACGTCACTGGGGAGCTACAACAAATACAAGTACAATTGCTACAGGTGAGCAGAGCCACCTGCGGGGGAGGGTGGAGATTGGGTCAGTCGTAGTGTCTTGTCCGAGATGGCCTCGTTTAAATTTTCTTTTTAAAAAAACTAAGAAAGAAAGGAAAAAAAAGAAAATGGGAACTTTGGTTCCGTGTGTGTTCATTAACAACCTCCATGACATATGTGTGACATAGGGACTGTTTGCTGCTGGGAGTCCTCAACAGCGGTACCAGCTTTGTGTCTGGCTTCGCAATATTTTCCGTCCTGGGCTTCATGGCACAAGAACAAGGGGTGGACATTGCCGATGTGGCAGAGTCAGGTACGAGGGTCCAAGGTGCTGGCAGCAGTGATGGTGGGCACTGCTGCCATTCAGAGATTGGAGAAGTATCCCCAAAAAAGTCAAGTGGCTAAAATGATCGGAATAATGCTTATCGTAGGGGTATCGGCAATTGCACACTCCTTAGTTATGGTGGCGGGGGTTTATAGTGTGGATCAGGTGCCAGAGGAATTGGTTGACATCTTTTTATCAAGTGCACCAACGCACCATCCCTTTGGTGTCCCACATCCGAGCTGCTCGTGCCCTCTTGTAGCTTTGGGACACGTCTTAGAAGATTGGGTGCTGGCGTGCTAGCGTTGGCCATGAGCTCCGCACTGCCATTGATGTACCTGTTCCTTCCCCTCCTCCTTCCAGTTCTGTTTGCTAGCTTGGAATCGCCAAAAGTGGATGACATCCGTTCTTCTTTGGATTTCTTGTGAATTCGAGTTTGGTCTTTGACTGAATTGTGCCTTCTCTCAGTGTGCTGGCTGCTGTTGGCAACTCTTGCTTGACTTCAAGACCAGTGACCTATTCCCAAATAAATAAATAAAAACCGATCACGATTGGTTGATGATTCCAAGACTAATGGTTGAGCAGTTTTAAATAGAGTATTTTTTCCCATTTTTCTGAAAGCACAGACGTTGTGATGTTTAAGAAAGATGACTGCAATTGATGTCTTTACTGACACAATACTACTTGGCAATAACTCATTTTTTTCAGCAGTTCACACGGTTCCAAAAATAGCTGCCAGGATGTTTGACAGTTCATGCTGTGTGCGTTGGCTGTTCAAAAAAATGAATACACAATCAATGAGATTAATACATTGTAGACTTGTTTATATACTTGTTTTCCCTGTTGAAAGCATGTTTGTCATACCCAAAGCTTTGCTAAACTGTATTTGTTTTTAGATATCTACAGTGTTCATATCTACAGTATCACCTGCTTTTACTGTACATTGCTTTGTCAGAATTTCCGTTTGGGCAAACAGTAAAGTTTTATCTTTGGTACAACATGGGTAGAATAACAGTAAATAATTTACTATGGTTATTGTTGCTCTCATCTAACATTTGAATGGAAGTGCAGTATTGCGCTCAGATGAGGAATTGACATGGAAGAACTGAATGATTGTTTATGGATGTGGTAGAATGATTAACGGAAAAAAATAGCGGTTTACAACTATGTTGGTATGATTTTAGGATTTTCTACTTGCTGTATGCCATATTTGTCCTGTTGTAAATAGAAGATCAGAAAAGCTAATGTTTACAGTTGGTTTTTTTTTGTTAATATTTTTGGATGTAATGATAAGATCGTAAGACTGCAATTTTTCCACAATACTTGCGCCTTGGAATTGTTTATGGTCGATATGAGCGACTAGTTGAACTATACTACAATAGTTTAAAACAAAGTTAATGTTTGAATGCTCTATAAACCGGGCTGTGTACGTATGCGCTTGCTTGCATTCTCACTTATTTAGTACCTCTATGACTGTCATGCAAGTAAACACCTAAAGGGCATCTGAAGTCATTTTGTCATGGCGAGTCCATGCACAATTCCTAGTTTTGACACATTTTTAAATCGGAGTTCTTTCCTGCAGCCTACAGGGATTCTCAGACCCTTTCCAGCCTCACTAGCGCAGCTTTTTTAGGACTTATTTTCCAACATGCTCATTTCGTCCAAGCTTAAACTAGACAAGAATTTTTAATGATGTCCTTTACCACCTCTCCTCCCCTTTCCCAATCTTTTTTTGCTTCCAGGTCCTGGCTTGGCCTTCATTGCCTACCCAAAAGCAGTCTCCATGATGCCACTACCAACTTTCTGGGCTATCCTCTTCTTTATCATGCTGCTGCTACTAGGTCTTGACAGCCAGGTATGCACTCAATGCATGATGTAGCTGATATACTGGTTTAATACACATTTTGTCCGCTGTAGGTTATAGCTGGGAGGTAAAATGCAACAAGGAAGTCTTGCGTATATCGGACATGAACTATGCCAGAAGCCAGTCCGTGTTACCGAGAGACCTCCCATTTCAAATAAAATCAAAAGTGATCCTTTTATTCTTTTTTTTTTAAATAACTAAACCTCCAGTTTGAGAGGGTGTATAGAAAACACCTGCTATGAAATTGGATTAGACGTTTATCCCTGTCATGGAAGTGAAACATGATCACTCAATGCTAGCCATCCCGTTTCAAATTGAGTTAATGTCTATCGCTGTCAATGGAGGTGATTGAGTTCAGATTTGAAGAAATGTATTTGCTTGAACCCTTTCAAGCCTAAAACAAAAAATAACTGACAGCAATTTAAAATCTACCCACTGAACCTTTTTTTTCTGTGTGTGTAGTTTGTTGAAGTGGAAGGACAGATCACGTCCTTAGTGGATCTATATCCGTCCCTCCTCAGAAAGGGTTACCGGCGGGAGATCTTCATTGCCATCATATGCTTCATAAGCTATCTCCTCGGACTTGCCATGGTAACCAAGGTAAGAGATCACTTTAAGCCAGTGATGATCCTGTTCAGAGAAGCAATTGAAGAGACTTGCCACAAGGTCGCTGGCTTTTCGCCAAGCCGACCGACCTTGGCGTTTCGACCAAATACGGCCTTGCCTATGTTTTTTTCTCGCTTTCCTTTCGTGTCCTCCAACGGAAGAATTGGTGATCTCGCATTGGTTTCAGTTAACGGCGCCACAATGAGCTTTCAGCACCTGTTGAACTGTGCTCCAGCTGGTCCGGCGCCAAACATTCTTGCGCTTTACATTCGACATCCCGGTCTCCCCTTTCTAATTCAAGTCGCCTTCCATCTCCGCAACTGTCTTTAATTACACACACTCGAATCAGCGGGGCGATTGATGCCACGATTCTTCTTCCCAGGGTGGCATGTACGTGTTTCAACTCTTTGACTACTATGCAGCCAGCGGTGTGTGCCTTTTGTGGGTTGCATTCTTTGAATGCATTGCTGTAGCCTGGGTTTATGGTAAGTGGAAGTGGCTTTGATTTGTTTTGTTTTTTTCCACATGCTGTTTATTAAAGTCAGGATCGTGAAGAGTTGCAGAAACACAAATGAACTCTGTAGTTAAAACAATTAAATGCCTTACGTTTCGGTTCACACCATTTGTGAAAGTGAGGGTGATGGGGCGTAGTTTTGTTTTTTACTAGACGTTTACTGGCGATCCAACAAGATTAGTAAGTTACAGCCAAATACTTTATAATGCTAGCAAACACATATTTATAATTCCATAGACACAAAACTAGTATGAAATGGGAAAACGTCCAGTTTGATGGCTAACGGCCATTGAATCCATAAAGTTATGTCTACAACATAGTAGTTAAAAAAGATACAGTATGACAGCAAATGTTTATGGTTTCAACCTAATTAAAATGACATAAAGAACAAAACAAAAAAAGACACTTTGGACCCTTATATAGACTGAGTACCTAATCGCAAACTAAATTCCCATGTTTGGATCGTTGTGCACATGACAGACACGGTGCATAAACACAGCGTTCTTCGGCTGTTAAAAAGAAATGACCTAGTGAACTGCTTCAGTCGGGCACATCCTTGGTGGCTGCCGAGTTCAATTTGTTCCAAGATAGGCTGCTATTTACACAGACAGATAAGAGCTTGTAAAGCCATAAACAATTTCCACACTAACCCTTGTTTTGAAGGCCAATTTCCCACTCACAGGAATGTTCCTTTTGATTAATGTTTGTTAGGAGTTGATAATTTCTATGATGGCGTCGAGGATATGATTGGCTACAGACCAAACCCATGGATGAAATGGAGCTGGTCCTTCATTACGCCGGTCCTTTGCATGGTGGGACACTCACCCTTTATGTTCAAAGAGCAAGGGTGGACCTGCGTATTGAACTAAAACCCATTTGCATTTGTCCTTCAGGGCTGTTTTGTTTTCTCCCTGGTCAAGTACAAGCCGTTGACCTACAACAAAGTGTATGAGTATCCCGAATGGGCCATCGGACTAGGCTGGTGCTTGGCCCTTACCTCCATGATCTGCATCCCAATGGTGATCGTCATCAAGATCTTGCAGTCTGAGGGGCCTCTCATTGAAGTAAGTGGAAACAAAGTAAGACGTTGAATTTGAGCTACAGACAGAATTTCTTTCCTTGAAAATTAAGGTTCGTCTTCAGAATATGCGACCTCCATGTGGACATTTGTTTAAAGCATGGGTCTCAAACCGATTCCGCCGAGGGCCGCAGTGGGTCCTGGTTTTTGTTCCAACCGATCCAGTGCCGACATTTTAACCAATCAGGTGTCTTCCAAAATAAGTCACACCTGACTTTAATTAACTGATTACATTTGCAAAAGGTATCCTCTTGTTGTGTTGGAATGAAAACTTGCACACACTGCGGCCCTTTGAGGACCGGTTTGACACCCCTGGTTTAAAGTATGAGTATGCAAATGGAACATTTCTTAGAACTCTGATAATGGAAAAATGTTTAGAGATTTTTCATGTAACATTGTTTTCATTCGTTTTCTGAACCGCTTATCCTCACAAGGGTGGGGTCGGTCCTGGAGCCGATCCCAGCTGATTTTGGGTACCCTGAATTGGTGAGCCAATTGCAGGGCAGGAGGAGATGGACAACCATTCACGCTCACACTCATAGCTAGTGGCAATTTGGAATGTTCAACCATGCATGTTTTTGGAATGTGGGGAGCAAAACCAGAGTACAGTAATCTCTCGAATATCGTGGTTAATGTAGAGCAGGCATGGCCCCGATAATCGAAAAATCGCAAAGTACGGTCACCCCTATTATAACTTTTTTTTCCTTCAGTGCTGAGTCCTAGTAGCAAGAGTGGCTTCCGCTTACGAGTTTCAGCGTGGATTTTCGCATTTTTATGAACTTAGAAGATAAATTAATGAATTTTATTAATACTCTTTTTATGTGCTAGTGTATTTCTCCAATGTTTTGTCTATAGTTGTTCAATATAAATTCAAACATCAAAGTGATACCTGAAATTCTGTGAGATTGAACAAAAATAAAATAAATCTACGGTGACTTACGCAACGCAAACACATCGTAAAGCGGTCGGTCGGGTTTGTAATCGCATGTCTAGCTGGCTCCAGAAAATCAATGACCTGGCCAATGATCTTCCGTGATCTCTTTCACGCAGCGGATCAAAGCGGTGGCGGCCCCGGCCAAGTCAGGTGTGAGCTCGCGGCCCAAAGAGCTGACGCCAAAGGACAGCGAACTGACTGAACCCCTGGACCCCAATGGGAACAACGGCTTGATCAAGTCCACCCACACCATTGTAGAAACTACCATGTGAGCACTCTCTGTGAGAGGAATAATAAGATTGATGTGCTTTCTGTCTTCTTATCGTATTGGCTAACGATGGCAGGTTTACGACGACCTGCGTATCGGGTGATTTGATAGCTATGGGAATTATGTATTGATGTGATTTTTCTCTCTTTATTTTTTACCATATCGATATTGTTAATGTATTAACTGTTGTTGTTGTAGTTGACATTGATCGTAGGCAGTACAATATTTTGACATAGAACATGTTCAAAGTTTACTACCTTTCTTCTCGTTGATTCCGGAGATTGGAGGAATTTTCCATCAGATTAAAAAGGAGCAATGAAATTCTCATTTCTCTTGTGAAAAAGGAAGGCGATGTGACTGCAGCTGCATTGTTACTGAGCTCATTTGTGACGTTCGACCGAATCGGAATGGCAATGTATCTTGTCTATAGGTAATGCTGAGCCCAAATCTATTAGGGGACTTAATACATATTTCATCATGCAGCATTTACACTGGAAGACCTTGCTTTTAATTGAAGGCCTTGGCCAAATCCAATGGTAAGCACATTCATGTTAAGAAAATGTCAATCAAAATTACGGCCGGAAAAAAGCGACATTTTAGTCTATTCGTACACTTGTGCGACTGCCAAGGTCAGTCACAGTGCATTTCTTTTTTTGGAAGCCTCTCTTTGCACTTTATTGCTGTTTAACCTTTTGTTGTAGTGTTTGGTTTTATCGTTGCGATGCGTTGCTGCTGTATAACATGCAACCCGTTTCAGCGAGTAATATCTTAATGTAGACTTTTGACATCAATGTTAAGAAATCCTAGTTCATAGAACATGTCGGGATCTTAATAAGATACATCTTGATTCAGAGGTAACACTGGGGAACAATAAAAAAAAGAAATTAGTTGAGGTCAAATTGTGTGCTGATTTAAACTCAAATTTACTTGCGGATTACACCAAAGTCCTTTTTCTCGAAAAAAAAAAGTCCACAGTTTACCATGTTACTACTTGCACAGTTAAAATTACAGTAACAATATTCTTTGTAAAAACAAGCGTATTTAATAAACATTTCTGTCATGCTTATTTCTTTAATATCTTGTCCTACTTCCAAATTTGAACATTTTACAAATCGTTAGTTCATTATTTTTGAGGTGCATCTGAGAAATAATCTTGACGTGCTGGAGACAAACTAAGATTCGTTTTGGATTAAGCACCCTAAAAATGTGTTGAAAACAGCTTTTTAGACCTAATTTAAAGGGAAAATGTACGTTCCCCGGTGTTATCTGCAACCTAATCATAAGACTATTTTTTCAACATCCTGGCTAATCCATTGTGCTCATTTTGAAATCAGATGTGCTTATTTTATTGGATTTTATTTTCTAATTTAAAGTAGAATTTAGCTAGTTGTATAAGAGAATTGCAATTGTTTGTAAATCACACATGCCTTTTGTAACAATTTTGTACATCTTACAAATATCATGAAAGAGGACTTATGTGACAACTCAGAAGTGTGTTTTAATTACCATGTGCAATATTAAATGTAGAAATGAAAATTTGTTAATGTTCTGTGTTCTGGATTATAATGCAATATACTATTCATAAAGGCAAGGACCCATAGTATAAAGTCGCAGCTTTGTCCACTAAAAATCTAAACGTACCAAAGTTTGTCTGTATTTCACATTTGTCTGTTTAGATTCACAATGTGTAATATTCACATAGAGTAAAAATAAACACTGATTATTGGGCAAGTTTGAATGTCTTTCTTTTTATACAACTGCTGGGATATGTGGATTTTTAGATTAATGGATATGCATATTGTGATTCTCACCTATTTTTCTGTAACACTTAGTTTTTACAAATCGGTTGGAAACTGGAACTCATGTAGTTCTTTTGATGGTCCACTTCACAAATAAGGAAAAGAAAATGTCAAAACCAAGTTAGCTATCCACATTTAAGTACATTCTTTAATTGGAATGTGAAGTGTTGTCATGCAAAAACAATTTTGTAAAAGAAAGAAATATTTTACAGGCAATGATTAACAATTGCCACTTTTAAAAAAGAGTTATATCAAAGGGCCTGTATATAAATGAATACTTTTTAAAAAGATTGTTAGATAACCCAACCAATCTATTCTTTAACCACATTACTATTTTAAATTGTGCGTGGTTAACAGATCAGATTAGATGGATGACTGATTATCTTGTATAAAGTGGTGCTAAAAAGATGTCATTGTTCATACTTCATGATGGACTTACTACCTAGTATAAGTCGCTGCCAAATAGCGGCCTGTTTAATGCTCCGCTCCTATTTTAAATATACAATATAATCTTTATGGGAACCCATATTCCCGTTATTGCCACTCATACACTCCTTCCTACTCTGTTGTGGCTCATTGACACTTTGCCAAATGACCTGCTATAAATCTAACATAATCCATCACGGAGAGAAGTATTCTTGTTGACAAAGAAGGCGTGGATCAGATCTGCCCACGTACACCTTGGCCGCAACTGAACTTTGATAAAGCATAGCACGATGTAAACACTCAATGTTTGATTAGGGCAGCGCCAGTCAGTGAAGCTTGATGAACTTACTTTCTAGTATTATTTCAGGTCAAAGCAGACATTTGTGCATGACCAGTGATTTTCCAAGCGGTCCGTCCAGTGGCTCCATTTAGTCGTACGTTAACTCATTCACTGCCACTGATGGGAATACACTTCAAATGGTTGGCATGGAAAGATCATGTTACAGTGTGGAGATTTCAATCCATTTTGACCATTCAATCATCTTCTGTACCACACATCCTCGTAAGTGTTGCGGGGGTTGCCGAAAGCCTATCCCAGCTGGCTACACCCTAAACTGGTTGCCAGTCAGGCGTACCATTTTGGCCAGTCAAAATAAATTGACCATCACACCAAATTGGATATCTACTGGTATTGGGTAGTGCTAACCACTGCCATAGAGAAATCTTTCCTTATGGAAGCAATCCATTTTGTCCAGACATGGCCTCTAAATCAAACTGTGAAGCCAGAAGCAAATAAATTATGGGTTTTATATTCTTTATTTAAAAAAAGAAATACAATTTGGCTAAATAAAAATAAAAACGACACTATTTAAATAAAATTCAACATTCAGTAGATTCTGCAACAATTCACTCAAATAACATGTACATGCTTGTATGAGAAATAAACATTTACTCTACACCTAAACAGAATCTGAGTGTTTGACTCATACAGTATATAAAGCTTTTAAAAATAGGCCTCTGTATACATTTGATAGTTTAATTGAGAAGAGTTGACGTCCCAACGATGCACGGATTTTTAAGGCCGTGCGGACAGTAGCCAAAAACAGGAGGTCAACGCTTCTTTTAAACTGGAGGGGTAGAATTGAAGGAGCACGATGATAACTCAATGGAGGTAAACAAGACATGACAGTGGGGGCTTCTGTGGGTTAATAAGTCACTTGCTGAGGTCGAATCAACAACACGGACAAGTGGTGGTCCATAGAAAAACAAAAAAAAACAACCAAAAAGGAATAATTCAGCCGACATAAAAACAGACTTTCATTTGAAACAATGGTGAGACATCCCATAGTGAAAACCAAAAAGAGAAAACGAGCATGTGACCGTGACGAGAACGTGAAGTGAAAAAAAACTGAAGCAGAGTGCGATGTTTGCAATGTACCCTCTAGAGGGCATTCAGAAGAATGGCAACATGTCTTTGCCAGCGTTCACGAGATCAACATATTCAATGTAACATTTCATGACGCTTGGCTGGTGGCAGTGAGAATTCTATTCAGGGTAGATCGGTCCTTCTCGATGGAAACGTGGGCAGTGAGCCAAGAAAAATCTTAAATATACCTTGAACCTTGAATGTGCTAAACACCCTGTGCATGTGTGAGAAAACAAATGACTTTGTGCTAGTGGTCAAATAGTCAATTCAAGAACTAGCTCTATGCAGTGTGTGGGCGTGAGTAATGTCTTTGACGTTATATAATGTTGTAATGTTCTGTTGGAGAGGAAGGGGGGGTAGGGTGAGCTCAAACGGCGTCATGTGAATGTGGTGATTAACGCCGGCGGTGCCGTAAGTGTCACCGTGCTGCGGTGGCTGTGAACGTCCAGCAGGTGCAATGTGATGCGTGTGCGAGGTGCCGGCCTGTCTGTGTTAGTGCTCACAGGGCAATGCTGTTGGTGCGCTGCTCTGAAAAGCAGAGCAGTGAGATGGAAGGGTCGTTGCGGTCGCCGGGCAGACCCTTGGTGTTGCCACTTTCCATTGGATTCCTGCTAATGACCAGATCCAGACTGGCTCCCGCTTCTGTAATTAGGGGCACAGTGAGACAGCAGTCCAAGTCTCTGGTCCTCACGCGGTTCACCTGAAAGAATCCGTCAAAACATAAATCAACATTAAAAAAAATTTTCAGCATCTGACAGAAAATAGGTTTTCTTTTTCCAGTTGACTTGTTGTATAGTTGCTCACAAATACAGTGGTGGCTTAAGTACAGTTTAAGTTGTTCTGTAACCAAGATCAAACATCAAAACACTAATAACTAAATACTTTTTTTTTTTTTAAAGATTGCTTTAGCAGAAAGAAAAGGCACCTGAAGTATACGATCATACGGTTTCAGGCCTGCTTGGTCAGCTGGGCCTTTAGGCCGGATCATGTTGACAAATACCCCTTTTTCCACAAGCCCATCGGATACACTGAATCCAAAGTCTCGGCTCTCAGGTTCCTTTCTGATAGTCACCTACATAAATAGAACACATACCATCATTTTTTTAAACATTTTCTCCTCTTGATTTTCTTGGGCATCTCACTAGATATTACCATTGATATAAATATATACGGATGTTAATGTATTCTGACTTTTTGACAATTACAAGAGAATTCAAACTTCAAATGCACTATCATACTGCCACTGCTACGGTGAAGAAAACGTCAATTGCATATATGAATTATATTTTCAAAAGCTAGGAATATCTACACATGGCTGTGTTGAGGCCAAGCGGAAGCTTTGACTTTACTGCCATGACGACTTTCAACTCAAATTATGAAAAACCCAAAAAGCACTAACTCACTAAGGTCAGTCTGTAAAGGACAAAAATTGCATGTACAAAATACCTACTCCATAAAAAAAGACAATCTAATAAAAGAAATTTGTAGTATGAGTGAAGCCAACCCATCTTTCATTTTACCGTGACCTATGCTACGTGTATTCAATTTTAAAAGCTACCTTGTGCAGGGCCAGGGTCGTAGAAGACAAACTATTTGAGCCCCTGCCACATCCACTCAACATGTTGTGCTTGCTCCTGTTCTTTGGTGCCACATTCGTTTCCTCTTGTTTAATGGGACTTATTTCCGACAGAAACATGGAGTCTTCATCCGTCTTTGTTTCCTCTAGGTACAGACTAAAAGCACTACCTGTCATAGATGCCTGTAAAAAAAATGCATACAAAAAAGAAACATGACAGGGTCGTATGTATTGAAAGAATTTGAATGTGTTTTGCTTTGTAAACATCACATAGAATGGCAACAGGTGTTCTCCCTGCCTTGCCTGCTTTAATAGCAGATTACACACTCAAGAGATTATCATAAAGCTTCATCTGGCTTGATCATATAGCCTGTCACTGGTGAGAAGGGCAGACCGGAGGGGGAGAAGGGGGTGGGGGTTCGTGGAAACGGGAGATGGGAAAGTAGGCTTACCTCCAGCTCCCTGAGGATCTCAGACTGGCCACAAGTCTCCAGGTCCTGAAGAGCCTGAGACCAGAAGCTATCCTGGTTCAGGGTGTCATGGCATTGAGGGGGGCTGATGAATCTACGACAACGCAGGAACCAAAGCATGAGAGCGGTCTTGCCGTCCTGAGGCCGGTGCTGCCTTCAAAAGCAGCCTGGGAAAAGTAGGCGGCTTGGATTTGCGAAGGAGCGTTCCTTTAAAAGTCTCAAGACCACAACTGGTGGAGGGGGGGGAAGTTATTTCAAATTTTCTCACATATCAAACATAGAGTCCTTCACAAAATATTTTGTTTTATGTAAATACAAATGTAAATGTCATCTACCCTTTACCAACCACCCCAAAATATAACAAAGAAAGCACACATGACAATTTAAAAAAAAAGGTAAAAGGAGACATATGGCTGACGTGTCCAGATGCATTTGGTGTGGACATGAAAAAGGTGACACACCAAAGAGCTTGTGGGCAATTAGTAAAGCAGATCAGAGAGAGAATACCTGAGAAAGAAGAAAAAAGGACAGTTTGGACAAGCAAACAAAACATGAAAGAATCAATTGACAAGCAAATGCTGCAATGGTGCTTTAACATCCATCTAGCTCTCCCACACGCACGCAGACACACACACACACAAACACACAAACACACGCACACATAACCACACGCACACACACACAAACACACAAACACACAAACACACAAACACACAAACACACGCACACATAACCACACTGCAGTTTGCCATTGTCAAAAGACACCCAACGAAAAAAGTGAAACCATAGAACTGCACAGAAATAGGTTTCAATGAAAGAATTAAAGCTTTCACTGATTAAAAAGGTCACAACACAAAGGAAACTGAAGTAGAAAGTCCATACTCAGGCATCTTTTCCCAGTCATCCTCTGTTAGTCGCTCATTGTAGAGTCCTGTATGATGCAGCAGTCCTGCAGAGCTGGACACCACTGGGCTCCTGTACTTCGTTCTCCTCCATTCATTGGGATTGAGTAACACATCTTTGTGGAGATAGGTTCCTGAGAAAGTAGCACATCTTAGAGAGAACAGGTCAAACGAACGCACTCGCCCGGACCTCACCTTGACTACTGAAGCCGGCGTCGCACCCCGAGCCGTCCCAGGAGCTCATTGCCGAGTCAATACTGGGTACGGTAGCGGAGTACACCTCTGAAAGTTTACCCATTCTCTGCGAGTCTATCAGTTCGTCCTCTAGGTCACTCAGAAAACCAATTTCTCTGTCCAGGACTCGCCTCCCATCATATTCTAAAAAGTAAGCAGATACAGAATGAAAACTTAATACAGCAACTTCCTATTTGAGATCTCTCTTTGGGCCAAAAAATGATCCATTTCATAATAATAAACGTCCAAAAATGTGGCACGTTTCATTCCTTGTGCTGTGAATTTAAACAAATTTGTAACTAGTAGATCATCATAGTGACGTGGGTCAATATAGATGACTTTGACAATGCCTTCAAATAAGTACATATACTGTAGAATGCTTTCTTGCCATGAGAACGAGGTGACGCCGACATGCGGTCTGTTTGTTTCTTGATTTTGAGAGTTACCGACTCCCCGGCCATCTGCAGATGGTGGATGGCCTCACTCAGCGTTTTTCCTTTCAGACTGATCCCATTGATAGCCAGAACGCGGTCCCCTACGTGAATGGCCCCGGTCCTGCAGAGTAGTGAGAAAAGAGGAGACGACGGACATACCAGACAGTGTTGTCAGCCAGGACAGCTCAGAAAACGGCGCGTTTGTCAGCGCTCCAATTGAGATGAAGACAAAAGGGCTTCTTGAGATTGAAAACCAAAGTGTGTCAGCCATTGTTTACACACTTATTCTACTGAAAACATCTATATAGTCATTAGCATCACTACTATGTCGAATGCAAATGTCATCCTGCGCTTTGATAACTAACTTGATCCCTTCTCTCGCTGCTTCTCCCACTGCCAACATCTTACCTCTCCGCCAGGCCTTTCTTGGTTAGACCCGAAATGACGATTGGGTCAAAAGGCTCCTCCGTGCCTGAAATCGTGATTCCCAGGGGTCCATTATATCTCTTGAGCTCCACAGTGTAGATGATAGAACCAGACATCTCCAGCTCATCTGGAGACAATTTTCATTCAGTTTAACTTAAGCATGAATTTGAAGATAATGGCAAACACAAATACATGTGCTACTAATGTGAACTGTATCTACTAAACGGCATGTGGTAGTGGTGGTTTGACAATGGAGCAGGCCATGCTTTATTATTTATAAAATAAATCTGATGCCTTATTTTTAATACTTGCCTTTAAAATAAATATATAAAATCACGTCAATTCATTGAAGTGTGTAAAATTGAAAATACGCTTTCACTTTCCAGAATGTGAATATTACGTACAATAATTTTATAACAAATGGTGTATCTCGATCACATATGTGCTGGTACTGTACTTGAAGGGACATCTGTACCAATGTTGTCCTCGTCTTTCTGTATTCGGAGCTTGACCATGTCCTCGGCCTGACTCAGGACATGCATGGCGTCTTCAATGCTGCAGTCCTCAAGACGCACACTGTCGATGGCCAAAAGCCTGTCTCCAGGCTCCAGAGTGCCCGTCCTACAAAAGGAAAAAGGGACCAAAGGTTTTATGTGGAAATGGGGAGTTACTCCTGACTCACAATGTGAATCCTATTCATTGAAGAGCGTGCTTTTCAAATAGGGGGTGGGTGGAGCAACACCTGGGAGTTAAAAAAACAAATTTTTAGCTGGATTAGAATAAACGGTCATTGCAGATTCACACTGAATTAGCGACAGCTTGTGTTTTGTAATTGAAAAACACTGCATTAGGATAATAGGGCGTGACCCCAACCCAAACCCTCAGCTCTAATTGACACTGAGACTTCTGAAGCATTCTTACAGTACTCTACTGAACCACATTTTTTATTGGCATTCTAATTATGATTGAATAGATTTTTTACACACTTAGTTTTTCAGGGGCGAATAACCACACAAAGTGGAATCAGGTTTCAACGTGGGTGGAATTCAGTGACATACCTGTGTGCTATGCTTCCTTTTCTGATGTCAGAGATGATAAGCGGCTTGCCAGGCTTCTTACTTGCTAATATGTTTGGGGGGAAAACATGGAGGGAAGGTGAATTATTATGCATTGTTTATTTTCGGTGTTTTGATTTAAAGAATTTTGATAATTACAGAAACAACACTAATGAACATGATATATGTACTATTGTACACTACGCCCACACACACAAACACAACAGCCACAAAAAATACCTAACTCAAACTCATCTAAATTCAATTTGAAATGTTTCTTAATTTTTATTTATAGGTATCAAAGGTATTAATACATTTGGTTTAGCCACACACACACAACAGCCACAAAAAATACCTAACTCAAACTCATCTAAATTATATTTGAAATGTTTCTTAATTTTTATTTATAGGTATCAAAGGTATTAATGCATTTGGTTTAGCATATGCACAATGACTATGGTGTTTGTAATGGCTTGTCCTCTTACATTTCGTGAATAAGACTGCAAAAAACTGCTAAATTAGGTAATGAGATGTGAAAATCGTGACAATATAATATACTATGAACAATAGTGTACCCTACTGGACAGTTTGATGCTAGCACTCACCACTAATTGTGATCCCCATCTCCATTCCTCTTCGCTTAGGCAACTTGACATGGAAGGTACCACTGCTAGGAACCACAGATTCTAAAGAGGACACACACATAGGTTAAAAGGAAGGGTTTATAGTCAATTCCCAGTATGTATAACAAGACTACATACACCTGTAAAAATACTCAACCCGGTGTTTGTGATTGTTGTTATTATTATAACAACAATTATACACGATAGCAAATTCAATGTTTTTTTTTTCTCCACTTTTATTGTTCTAGTTGGGATTTCTAAGCAAACCTTTGCATTGGAACAGACGTGCAGACTTATTAAAGAATGCGTGTAGCAATAGCATGTTTTACCTGCAACATCAAACTCAACCTCCACTGTGACTTTGTTGGCCAGAGCAGAGTCTCGAAGCAGCTGATGGGCCTCCTCCAAAGTGCCATCTTCAGTCGGAATGCCATTGATGGACAAGAGTCGATCTCCAACCTGTATCAAGCCACACCTGGCCCAAAAAAGAGCATCATAACAACATAGCAGCAGCTGCAAATAAAACACAAAATGCTAAGGTTAAATAGAAATGGAGACCTTGATCCCTGACCCTCATTCTTAAGTGTGTTTCTAATACCAATACAAATACATGTAAATATATAAACATACTTTTGACATTTTTTTTCTTTTAAGAATATTTTTTTCCAATGCAAACTGCTACAGGTATATTTATATTTCAGTGGAATGCATGCTGTGCCTATTTGGCGTTTATTCAATAAAATGTTGTCTAAAAAGAGGCAGATTTGTCATCATTTGTAGTCAATTTTGGGTAACCAGCAGTTGATTCATAAACTCCCTGAAGTAAGCTTATCTTCTGAAATTACATTACGCCTACAAAATGACGTCCTGACATCAAATATTAATTTACCAACACCTACAACGCAGTTGAAGCTTGCATAGAATTAAAGAGCTAACACCCAAGTGGGAGGTTGCCCTGCACAGCACAACTGTCGCAGCGCTGCTTGATTTCAATGGTGTTGCACAGGGAGGTGACCCTGGGCTAACACCATGATAACCTCGCATGACACAACATGCAGGGCTAGGCCTGAGATGCATATTAGAGTTGAAAAAGGACATTTCTGTTAAATTTTTAGTGGCTTGTAAAGTCGAAAATGACTTTTTCCCCCCACCACAATAAATAGGGGTGAGGGGAAATGACTCGTTCAAAAAGCCAGTAAATATAAAGCAGTCTACAAATACTTCAGTTTTTTTAAATGTTATTCTGAAAACCTTTTTTTTTTTTTATCATTTATTTTAACTGACTGGCTGCCATTTTCCCCCCACCACAATAAATAGGGGTGAGGGGAAATGATGACTTGTTTAAAAAGCCAGTAAATATAAAGCAGTGCACAAATTCTTTTAAATGTTATTCTGAAAACCTTAATTTTTAAAGGCTAGGATTTATTTTAACCGACTGGCTGCCATTGACGGCGCTCGACCGCCAATATATTCTGCCTGGATAACAGTTAGCGTAACCCAGTCAAAATGGATCACATCAATGACACAGGGACATGAGCATTCACAGTCAGTTCTCCCAATTCAATACAATTGGACGCATATCATTGTCAATGGCAGGCAATGTGTAAAGGCATCAATACTTTATTTTGATGAATAAGAATAACTACTAGGAAGAACAAATGTTTGTGTCTTCTCTTTAGGCCCCATTTGTATCATCGTGATGAATCTGTAATGTGGCTGCCTTCAAACCAAATACTCATGAAGCTAAAATTAGCCTCCCGATGTGTCACTGCCTGTGTCACTGAATGATTAGCACCCCTGCACCCCGAGTTCAAGGTGACGCCCTATATACGATTTGTGCACCATCTCGTGTCATGTTACCTCTCAGCTGGGCTGTCTGGTTCAATGAAGCGGATGATGGGAGGAGCAGAAAGAGTTTCTGTGGCAAAGACACCCCCCTGAAGCTGGATCCCAAAACCTGTTAGCGGATCCCCCCTCAGGATGACCTCGCTCACTTCCATGTGAAAAACCTGCCCTCCTGGGCCCACAGAACTAGAAGCCAGAGACACTGCATATGGGAAGGGACACAATGGGGACAGACGAGTGAAGACATGGCATAGTATAGAGTAAATGCAGGACGAGGGATTGGCGGTGAGAGAAACAGGAATACACTACAGCAGTCTATCAGACATACACACAAGGTGACAGAATCAAAATCGCTCGAAGACGTTTCAGGTCTAGCTATAGTCACATCTACGTTGTGTAGTTGCTTTTCAGTGAATAATGAGTTACCTCTCTTTAAAGTCATAGGAGCCCTTTCAAGACAGTACATGGATGCATATTGCAATATTCGGGGTCTAATTATATACACACACATTGGTTGAATGGTGGAAACCTCAGAGACAGAAAAAAAAATCAAGATAATTGTGCAAAGACAACGATGGTGGAGGTAGGTACTGTTTTGCAACATTTCAAGTGGAGTTTTTTTTTCACATTGAGAGAAAAGGGATTTTTGTCATACATGAGCTCTTGTGGTCCTTCTTTCTGTTCCTCCTCTTGCCAGTTGAGGTCCGAGGACTGGTGGGTGCAGTGAGCACCATCGGGCATGGCAGCATGCTGCTTCCCTGGCTGCTGAAGCCTGAGGTGGCTGTGGAGGAAGGGGAGAAGCCACCACTCACCAGAGCTGCAGACATGAAACATTGCACTCTACTTATCCACAGTGTTGGATCATGAAGAGGTTCACAACCTTCTTCCCATTGTCCAGTCTACTTTTTTTTGTAATTTACATTTTACAATACAGTGCTATTTTTCTGGATTAAAAATGTGTTGCAACAACTACACGTGTTTTTATGGGCCCGGAAAGATTAATAGCACTTCTATTTTTTCCACAGAAGAAATTCGATTAGCAATACGAGGGATTTTATTTACGATCGTGCTCATGGAACAAATCAAGGTTCCAACGCAATCCAAAATAATAATTCTTATTTTAATCATTATTTGATTTAGTGTGACGTCTGAACCGATTAGGTTGAACATTGGGTAGAATGAATGGCGACAGGTGGAAACACAGGGTAACTGTACCTTGTGCCATCTAGTGAACAAGTATATATGTAACTGCTTTGCCTGTCAGTACATATATATCCCGGGCATAAAGAAAGATACATGCCAGTCCGCTTTCATGGCACATGAATGATTGATAATCACCACATGCAACAAGTTCAGAACAAAACACTCTTCACAACTGCTATAAAAAGGATGCGGTTGCCGAGGTTGGAAATGGATCCAAGAAAAGTGTTGACGAAAAATCTCCTGCGATAGAGTCTTGCCAGGAGCAAAGCTGTCACAACTGATCACTTACTTTTGCAAAGGTCTTGCTGGTTGTGTGGGTGGCTTGGGCTGCTCCATGTCTTGCTGTGGCTGGCATGTGGGGGGAGGCAGAAGTTGCTGCTTTGGTCCCAGTGATGATGGCTGCTCTTCTGCACCTTTACTGCATTGGTAAAGAAGTACGTACTTGTGAGGAAGCAGTGTTGTGCACGTTTTAAACCCTACCCATAAAAATCACACATCCTTCCTTCCCTCGTCTAAAATTAGACCAGAACGCACAGCGCCTGGGGGATTATTCAAAACAGAGCTATTGATACTTAACAATTTTAGTCACGGTGCACCTAATCCCTTGGTTGGATGCGTTCTCCCGAGAGTGTTCGACAATAACTCATGGTAAACGAGAAACGGTAAAAATACACAGCCTTACTTTTACTGGCAAACTTCTGAATCACTGTCTCAAACTTGGTGATCACTTTGTGGAATATCATTTTCTAAAAAGCCCCAAGGTGAGAAAAAGCTTGTGAAAAAAGTTGTCCACTAAGCATGAAGCTGCTATCCTGCAGCAGGAAACCTTTATTGGGCACAGCTGGACACTTGGTGTCTAACGAAGTGCAATGTGTTACAGCACAATCATTAAAACCAAGGCCGGTGGGTCACATCCAATCCTTCCACATTATTTTATGTGATCTTTTGGACTTCTGCTAAAAAATAACAACGAAAATAATATACTACAATAATGATGTACCGAATTTCAGGGGAAATTACTTTGTAAAAGAGGTTTCATTCTACCATGCATGTTTTTGGAATGTGGAGGAAACCAGAGTACCCAGAGAAAATCCACACAGCCTCAGGGAGAACATGCAAACTCCACATAGGTGGCCCAACCTGGATTTGAACCCAGGACCCCAGAGCTGTGAGGCTGACATGCCAACCACTCAAGCCACTAGGCCACCCTCGAGGTTACTCATGAAACATAATTAGAAACCCATAAATCGCCACAATTGTACACACAATGTACCTAGCGGATTTTTTTACTGTTACAAGTGGACTGCAATGAAATTAATCTGCTCATGACAACTAGCGGAAGAGGACTCGCATAACTGTGAAGCATTCATATGATATCAGCTGACCTTGTGTGTGGTAAGCACCTCAATAATTAACTTCCTTGGGAGATTTATTAAGACTCGTCAATGCTCGGCAAAAGTGACAGTAATCCTTAGTGTTTGCTCAGTAGGGGTCTAATCTTCTACAATTTGCTCACATGCGAGGAGGATTTGCTGCAAACACAGATGACGAAACAAGCCCATGAGTTGTTAGCCCCATTGAGGGACCCGGCTGCGAGAAACCATAACGTAGAATTCCGCATTTCAAAGCGATGCTTCTCCTCTGATAGAGGCCCTTGAAGAAATATTCTTTTTATTCTGTCTTCAAATGATACTCCTAATCTCATAAAGGCCACATATCAATCTTAAAAACCCCACCGGGAGATTAAACGTGCTGCATTTTAAAGTCATACTTCTTGGGAGCAAATGAGCTGTCAAAATTGGGTTTTATTTTTGCTATACATAATTCACTCAAGATTTGATTTCGGAGGACATGCACACAACTGCCTCTGTGCTGCATTTAAATGAACTACGGGAGCTACTTTATCACTAGATGTGCTTTGTAAATCAGCAGATTCTGAAGTGGACAACGTTGCTAGGATATGAGTAGAAAACTCCTGAATTCCTGACAAATGGCATCCCTTCTCCTCCAAATACACAAGGTATATGGAGATTGTGTCCTGTATATAGTACGCATCCACGCAAATACCCATGCAGGCAAGCTATACACATGCCAGCTCATTCACAGTAGAAAGAAGAAAGAGCTGGGAGGCAACTTTACTCTTTACTTTGGCTCCATGGAAAAATAATGCTGAGAGCATTACATGATGTGAAGTGAAAACAATGTGCTTCTTTATCTCACAGCTCATTAGACCGATTTGTAAAATACAATGCTACCTCTCAGATTTTGTTACAATAAATTCTAAGAAAGTCAATCCAAATTTCTTTATGCGTGAATATGAGTTTCAGTGTGACCTTCTCAGTGTTACCTGTGTCTTGTGGCCGTACGGGCAACCTGCTCTGACTTGATGGTATAATTTCCAGTTTGACCACATCAGTGGCGTTGCCCAGAAGCTGCAAGGCCTCCATCAGAGAGCAATGTTCTGTGCTGGTTCCATCAATAGTCAGTAGGACGTCTCCTGCATGCAACGCTCCACATCTGACCAGGTGACACAGGGAATGATATATGAAAATATTTTTTCTGGGAATTTATGTCTAAATTAGTCATGCAGAACTGCTTCACCTCTCAGCAACGCTCGCCGCCTTTATCTTGTCAATAATGATGACTTGTTTGTTCCTATAACTGGATGTGGTCAGGCTGATGCCCAGACTGGATGAAGCCCCTTTCACTATTTCCACAAGGAGTGGACCCGAGGCTTGTTGTACTTCCTCTGCAAAACATAACACATGCTTGATTCATAACAATGAGTTGAGCGCATGAAGCCACAGCCAGAAGCACAAGGGAGAATCTGTGTATTTTCCTGCTGAAAGAAAATACCAACATATACTATGACTACAAATGACAATATCCAAAAATGTTTACTGTATACAAGATATTTCTAAATACTACATCATTTATATGTAGCCACCTGATGGTCTAGTGGTTCACTCAACTGACTTTGGAGCAGACATAAGTGGGATCGGTTCCCGCTTGATGGCGGTATGATTGTGAATTCAAATGGTTGTCTCTCTGTGTCAAACTCTCTCTGTTATCAAACTAGTACTAATTGTAAATGTAATCATGTAAGATGATACATTTCTCGTGCTAGCATACAATTTGGAGTTGGGTGCCTTATTTTCTTTTTTTTTTTAAATAGGACTTAGGGCAACACATCAACAATATATTATTCATTCATTCATTTCCCGATCTGCTCATCCTCACAAGGATCGTGGGGAAATTTATTATCTACTTTATATATTTTTACTAAACAACAAATTCTTAGGATGGTGGCCAGGTTGAGTGAGTGGTTAGTTCGTGGGCCTCACAGTGGTGGGGTCCTGGGTTCAAAACCAGGTCACGTCCATCTGTGTGGATTTTGCATGTTCTCCCCAGGCCTGCGTAGGTTTCCTCCGGGTACTCCGGTTTCCTCCCACATTCCAAAAACATCCATGGTTGGCTAATTGGAAACTCTAAATTGCCCCCAGGTATGGGTGTGAGTGTGCATGGTTGTCCGTCTCAGCTGGCCATCGATTCATGGTGTCCCCCGCCTGTGGCCCAGAGACAGCTGGGATTGGCTCCAGCACCCCTCGCAACCCTAATGAGATTAAAGCGGTTCAGAAAATGAGATGAGATGAGAGACAAATTCTTAGGTATCATTTATGACAGCATGTCACCATAGCATGACTGCAGCTCGAAGGCACATGTTTGTCAACTGTTCATCTTCATATTCATATAGGTCATGTTGGGAAAACGTGCTTGTTAACAAAGTAAGGGCTGGCCCACAGAGATTGTATACGGGGGAAGCACACAGCAATCCATCCACATTTTCCCTGTTGCTTTTGGGCCAGAGTGACTCCCCTGGTGGCAACTCCAGCGCCGAGGCTCAACCCCGTCCAATGCAACCAAATGGCTACATTATTTACCCTGAGAGCAACGCTGCCCTACCATGCCTCTGCATATTCCCCGTGTGTGTGTGCTCACCCATGACAGAGATGTCATACTCGATCAAGAACAAAGCTTCCTGGCTGCTCTGCATCAGCATGGTCAACGCGTCAGCATGCTTCTCTCTGTTCAGAGGCATCCCGTCTATGCTCAATACTCTGTCGCCAGCCTTCACCGTGCCCTCCCTTGAGAAAGACAAGAGAGGGAAAACATTAGCTTGAAGTTGCTCCTGTAAGTGTCCCGACACCAGTCACACTAAACCAATAAACGGTTCTGGACGAGCGTTCCCTCCCAGGTGAGATCAAGTTTGTTTTGTTGAAGCTTAGGCTCGTGAGGAAAAAGTGTAACGCTGTATTTGCCTGGGGATCAGCATTGGCCTTTCTGCTATACAGAAAACACAGGTCTTTTTTTCACAACGACAACTGCTCAAGAAGGTCAAAAGTCAGGGTTGTTTCATATCTGTAATTCCCAACTAGGGCATACAATAGTTGGCGCTAAAAGAGGGAGTGTCAAACTCATTTTTGTCACGGACCACATTTAAGCTATGTGGTCATTGTGACTGCAAAACCATATAAATGTATACAAATTTATTAAGACATTGGCCGCCATTGTTAGTGATGAACAGGGCTGCGCAAACCGGTACTCCACCATGGGTCCAGTTCTTTGTTCCAATAGATCCAGCAAAGACTGTTTAACTAGTAGGGTTTCAAAAGCACCTACGACACCGGATTGGTGAAAAGGTGGTAAAATATCTAAACGTACTCATTCATCAACATGTATGCAAACTGAATACTGTTAACATGTCCCTACCTGTCAGCGGGACCTCCTGGCCTGACGTGGGTCACCACCAGAGGACGGGACCTGCGCCAGTCCTCATGAAAGCCTCCTTGAGAAGACGAAGACAACAAAATATAAACAACCTGAAAGAAAAATAAAATAAAACGGGCCCATACCTCTCATGACAAATCCAAAACTGTTGCCTTCTTTGAGCAAACAGACCTCTGTGGTTTTGCTTATGACTCCTAATGGAGTCTGGACTGTTTACAAGGACACATGAAACTATATTAGATCGGGCATTTCAAAAACATAAAACGCAGATCAGGAATAAATAAATACATGTGAACAGTGATGTATAGACTTTTTATATGCACTATAAATTTGTACACATGCAAGCAGACTTCACGCACGTAATGGAGGCAGCTCGTATTCCACTTCTAGGACAACCCGCTCCCCGATGTTCTTCAGCAAGCTGATGATCTCATCATGTCGAAGCTTGGAGAGGTTGATTCCGTTCACTGACTTTATGTGGTCTCCTACATTCAGCTGGTCACTCCTAGTATGAGTTGGTTGCATGTTTATATGGATACAAGTATTTTATTTTGAATGAGATATCAGTCCGTCTTCACATTGCCTATTTTCCAGCAAAACGTACTTTTAGCAAAGAGACCTTTGACGGCAGAAGACTTGCAAGTCTTTGTACACGTTTTAAAATGGGAACCCCGAGAATGCCATGTACATGTCAACCCCATGCAACAGCTGCAGTCATCTTGAGACTCATTGGAGGACTAATTAATTGAATGATCCTGACTCCTTTTCCTTTTTCCACCTCTAGGCTGCTGCCAATGGACGCTACAGGCAATCGTACAGACATGCGAACAAGCAGTGCTGACCTGCCTGTCGTCCAGTCGCCTGTCATCATACAATGTCACTGCCAATCTCTCTCCTGTCTGCCCACATTATTCTTCACTCAGTAAATTAGCTCATGCGTCCGCCAAGCTTGTCACACATTGCTTAATCACCATTGAAACGTGACTGTTCCCACAAATTTCTATTTCATGTGGCCAGATACAGGAAAATGTGTGGAATCACAGTCAAGTTAATTTTAAGTGTGTGCTTACAAGGATTTGTTTAACAAGAAGGATGAGGATGAGGAGCCTTATTCATGTATATCTTTTTTCATGCTCTCACAGGCTTTATTAAAAGGATTTCTCAGGTCGGATGTACCTTTGGGCCTTTAGTTCAACATCTGCGACAGTATAGTAGTGTGTTGAAGGTTAATGCAAAGGCTAGTTGGGTAACTACAGCTAAATTGCATATATAAATTAAAAAATTACAATCTTCTTTATTTTTTTGCTAATCCTTACGAGGGTTGGGTAGGTGCTGGAGCCTATCCCGGGTTAAATATGGGTAGTAGGCGTGGTACACCCTGAATTGGTTACCAGCCAATCGCAGGGCACAAAGATAATAAACAACCAATCGTGCACACATTCACAACTAGTAACATTTAGAAGTGGTCATTGACCACTCATTGTTTTTTGGGGGGATTAAGGAGGAATTTATTTGTGCATCTCAGTGAGGATGGAGTGTTTGCGTGTCACAGCCTTAAAAACAAGTCTAAGTTTATATTGTCTTGGAAGGTTTTTTAGATATGAGCTGATGTTTTGTCCTAGGATATAAGTTAAAAAAATATGCGTGTGCTTCAGACCTTTGCTGTTAGAGAACAGTTGAAATATGAATATACACTGTTTTCCTGGCAGTGGAAAAACAGTATTTATGGTCATTTGATCTGAAATTTGTGCATTTTCAATTGATATGTACTCCTTTAAATATCATTCCAACATGAATTTTTATCTCGGGTACAATTATGCCATTATTCTATATTTGTTGAGCCAAAAGGTTTGCATACTCTGACAGTAATATAGACAAACATAATATCATACTTACAGTAAATTTTCTTCAATTACTTTGCATTTACATAACAAGTAATTTTGAAAATAAATTTGTCTTGGCATCAAGCTGACTTCACATACATAACAGCAAAGTCCTGCAGGTGAGCTGGTGGAACTTTGCAGCACAAGCATGTTTGTGCAAGGAGATCTAAGTGGTTCGGACAGCCTGACGTGGTTGCAGCTGCATCACAGATTGCATGCAAATCTCACCTGGCAGCCAGCCCACCTGGCCGGAGGTTTGACACTCTGGGCTTGCCGTCTTTATCGGAGCCTCCGGAGATGGTCAGGCCCAGGTTGCTGCCTTCCCTTTTCATCAGGTCCACTGTGGTCACTCCCCGGTACTCCTCTGTAAAAGAACCATGTGAATGGACTATTACCATTTGCTTGTTGCAATACAACCTGTCATCTAAAAGAAAACAATTTTCTGGGCTTTCTGAGTAAATTATTTAAATAAATATTTTGTAATCTTTCTCATTTGTGCTGTGGTTTGTCCCTTTGCAAATAATTTGTTACAGTACTTAGGTAGGCTTTGTTGTTTCCAATTATACTGTACTACACTAATTTACTGTGCACTCTTGTTATTTTTTTCCCCTACTTTAATGGCTGGCAACTTGCATCGGGAAAAAAAAACACATGAAAAGGTCTGACAATAAAAGAGAGGTCCAGAAGAAAATTGTAATTTGTGATTTACTGATTGATGAATACTTTATGTTGTCGACATACTCTATGAGGCTCTTTCATTGCCTTATTAAAGAAAATTGTTTGAAATTGTGAATAATTTGTGTAAAGAGTTTCAGAAGTGTCATGTTTTTGTAACGTTCACCTGAACAAAGCTTTGCTTCGTTAGCGGTTTCTTAATTTCTATGTCTCCACGCAGGCATTATGCAAGTTGGTAAAGGAGGGTACCAAAATGAAGAGTGGGTTTCTTTTGTGCCAGGTTATCAAAACCAAGTATTGTATTAAAGTACCAGTTAAAAAGAAAACCGGATAAATAAAAATTTAAAATCTAAAAAAAAATGTACATTTAGAAAATTATGTACCATGTAAAGTCTCCCCTCTGTGTCTCCATTTAGCTCTAATGTGATACAAATGACATTTATACTTTGCTTTTCAGAGGTGGAGAGGCCTTAAAGAGAATTAGGTTCCTGCACATGTTTCTGCTTGACAAATAAAATCACATTTGTTGATATTTAATTGATCTTGCATTAATTACGTATTATAATAATCCCCTATTACCAATAAGTAATGTTCCAAGCCTGCTTCAAGGCAGCGACAGAAAACAAAATATGATGCACGTTTGACTAAATTGTACCTGAAAGGCTGCGCCTCTGGGAGAAATGTGATTGGTCAGACGCCCCGGACTGCTTGTTTCCTTTTGCATATGGTCCCTCATCTGAGGAGACAGAAAGGAGGTATATTAAGATGCACTATATGGCTCGACGAGAGCGAATTTCTGCGGCAGATGGCCAAATGAACACACCATTATGGACCTCATAACAGATGCTCATGCTTTCACTACTCTGAAGTGCACCTTGGGTAATGTGGGGGCTAGGTGGTAAAAGGGGCTGGAGTCAAATAAATCAGTTTGTTGCTAAATCACTAGACAAGCCCCCGAAATGGTCAGAGGTCTTCAAAGTGGAGAATTTACGAAGGAAAAGCATTTGCTCGTGACAGGAATGTGTTTTCGGCAAGCGGGTTCTATTCAATTATTTCTGCCTGAGGATTGTTCGGATGCAACAGCATGTGGTTAATGGACTCTTTTCTACATGGGGGAAATCATCATTTGGTGTCATTTAAAACAGTTTCCACAATGAGTCTTCAATTTGCTCAGCAGGAGAAAGTGCTTCTTCCATCCATAGTGGGATACATTTTTGAAACACACTGTACGTTCGCAGTGGTCCTGTGAGCCGTCTTAAACCGAAAGCAGCTACATAAGCAGGTCAGCAGTCACGCCAACGAGGAAGCTGTTTTGACAGACTGTATTCACTGCAAATTACCTTTTTGGCTGCCTGCTAGAGTGACAGAGCACCAAGTCAAGAATGATGAAGATTGCTGAAGAAGAACATTTGCTAAATCCTCATTCACAAGGTCATCATCACCAAAATCATGATTTCTAGATCAACTACTGAAACCCAACAAGATAGCTGTATAAAAAGATAACAATGCTTTTAAACAAAAATTCATTTCGGATGCTGGTTTAAGAATTACCGTAGTTTTTGGACTACTATAAGCTGCTAATCTTTCTCCCCCAATACAAAAAAATGTGCGTTGTACAAGGGAAACATCTTATCATTAATGGGACGTTGTCATCTGTGCTGGTCTTTATTGAACTGGGAGGATTTCAAAGTGTGATTGGCCTGGAGACCTTCTTTCCGATTTGGCAACCCTGATTATATTCGAAACTGCTGCTTGTTGTGAAGTGAGATGAGTTAACTGGCAGTAAATACTCCTCAGTCAAATCTTTGTAAGCAAGATTGGAAGATAATTATGCATCCTTCTGACAGCTGTTGCTTTTTATTTATTTTTCTGTCTTATTTAGCTCTAAGAAAGGAAGCAGGAAAACAATAGAGAGGGGCAGACTCTGCAGTTGTGGATTTGTACACCTCGTTAAGAGGCTTATCGGCTACGCTCTGGAAGCTAGCTTTCCAGCACATTTTCAGCTTGTCATCTTCTGGTCTCCAATCAAAGAGTCGAGAGTCAAAACTGAATTCCCCACAACACCAGAGGACCATAAGGACCGATCCACTCCGTGGGCATGAAAATGACTGTCTTTTCTCAGTCTAAAACACATCAAGTGTCCACATGCATCCACTGTGGGGATGACTGAGAGTCATAGAGTCCCTGTCAAAATATTTGTGACCTCAAACCTCTGAACTGTATACAAAAAACCCTAAGAATACCCTGCATGAGTCCCACCCAACACAGTACACTTTATTACATGTGCTGAAAAGAAGACATATTTGCATAACATGCAATTTTACACACATCCTTGCACAATACCCAGCGTGGATGCCCAAAGGTACAAACGCAGATATACAAAGTGAGTGGCACCTCACAAACAAGTTGTTTTGGGCAAAAGCCTTAATACCACCCAGGTTCCTGGGGGCCTTGACAGTCCGGCAGCTGTCACTGCAGTCAAAAGGCAACATTGGCTGTGGGTTATGCAGATCCAACGTGCTGCACGTGATGGGTCACGACTGTAACGCTGTCGCTCTCTTAAAAGAAGCATTACTCGCCCTCAAGATGTTACACTGACGCTGATTAATAAACAGCCTCAACGGCAACTCGGCGAGAAGAGCTGTGTGTCATTGTTATTTGAATTGTGAATTCTGTTATGTATATAAATAAGATTAAGATGTATAGCTCTTAAATCTGAGCAATTCCTCCATCCCACGTGTTTTAGGATTTAGGTTAAATATGTGGCTTGTTGGAAGGGGTGTGACTGAAATGCTCGGGATGAAGTCATGATGCTATTTTCAGAAGTCAAACCTGATTCACTAATAGGCCCAGTTCGGTCTATATCTGTCCACATTACTCTTGGTGGGATGGCAAAAGGCGCCGGCTGGACGCGCTTGCTGACACTCACATTTCATGCAATATATTTAGTCTCATCATTCGTGTTTATCCGTGACATTACATTGCTCTAAGAGCGCGAAGCTCTGTCTTCTCAAATCCACTTCGACGGCACCTAAGATGACACCCATGACCTGGGGAAAAAAAAGATTGGCAGTCTTACCATTGCTGTTTTTGGAGTCTCTCCTCAGACCACACAGCATGGCTACAGCACCCTTGTGGAAGTCACCTTCTTGATAATTACTCCACCTGAGGATTAAGTTGGTGACTGGGATATTTCACCGACTCAGGACCTCCATCTTTGGTCCGTTGGCCCCCCTACCGCAGTGTTTTTATTTTTGTTGGAATCCTAGTTAGTACTCTTGTCCCCAAAGAACGTGTCTACCAATGTCCCGTTCTCCATGAAATCCAAAACTAGGAGATAAATGCCTCCTTTTCTTGCCATGCTATTGGAAAATGTTAGTCTTTTCCACTGGATTTATCATTCCCCTTCTCATGTGCCCACAGACTCACACATAACCCTCTCTCTCTCATACACACTCTCTCTCTCTCTCTCTTTGCCAGAGGGGTTGAGTGAGGGAGCACACTACTGTCACTGCTCCCTCCCCCTACACATACGCGCACACATACAGTCTTCATCCATTTCCCCACCAAATTCAACACCCTTCATCTGCATGTGTTTCATGTGCACACCCACCCACACAGTAGGACTTTTCGCATCACTATGGAAGATATCCGCGGATTCACAATTCCAGAGGGGCAATCGTGTGGCGTTTAAAGTGATGACAAAGACATTCGATTTGACATCCGAGCCATCTGAACAGAATTGTTGGCGCCAGCATCGCAGCACCTGTCGAACCATTTGTCAAGCGCACACTCCTTGACGCCTATCACTTCCTTAGCTGAGCCGTGTCTGACATGCTTGCGACTTTTACACACAGCCGCACTTTTAACGGGAATCCGCGTAAGGTCAAGAGGTAACAAAAAAACAGAAAAAAACAATTATCTACAGCAGCCCTAATCAGTCAACTGTTCCAATTGTTACAAAATACTTTGCTGAGGATAATTTCCCGTGAGGCTTTTATTTGTCTGCAATTGCATGTTAAAGTATTCCCCCGTTTTTCGCGGTCTTTGCGGTACACTGAGAAAACGCGAAAAATGGGGGAATACTGCGAAAATTATTTCCAGTACTCGCCGTTATTCGTGGTGTACACCCAAAACCGCAGGGTTAAAATGACAAAAGTAATAAAAGCTAGCACAACCCTACACCCAAGAAATTTCTGACATTCATTGTTATTGATGATAAAATAATGCAGAGGCAGGGAGGAAAAAGTCATTTTAACCCTTTCCACACTTTTTATGGCATATAAAATAAACAACTAACATAATATTGTTTTTAAATAGAATTGATTAATTCTATGACTAGGTTTTGGCTTGTCTTGGGTAAAATCCCATCTGTGCGAACAAAATAAACAGAATTACAATAGCTCATGGGAGAGAAAAAAATCATGTGGGCCCTTTTTTGTTTTGTGTTCTCAAAGCAGCTGAGGTCGCTGTATTTTTTTCTTTTTTGTAAATAAGCAGTAACTAACTATACAATGTAAAATTAGCACCAAATCCGTCCAAAACTCTGGATGTGATTGGAACAAAAAGGCCTTCATGTAGAAAAGGGCATGACACTCTTTTATTTTTAGTCTCCGCACTCACCCTGAGCATCCTTAAAATTGACCAGACTGCCCTCTTTTGGTAGACAGGTGCAAATACAATATTTAAAAACAACAAGGCAGCACGAAGGCACGTTTGGAAGAGCAGTTAAAACCGTCGTCCGTTATGGCAGATTTGGAGGTTATACTTGATTCGAAACACGTTTTGTGGTAACTGTAACAGGGTTGCTTGCACCAAACAGCACAATATCAGGTTGTTAAATACGTATGAATCAAAGTGCGTACAGTAATTAATCCATTTTCCGAGTAAATTGAACGGCTTGCACCAACCTTGGAAGGTCTGAGCGTATTATGGCAACACAAAAGCACCTCCAATTAAGATATATAGTTTGTACCTTTTGTCCTCCCTCTGACAATCCCTAGCCGGCATCTGAGAGAGAAAGAAAACATCCTTCTCTTTCCTCCAGTGGAATGGACGCTTCGCCCTTGATCAGGCTTTGAGAAGATAACGGAGACTTGCTTGGCTGTCAGGTGGCCCTTTCCGACTATTAAACCCGCCGCTATATTCATCGTCTTGAGCTGAGATAAAATGCCAACCAGGTTTATTTGCGGTCCTCGTCCTCCTTTGAAACACTCCAGATGTTCTCAAATGCATCCAAAATTGTGTAGCATGAACAATTCAAGGGTCCAAATGTTGGTTTTGTCAACACCACTCTTGACAAGACTGGTAATGTTTGTCGTGCACACCTATGACACTTTTGGGGTGACAGATGGCAAAGGGCTAGGCACCAAGGGACACAGCCTGGCAGACACACAGCAATGGAAACTTTCTCTACAGGGAACAACCCCCTAACAAAAACACAATCTGGACAAGGTTGTAAGATTTATAGCTTTCCCCCAAGAAAAATGCACATTTGGGTGGTAAAAATAACATGTTATACAGTATTATCCATTTAAAAAATAAATTAACTTGTCACATTCACAGTGCCAAAGGAGCATTTTTTTTACTCAACCCCCAAAAGAATCCATGAGCAAGATGATATTTAGAAGTATTTATTATGAACAGCCTTTTTATTCATTCTCTTCACTCCTGAGCCTGGCGTTGGGGTTGGTGATCTTGATGGCCAGCTGAGCTGCTCTCTCCACAATGACCTTCCTGTTTTTGGAGGAGACGTTGTGGGCGATCTCAGCGCAGTGAGTCCTTTAGGGGAAATTAAAGAACATGAGGTTACTACAGTGTTCAAGGATTTACACTATTAGATACTGCTAAATAAATAAATGTACCTAAAATTTGGGGTAAAGGCAAAAAACACCTACTTACTTTAAAAGAAAAAAAACCATCACACTTGCTTTTATTATTTCATTACAATCAGTTTTCTTTTACTGGATAGATACAACTATTCAGACTGGGGTTTGGGGTGATGAAGGCATGTAAACAAATTATTTTATAATACAATTTGATTTAATCAGACTTTTAATCTCATACTTTTTTGCCTTTCTTGTACAGTAAACCCGCACAATTCAACAAAGGGGATACAAATCTAGTCCAGGTGTCAATAGAAATTGACGGGCCCCCAAAAAATGACTTTCAACATCTTTTAATACCCAACTTCACTTCACCTCAGCATCAAGTTAAGAATCAACTCTGCATGGTTCTTGTTATAGGTGAGTTTAGTGTTGATGTAATAAAAAAAAGGAAACACCTTTATTTTGGAAATAGAAAAATATGTAAGTGAAACAATATGGACTTACTTGTTACTCATCATCAGAACCTCCAGCTCCTTGACATTGCGCACCAGGAACTTCTTGAAGCCATTGGGAAGAATATACTTTGTCTTCTTGTTGCTACCATACCCAATGTTGGGCATCAGCATCTGGCCCTTGAACCGCCTGCGAACCCTGTTGTCAATACCTCTGGGTTTGCGCCAGTTTTTCTGGAAAAGACAAATCAAATGGAGTGGGTGGACGCTCAACACTAGATGACAACATTCAATACATTTGGGTTGCGTGACAGGATCTCAACTTACCGCAATTTTGACATATCGGTCAGATTGATGGCGTATGAACTTCTTGGTCCTCTTCTTGACGATCTTAGGTTTAGTGAGGGGTCGCAGGACTACCATTGTGACTAGGGAAACATGAAACAAAACGCATTTTAATCGGAACTTGCAGCAACTTAGTACGAAACCCCAAAACAGGTTAAATACAATTGTCAATGAGTTCAAATAGAACCGCTTTTCATGCATATTGACTAGCCTGATAGCCAACTCACGTTGAACGTGTGTCGGTATGGAAAATGTCCACAATTACCAACACAGCAACTTAATGTAAAGTTACGATAATTCTGAAATCAAAACTACATAAGCACTTGCAGGACTTGAATTTTTTTATAAGAACAAGTCTCTAATATATTGACAACGCATGACGGGAAGGAAAGCGTTGCGGCCGGTTTTAGCTGTAGCACTCGTACCTCGCGCGACACATTAAGGATTATCTCTTTCCATCACGTTTAATTTAACATGATTCACGCACAGAAACCTCAGGCAATCAATCGAAAACACCAAATTGGTAAATTTTGGGCACAAATTATGTGGATTGTTACAGATCCTATAGACTCACCCGCCGATGTAAATCCAAAACGGACTTGAACAACACCGGAAAAAAAGGAAAAGGACTTCCGGGAGTTTCGCAAAGACTGATGGGAACTGTATTCCAAAACAGAAGGCGCATGTTAGTGTATATATTACTGCTTAAAATAAACCTCAAACTGAAATCATTCTAATTAAATATCTGAATATAATACTGCATCAGTGGATTAAGTATTAATATTATAAGCATGAGATTTTATACTTAAAAATATGTATGGACCCATCCCCAACTTTTTATGAGCTATACTCGGATGAAATGAATCTTCCAAAGTCTAATAACCAACATATAACATATTTGCAACCTCAGTTGCCTCACCTCGAACTTTCTCGACTGTTTGATGCACTTAGAAAAACCATATGTCACAAACACAAATAATATAATAACTTTAACTTGCTTAACCGTAAACAGGCCTATAAACTGGTTTTGAACAACTGTCATTAGGTCTACCTATATCATGCTGTTCATTTTGGGGTTTGAGTGAAAGAAAATGTCATTTTTCTATATATGTCCAGGACATAGTACAAATTTGACATTAAGACAGAACAAGAACTTCCAAAATAGCCTTAGTTTTAGTGCAGTCATTTTACTGAGTGTTTTTCTTCTTTTGAAGTGAATTTAGATGATTTTTGTCAGTAGTAGGCATCCGATCCAGTTCCATTTAAACTGGATAGGGTGGCAGCGAATAAACAAAGGAAGGATGGTAGCTAATGAGTTAATTCTTCACGCCCAGAGTTTGGATCCATCAGCAAACACATACTTTCACTTCAGATTATTGCCTAGTGTCTTTAAAAGAAAATGCGCACTTCCGGAACACCCCCTTTCCCCCCTTTTTTTTAGTAGAGGAAGGAATATAACGTTGAGAAATCAGATTTCGACGACCCGTAATGGACGGACCACTGAAATTTAAACTTTAGTATGACACTTCTTATGCACGATTTAGCTGAGCAAATTTTCTAACGTGTGGTAAAAGGTAAATGATTTGTTTATCACATGATATCTGCGATGCATCACATGAGAAAGTCATTTGTTTGCTGTTTCTTTCAGATCACATCCAATTCGCCCATATGGACTATCGTCGTATGAAAAAGTGAGTTTTACAAAAAACATATATTGTCAAGTGACAGATCGTTCCGTTATGATCTTGTTAATTTTCGTTTTCCGAACAAAACAGCGACGGGAGAGTCAATTATGGCGTGGCCAATCCAGGTTACGTACAGACCGCTGACACCCGATCTGGTAAGAATGAAAATATTTTTTTCACTGGGCCTTAACACGTTTCGTTTGCCTAGCTGGGAGTGTGCGTGTTTAAGAAAAGAAGTAATCGCACACTTCCGTGGAGCACATATCAGTGACGTCACCCAATCTCTACACCGTATTTTTTTGACGTCCTAACAGCGGGGTGCTTTAAGATTTAGAATAAAATATACTTTTTTTCCTTTTAGGGCTATACCCAACCACTCAGTATTATTTTGCGTTGATCACTAATACCTAAAATGGATTATAACAACACAGAGGGTCAAGGTAAGTCGCGAACACACACACGCACGCACGCACATCCATGCGTTTACATCGGAGGAGAAAGGAAGTTGTCTAAAGTCGAGTAAAGGACAGCTACACTAGCTACTACATTTTCTTTTTAGGTTAACTGTTTGGGTTTCAAATGAAACGTTGCTCCTGAGACCACTTTAACACATATTTTCCTGAACTGGTTTCTCTGGTTTCTTTCAGCAATGTTCGCCCCACCCGTTCCTGACACTGGGCCGAGCGCTCCACCAGCCAGCATGTTTGACAACGTGCCCGGCTATGAAGGCACTGTGGCCGGCGGAGGAGGTATACTGTATGGGGCCTAAGAACAATGAACTTATCTGACTGTATATATTAGCCAATAACTAAACTGGAAATTAAAAAAGGGACATGAAAGCATACGCAGTATATTGGTGTTATACAAAGATTCAAGCAAGTGTTAGTCTTTCAGGGTTAGTGGTCACAACAGTGGACAGCCCTTCAAAAGTTGACATCTAAGAGGTTTAACCAACATTTTTTTGGTAATTAAGAAAACAACTTTATTTTGGATCCTTCAGCCCTTCATTGGGCATTTGACTATATACGTACATAGTCCCCCATATATGTTTTTTCATTCATCGTCTGTATCGTTATCCACACTAGAGTCGTTTGGGGGCAGGTGTTGGGGGGGGGGGGGGGGGGTGCTGGAGCCTGTCCCAGCCAACCACGAGGGGCAGACAGGGGACACCCCGAATTGATTGCAGAGCCAATTGCAGGTCATACAACGAAATGGACAACCACTCACGCTCACAATCACACCACCACTGGGTGGCATTCAAACCCAGTCTACTCGCACCGAAGCCAGGTGTAAAAAAAACACTGGACACATACTATACATATGTACATTTTGGTTGTAGGTGGATTTCTACCCCCTCCAATGCCGATGAATCCAACTCCTCAGCCTGAAGCTGGACCTGAACTCCCGCAATGGAAGTAATGTGTCAACCTTTTCCAATCCAGTTAATACAAACCAAGTGTTTGTGCAGATGAGACAATTATGTCACACTCCGCTGCTTACAGTATTCCATCAATAAGTGAGTCTACAGCGCGGGAGGCATTTGCTCTTTGGGTCTCCAGCAAGTGTTGTTACAGTTCAGCACCAGTAAAAGATGGCGTGATCACCAACATGGAGGCTTTCAATACCTACAGGGTAAAAAGAAATGAGAAATTTGAGGAAAAAAAAAGTGAAAATACAACTGTGTAATTTGATCCTATTAACTTCTATTCAGTATCGCCTGGAAACATTCACTGAATCAAGACTGACTGAGTGGAGTCATGAGCCATATAATGGTAAGCTTCTCCTCTTGTATCTGTCCTACATTTGTGCAGTCAGGTTCTCATTTTATAGTTCCTTTTATTCATTTCTTCATTAAATCTGGCTATTTTTGTACAATTTAAGAGATGACTGTTGGCTTGTTGTTAAATAAACAGTACAGTATACTTCTAATTGTTGAAAATGTGCTAAATATTAACTTGATGGGTGGGTGATGGTAGAAAATTGTGTTGCTTATCTGTTTTGATTACCTGTAGAATTTTAGTCGGGATGAATAAGGTTGTCTCCTCAGTGCAATCCTATTTTCTTTGTTTCAGGTCAGCCAGTGGATGCATATGCCCAGACCCCTCCAGGGCCGTGGGATATTGCTGCAGGAGCCCCGAGTTATTTCACAGATAGCCAACAGATCGTCAAAGTTCCCTACACTTCATCTATGAAGGTTTATAATCACCGAAAGCCATTCTGAACATGTTGAGAGAAGATGGCATGTGGGCCATTTCCTAATGAGAATCATTTCATCAACAGAGCTGTCACGTCTGCATAGGAATGGGGCGGAGGCCCTGCAAAGACTGTGCTGGTGCAGGCAATGTAAGTCATAATCGCATGCTACGTTGGCAAACAGGACCTGTAGTAATGCTCATTGACACAGTTTTGGATTACTTCTGTTTCTGGTAGAAAGTTTGCTGGGTATGTAATGGGTCTGGCTACCGCCATGGAAATGAGCGATGCAATCATTGCTTTGGTAGAGGGAGGGAAAAGTAGGTACCATTTAATTTTGTTATAAAACACTTGTTCCCAAAAGATGTATTAGTGTATAGAGTACCATTCCAGCACAACTATTTTTCAGCTGCCCCGGCTGCCAAGGGCAAGGATCCAAGCAATGCCCCACATGTCATGGAAAACAACAGCTTTTGGTCTATATCAACCTCACTGTAAAATGGTGCTATTTCTTTGACCGTCTGAAAATCTGGCTGCGTTTATTAGGTGTTGTAGTAACAGTGACATTATGTATTTCAGGACCAACAACTCTGATGACTATGTTGTGGAACAGTCCAGTGGACTTAATCTGGATAACCTGAGCAAAGTAACTGGCAAGGAGCTTTTCAAGGACTCTCAGTACTTGGTAAGACTTACTGCATATGCCATTTTTTACGGCTATTGTATTGAGACATTTGACCATTAAAATAGCAAAAGCTGAAAAGTAGGCACATGTAAGACAAGCACAGTTCCCCAGTTTGCAATAAATTGCTGTATCATTTGGATTTTTAAGTCAGTCATTAATATATAGTAATTGTTTTATCCTTGGACAGACTTGTGATAATGAATTCATCAAGTGTCTGCTTTACGCCTGTTGTATTTTAAGAAGGCTAACACAAATCCATTTTCAAGTCCCTAATTATGATACATTTCCTATTGTATGACATTGTTCAGGCATACCCTTTAATGGGATTCCCAGACCCTAGTGTGGTAAATGCTGCACACAGTTTAATCAGTGAACATCAGGCCAGGTTCTCTAGGACATCTCGCATTCTTCAACAGGTAATTGGACCATTTGTACCTGGGATAAAAATGAATAAAACACAATTCAACATCTGTGATTAATGAATGTGATGTCCATTAATATGTTGGTGTTTTATTTTTTTTAATTTGATTGTGTTTTTAGCGGCAAACTATCGAGCTGATTCCTGTCACCAAGGTGACCTATTCATGGAAAGGGAAAATGCACATTTACTTTGTTTATGGAAATGAATTTCAAGTCAGTACAGACAACTACCCTGCCACCTGTTGCTGCTGCACAGTGATGTAGTTGTAGAAACAGATATAGGCTTTCCATATCATCCTTTCTGGCCAACCATGAATTAATTTTAAATTACATGTTTTTGTGTTTAATAGCATGTATGCCCATGCAAAATAAGGCCAAGGTATCTCACAGAACATTTTGGAAGTTAAAGAGAAACATTCCACTGGCCAATATACAATATCATGGGAAATGTGATACTGTAATCCTTTATTTCACCAGAATTTCCTGAACTTTGAACTTTGCTTCTATATTTTTCTAAATCACTGCAACACGTGTATGATGTTTTTTAATCAAACAAATTTTAAACTGTTTTGTATAACTGTTTACTGCTGCTTATGCTTTTTCACAAATACCCAGAAACTGTATTGAGAAAATTGAATAAATTGTATTTAGTAATGTTTTCGTTCTTCGTGTGATGTCGTCATAAGAAGTGGACAGTCGCAGTTGCTATGACGTAGAGAACGTGTTCGCCATAATGACAGTAAACTATCAACAAAAAAGCCACATTGTGTAAATTGAGATATAACTGTAAAATCCCGCCTATATTACCGGCGTGAGTCTGCAGCCATTGGACCCAACTTCCTATCAACTTTTTGAGTTTTGAAACGATTACACAACACTGAAGGACTAAACAGAACGAGGTAAAGTTAGCATTGTTAGCTAGCTAAATAAGCGGGTTTGACTATGATGCCGCTAGCTCGTGGCTAATGATAACATTGCATTCCATGTATAGACCGGTCGCCGTGGTTTTGGAATTGATTTAATATAATTTCGTACAATCTGGAGTACGAATGTCAACACAGCGTTAGATTCTAAAGCGTCCACGCTTATAATGTCATAGGTAGTACGAACCCGGTTAGCTTCTGTCCTTAGCCCCTGTGTAATGACTAAGAACGCAAGTTATGTCATGCGAATATAATAATAATATTTATGATGTTGCTATAATAAGAATGACTGCTCCTTGCTTGCAGTTTTGTCTTGTTTTGAATTACCGTACCGGTTTTGGCAGTTGTTGTCCCTGGAGACTTCTGCACCTGCAATCAGATTTTTTTTTCATTTGTTATTAAATATATCCCAAGTAGATAAACTTCGTTTTGATGAACCTCAAAGGAGTGCATACTAGGAGCTGCTATAACCCTGTTACACGCTGTGCTCTTTATAGGGAGAGTATAGTTTGAGTGGAATTGAATCGATTCAATCATGTACTGTTGTTCCTGATTAGAGTTATGGCGTCGGCATCTGCCAGTGTGGACTCCAAGGCAGAGCTGACTGCGTTATTGGAACAGTGGGAAAGGGAACAACAAGGCGATACACAAGAACTAGTAAACATCCTCACCAAGTAAGTGACTTTGACTCATCAGATTAGCTTTTTAATTGATGTTGATTTAGTGTGTAATTATGTTCTACCTTTCAGAATTTCTGAGCTTATCGAGAAGGAGACTGAGGAGTACCGCAAAGCTGATCCGGACCCTTTTGATGATCGACATCCTGGTATGATGAAACAACAAAAATATATGATAAAATAGAGCCATTAAAAATACAATATCATGGAAAAGATCATGTATTCCATTAAAAAGCCAAACTTTCATAGATTCAAGATTCATGGCCCATGATTTTAAAACTCTTAGTTCATTTTCACATTTTGCCATCAAAAACCCCACAAAACAGGATACTGTAAAAAAATAAGACCAGATTTTAGAGAACATTATTTTTTTTCTTCATCTGAGTCTCATGCAGAACTGCACCTGCACATATTTCCTCAGGTTTATTAAATTTCTTCAATTTGAATCAATTATCTCAATTTGGTTCAACATGGGGAAGACTGCAGACTTGACAATTGGCTAGAAGAACATCATTGATACGCTTCATTGGTTGGGCAAGCCACATAAGTTTAAATCCCAGGAGGCTGGTTGCTCACAGAGTATAGGGTTCAAGCATCAATGGGAAATCTAATGCAAATGTTTGCCTGCCTCTGTGCCCTATGACTTTACTGGTGCCCATTTTAGGGTGTACTCCCCCTTTCACCCAAACTCAGCTGGGATAGACTTCAGCACCCCGTGAGCCTGACCAGGATAAGCGATTTTGAAAATTAATGAATTATGAAACGAATACACTTTTGCATGGTATTCTTTTTTTTTTTTTTTTTTTTTTTTTACAAAAATAATGGGTCTGTAGAAGTTGCAACTACAGCCCATACATTTACTCGTGTTCTGGTCCCACTTTGCCCTTAGGGAGAGCTGATCCAGATTGTGTATTAGGACATTTGCTCAAGATCCTTTTCAAGAATGATGAATTCATGAACACAGTAAGGATGGTTTCAATTGAAATACAGTACTTGGATACAGGAATTGTTTAATTGAAGGTTCTCATAACATTTAATGTCCCATACAGTTGGTGAATAGTTATGTGATGGCAAGCAGAGAAATTAGCCTCAATGCAGAAGCTTGTCGCCTGCTTCAGAACATCATGCCTGGCCTGGAGACAGCAGTTGTCTTTCAGGAAAAGGTACATAATTGCTGCCTTTGGCTCCATCATGACATTTATTGCTGCATCATCTTTAAAATTACAAGCATGTTCATTATTCTATCATATTTTTTGTTGTTTTTTGGGTGTCTATGATGAACACACTGATGGAAGCAGTGTTATTGTTTTTACTTTTAACCAAGTCAGTCACCGCTGCTTGTTGAATGGCTTAAATTTGACGCATCCAGACAGAACTGTTTGTTAAACCAGAGTCGATATTCCTCCCCACTAATCAGCTGTTATACACAAGTGTTTTTTGTATGTTTGTAGAGTCAGAGTTCAATTTGCAAGCAAGTTGTACTTCCACACTCTTTGTCCTTATCCAGCATAACATAGTCAATGTTGAGTCACCAATCTGTAGTTCATCTCATGAAAAAAAAAAAAAAAAAAAAAGCCCTATAGCGGTAAGCCAAGACCAAATCCGAGAATGAATGTGTGCATAAATAACAATGATTTTGTTGTAATTTGCTTGATTGTGTCTCTTCAGGAGGGACTAGTTGAAAGGTTGTTCAAGTGGGCCCAGGAGGCAGAGCAGCCCCTCAGAATCTATGCCACAGGCTTGTTGGCAGGTGCAATGGAGAACCAGGACATTGCAGCCAACTACAGAGAAGAGAACTCTGTTTTGGTCAGTAGGGGGTGCTATTACCCCCTACCCACTCCCTCATATTGAATTTTACTATACAGTGGTACCTCGACATACGAGCATTTCGAGATACAAGTAAAATTTCGAGCAAATAATTATCTCTAGATACGAGAAAAATTTAGAGATACGAGAAAGCCAGGTGGCCAAGACATGAGAGGCTGTTGAATCATTGTAGCGCACTGTCTTTTTTGCCGCATCTCTTTTGTGTATAACAAATATCTACGAGCACTGGGCGGAGCGTCACATTTTTTTCCAGTGTTTTTTTTCCGTCACTCAGCGGGAATGCCGGAGTAGTATATATTACTTCTCGTTGGCTGCTCATAAGAATATCAGGGGCACTGGGTCTCCCCCGCAACTCCTCGTGTAATAGCTCTGGTCGCAACTCCCTCTTTGTAATGTCTCTGCGAGCACTGAGCGGAGTGTTGCATTTTTTCAGTGTTTTTTTTCCCCCCTTAGCCTGTTAGCTCCCGTTGACGGAGCGATCGCTAATTCAAGACTACTTCTCGTTGGCAAGTGGTCGTGCGTTATCCTATTGTGAGGACATTTGTGTGCATCATTTTCGGAATATTTTGAAGGGAATACAACAGCAAACAGCCCTTCGATAGTGAACGTGAGGGTGGAGGCGGGGCAAACAGCTAAACGGCCAGGAGAAGGTATAAAAATGTAAAACAAAATTAGAATTAAGTGTAGTGTAAGGTTAGATTAAACTTATTTTTGAGTGTGTCTTTATCTTAATCCAAGTTCACTTAAATTTGTTTATGTTATATTACGATTCACCGGTGCAAAAAGGCTCCCCTGCTCGAACCCCCCCAGCCTCCCTCTATGTCCCTCTCTAAACCCTCTGCGAAATCCGTCTAATTTTAGTTCTATTAAACACATTTTAGTAATATTAAACCACTAGTTATGTGTTACTTTGTTAATAGATGGCGATTAGAAGAAATAAAACCTTTTTTTCCAATCCAATATCCTGTTTTTGGTGTTTTTTCAGAGGGTTGGAACGAATTAATTTGTTTTTAGTTCATTTCAATGGGAAACGTTCGTCCGAGTTACGAGAATATCGACATACGAGCTCAGTCCCGGAACGAATTAAGCTTGTATCTCGAGGTACCACTGTACATTGTAATTTTAAGATTAAACCTAGATTCTCTTTTAGTAAAGTGTTTCTCACTCCTGCCAATATTCTTTTTATATTTTAATTTCTCTCTAAATTAATAGGTTCCACTGATGCTGCAACGCCTACGGGAGCTTCAAGATAAAGATGTTGAAAACAAAAGAGAAATTAAACGTCCCAGTCCAAGGAAAGCCCAGAGCGAACCGTTGCTGCCTTTGGATGAAGAGGCAGTTGATGGAGGTTTCGAGAAGCCCTTCTCCCTTGGCCAGAATGGGTCTGAAACACAAGGACCGGAATCAGAGGAGGATGGTGAAATTACCCTGTCCGCCTTGGAATCTCAAAATGAGCTTCCGTTTCACCTTAGTAACCCTCATAAGAACAACAACTGTGCCAACTCGGGGGTTAAAAGCATGATGAAGCCCATGTCTGCTTCGGGGTCACTTTTGCACCTTGGAACCTCTGATGGTAGTAGTTATCTAAAAAGAAAGGCAGAAAAAGAGTGTGGCAGGACTTCGAAACTCAAGTTGAATTTCTCCCTGCCTGAAGTAGAGAGGAGTATAAGTGAGCTTTCCAACGGCAGCTGGTCTGAGATGAGCCCATGGGTGATTGGGAACAACTACCGCTTGTCCCCATTGACCCCTGAAATCGAGCAGAGGCTCATTTTGCAATATCTTACTCCCTTGGGAGAATATCAGGAGGTGGGTTTGTTTATTTTAAATCATCCTATTTTCACATTTTTGCATTGGAAAAACAACCCATTTGAAGTATAGGTTACTAATATTATGGAGTTAAATAATATGTTCAATTGTTTTTTTTTCTTCCCCTTTTCTCCCCCTAGCTCTTGGCGGTGTTCATGCAAATGGGAGCCCGGGAGCTACTTATGCATTACACGGATTTAAAGCAGACCAATGATGTGCAGCTCACATTTGAGGCTCTCAAGGTGAAGTCGAAAAATCAGTGTCATCCACCTAAAAACACTACGACTTTCTTTTTATCTTTCTTTCACAGTATTTGGCTTCTCTGCTGCTTCACAAGAAGTTTGCTGCGGAATTTGTGGCACACGGAGGTGTTCAAAAATTACTGGAAATTCCAAGGCCCTCTATGGCTGCTACTGGAGTGTCTCTGTGCCTCTACTACCTTGCCTATAACCAGGATGCTATGGAACGGGTATGAAAGAATATAAACTGTTTTGATGCAAAGTCTTGCTCCTATTAAAATGTCAAAATCACATTGCCCTTGTGTAGAATTGTCAATTTAATAATATCAAAACAATATGTGCAGGATCCACGTTTTTCACTCTAAACGTAAATATTTCTTGAAAATATGTATTTTGCATATACCAGTAGGTTCTCATTGGTATTCATTGGTGTGACTGATTCTTCCAAGGTGTGCATGCTGCCTCACTCCGTCTTGTCAGATGTGGTTGGCTACACACTGTGGCTCCTGGAATGCTCTCATGCGTCTGGCTGCTGCCACGCAACCATGTTCTTCTCCATTTCCTTCTCTTTACGCGCTGTGCTGGAGCTCTTTGACAAACAAGACGGGCTGCGACGCCTCGTCAATCTGGTAGGACAAACCCACAGCTTGCCTCACGGGAACCTCACTTTAGCCATGCAAATGTTACCATCTGTATTGCCGACTGCAATTCAATGTTACCGACTTGAATACTGAATATTTGCAACTCTACATCCTACTCCATTTGTCTTTTTTTATTTATTTTTTAACATGAAGCTGCTGTTTCATTTGAAATCTTCCAGATTAGCACATTGGAGATCCTAATCCCTGATGACCAGGGGGCACTTCTGAGTGACGATGAGATTTTCTCCAGCAGACAGACAGCCAAGCACACTTGCATGGCGCTACGCAGGTACTTTGATGCTCACCTAGCCATTAAGGTTGAGCAGGTGAAGCAGTCACTGCAACGCACAGAGGGAGGTGCACCTATTCACTCACAGCCCCACTACAAGGTATTTGCTGAACGAAATTTATTTGGTCTTTTTGTGAATAATTTTGAAGCATTTGACTGCTTCATTTGACTTTTTGTCTCGGACACAGGCAGTCAGTTACAGCCGCGAGCAGGTTGTGGAAATGATGGAGTTCCTCATCGAGCGTGGCCCTCTTCGTTTATATTGGGAACCAGCTGAAGTCTTCCATAAACTCTCTTGTATCCAACTTCTCTTGCAACTCATTTCTATCGCTTGCGATTGGAGGACCTATTATGGCAGGTGTGGAGAATCTGCTATTCAGTATCTTCATGATCAAGATTGTTAGTGTTTTGCCAACTGTATGAACATTTTTTCGTTTGTTTGTTTTCTTACAGAAGTGATACTGTGCGTTATGCCCTTGACATCTTGAGTATTCTCACAGTAGTACCAAAGACTCAGATGTTGTTATCTGAGACCGTTGCTGTTGTCAGTGAGGGCGGGTCTACTATTTCTAGTGCTGGTATGTATGTACTCAGAGAGGAATTAAGTTACATGTCAAAAACTAAATTATTTCATTGTCCAGGTAGCAAAGTGGAGAGAATACTTTTTACTGCCTTTTACGTATGTTTGTGTTTGTGATTTTTTTCTTTTTTTTCTTGCAGGAATGAACATTGTGCTGTCAGTGGCAGAAGGGGAAGTGTTTGTGAACGATGCTGAGATCCAAAAGTCTGCCCTGCAGGTTGTCATCAACTGTGTTTGCGCTCCCGACAAACGGATGTCCAGCATTGGCAAGTTTATTGCGGGGACTCCGCGCCGTCGCCTCCCCCAGATGACCAAAGCGAGTGAGAATGTGCTCACAAAAATGTGGAATGTAGTGCAATCCAACAACGGCATTAAGGTGATTTTCTAGGAATATATAAAGTTGATTTACTTTTATCTTAAAGGATGAAGTTGATGCAAATCTAGTTGTTGTAACCCTTTTATAGGGGACTAATTGAAATACTATGTAAAAAAAATACTGTAGAGTGAACATTCTAAGGTTATTTTTGGTTTTATTCATTTTAATTACATTGATTTGTTTTTATTAATTTATAATTTCATTTATTCATAATAGGTACGAAAATACAAGAGCTTGAGTGGGTGTTTCCCAAATTGCAAATGCCAGTTTCGATTGGGGGCCCCAAAAAACAATACAGAACAAAACATAATTAACTCTAAAGGAATACATCCACCTGAAGCTATGCTTTTTGTAAACATCTTCCAGTCTGCTCCTTTTCAAAAATCTATGTACTATTCCTGTAGGTGCTGCTATCCCTACTGACAGTCAAGATGCCAATTACGGATGCAGATCAGATCCGAGCTCTTGCCTGCAAAGCTCTGGTCGGTCTGTCGCGGTCTACTTCTGTCAGACAGATCATCAGTAAGCTGCCATTGTTCAGCAGCGGACACATCCAGCAGCTCATGAAGGAGCCTGTGCTCCAGGACAAACGGAGCGAGCATGTCAAGTTTTGCAAGTTTGCGGCCGAGCTCATGGAAAGAATATCAGGGAAGCCCTTGCTGATAGGTACTGATGTATCTCTGGCTTGGCTGCAGAGAGCAAGTGTGGTCGCTCAATCGAGGATCACATTTCCAGAGAAAGAGCTGCTGCTACTTATTAGGAATCACCTAGTAGCCAAAGGCCTTCAGGACACGGCGACGGCCCTCACCAAAGAGGCAGATCTCCCGATGGCGTGTGTCTCTCATTCATCACTTTCCGCCTCTCCTTTCGTTGCCGTCACCCCCACTAGCGCCGCCATCACCACGCTACCTCGCACCCCACGACTGGCCAACGGTGTTGGGTCAAGACTCGGCAGCCATCCCTCTCATTTATCCATTCAATCCCCCGGCCATTTACAAGCGCGCCCCTCGACGTCGCAACCCACCGCACCCTCCACCACTGCTTTCTCCGTGGCGTCTGTGCCTCACTGCAGCAACGGCTCTCCTCTGATCGGCCGAATCGTTTTCTCTCGCGAGCGGCACACAACGTGCAGTGCGCTGAGCTGCAAGAAAACTCGGGTTCTGAGGCAAAAGTCAGACCACGGCGCTTTTAGTCAAACGCCAGCAATGAAGAAACAGTTTGACAGGCACATGCCCTCGCCACCTGCATTAGACAGTATCATCACAGAGTACCTGCGGGAACAGCACGCGCGCTGCAAAAACCCAGTCGCAACCTGCCCCCCTTTTTCTCTCTTCACCCCTCATCAGTGTCCTGAGCCCAAACAGAGACGGCAAGCACCTATCAACTTCACCTCCCGACACACAAGTAGGGTCATCTATCCAAAATACGGAGGAGTCGATGGGGGATGCTTTGACAGACACCTCATTTTCAGCAGGTTGGCGTGCAAACTTTTATTTTTTATTTTTTTTCTGGTGTTCTTTTCCCACACTTTTGTTTTGCTTTCTCCAGGTTCCGTCCAATCTCTGTATTTAGAGAAGCTGATGAAGACGAGAGTGGGTTCATGTGTTGTGCCTTCTCAGCTCGAGAGCGTTTCCTGATGCTTGGAACCTGCACGGGCAAACTGAAACTCTACAATGTGTTTACTGGCCAGGAGGAGGCCAGCTACAGCTGTCACAATTCAGCCATAACGCACCTTGAGCCTTCTCGAGTAAGCCACCGAACTTCTGACCTCCTGACCTTTTTAAAGCTGACATTCCAACTTCATTGGAATTGGGGTTGTACTTGATTTAGAGCTTCTCTAAATTTAAAATGTTTTTTTCTTCTAGGATGGCTCCCTGATTTTAACTTCAGCCTCTTGGAATTACCCAACGTCTGCACTTTGGGGGATGAAGTCTGTATTCATCATGAAGTAAGCCAATTCTTTGAAAAAAATCATTCCATTAAACGACCCTTGTCTTTCCATTTCAAAACACTGAGTTTAAAATTATGATCTTAGAGACATTTTAAATAAAAGTTTTCCCCCATTTTAAAAACTTTTTTTTTCCAATGGTGACGTGTTTTTTTGCTTCACATTGTGTCTGGGGGATTGCTATTATAAGTTGCAAGTCTTTTATTTGATTCTTACTTTAGCAATTTGGCTCAGACCATTTTCATCACAGTACTTAAAACAATAGCCGTTGAGCCAAAATTGTATTATATGACTATTGAACTGATTTAGAATAAGTAGAGTATTATATGTGCCATTGTTTTATCTTTATTTTGGGATGAATAAGATCACAGATTTTAGATTACAACTTTTGAATTGTCACTCTAAGTAATGTGCCCAACATTATTTAGATTGAAGGTTAAAAAGGTGCCACGTTTATTGGTATTTTCACAATCCTAATTTCAACATAAATTTCACCTTGGAGTACAGCAGGCATTTGATTCATTTATCTGATAGCGCCACCTAGGCAACACTATTCTGACTCCTCCTGAGTTCCTCTACAAGCTCTGACAAGCTTTGTATTGCTTTTTACTCAGACTGATGTTCTAATTTTCAATAAATATCTCCACATTTCTTGTGTGCAGACATTCTTTTATGGGTGACCATTATGTGGAGTTCAGCAAGCTGTCACAAGATCGTGTCATTGGGACTGAGGAGCAGCTTGCGCGTGTATGGATGCCAGCATTTAAAGCTATCTCCGTAGAATATTAAATGCAGAAAATATTCAGGCATTCACGGATGACAACCTGCTCACATCAAACTCTGCTCTTTTTTAGATTTATGACATCCAGACAGGGCAAGTGACACTGACTCTAAACAACCCAGACCTGGCTAATAACTACAAGAGGAACTGTGCTACCTTCAACCCCACAGATGACCTGGTATTGAACGATGGCGTTCTGTGGGACGTGCGCTCAGCTCAGGCCATCCACAAGTTTGACAAGTTCAACATGAACATCAGTGGTGTTTTCCATCCCAATGGCCTCGAGGTCATCATTAACACAGAAATTGTATCCTTGAGGACCCTGAGCCACTGTTTAACAATGAACATGTTATTGAAGCTATCTCATGGAGTATGACTGCTCTGCTTAATACTACATTAATATGATATGTTTCTGGGCAAACACGATGTACTATTCCTTAATGTGAGTTTGTAGTGGGATCTGCGAACCTTCCACCTGCTACATACAGTCCCCGCACTAGACCAGTGCAGGACAGTCTTCAACAACAATGGGACCGTCATTTATGGAGGTAAACAAGCACCCTATGTTGGGAAGTGTGGTTGGTCTCCATCTGCAGGGAACTGAACAGAGCTTTCAATGTTGTGCTTGTGCTCAGGTTTGGATATTCACCACAACTTTAGAAAGCGTTGTGGGTTTTTCATTAAAACTAGAAGTTGAATACCTCTATTTCAGCTATTTTGAATTGAATTGAATGCTATTATTGTCATTATACTTAAAGCTTCACCATGAAGTGCACAAATAATAAAAGGGAAAAAATGCTCAGCCTGAATTAAGCATTAAAATTTAGTTTAAGGTGTTTTGGAAGACTATATATAGTGTAGAAACTTTGCTTTCCTTCACCTTTAGGGCATGTTGGCTGGACCTTGGCAGTTTTCCTGAATTTGTCAACATGTTGCAAACCTGAAAAACTTTCATAAACATGCTTAAAGAAATTCATTGTTAAGCTTTTATTTATCAAAAATGTTGACTGACAGTTACCCCTTTGCCGCAAATGGATATTGTCTCCAAAATAGCTTCTTTTAGGAAGCGGCCATGAAAAAAAGCCATATTAATCAATCCTTAGCAAAGTCCCTTTTTAACCAGCTTACTCTAGTTTATTTGTGTCTCCAGCAATATTGCAGGCTGATGATGAAGACGACATGATGGAGGTCCAGATGAAAAGCCCATTTGGTTCATCTTTCCGGACTTTCAATGCCACAGACTACAAACCTATTGGTACGGAGTTTCAGTGTACTCATTCTTCCACCTTGTCCTATGCAATACTATTCAGTCATATTTACATTATGCAAGCTTAACTTCAATTGTTTTCTTTCTTCCCACAGCCACTATTGACGTCAAGAAGAATATTTTTGATCTGTGCACAGACTCTAAAGACTGCTACCTTGCTGTGATTGAGGTAAGTTAAGTAACGTTGCCACTTCAATATATTTGAAAGATGAAGCTTACTTTATATATACAAACAGTTAATTCTTTAATTTCATAGAATCAAGACTCCAATAACACGGACACAGTGTGCCGGCTTTATGAAGTTGGGCGACAAAGGTTGGCAGAGGAAGAGGAGGATGAGGAAGATCAGGTATGGGATGATATATAGTATATTTATTTCTATGTAACAGTGATTTTGCCAGGTATTTTACAGAAATGTCATCCGAAAATGTGCCGTACTCAGGTTTTTGACACAATTTAAGGAAGGAAATTGTAGTCAATCCTCGAATGCAGTAAATCAAACCCTTCAATGGCTGTTACGATTGGAGAAAGTCAGAGATGCTGACTTCTGCTTGTCCACATTCATATAAAATAAAAATTTTCTTTAATCAATTTCAATCACCTGTGTTATAATGTGTGTTCAAACAGCCTGGAACTTAATCATTATACTTAATATTTGCCGTCTTTTTGGCTCCAGGAGGATGACGATCAGGAAGAAGACGACGACGACGATGATGATGACTCTGATGACGATGTCGATACTGATCCTCTTATAGCAGAGCTTGAGAATGAGAATGGAGGCGATGAGGACGACGACGGGAATGATGAGTTCTCTCCTTCTGATGAGGAAGTCCGCCTTCTGGAGGAAGAGCTAGATGCAGCGGACGAAGATGATGACGACGATGACAATGACGATGACTCTGAAAATGACGATGCGGAACTGGATGTCATTGGTACGTCTTGCTCTAACCTTAAAGTCCAAACGATCACTCCCTGTGCACCCAAAAGTTTTTTTGAGAATATTTCAGAATGAAATTTGTGAATTGAGTTCGAGTGCAAATTTGAACTTAAATAACATTCTGGAATTTTTTTTCAAAAGAATCCCAATATTTAGTGTTGAAATTGATAAAACTCTGAAGGGGTATCGACCAACTTTATGCAGTTACTATTTCTGAAGTATGAAGTTTGATATCGTGAGAACACTAACTCAAACACTTGCTACCCTCATAAAGTCAGTGGGAGGGGTAAATTCATTTTGCAGGACAAAATTATTTTTACTGTGATAAACATTCAGTGTGAGGATGGCACAAAAACCTAGAAAAAAAACTGCTGACACTGCCTAGTTTTTGTCAGATTGACTCACAAACGCTGACAGATGCCTTAGTAACTGTTTCTTTTCCCATTTCACCCTGAAACAGACAGCTCCGACAACTCTGACCTTGAGGATGACATCATTCTGTCGCTGAATGAGTGAGGGCCGACTGGCCGAGGGGACTAACAGGGCAACAAGTCAGGACCTCTGCATGGCCGAGCTGTAAGCTGCGGACGAAGAGGCAAGAAGGAGCATCAGCAGATGTGGTGGGAGTTAACTTGGAGTTCTGCCAGCTTGAATGAGCTGGCGTCTGTGTACAAATGGACTGGGTGATTGGACCAAGGAGATAAATAAAAACATGATTGTGCTGGATATATAGTTCTATAAGAAGGCTTGATGTAGACGGGAACAGCTGGTGTGGCGTTTGGGTGCTTTGAAAAGGTTCTATAATTTATTCATTAACTTTTTAATAACTGTGTCTGTTCTATGTAAAGCCTTGCATAAGCAGCGAGTTTGTGACAGATAGGTCAACAGGAGCCTCTTTGTTGGGGTGGAGCTCTGTTATGCAATGCATCTGCAAGCATAGACCATCAACTGGAATATTCATATATTGACTTGCCCAACCTACACAGTAGAATGTGACTAAACTGCCAATGCCTCCTTTACGATCCCCAGTTTGCACACTCAAACCTGACATGACAACTGTTCTCCATCCTTCACCCAGGCAGCGTTTGCCTCTAAATGCTTACCAGACACTGTTTTTGGTAACAAATTGACCGGCACAACTATACCACACCAGTTGCAAAATGTGATCTAAACGTCTATTTTGATTTAATTTTTATTTCTCGCTCATTTCAAACAGTGTGTTTGTGTGTGAGGGTGCACTCTGGCTCAATTTTATAAAGCCGTCAAAAGAGTTTTTTTTCGAAATGATTAAGTCTCATATCTTCATTTTATCAGCTTTTTCCCCCACAATGGGGTTTGAGTTTCTCAAAGACATTTACTGTACAGCTTGTATGTACCTAAAGTATTTTTCGTATAAATAAATTTTCCCAATCCAATTTGTCTGCTTCTGTATTGGTGGGAATGTACATCTCTGGTTCTCTTGGCTTTTTACCCCATCTACATTACATTCCAGCAACAGAGTGCACTTTGAAAAGATGGCCTGTAAATGTCTACATGTGGGCTGACAAAGGTACTACACTAATGTACAAAATGTATGTACAGTGGGAAGTAAATGAGCATTTAACCATGCTCGAAATACAGTTACAGGGATCACCTTTCACATAGCAAAAGTAGAATTTTGATTCAATGCGAAGGGGTGAGATTTGTCCTTGTACTGACTGGGTTTATCAGTACAGATTATAATTGTGCACCCAACATGTCAAACAGTTTCTTCCTGGCCAATGTCTATAGGAACTATTGATTGTGTGATCTTGATTGAAGGAAACTTTGATTCTTGGTATATTAATAAGATTTACTTAATCTGCTCTCCCACTTGACTCTGTAAGGTTGTTAGTTGCAGTAAAATCGATTGGTACATGTAATATATTGCCCCTTGCCATAACCTTATAATATGGATGTGCTTATTAGCGGCATTTATTCCATCAAATTACCATTTTATGTATAGTCTTTACAATTTGTGCTTCTGATTTTGCACAAAATGACATTACTATGCTTTATTATCAGATCGTGGCCTTCCTACACTAAATAATAAGACATTAAAATAGTCATTTGAACCGAATTAGGAAAGAGAAAATAATTTATGTAATTTGCATGATTATGATCATTCGTAATGTGACATCTTTCTTTTTATTGTGAAGTGTATACTATTTAAAATGTCTTCACAACCTTGCTCAAATGTTTTTTGTAAAATTAAAAAGAAAGACAAGATCAATTTCCATCATTGATGATAAAGTGACTCATCTGCCTAATTTGGGTGTGGATTGCATGTGATCGATTCCCACTTAGTGGCAGTGTGGTTGTGGGTGCATTTGGCTCTCGTACCTATGACTGACTGCTGACCAATTTAGGTTGCTGTCTGCCTTTTGCCCACTGCTTTATGATAACTGCTGGCATAGGCCCCCATTTGAAACCCTAGTTGGAAACCCTAGCTGGGTTTTCAAACCATCTTTGAAACCCTAGCTTGACACTCTGTTAGGGTTGCTTGGTTTCGTTATGCTGCCCCCCCCCCGCCCCCCCCCCCCCCCATGTGTCCTGTCCGAGTGCTTGCCCATTGTGTTCACCTGTCGTTTCTCCGCCCCGGGTGTATCCCCTGCTTGCTCCCTCTTGTGTTACCCAGGTGTTCCTAATTTTCTCGTCAATCCGTGTCGGTCTATTTAAACCCCACATGATTGTTTTGTCATTGTTAGATCGTCTGCCTTGTTTCCATCAGTGGCGGTCCGTGCATTTTCTCGCAGCGCCTTCAACGAATCAATTCAACCCTCAAAAACTATTTTATGGCTATAAAACCTCTACTGCAGCTACAGCTGCGACACATCAAAATAATCAATACATCAATGCTCAAAAATGGGGTAAAATCCACTTCATAGCAGCATTTAGTGATTAAATACAAACACTGGAGCTTTTCAGATATCAGAACTGGTTTCCATATTCCAACTTCCTTGGTTCCCCGTGTTTCCCCAGTCAGGTTTGATCCTGTTATTTGACAACAAGTCTGTTATTTTGAATGATGCATTTGGGTCCACTTCCACACTTCCACGCACGACGTCACCAAAGGCGGAACAGAATGATCCGACAATGACAAAACAATCGTGGAGTTTCAATAGATGGACATGGGTTGACAAGACAATTAGGAACACCTGGGTAACACAAGAGCGAGCACGCAAAACCTCAAAAACCTGGTCCAAGTCCGTGACCGCGAACGGCAGTCAATGGGAGACCAGCGGAATGTAAGGAGATTGTCAAGAACAACACAAGTTTACCGTGACAATTTCAAAATAAAATACCGCACACAGGAAATACTGTCTTTCTATTTTGGGGGATTTTGCATCTTCGATCTTGTTTTTGTATGTTGGAACAGAAATATACATAATCAAAGTTTCGTAACTTGAACATTTCGTATGTAGAATCATTAGTGAGTTGAGGTTCTAATGTAATTGAAACAAGGTTCCAAGTGAGGGGCGGCTTGCTTGACTTAGTTATTCCAATTGGAGGACGGCTTGACGGCAGTCAGCGGATGGGGCGGGAAGAGGAACTGCAGTTTGTGGGGAAGAGAGAGAGAGAGAGCTGCAGCTAGAGACAGAAAGAGAAGGAAAAAGAGAGAGAGAGAGAGAGAGAGAGAGAGAGAGAGAGAGAGAGAGAGAGAGAGAGAGAGAGAGAGAGAGAGAGAGAGAGAGCGAGCATATTCTCATACGCTTGACACATCAGTGTTGACAAAACGAGTCACGTGACGCGCACGAAGATGGCGCATCTTACGCTACATTGCAGCCTCCTCTCGATTCCTCTTGCGCCAACTCGGACTCCCCCGTGTTGCGTGTTGCTACCTAGAGACGCCAGTTTCCTTCTCTTTCTCTTTTGAGCATTCGTTTTCCTTTTCTTTCTAAAACAAGCAGACGGCACGAGAGGATTTTCACATCTACCTGCGCTTGACTCCAAATGCGGCTGCAATAACACCTTCGTGGAGAGAGCGTGCGCGCGTGCGCGTTTTGGCCGCGGAGACTGCATCAGACTGAGGACAAGCCGGGAAATAAGCATAATACGATATTTCAAAAGAACGGCAGCAATCTTTTTCAGCAAGAAGCCCCCCGCCCCCCACCAGCCCCCCCACACACACCTCCCCCGCCACCATCACTGCGAACACCGACGTCAAGATTCCAGCGGAGACATGTAGTATGGACAATATTCCACCTCGTCTTCTTCATCACAGTTTTTAAGGCAGCGTCATCTCCTCTCATCGACACAATGTGGCACAAATAACCAAATATGTGGATCCCCACCGAAGAGGAGAAAATCGGAGTTGGTGAGTCAAATGCGTCTTTAATCCCCCATTTGTAACGTGGCCGCCTCTTTATTAGCATTGGGGGGGACGATGTACACCCACGGACACGCGGCTCATTTCGATTCCCACTTATTAAGCACATTACATCCAATGAAGAACAACATTCACTTATAATGGCTGCATTGAAGGGGGCTGGAGGAGGTGGGTGGGGGTGGAGTGCGTGGGATGGTGCAGCCTTCAGTTCAAGCCACCTCCTCGGAGATGCGATCTCAGTGTGCTCATGTGTTAATGCTTGGAATAACACGTACTCGGATGCTATGTTTTTGTGAAATTGTACCCATGTTTAATTTGGAAAAGATTCTGTTCAGCCAATCTAATGGGGGAACTAGGGAGGAGGTGAACAAGGGCGCGATTGGTTTTACAACCACTAGAGGGCACCCTGACCCCAACAGGTGTAAAATGGGATTTACCTGAGAACTTTAGTCAGCATGGGCAGCCCTTGACCCTGACACGTACATATACGGGTCGATATTCTTTTATCCTTACAAGGGTCACAGGGGGTGCTGGGGCCTATCCCAGCCAACTACGGACACGAGGCGGGGACACCCGGAATCAGTGGCCAGCTAATTCCTGGGTACAAGGAGACAGGCAATCGTTCACACTCACACTCATACCTAGGGGCAATTTGGAGTCAGAACGCTCTAAATTATGTTCAACCTGCCTACCATGCATGTTTTTGGGCTGTGGGAGGAAACCAGAGTACCTGGAGAAAACCCACGCAAGGCCAGGGAGAGAATGCAAGCTTCCCACAAGAAAGTCCAGACCTGGGATTGAACCTCTGACCTCCGAACTGCGGTGCGGACGCGCCAATCACTCGGTCTACCGAGCTGCCGGCTGAATATCCTGTTTGATCAATTGATTTTTATCACCACATGGACCCACCAACATATCTGTACCATGTTAAGGTATTATTGTAAAAGAAATCTGCAGTTATAAATCACAAACAAATATATCAGTTACTGTCATCACTTCTCATATCACATCAATAATCATGATTACAAGTGGGATAAATGTTGGCTCCCTCAAGTGGTAAAGGAAATAATCTGTACCTCAGCTCGGTTGTCTTTAACTTTGCGTTTTAACACTTTTGCAGGCAAACTTTAGTTTGTAAACATTTGTAGGCATTTGGAGAGGCTTCATTTGAAAAAGGGCTACCTGGCGCTGCCCGTGGTGCTGAAAAGTAAGACCATGTTATTTTCCTGATGACGACATATTCTTTGTTAGGCTGTGAGGGTACTTTCCATAAAGATACATATCTACTTAATGGGATGTTTCCAAGCTGCTTATGGTGTATGTTACAAGACAGCTCCCATAGTGGTACAGATAGTCCAAATTGCTCAATATTTTGACAATCAAAGCTTATGTTCTTTGCCTCTTTTATCTATTCTGATGCTCATTTACTCAGGTTTTTCTTTTATTTATCACCCCTATATCTTTTCAGATGCAGCTTAGGCTGACAGGTTGTCTTACTGTCGCACAAAGCTCATTTTGCTGCCCTCCTTGTGAAACTAATAGCACCATTTGCACATTTCCCTACCTATTTCCTGAATGATTTGATTGCTGCTGCCAGTAATAGCAAATAAAACAAAGCTGGTGCCTTTGAGCAGCCAATCAGCCGGTTCCTTCCTGCTGTCTTGCTTTAGTGGCGTATTCTTAAACGAAAAGTGATGGCGACAACCTTATAAAACGTAAATTTCTGTTGTAGATTAGCTGCTGAGTTGTCTTTTTTAATTGCCCAAAACAACTGCAGGAAGCTAAAAAGGTATGAAGAATAACCCCAGTCATTACAGCTGAATTTGTTTGCTTTCATATGGCACACGCTAATCAAAACATCAAGTAAATTCAATGTTAAACGGTTATGGTAAGGTTTTTGTTTCATAACCACGATTGTAACGGAAATGTCATTTTTATAATCCCATTTTATGGTTAAAATAAATCTAAATAATTTTTTGAGCCTCCCAAAATATAACTAAAATATTTTGTAATATTTGTTTTAGCCACAGAAATATGTTTAAGTAGAATTCAAAGAGAGAAAGAAAGAAAAAACAAAAGAAGTAGAAAGAGAAAGAAAGAAAGAACAAAAGATAGAAAAAAACAGAAAGAAAAGTCACATGACTTATTGATTTGGGTAATTATTTCTTTACTTCATGCAATGCGCTGCGATATAGAGTTTATTTGTAGCCCATTAATTTCATTTCCCAATAACGTTTGCAATAAAATACCCTCCCATATTAACTAAAATTTATGTGGTTGTTTTTAAATACACAATTTAGTTCTCTATGTTTTATTGTGTCTAACAGGCTTATTGTGAGTGGATTTTACTTCCATTATAGCCTGTATCTAAAAGAATTGAGTAGCTCTTAATGCAAAAAAAAAGTCTGTAAGGCACCTCATATCTCCAAAAACATCTTTAGTTGGGTCACTCACGCTAGTGCCCTAATAGGGGATTAAAATGTGGTAACAGCCCTTTTGCTGACAAACTCAAAAAAGATCCTTGAAATCTGCCTGCACGTGACCTTTCCATTGAACTTTTCAACCAAACAAGGCTATGAAACAGATGCGTACAGTTTGCGGCACTGTGCACGTGGCTCACGCACACGCCACTGTCACAGTGCATGAAATAATCAAGCCAGCTGTTGTAGGTCACCACTGTTGATACTGGACACTTCTTGGATTCCAAGTGATCATCACAGAATCAAACCGAATCCAGCATGTGGAGTCATTTGGCAAGGCCTTACATCGTGGAGGCAGGCCCGAATGATGAAAACCGCACTGATCTTAAAATGCTCGAGATGTGGTTGGGCTATTATAGATAATGTACAGTACATTTGTTGTGCCGAGTCATCAACCACGCTTTAATAAAGCAGACAACTAAAGTAGGATAAAAGGAACCAACAAGGACGGACATCTCGTCTAGTCAGTACTGCCATAAGCACTACAGCAGTAGGCTATAAGATATAAAAGTGCTTATTGTTGTAGCGGTAGATTTTTGACGATATCTCACCTTCTTTTGCATTCCTTCCCCGAGGGTCATGGTACAGCTGTCGGAATGTGGCTCACTGGTCCTCAAGCAACATTGTTCAGCCACATGTGTTTTATGAGCAGGAAAGCATTTGTCATGAGGACTGAGGCAGTAATGCAGGACAGCAAATGGAAATGTATTGTCAGATGAGCCCAAACTACACCAGTTAAGGTCCTGTGAGTTCAAATGTGCAGTAAATGTGACGTACGGAGATCATTTCAAACCCTCAATAAGGTTGTTGTTGGCTAATGCGGTGCAGTTGCGTGCTTTTGATACTGAACAAACGTTAAAACTATGACACATCAGGTGCAATATTCTCCTCAATTACCTGTAATCATCTCATAAAAAGCCCAATAACAATGCAACGCTGGGGTGCTTCCATCACTAATGGATTCGTAGGTCCAAAAACACACACACAGAACGTACGGAACCACAAAACTACGATTGAATTAAATTCCTTGCATTCAAACACGTTTTTAAATAAAGTTTGAACCAGACCTACTATAATTACTGTGAAGGTTGTTTCTTACCAAGCCTCTGGCGTAAATTTCAACGCTTATCATTTGAGAAACATTTTTTTACATTGTCATCTACCTTTCTTTTTATCCGCTCACGTATTATTAGAGGTGTAACTCATACAAAATTCTGCTTGACTAAATATTTTCTTTTTTTGTGCCTAACAGTAATTTGGAAGTGTCTGAAGAGCTGAATGTCAGCATCTGCTCAGAGCGCTTTGTTTCTTAATGCACAGTTTAGTTGCTGCTAAAAGAGAAAAGAGCAAAGAATTCACACTTTGAATCAATATCATGTATCAAAGAAGCGTCAGAATGGAGGTCAAATTACTACTGTTCATCTTTTTATAATTAAAGCCAGTCCAAACAAGTCAGTTTGATTCCCGCCAATGTTGTTTGTCCTAATGTTTGCTGTGATTGCTAGGAAACCAGTTCAGGCTGTACCCTGCCACCTGTCCATAGTTATTTGGGATAGGCTCCAGTATCCACCAGACAAATAACAAATTTTAACGTGTGAAAACCTAAACCTTGTATTTTGAGCAACTGAAGAGCATCGGCTCCCTTGTTTTTATCTTCTGTGCTGCGTGTCCCCATGAGGGTCGTGGGGTCACCAGAGCTTATCCCAGCCAACTACGGGCCGGGCCATAAGCAGGGTAGACCCTGAATTTGTTGCCTGCCAATCGCAGGGTACAAGGAGACAAACAACCAATCACGCACATACTCATCTTCTTTGCCGTGATAGTGATTAAAGAGAGTTAACAAATATTTGAACAGATGCAGTCACAGTTTCTTCATAAGAGGGAACCACCTGACTTTTTGCCGTGTTTTATGAAGATTAAAAAAACAAAATCCACCCAGGCTCTGTATTTGCAGTTTTTTGGGGGGTGGTTACACTCAGCATTTTTTACCCCCTGCAGAGTTGAAGCAGAGCTGAATTAAAAATGCTGCCATTCAAAGAAAAGAATAATGTCCCATTTTGACTAATGAAATTATGTTGCTTCACTGCATTCCACTATTTGTCGCTCTCTGCTGTTTAATCCTAATATTTTCTCCAGTACAAATGTGGCTTGATTACCTCCATTAAATGTAGATGTTCCATGTTTTGGCATCACTATATGCTTGTTTCAAGAGTGCACTGAATGTATAGTATTTAAAGAAAGAAGATATATGTGTATATAGCCCAGAAAATTCTCTTCAAATTGGGTAAAAGTATCTGGTTTAGTGGTTGAATGATGAAAAATGCTGCAAGATAGACCTTGAACCCAATGATTCAGTGATGCACACAAACTTGAGCGCACAAGTCAATAGATGCGCAGTCGCTCCGATATTCTGTTGCAGCGTTTAAGTGCCGTGGTTTTGCCATTATTCTCTACTCATAGCAGGTTTGGATGTGAACTTTAGGAGAGATGCTAATGCGCTCCATCATGAGACAGTGAAAGAGTGTTTGCACAGCTTCCAGGTTTTCTGAGGGAGGACTATGAAAACAGGAGTCTCTCATCTCACTCCCACATGACTATCTCATCTAATTCTCTGAAGTCAAACAGAGACCAGTAGCTTGAACATATAGAACTAAAGATTTTCTCCATGACGCTACATTTGAATTGACTTCAACTCTAAGGTGCCACATAGCATTGATGAGATTTATCATTTTACAAAACAATGCTCTCGTCCTCAAAGCAGTTACAGTGAGACCAACGCCGCAGTTTGTCGCTGCTCCGTTGCCATAGAAACCCTCGCAGAGGAACTGAGCGCTTGTTACTCTGAATCAAGCAGCGGAGCCGAGCCAGGGCCCCTCCTTTTTCTTCCTCCCCCTCACTGGGTCCCATGGCTAGTTCATTAGCATAATGATTCACAGCAAGCGGACATTTGAGGGCCACCGTTTGTGGGTTTTAACGTCGTCAAAGGAGCGCTGTCATTATGAGACAACTTTTGTCTTCCCTCAAGCCTGTCTACTGTACAAAACATGCCTCGTTTTGTCACTTTGCTTTGGCACTCATTCCCTAAAGAAAACAAAATGCCCTTAATTTTTGTTTTAGTCATGTGTGTGTTTGGCCAAAGACTGCATAATGCTGCACATTGTTATCAAGTGGCACGCAAGATGTATGCAAATGCCTAGTTATTGTATGAATTAAAAAAAAAAAACTAATTTAAAAGGAAAAAAGCCACCCTCCCTGAGTGGGCTCCAATGTGCAATCTTTAATTAAATGTCTATTACACATATTTAAGGCTGCTTAAAAATAAATTAGTCCTTAAAATGACAGCCTACTTCAGTGATGAGGCTTGGGGGCACAGTTGTTTATGCTTTATTAATCTTTTAAGAGTATTTTCTTTAAAGACACTGTTCAGTGGTGATATACTAACAGTGTGCAAATCTGACTTGAGAAAAAAAAAGTACGAAAACGGCTAGTTTTTAAATTCATCCTTGTTTTTGCCTCAGACTATTGAATATCACATTCCTCTTTTTATGCTAAAGATAACATCTTTGGGTGTACTTGTTGATCTTTTGGCATGTTTATTGTCAGAGGCTGAGTTGATAAGTTATAAATTGTAGATTTCACTTATCCTGGCGTTGGTCTTCAACGTATATCTCTGACAATGGATCACAGTCACTGTTTTTTGTTTTTTCTTATGGTTTATACTGTGTATTCAGTCAATCTTTAACGTTTTGGGCCTTTAACATCTTATAAAAAAGTGCACTAATCGTGTTAATGTCTTCTTAAGCTCCCCTTGTGTCATCGTCATTTTTGTTTCCTCTGATTTTGTTTTGCAGTTATCTGCAACTTCCGGTCACCAATATGCCAGGCCCTGGTCCTGGAGATTGGGGACACTGTGCAGATACTGGAGAAGAATGAAGGTAAAATGTTACTAGCATATATTTAATAAACTAAGTAATATTGCCCTAAAAAAAAATCAACATTGGTTTATTTCTTCAGATCATTTCACATTTTTTCACAAATTTCTGTAAACTTTTTTGTTTTGGGGGGTTTGTTTTTAACAAACTACTTAACTTCTCAGGCACACAAATGATATGATAGCTTGGCATTACATGCAGTAAATAAAAATGCCTGCAGCTCTTTTAAAGATGGCTTGGCCCACTTCATTTCACAAGCTAAACTTGATTAGAGTCATTTTAAATGATGGCAGGCAAGTTCTGCTTGGCGAATGAATATACTATATAATATGAGTTTGAATGTGATTGGTCAGTTCTGTACACAGTCTCCAAGTTGATAAACAACAACTTTTGACAACAACATTTTAACAGTACATATATAGAAATGGCAAAGGGGGACCACAGTACTTTTGTTACCTTCCTCAGGGATATAATTTTTATACATGCTCATTTATTTATAAAGCATGATTTACCTATCCCTTTCTTTATGCATTTTAATTTTCAGTATGAGTATGTTGTTGAGAATGACAGAAAACAACCTGCAGCAACATGGATAAAATATCTTTCTGTAAAAATACACAGTTACGTGACAAGAATTAGAGTTATGAGGTTGCCATGGCACTGGAAGTTAATAACACAGCAAATGCACAGCTATTTCTGTTTTTGACAATTTAATCGTTTCGATTTGATTCATCCTTGTCTTTTAGGTTGGTACAGAGGCTTTTCCACTAAGAAGCCTTCAATCAAGGTAACATTTCTATCCATAACAGATGTTGCCGTTAGTGCTCTAAAAAAATCATCATATGTATTTATTATTTGTAAGCCAGTTGAACCTAAACAAAAAGCCAAATGTTTTTTGGGTTATCATATCATGAGGGCTCGATTCCCGCTGGTGGAAGATGATGATAACACTGTATTAATTTCTAAATTCTTAGGTCTAAGCTTTTGAACATCTGCCCACTGTAGTGACGGTGGTCCCGAAAAAAAGATTCACCAAGGCAAAGATACATTGTTCTCATACACGGAACTCCATTCAGCCATCATATTCCCTTTAGGAGCTCCTTTATATGGCACATCTTTATTAAATCTGAGAAGCATAAAGAAGGCAGGAAGTAGACCAATAGAACACCATGACTGCGGACTAGGATCAATATACTGCAGTGCAGAAAAGACACAGTACACATGACAAAGTGTTTGATATTTCTCGATTAGGAATGGCAGGCTGTGCGGTAGTCTGGGAAAGCTAATAAAAAGTTGATTTCTAGAAAAGGCGTAGGTGCATTTCAGGCACAACCGCACTGCTTTGAACAGGTACCCTGGTCTGCGGTATTATGGGATGCAACTAGCTTGTTTAAAGCAAAGCACAAAAGCTGTCTGTTCCCTGTAAATGTAGGTGTTCGTACTTCTCCGTTCCCATCAGCTATTTACAGTTCTTACTAACACCCCTCCATTTTGTTGTGCGCTCTGCTGCCCACACTCGTTCGCCCCCGTACTCTCTGTGTGCTCACAGACTTCATTTCACTGGTGGTGGCTAATTGTTCACATCTGGCAGATTGGAAAGACAAGCTGTACAAGTGACATTTGGGCCCGCATCTTACCATTATTATCATCAGAAACTCTTTGCGCTATTCTTCTGCATTCTCCTGTTTCTTAAGGATTTCAAAATAAGGCTAACATTTTTCAATGTTTCTAAATAGTTCTACATGCTGTACTTCTTAACAGTTTTTTATGTCATAATTAACTGCTAGAGAGGAACACCCATTCAGCTCTAGCTTCCCCCTTTTGAAATTGGTAACTCCATTCAGTAATGCCAATTAATTCATAGTGATTAACGGATGTGAGGTTTTTGTAGTCTATTATGGCAAATGGTTTAGTGAGATATGCGGCTCTCTGTACAACTTCCCACACCCCACCGTTTTTTAAACAAACATAACGGTACCAAAACGTTATTGTGATTCATCATTCACATAATCCTGTTACAATGATTAATATTTCGGTACCTCTGTCTGTTTACAGGGTATTTTCCCAGTCAGCTATGTCCATTTGAAGAAGTCCACAGTGACAAACAGAGGGTGAGCTAAACGATTGCCTTTGATTAATCGCAAGTAAAGGGAAAATGTTCTATTACGCTTTTTTTCTAGCTGAAGAGTCAAGGTTTTATGTTAACACTAACCGCTTATAATTTCATCCGCTTTGACCAAGACTCCATTTGCCAAACACATCTTTGAGAGAATGGAAAATCTAGCATGTTTTTTTTTTTAGTAGGGAATATGTTAATCTCGAAACCTGCTCTTGGAAAAGTCACTGTCTTCTCTCTGTCGAGCTTCCGTTTTCCGATTTTTTTTACAAGTGAGTCAATACAGTGCTCGTATGACTAATGTTTGCTCATACATTGAAGCAAAAAACTTCTCAATGCTGACTCATATTTTCAAAAAGTCACCATGGACAGTTCTATATGAGAATAGTAGACAGTGGAACTCTTTGGCTTCCTAAACAATCAAGAAACTTATAAGGAAGTTACTGTTGTGTCACTACCCTCCAGCTTCCTTAACTCATATGGGGAAGACGTCTGTTAGGGCTCATACAATTAAAAAGAAACAACTTAGAAATCAACGTGATTCTACTTCATCACTCCGGGAGCAGCAATATAGCGAGCTCTTTTGCTTTCTTGTGGAGTTAATGATGTGACGCATTTATTGCATTTTCCCAAAGTGTTCCTCGCACTGGAAATCACTTGGATTCATGGACCGAGAGGCTTCCCTCTTGTCACAACAACCGCGATACACTGGCAAGCTACATCAATTTTGGTTTTGGTGCTGTGTGAGATAGAAGCAGAATTGCTGCGTCACAGTCAAAATGTCTCCTTAGTTGCTTAATTTTATATTGGAAAGTGGTAAAATGTGGTTTTCTGCAGTGCCATGAAAAAAGATAATAGGCTTAAAAACAATGGGATTTCACAAAAATCCACGTAGTTTATACAAGACGCAACTTCACTTCAAAGAGTAACCCATTGGAAAAACAATATCGAAAAGAGAGGACAGCAAGAGTAAAAGAAAATACATTGTGTAAATAAGAGCCCAGGGGGAAAGAGGAAGTGGAGTTACAAGGAGGAGATGCAAAGAAGGTAGAGGACTTCAAGTACGACTTAGGGTCAACAGTGGGTACTTGGATGATTTGCCGAAAGACGTTTCGCCGACGGACGTTTGACAGACGGCGACCTGTCCGTCTGTCAAACGTCCGTCGGCGAAACGTCTTTCGGCGAATCATCCGGTCACGCAACAATGCAGGTTGATGAGGAATGCGGAAAGAAAGTGAAGAACTGTGTGCAGACAGGTGTATCAGCTGGAGGAAAGTATTAGTTGTGTTATGTAATAGGAGAGGGGAAATGTCTATAGGACAATGGTGCGTTTTGGAGACAGTCAGAAATATCAGACTTGGATGATTTGGGGATGACCAGGCGCGAGATGGTGGAAAAAGAGGATTTGCTGTGGCGACCCCTCATGGGACAAGCTGAAAGTGTGATAGTAGTAGTAGTTTTGTCTACTTAAGAGAAGGTTTTTAGTGGAAATTCTTGGCGTAATTATTTTGCGCCGCACCACTGGTATGCCATATTAATATTTGAATTTGTGTACTTGGTTTGAATCACTGTTGCATTAGATTACAATTTGGATGTGCTCTCCGCGATTCTGTGAAAGAGGAAATACAGTCGATGAAAGTGTTTCTGAGAGTTTGATCACACTGGGTCCCAGTGGTTTTCCTTTTTGTGTTTCAGCTTAAATCACACCAATTCACCAGTCTGCCCATGTGTCCCTGTAGACCCTCATATTCATGCAAATGTTTCTGTCAGGCTGTGTGAGACGGTGGTGCCCCTGGAGGACCCCATTATAACAGAGACCACCTCGGCGCTGCAGGAGTGGGGTGTCTTGTGGAAGCAGCTCTACGTGGTGAGTAGCGCTCACATCATCACAAATACGACAGCAAATCCCTAAGCAATAAACACGAGACCGTCTGTAACATTTGCTCCATTCTTGATGCGATTTAGAAGCCAAACAGCTTTCGTTGTTTCATTTGCATCCTGCGGAGGAGTTTAACGTAATAAGCCTTTGCGATGTGGTTCTCCCCCACCCACCTAATTCAACCCAGACTCCTACAAAAAAGAATTTACAAAAGCTGAATGTATGGGACAACTCATTTAGATCAGTTATGACTGTCGCCCTACATTTTCCAAGCCCATCTATGTGGGAACAGAAATGGGTGCTGGACGCAGATAATGGCCCACAGACCTGTCAGGCACAATTTCATGCGCTGTCATTCAGCTCTTGATTGATTTTGGCCTGCTTCACTTAGCTCCTGTGTCATCTTCACTTGCTGGGCAAAAGTGATTACTGGAAACCTAAAACATTGTTAATCCAGCTCCAGGGCAGGCAGAATGGGATGAGGATGAGGCTATGGCCCTGAGTGGATATTCTACGTTGTGGGGCTCCCGCTTATTTTTGTATACTTGTTTTTATTTTTTTAAATGCTGCTTTTTTATTTTTACATAACTGCGCTCACTGAGAGCTGCTCATCCTCTGAGGAACCAAGCAGCCCGGGGCATTACTGCAATGATGTAACTCCCTCTGATTCTGGAATAATGCAAAACTGTTTAAAAGGTGATTTTTGCAGGCTGGTAAGGATATGGTTGTTAGTCAACCCCTGCGTGAGACAGACCATTTTGCCAAAAATAATAATAGGATGTATTGCGAACTAGATGTTGATAGCCTCTATCTCAATGTTGCCATTACATTAGTTCTTAGGAGCAATAGTCTAAAGATAACTTGGGAGAATGCACATAATTAGGACTGCAGAATAGATAGTCTGAAAAGGCCCATCAACTCCAAACGAAGCCTTTTCCCCTAAGCAGTCTTGGAGGCCAAGCACTTTTTATCCTCATTAAATTTACATGGGTATTGTCGTTCTGCTTAATCTTTGCATTTATGTAAACAAACCTAAGCAGGATTGTGACTGCCTCATGTCTTTAGGGAGAACAATGACTGCTTGTATTTATTGTGTTTTTCCTCGTCTGCAAGTAATGAACACCAGGAGATCAATGCACGAGAGAAATATTAGCGTTATAAGTGCCCGGTCTGGAAACTCAGGAAAATGCATTCATGTAGAAACTTTCTACCTTATTGAACCAGAAATGGTCTCAATGTTAAATGGTCCACAGTCGGCCACATCGGCTGTTAAAATAAAAAAGTAGGGGAAACTTACATGGCTGCCAAATTATTTAGATCCGTTGCAGTAGCAATTATGCATCGAGGGCAAGTGGAGCAGTGATTCACCAGATGCAGCAGATGGCTCTGTGGTGAAAAAGCATGTTACTTTTTTGACTTGAACTGTCTTTTCAATTGTTAATATCGACTATGAATAATGTTGTCAATGAAGTTGTCTTTAAGTTATTTTGTGGTTGTTTTCGAGGCCCTCTCATTTGTTTGAATCGACTTCGCTAAAAATGATTTTTTAATGTGTGCACTAACTTTAACCCAGTGCTTGTCTGATTGAAAGGCAACGTTGGTATGATAAGGCAACATGGTTCTCCATGAGGAAGCACTTATCTGGCAATCCAAAGTGGAAGGGAGGGATGTTCTACGCTTCAACAGTTTGATCCTGGTTGCACCACCATTTTAGCCACTAGTCTTACATCTTACTGCTTTAGGCACCAGCCTCATTCTAAATGTTCTTATCTGACTTTCACTGATAATGCCAAGTAGCCATCATCTTTATAGTAGTAGTGCAGAATTGATGTCTAGAAGTGATTCCCAACTGTAGCTTTTTGTTTGAATTCCCAGAAACACAAGGTGGATCTGTTCCATAAGCTGCGTCATGTGATGAACGAGCTCATTGATCTGCGTCGGCAGCTCATCCAGGGTCACCTCGCCCAAGACCAAACCCGTGAGATCAAGCGGCACATCACCGTACGCCTTGACTGGGGCAATGAGTGAGTTCATCCGCTGCACTATGAATGCGTCATTATTTTACGGTGCCATTTATCAATGTGGAATCAGACTCACAGTTTCGTGCTGGCACTGGGGTTCATTAATACAATTTTATCGTTCAACAACTCAAAATATAAAATACTTAGGATAGTATACATCATTATTAAGTTTATTATTGCAGTTATATTGTTAGACTTCAAAGCGACCACATGAATCGGGGTCACATTCCGATGAAGCATGAGTCATAATATATTTAGACTTATTTAGCATTTTCCTAACTGTCCTAACACATCTTGGAGTTGCGTTTGTAGTTCAGTGCATGTCAAGCAGATTCAAGTCAGTGTCTTTCTCCCTGGAGGAACTGTAAGGACATCTTCTCTCTGCTGCCATTTCTCAAATCTAACTGAGCAATAACAGACATCCGTAACCCATGTAAAGACAAGAGAGCAACATCTTGATTGAGGCGGAGCTTATTTTGCACTGATGACAATAACATTCGCCACATCTTAAAATAGAGACACTTTTAACCTCTTCATTTACCTTAATTTGCATAGGCTGTTGAGGTCAATGTTCTGCACAGCACACCTAACTTGAGATTTTAGGACTCGTCTGAGCCATTTTCATGGTTAACGTATGCTAGCAGCAATGTTCCCTCTAATTTTTCGTTGGTCTGGGCAGAAAGACAACCTCCCTGAGCGCACTGAGTACCAGTGTGAGCGACATCATCGGTACTCGGATGATTCGGCTAAAGACGTTTCGCCGACGGACGTTTGACAGACGGGCAGGTCGCCGAATGGACGTTCCGCTGAACGTTCATTCAGCCGAACGGAGGTTTCGCCGAAACGGGATTTGCGCGCTCGCCCCGCCCCCGTGTACAAGTTTTTCAACCTCGGTGATTCATTTCCCTTTGCCACTCATCACTCTCAATTTATTAGTCTACCATCAATGGCAGCCCGGGAATAAGCACTCTTGGGCGGGCATGGCAGCCCGGGAATAAGCACTCTTGGGCGGGCATGGCAGCCCGTGAATAAGCACTCTTGGGCGGGCAGATGTAGCAGAACCGAGCCGTAAAATGACAGCAATCGGGTCAAATCCATCTTAAAACAGCATTTAATGATTAAATACAAATACTGGTGCTCTTTGGACATTAGAACCGAGCCCAGGGAAGTGAATTCCTCGGTAAAATGTCGCGATGGAGGCAAAAAAACGTCTATATACGTCCATTCGCCAAACGGCTCAAAATGCTCTCAAATTCGGTCAAATCCAGCTGAAAACAGCGTTTAATGATTAAATACAAATACTAGTATTTGTATTTAATCATTAAATTAACAAATACTAGTATTTGTATTTAATCATTAAACTAACAAATACTAGTATTTGTATTTAATCATTAAACTAACAAATACTAGTATTTGTATTTAATCATTAAACACTGTTTGAACGAACGAATTCGGCGACCTGTCCGTCTGTCAAACGTCCGTCGGCGAAACGTCTTTAGGCGAATCATCCGGTCACGACATCATCATTGCTCGCTATGGGCACACCAGTATCACACCTGCCACAAGCAGGTGCATGTCAACGTTCCCTCTAATTTTTCATGTAAAACATGCTGTAAAACACGAAAAACATAAGAGTGGACAGAGCTACTGCCACTGGCTGCCGCTTAAAAGGCGCCATCATGGGGAAAGGGGTAAAAAAAAAAAATACTGCGCGCCATATGATTGCTGCTGCGCAGAGAAGACGAGAGTAGTGCGCAATTGCGCACGCGCGAAGCTTAGAGGGAACATTGGCTACCAGTACTTGGGGTTTTTATATCATGTTCAAGAAACAAGTTATCCTTAGAGATGGGGCTTTGCTCCAAAATGTGATTTGAGGAGCAACTTCACAGTGCTCCTTATTTTTATTTCATTTTGTCAACAGATACAGAATGTTTAAGTTCAAGTCCAATTTTGTGAGTAATGGCCGTTTTGCCTGTTTATGAGTCTCTCTCAATTTCTGGCTTAAGATGTAGTCGGCGGTGTTCGGCGCACATAATTTAATGGATTTTTCAAAGAGTGAGCCATGAATATTATATATATAGATTTATTTTAGGTTCTCATACCGGAATTGTGTGGAAAAATGTGAATCGGTGCATCCTTGGTTGCGTTATTTAACAAGCATGAGCCTACTGAGTATGCCCGTGACTACACAGAAAATATATCTTTGGGCTTTTATTCTGTCACGGATTTGTTCATTAAAATTAAATTAAAGGTACGTTAAAGTTTATTTATTTATTTTTTTACAACAGATCATTTTAATAACTGACAAATTTAACAAATGTAACAAGAAGGAACTTTCCTTTGAAATTTAACTTTTTGGGGGGTAGAATTGCTTTCATTATTTAGAATGAAGGGCTTTTGCCCCTATTCTGTTGGCTTTATCAGACTTCAGTGACAAAATGGTGGGTATGGGCTTGTAAAGGAATTCAATTCTATGCCTTGTGGAATTAAATGCAGAGTAAACTCTTATCAAAACTTACTCCACATACATTTGATGTGTATTATTCATCTAAATAAAAAAGAAGCTTCTATTTGTACTGTATTTATTTTGTTGAAGGATGATTTGATTTTTATCTGCAGCCAAACTACTAAAGCGTTCCCTAATCTCAATCATTTCTCTTTTGCCAGGCACCTTGGCATTGACCTTGTGCCCAGGAAAGAGTTTGAAATGGTGGACCCAGACCAGATCAGCATATCGGAGCTTTACAAACTGGTGTGTTGCCCAGAATTACTCTTGAACCATCGCATTCTAAACAAGAATAATTCCCCCACCCCCCTCCCCCCACCGCCCCATGAATTATTAAACGCAATAAATTAAATATGTGAATTAGTGGTCTCTAAATTATGAAATATGCTATATCCCTGCAGAATGCATATACTAAATCTGCAGCAGTGAAAGATTTCTGCGAACTTGGAGCTTTTATATATGTACATTACGACCGTTTTCTTTTATTAGCATATGCTGTATTTATTGTGGGATATATAAATGTACCAATTATCAAATCATTCATAGGAAGGTGACTCCCGAGAGCGGGCACATTCAGCTGAGGGAACAGATTCGTGTGACCTGTGCATTTTGCTTGTTCAACAACCATATTGAGTGTTTTCTTCCACATGCGAGCATGTTACGCCCCCAAGCCAGCAATGCAGATGTAATGTAAAGTGACAGGTGATGGGGAAATAGTCCATCCTTTGGCTATCATGTATTGATATACAGTATCAAATTAAACAAAACAAAAAATTACTATAACGTTATTTTGATTTATTTTTGCCAATGATTCACAAACTGGATGCCCAGTCCAGAAAGTTTGTAGCTCGACCTTGTGAAAAAAAATCTACTTGATGTGCAGAAATTGTTTTTGGCAGGTCTCAAGACCCTGGCACTTTTTCAGCTAGGGGAGGACACTAGCTCTTTGGTGCTGCTGTGAAGTGTGTGGGCGATACAGCATTAGGATGGCTTTGTCCTTTTCTTTCCCACACGTCGCTTCTTTTAGCGCTTGCAGCTCCATACGTAGGTGAAATGCAGTCCCGTTTGAAAATGAGTTAGAGCGTGTCTGAAGCTGCTGTGCGTTAAAGGGGATCAAATCTCTTATGGGGGGTGACAACAATGGCTTGATGGCTCTCTCTTGTGACCTTAGCTCTTTTTTTCTTTCAGCATGTATCCAGCAGACACTGTGGTCAGCAAAGCACAAACCAGGTACATTATCACATGCAAAATGTTATTTTGGTTTGTTGTTAGGGGGTGTCCAACCTACAGCTGGTGGGACATTGGTGAAACATTCTCCATGTTAGTGGCAGATTACTATCCTTTTCAATAACTGACATCAATCAATTGACCAAAAATGTTGTGGGCTGGTTGTTGTTGGCCAAAAATAAGGTTGAAATTTTCTTTGAATCAGATGTGATAACTCAGAAACAACTATGACTCAGACTCTTCAGAGTTCAGATTCACCAACCTCAATTTACAGAGTAAAATAACATTTATGAAATATAACTAAGGGTGTATTCACACTATCACAGTCCACAGTTCATCTTTCGCTTTGGTCCGAATAAAAGAGAATGTATCTTATTTTGCTTTTATATGACTCCTTTTCATATTGCAATTTTTGCAAGAGTCCCAGGATATGACAACAAACCCACATATGTGCAAACATTGTTCCATCATTGGACAAAATGTTCTGCGTGGGGGAACACAGTAAAATTATTGCTCCACGCTGAATCCTGATTCATGTTAGCCGAAGTACTGCTAGCCAAAAACATTTTCCCTAACCTCTGTGGCTATGAAATCCTGTTATGTGCAAAAATTTGTGTGATTGGATCGAACTACGGTGCGGTCACGTTCCTACAAACTGTGAACGAGACCGCCTCTATGGCGAGGTCTCAGAACAGCTGTTTGCTCTGCACCAGAGTTTGCTTGTTTGTATTCCCATCAGCCCAAAAGGTGCGCACAACAGACTTTTTGGGTATACTAGTCCTGTATTCCCAAACAGAGCATGTGTGAATACGCCCTATATTCAAATACATTTTACATGGATAGGGATTATTTGCGTTCTAGTAGTGTAAGATAGGTGTCATTACACATAACCAATGGCTCTGACTTCCGTGTGCGGTCGTTTGGTCGCCGGTCTTTTGGTCGCCGTCTTTTGGTCGCCGGACTTTTGGTCGCGGTCTTTTGGTCGCCCGGACCGCAACAACAGGCGACCAAAAGACCGGCGACAAAACAAGGTAAAACAACACGGTCTACGCATCAATAAAAGCCAACAATGGCCATGAGCAGTTTCACTGAGCCGATGTGTGAGTGTATAAGAGTTTGCATGTACATGCGTTGTCCCTTTAAGAAGCTACGTCAGTCAGGGTCTTAACAAGTTCTCCAACAAAAAAAAAAAAGTCCAGGAAATTTGGAGCTTTTCTTTAGCCTAATAATTACTAAGGCATTAAGTATGACTAAATAGTAATTCGCAGTTTGTATTTAGGGAATTTGAGCAACGATTTAAATGGTAATTATCAATAACTTTCCGGGCGATCAAAAGACCGACGCCCAAACGACCGAGTACCCTGACTTCCACCAAGGCCGAACATGTGAACTCAGCAACTTCAATTTAAAACAGCACCAAAATGACACTTTCATAAAATTACCCTCTTGCACGTGTTTGAAATCCGCCATTAAAATTGATGAATGATTTATATAGAAAATTTAGGAAATCTCCCAAAATGACCTTCTTGCAATATTCAAACACAAAAACCAGCAACTGCCTTGAAATTTCATGGGCTCCTTGTGTATTAATCAAATGGAGTGCTGACTACCGAGTTTGACTTTACTTGCAAATACTTGGTTGCTCGCTAGGCTGACAACGTGAAACCACGCCATGGTGACAGTTGCCGTGTCCCGGTGTCACACCACCTTTTCATCAATCTGAAGAGCTTCACTTACAACAGCATCAGTGAGGACGCGGACGTCTTATTCTCCCTGTATGATACTCGAGAGGCCAGACAGATCAGGTACATGTAAACATCTTGTACATTATCGGCTCAGACCTGCTTTGCAATTGACAAGGCCAACGATAAACGTGATTGCTTTGCAGTGAAAAGTTCATGGTGAAACTCAACAAAAATGGAGGACCAAAGAATCCGGAGAAGGTCGATCGTCTTTGTGCTCTCTTCACGGTGAGGGCCTCTCTAGTTCCCCTGTGAAATAAATCATGATTTGATTTAAGAGTTTGAGAACAGACAAAGAAGCTTTTCTTTCTTTTTTTAAAAATTCTGACTCTTCCATTTTCCCATCAGGACCTTAGCAGTAAAGACTTGAAGAGAGATCTGTACATTGTTGCACATGTCATGAGAACAGGTAAAGTACTGATAAATGTGTTTATGTATTAGTTTTAGTTCTCTCTCAGTGAAATGGTGACTTTTCGGGTTCCCTTTCAGGCCGTATGCTGCTAAACGATTCAAAGAAAGGACCACCACACGTGATGTACCGAAGACCGTACGGCTGCGCCGTTCTTGCTATGAGTGACGTTTTCCATACTATCACTGACCTCAAAGAGGAGAAGGACTTTGTGCTCAAAGTTTATACGTGAGTATTTGCAGTACAGTGTAAGAGTGGCCTTGGACTCCCTGCATTTGAATGCTGACGTGTTAGGAGTTCAATTATAGTAATGAAACCTCTGAAAGATCCTGAGACGTCTGAAAAATCACAAGATGTTTTTTAAGAAAGCTACCACTTATCTGATGAGCTAACACGGACAGGCTTTAGTTTAAAGTAAATACGTGATTAAAAATGCAAATAGTGACAATAGAAGGACTTATTTAGACTGTAATTTAATCCTGTTTAGCGTATATAATCATCCTATTTTTTCCACAGCTAATTTCATGACAGTTTTGATATTATAGTCTTCTACTGTTTAGAAGGAGCCTCATACAGAGGATCACAGAGCAAAGCTAGAGCGACAATCAAAATGAGAACAACAGTTGACCACTTTGTACACTGAGTCAACTGAGGTCACCGAGACACACCGTACCACAGACATGGTTACATTTTTGAGTAGTGGGGCCCTCTGCTTAGACCTTCCTTTTGAAAAGCAAGCAGTGATTCAATGCTGTGCTGCCTCCAAACTGTCGGCTCCTATAAGGCTCCAGCCTATGCGTTTCCCCGTGCCTTTCCCAGGGGCCTACAGGCCCTCAGTAATGAAAAAGACTGGTCGAGAGCGGGCTGTCAGTTTTGTTTAGTATGCTGAGCATTTGGGCTGACGTGCTACTTGATAGCAACTCCCCATGCTTCTACCTTTTCTCCAGGAGGAAATCAGCTTAGGGACACATGCTGTTCGTGCAATCCCCATGTGCACAATTCCTGCTCGCCCATCTGTTCCACTAATGGCTTTGCTACCAACTGCCCTACCTACCTGTTTTTCTCTCCAGATGTAACAACGAAAACGAGTGGTACCAGGTTCATGAAAACATCATCCGCAAATCCAACACCAAATACTCCGCTCCCAGCACCAACTATGGTAAACAGATTTTCTGTGAATCTTTGGAATATGCAGTGCTAACAGACAATGTTTTTATTGCGTGGTTAAACATTTTTGCCATCTGTTTCTGTTTTTCAAATATAAATTATTTTCTTTCTCTAAGCATGTTCTTCCTAGGCCTGCGTGGGGTTTTTCCGGGTACTCCGTTTCCTCCCACATTCCAAAAACATGCATGGTAGGCTGCTGATTGGACACTCTAAATTGCCTCTAGGTATGAGTGTAGGGGTGCCGTCTCCTCGTGCCCTGCTATCGGCTAGCCACCAATTCAGGGTATCCCCCGCCTCTGGCCCGAAGTCAGCTGGGATAGGCTCCAGCACCCCCAGCGACCCTAATGAGGAGAAATCGGTCCAGAAAATGAATGAATTTGAATTTCTTCTCTATGTAAAAATTGGTTAAACTAATGAAACTATGCCACTTTTTTACAAGCTAAATGTGAAGTAGAAGCACGGTACTACATTTGAGGACTTGTCTATACAGAGTATACTGATACTTGATGATGGCAGTATGTCTAGCAATTTTGATCAAATTTTGGTTGAACATTGGCATTATGTGTTGTTCACGCAGTAGATACAAAGCAAAGAAGAACGATAGAATAATCTAGAGTTTAGAATGGTGTCGTGTCGCTTCTATCGCCTCTATTTTTAGGCTTTAAGAAACATGATCTGGATCGTGTTAAGATTTCACCAATGCACAAATGACACAAAGCAATGAAAAACACCAGCATGTCTGTCTGAAATGTTGAATCCGAAGTAATTTTATTCTCAAACTGAAAAGCTGTGTCATAGCCACAGATTTACTTTTGTGCTTTGATGACGATACGGCAACTAACCGATAAGCTCATCAATTGTGCTTCCTAGTTAACTCGCCTCCTGCAGATTCACTCAAATCTGTGCCTGTCATTTCCCAGGCACTGCCAACATTTGCCTGATTGCAAGATATTTCTCACCCTCTGCATCGTCTCTTTTTGCTCTCATCTCTCCTGTCTATCCACCCGTCTGTCTATCATCTCCTCCCCCACACTCTGACTAATGCCCTTTAAATAACCCTCGGTCCTCCATTTGCTGCCCCCTACATCGCTTACCCTTCTGCTTCCTTTCTTCCATGTTCTTTTCACATCCCCCTTTGCTCTCAGGCCTCATCATTTCCCTGCAGCTGTTGAGGGGCGAGTTGGAGCAGATCAGACGGGAGAACCAGGCCGTGTTCAACCGAGCCCTGGCACTCACGCGCAAACTGGGTTTTCCAGATGTCATCATGCCAGGTAAGGAGCCAAAGAGCAGTGGACGTAATGAGCACAGAGTTACGCGGAGTGGGCCGGAGTCCAGAGGAGTAGGGCAACAGAAGGCCGAAGATCAGTTTACGCAGGATGTTGACGAGAGAGGAATGCCATGCGGAAAGGATGAGGTGGGAGCGAGATTGAAGCGCATAAACAAATAAAAAAGGAAACATGGAAATAGAAAAGCATGCACTCACACTACATTGTTACTACATCTTAAAGACACGTGGATGTGGCTCAATGCCAAGGACTCCAATTGTGAGAGCAATATGGCAAAGACTCCTTTATATATGTACTACTGTGTGCACAAAACAACAACAAAAGCCCAAGTTTGTGAATATACTCGGCGTGGTTAAGTTGAAAGCCAAGACCTTCCCCTTAAATGGCCTTTTTGTAGATTTCAAGAGAATGAACGGATCAGAATATTGAACAAATATTTGATATTTAATTAATATACAATATTTATGTAGTTTGTATGACTGTCAAGTTCTTTTTTTTTGCTTAAATTGGCATTTTATTGTCCTGGATTGGTATCTCAAGGGATATTATGAATCCTGCATGGTTCGCTTTAAGCTATGTTGAGGCACATACTTTTATGCTCATTGTGCCATTTTTCTCTCTGCTCTTACTCTTTTTCAGGTGACATTCGCAATGACTTGTACTTAACCCTGGAACGAGGCGAGTTTGAGCGGGGTGGCAAGAGCGTGCAGAAGAACATCGAAGTGACGCTTTATGTCCTCTACGCCGATGGGGACACTCTCAAAGTATGATACGTGTCAAATATGATTCACTCAGCATATTAGCATCCCACCAGTCATGATGAGTACATTAGTTCTCTGCCAGCATCTGCTCCATGCTTGCTGCATCCTTCTTTTTCAGGACTGCATCAGTTTGGGCAGTGGTGAGCCAAACATGACTGAATATCGCTCCTTCGTCCTCTACCACAACAACAGTCCTCGCTGGAGTGAGATGGTCAAGCTTCCCATCCCCATAGATCGCTTCCGGGGCTCTCACCTACGCTTTGAGTTCAGACACTGTTCCAGTGAGTCAGTCCTGATGGCCAGAGGCATTTGGCTTTCATTTCCTGGAACGCATTAGCACAGTCAGGGTGACTTATGCATCAGGTCACTGACATCTTTGTCATTTCAGCTAAAGACAAAGGGGAGAAAAAACTTTTCGGCTTTGCTTTCACTCCCCTAATGAGAGAGGATGGGACGACACTATCTGACGAGAGCCATGAGCTGTATGTCTACAAGGTGAGATCCTGCTCAACATACGCCAGCTACAAGACAAGAGTCATGAAAATTGTTCTCAAGACTAGCCGATTTTTCAATTAGTCAAGTTAGTGATTTCCCATCACCATTTGCTTCACAGGACCCATAAAATTAATATACGCAGACAACAAATTACTATATATATATATATACTTTTTTCTTTTTTTCTTTGGTCACGCCATTTTATAAATACACTGCAAAAAGTAACCATACCACCCACAAGACATTCGGTAGATTTGTTAAATTAGACATCATTTGAGAATCTGGTGCTGGTCTTAGCTAGAGAAAAATTGCCCAAAATCTTCAGATTCATTCCTTCTGCTAATGCTAATAGAACTATAGGACAATCCAAAAGCCAAGAAAAAAAAGAATTGGTGTTAGAAAAAAGAAAAAAATGTGGAAAGCGACCTTTTTCCAATCTGCTGACATTGCTAGAAGTTAATCCTAGCGCTTGTGTTACAGTTCAGATCTGCACAAGAATGGGCTAAGAATGGGCCTATTTAAACCTGGCTTGTGTCTGTATATGAATAATATATGCAGTGTTATGCTATCTGCCACCATGAGGATTGGGAAGCTTTCGTAAACTGACCCTTTCGAAGTGCTTGTACAGGCAAGCCGTTTCCCATTATTGCATCTGTCTGCTGCAGTGTGATGAAAACGCCACCTTCAGTAATCAGGGCCTGTACCTCAGCTTGCCGTGCTGCAAGGAGGACTTTAACAGCTGTCCCAATCTGCCGGCTAATTTGCCATTCCAGAGGAGCCCCAAAGAGACTTTCTGGGTTTCCACCATACTCTGCTCCACAAAACTCACACAGAATGGTAACAATGCATGTTCTTGAACAAAATAATTGACCGTGCGTTTTGTAGGTTTCACCTTATGATGTGTACTATGTTCAGTGGACCTGTTGGCACTTTTAAACTGGAAAACCCACCCGGACAGGGTGCTGGACATCCTTGGTCGATTGCGTCAGATCAGTGGAGAGGAGATTGTCAAGGTCAATACTGTCAAATATATTCATTACTTACTACACTAATAAGTACTTTGCCCTCTGTAATGCAGTAGAGTGTCTTAATTGCATTGGACACACATTTTCTAAGATATTAACCTTCAGCAGCCGTGCCATTTAATCTTATTCAGGCACTATTAAAACTCTGACTTCTCTAATTGTTCACCTCACGATTAAAATGCAAGAGAATTAGACGCAGACAATGGATTGGCCTCCGTTGCATTTATCACAGGGATAGTTTTTTTTGCTGCTAAAACAATATCTATATTGATATTAAAGTAGATGTTACTAAAGATGTTTTAGGTGAATAAAGTTAAAGCATGTTTATTGTATCCAGTCAAGCAGCTTATTAGCCACACAGATTTCTTTGTAAGTTCTACAAACATCATTGGCAAAGCCCCAATGAATTTAGATTCAAAGGCTCCCTAAAAAACTTCATTGGCTATCTTTGAAACAGAGGCATCACTTCAACAACAATTGAAATTGATGAATTATTCAGTAATTAATAATGGTTTGTTTCTGTTAGTATAAATAAAAAAGGATGACAAGTGACTTTGGGCTTTTGAACAGTAAGCAACTTTAATTTTTAAATCAAAAGTCAAATATAATGTAGTGGTAAATATTAAGTTCAGTATGTTAACAACAAATCTTAACGTGCATTTTACTCAATATATTCAGTAATTGACTTTGATCCTTTTCCTTTTCATACTAACAGTTCATTCGAGATGTCCTGGATACACTCTTTTGTCTTTTAGATGACAATACCGATAAATACGGTCCTCTGGTTTTCCAGTCTTTGGTAAGGCAACAGTTGTAATGTCATAATTATTTATTATAAGGGAAGGAACTGTGGATAAATCTGCCATTTATGTATGTTTGGGTTTCAGGTATTTATTATCAACTTGCTCAGGGATAGCCGCTTCTACCACTTTCGCCCAGTAATGGACTCGTACATCCAAAACCACTTTGCTGGAGCTTTGGCATACAAGTACTAAAACAGTTATTACTTCCTTTTGGATACACCATTTATGTAAGCAAAATCCACAAAATAATTTCAAACAATGTGCATGTAGGGAACTTATTCGATGCCTGAAGTGGTACATGGATCGCTCAGCCGAAGTCGTCCGGCAAGATCACATCCAGGAAGCTATGCGGGTAAAGCATTTTTTTAATTCACTACTGTACTTTATGTGGTTCACTTTTAGAAGGAAAGAGAACCCCCATCGCTGCAGTGGCGTAAATCGATTAGTATGGAATCAGGAAATGCTTGACGCCAAAGACTTGCTAAGGTGTAATGCGATGCTTCGGGAAGTCAGTTGGCCGCTGAGAAAACAGAAAATGTGGAACAGTCGATTGACTCATGCAGAGTGCAGTATTTCAATAGATTAGAGTTTGCTGTAAGACTGCTGTCAGGAATTACGGGCAAACTAATTTAAGCAATGTCTTTCTTCCCTTCGACCGAAGCGCAATTCCCAAACATAATAATCTCTAATGGCATTTGATTAGGAAAGTGCATAATCATTGTGTAAAATCACAGGAAAAATCTTTCTACCATCAACAAAATAACAGCACTAGCCATATAGTACCGCAGGTGACCAAAACTCTAAATGTTTAGAATATAGTATTGATGCATTGATTTGGTTCAATATCCTGATTGTTTACGTGAATTTAAGATGTTTCTGATAATTATAAATATAAATTACGAATCTGTAACTATCACTTATGCTCTCTCTTTTGCCGAGAAAACGCACCTTATGGAGAAGCACTACCAATTTCGTCATACGCAGTTTCTGGGTGTGATGACAAATAGGCTTTTGTTGTTGATGATGACGACAGGGCCTATGTCCGATTATTATTATTAAATATGTATACATAATTTTGCGCTATTCTATTCTATTGAAGGTCATTGTAGTGAATTAAAACCAAATCGTGGCAGATTTTGTAATATCAGAAAATAATATATCCTTGTCCAATATTATTATACATTAATATATTGTTATAAATGACGTAACTACCTGTCAAGTGTTGGAAATTAATAAGGGTCTCATTCACAAGCAGACTACCCTCTAAACTTTAAGTCTTTTTTTAAGAATCATTGCTAAATTGTTACTTGCTAGTCATATATCGATATTTACACATTTTCAGAAGATTTACATTTGCCATAGTTGTAGCAAAAATGAGAAAGTCCAAGCTTGGAAAAACTCTCTTCACATCCCAACTTAGGCACTGGAGTACCTGTTCAAGTTCATCGTCCAGTCTCGAATACTGTACGTACGGGCAACCTGCGGAATGGAGGAGGAGCAGTTCCGTGCCAGCATTCAGGAGCTCTTTCAATCCATTCGCTTTGTGCTGAGCCTGGACAGCCGCAGCTCAGAGAACCTCGTCTTCACTCAGGTCTGAACGGAGAATTTATTTGCTGTCTTCTTACATACACACATATTACCATCTTTTTCTAAGTTTGATTTATTTGCATCTTTTATATGTCCATTGTCAGAGTTGGAATTTACGTTTCATTGATTAATTTTCTTTCTTGTTTCATTTTTTTTATTTTCATGTTTTGTGTGCCATTTTGTGCATTGTCCTACTTTGCCCCTTTCTTGGCTTGATCTTGGAGGGGTGCGAGCCGCTGCATGTCTCTATGGTATTGCTCCAGGTCTGTCGTCAATCTCAGTAAGTCATTATACATTAAATGTTGGTCCCACAACTATCGGACATACTAAGCTGCCATTGATGTTTACATTTGGGACCTGTTCTCCCGTTTTAAAAATAAAAAGAGCGGAGTAGGTCTGAAGTGCCAGGTTGTGTTAGCAACTTTCATCTGTAATATTAATCACTGATCATTTCTCGAGCGATTTCCCAACCTGGGGCTCTTCTCTAAAACTTTGCAACATTATCCAGCATTGGATAACGCTCAGGTCCTTGTTTTTGTTCAACTCCCAGGCGGCGCTGTTGAACAGTTTCCCCGATATTTTTGATGAGCTGCTGCAGATGTTCACAGTTCAGGAAGTGGCAGAATATGTCCGTGGCACCCTTGGAAGTATGCCCAGCACCGTTGACATTGGCCAATCAATGGACGTTGTCAAATTGCAGTCGATTGCGCGGACTGTGGAAAGCCGGCTCTTCTTCTTCCCCGGTGAGAATTTCCGTGTGACAATGAAAAATGATAGCATCATAGCCAGTGTACATCTATGGATTTTTGTCTAATGGTGGCAGAGCACAAATAATGACAAATTCATCCATCCTCTTTCTCTGGTCTGTCCCTCAAGAGTCTCGAAGCATTTTGCTGCCAGTTGTTCTGCACCACATTCACTTGCACTTGCGCCAGCAGAGGGAGCTGCTCATCTGTTCCGGGATCCTTGGCAGCATCTTCTCCATCATTAAAAGCAGTTCTATGGTAGGCTCCCTTGGCACGTCAATAAAAAGGGCAATAGTTTCCAACGCAGATTGGGTCATTGCTCATCAGTTTTTAATTGTCCGGAATTGGAATACATCATTTTCAGATGGCTTTATGGTGATCTTTCTAACTTGCCTGCTCTCAGGAGTCGTCCGTTCAGGAGGAAGTGGAGATGATGGTGGAGAGTCTCTTGGATGTGTTGCTGCAGACCCTACTGTCAATCTTGAGCAAGTCTCACTCTGTGGAGACATCCAGGGGCCAGCGCTGCCCGCAGTGCACTGCAGAGATAACGGTAAACTCAATAAATCCTTCGTTTGTGTGGACAAATCCACGTATTTCTGCATTTCATTAACTTTACACACTTTTATCTATACATTTCCTTCTACTAGGGGGAATATGTGTCCTGCCTTCTCTCTCTGCTCCGACAGATGACAGAGATCCATTTTCACCATCTACTCAACAACTTCCATAGCAAAGAAGAGCTCAAAGTGGGAAAACTAGATGAAGAGTTGGATTATTTTTTCCCCTTGAAAGCTCATTCCTAAACTAGACTTGAAATGTTTTTGCCTGTAGGAGTTCCTGTTAAAGATCTTTTGTGTATTCCGGAATTTGATGAAACTAACCATCTTCCCTCGAGATTGGAGTGTCATGAGACTTCTAACCAGCCAGTGAGTTTGACATGCACTCGATGTCCTACTAAAGGTTAGGTAGTAGTACAGGTCGCCATTAGATCAGACTCTCTTCAAATTACCCTGTTGTGAAGGTTACCTAGCTGTTGTCTTTGCCAGCTATTTTTAGTTGCTACCTTTCTTTAGAGATGACAGTGACACGGTCGCTTTGTTTTTCTACAGCATCATTGTTGTGACAACCCAGCTTCTTTCTCCGGCGCTTCACAAGAACTTTTCTGAAGCGGATTTCGATTTCAAGGTCTGTTTGTGCATTGTGCAAACAATGTAGTATTTCCATGACTTGCCCAGTCTTTGGTGATCTTTTGTTTTTTCTTTGTTTTAGGTATGGAATTCCTTCTTCAGTCTCACCGTGCTGTACATCAATCAGCCCAGTCTCCAGCTGGAGTCAGTCGGACCCGCTAAGAAAAAGAAAGTTCTGGACAAGTAAGTGCCTGCCATGTCATTTGCATACAAATGTTGCAATTCCTTGCGACTATGGATGTATGAGATTTTATGATTTGGATGTTTCGTGTGTTGCTCTGTACACTTTCATTCCCTTGTCTTCTTGTAATTGACCTTTAGCTTATCTTTTATCTGCAGGTATGGAGATATGAGAGTACTGATGGCGTATGAACTCTTTAGCATGTGGCAAAAATTAGGTTTGACTCTTTCTTTGTATAACATGAAAAGATTGACACTTTGTGAATCTGAATTTCACAAGATACTTAACATGATCTAGTGTTGGCTTTATTTTATTTTTTCTATTTAGGTGACAACAAACCCCACTTCATCCCAGGAATGATGGGCCCCTTTCTGGGTGTCACCCTGGTCCCTCAGACTGAAGTTCGGAACATTATGATTCCAATTTTCCATGACATGATGGACTGGGAGCAAAGGAAAAATGGAAACTTCAAACAGGTCATCATGACATTTAGTTGCTTTCTTTGTGCTCTGGTAGCAAGGCCCACAAATCTTTGGCTGATTGTGCCTGTGTTGTGCGTAGGTGGAAGCAGAGTTGATGGATAAGCTGGATAGCATGGTGTCTGATGGCAAAGGCGATGATAATCACAGGGAGCTCTTCAGCCTTTTGTGAGTATCAAACCTGCTCTCTGACATTCTTCAGACATTCTTGCCTGCTTAAAACCACCATCAAACAAAAAACAGCAGATCACCATACAAACAGATTCATACATATTGTTTTTGTCTTTTTCACCATAGGACTCAATTGTTTGGCCCTTACCCTAGGTGAGTGACATCATTACCAAAGAATTATGAGATGTCCTTCCACTCATACTAAACACATAATGTGTGATAATTGCTTGTATCTAGTCTGCTGGAGAAGATAGAACAGGAGACATGGAGAGAGACAGGCATCTCCTTTGTCACATCAGTCACGAGGCTCGTGGAGCGACTGCTAGACTACAGGTAAAGTGAAGAAGAGAGGTGCTGTATGGGCAAAAGTATTATATTAATAATCGGACATAGGCTTTGTCATCATCATCATTGACTCAACAAAAGCCTAATTGTCATCATACCCAGAAACTGCGTATGCCAAAATTGGTATTGCACTCTTTTGGAAGTATACGAGGCATCTCTCCTTACGTGCCACAATTTGTGTAGCGTACATAAGAAATATACATTAAAGCATGAGTTTGTAAATATCTATATCAATATATATAAAATAACGGTTCATCGTGGAGCTCCCCGTGTGGGGATATGTTTTCAGGGTCTCTAAAAAGAGTTGGGTCAGAATTTTATTTGTATTTGGTATTTTTTCAAAAACTTTGTTCAGGGACTGCATGAAAGGCGATGAAGTTGACAATAAGAAAATGGGCGGCTCTGTCAACCTGATGGTGAGACATCTTTATCAGAATCGGTTCAGTCTGTTCCCATGTTGTAGCATTTCAAATGACTTTTTTTCTCCCCCACACAAAATCCCAGAACTTTTACAAATCGGAGGTCAACAAGGAGGACATGTACATTCGTTACATTCATAAGCTTTGTGACCTCCATCTCCAAGCGGAAGACTATACAGGTATCCAAAGTACCAGCTTCTTTATGACTCAAGTCTAGATTGGATTATTGTGAACAGGAAGTCATGATGAATTTGTGGGTAAATGATATAAATATGACTTTTTAATCAAGTACTACTATCTTAATACAAACAGGCTGACACCAAGTCATTGCATAGATACAAACACAATAAAAAATATTCAGACTGAACACCAGGATTTTTGTGCCTAAGTAGCCTATAGGGTAAAAACAACAATAACAGCCCTATGGCCAATGTTGCTGTGTAGTACCCCAAAAATAGTGCAGTTCCTAAGCTATTAGCTGCAGAGAGGACAGAGATTTACAGATATAATTTCATCTGTGAGGCTGAACTTTGTTCCTCTGGTCTTTTATACATCAGAAGACAGCTGCCACGCTTTAGGTGGCTTCTGACATCTGTTCACACAAAATATGGCCCAAACTGGCTGAAAGGTACCAGCATGCTCTGGTGGCCAATCTGTGAAAACTATCCAAGATGTGTCGCTCTTATGGAAGAGCAGAAATTAGAATTTCGCAACACTTTCTTCCTAAACTGCGAATCATTCCCCACAGAGGCTGCATTCACTCTACTGCTATACTGGGAGCTTCTCCATTGGGAAGACCGGCCCTTACGGGATTTTCTCCACTATCCGTGCCAGAGCGAGTGGCAGCGCAAGGAAAATCTGAGTCGTAAAATCCTTCACTACTTCAACAAGGGAAAGGTAAGGCAACACTGATCTTAATTGATCTAGCATCCAACCCGAAATTCCTTTCTGACATCAGAGGGAGCATAGATCATCAACTCCTGCTTCCTGACATGATTTGCTTTTGCATTTTAGAGTTGATTTTAGATTTTTTGATTTTTTTTATTAGCTTTTAAATCTTCCAATAATCTTCTCCCCCCGCCTTACATCTCCAGGGTGCTCCATTAACCTTGCACGAGGCCCTAGGCCAAGTGATCAAGGACAAGCTCAGTGGGGTTGAGGTTTTGGGAATTTTGTTTTAACTTGCCGTTTTTATTGTTTTTAACCTATTCTAGTGTTTATTAATTGATTTAGTTTTGAGTGATTTATCCTTTTGGCTTACTAGTTATGTGCAACACTTTGTTTCAGCTGCCTTTGTTTTTAAATGCTTTATAATTAATGTTGAGTTTAGAGCGTAGTTGATTTAAATCTACATACAGTAATTAACCAGTAATTATTTACTCTAATCTCTACTACAGTAATCTCAAACAAAGGGTACTTGTGACATTGTGTTCCATTTGCTGTGATAGAAAAATATATAATTATTATATTTATAAGGATATATAAATATATTATTCTTGTATGCCGTCCTGCAGTGCTGGGAATATGGTATCTCTCTATGTCGGGAGCTGGCTTTCCAGTATGAAACGTTATATGATTACCAGAGCCTCAGCTGGATAAGGGTAAGTCAAGTCACTGTCACTCCTGGTGGTATTCTCATTCCTAAGTAAGTGTTTCTCTGCTTAGCTATTTTCATCCCGTGTCATTGCATATCAGAAAATGGAGGCAGCGTACTACGACAACATTATCGAGCAGCAGCGGATTGAACCCGAGTTTTTCCGAATGGGCTTCTACGGCAGGAAGTTTCCGTTCTTCCTCAGGGTAAGACTTTCCGAGTTTAGTCTGGTCCCTTATGTGCTCAGGATGAGATGATGTCAATAAATCCAAAACTCACAGACAAAGAAAGTGTGTTGTTAAAAAATGCATTTGTGGCTCTTTCTACTTTGAGCTTAGCTGTTTAAGTAAAGTTGCTCCTCTTCCCCAAGCAGAGCCAATTCATCCCTCTGTCACTCTTGTGAATGCATTGCTCTCTCTTTCAAGAACAAAGAGTTTGTCTGTCGTGGCTATGACTACGAACGGCTGGAGGACTTCCAGCAAAGGATGCTGGGAGAGTTTCCGCAAGCCATCGCCATGCAGCATCCCAACCAACCTGATGACACCATCCTGCAGAGTGATGCTCAGTGTATCCCATTCACTGCCGCCCCTATTAATAGTCTCAACTTTTTTTTCAGTTAGAATTATTTTTTGGTTAGGGTTGCTTATATTTTAGCCTCTTCTACGGATGTTACATCGGATTATGATATTGTTTTACAGAAAATCCCAATGTATTTTTGAAGTCGTATTATTATTTTTGTATTTATCATTGAGCAAATGCACATTAGATGGAATGGTCCTAAATAGCAGATAATAGTACAGTTTAGAAGTGTATTTTTTGTGATAGTCTGCCTGTCAAGTTTGATCCTTGACAGTCATGTGGTAGACTTGCAGATCTATGCGGTGACTCCAGTGTCAGACATCTCAGATGTGCCTCAATTGGAGCGTGTGCCCGAAAGGATCAAGAGCTTCTACCGCATCAACAATGTCAGCCGCTTCCACTATGACAGGCCTTTCCACAAGGGCCCCAAGGACCGCGAAAATGAGTTCAGGGTATGGTAAACCAGTCGCTGCCTTAACTTTGATCTAGTACCACTTTAAACCCAGAATAGTGAGGCCTGGTACTGCAAAAGCAGTGACTCCTCTTGGTGGACACAAAAGAGAATTTCATACAGAAGCGCTTGAACGTGACGAGATAAAGTACAGTAGGCTTTGTGTTTGTGTTAAATACACAATGGTACGGTTTATGTTTTAATGTTTTGTGGAAGCATGGAGGGGCGGCCCGGCGGCTGAGTGGTTAGCGCGTCGGCCTCACATTGGGGGACCTGGGTTCAAATCCAAGTCGGTCCACCTGTGTGGAGTTTGCATGTTCTCCCCGGGCCTGCGTGGGTTTTCTCCGGGTACTCCGGCTTCCTCCCACATTCCAAAGACATGGTAGGCTGATTGGACACTCTAAATTGCCCCTAGATATGAGTGTGAGTGCGAATGGTTGTCTGACTCTATGTGTTCCATATTACTGATTGGCGACTAGTTAAGGTTGTAGTCCGCCTTACACCTTGGTTTAAACATTTTTAAGGACCCCACATGATACACTAGTGTCAAACTGCGTCTTAAATGTGACAGCAACTGCGTTTCACTTCATTTCATAATCGTGTCGAGCGACATGGCACTCTGTGGGATTGCTACCCATTTCCCCACTGTTACAGACTGACCCCAATCTAAATGCCTGATGTACTAGATGCGTGACAATTCTCTCTTGTCTGCCTGCTCCACAGAGCCTGTGGATTGAGAGAACCACCCTGATCCTCTCCCGCCCTCTCCCGGGCATCTCCCGTTGGGCTGAAGTGGAAAAGAGAGAAGTGGTGAGGAATGTCATTACTTATTGTGCACTTTTGCATATTTTACAGACGCTTTTGAGTCATCATTTCACTTCATTCATTTTCACTCCTCAACTTTGAACTGCAAAATTTATCGAATGAGTTCAAAAATATTTTTGGGGCAGAGATTTGTTTTTTTAAATTGGCCTGACCCGCAATCATTGTGAGGAAAATGAATGAATGAAATTGGGCTGATTGGAGATTGTCGTACGAAAGATAGTACTTTGTGAAAAATGTAGGTAATTTTTTTTTGTACTGTATTCACGTAACATCAGCCGAGCGACAGATTGTTGATTGTTGTTGTGTTTGATTGTTTGATTTTCAGCAGATAAAAATTGTAATTGTGTTGAAAAATATGTAACACTGTATCAGATCCGATCTTGTGAACGAATCTAATAATGTCCGATCTGCCAAAAATAGCCGTATCCGCCGCCAATACCGACACTGGTTATCGGATGGGACCTAAATTAAGACTTTCAATGGAAATAATACATTTTTAAACTTAGTTTCAGGTGAACTTTATTATGCTGCTAATCAACTACCATATTAAACGTATTAATAGTTCAGCCGTTATTTTTGTGCCCTTTTTTTGAAGATTGAATTTTTTTTACCAAACAGATTTATTGAGGTTTATTTTAAAAGTGAAGTGACAGTACTTTGTTCCAGCAGCAGTGTTTTAAAATGAAATATATGAGTGAATTAAAAGCCCCCCCCCCCAAAAAAAACCTCTTCCTTAAGGTGGAGGTGAGCCCTCTGGAGAATGCCATTTATGTGGTGGAGAACAAAACCCAGGAGCTGCGGACTCTGATCAGCCAGTACCAACACAGACAGCATCACGGCAACATCAACCCGCTTAGCATGTCGCTCAACGGAGTCATTGACGCTGCAGTGAACGGAGGCATCGCCAGATACCAAGAGGTAGAGACGGGCCAATGGCTGGTGCATTTAAATATAGTTTGATGGAGTTACCTTATCTTTTGACAACTCTCTGCAGGCATTTTTTGACAAGGATTACATTAGCAGTCACCCGGAGGATGCGGAGAGGATAACACACCTGAAAGACCTCATGCAGGAGCAGGTCAGACTGAGTTTCTGATAGACATTTCACAGCATGCAGATCTAGAGAAATAAAATATTGTTTGTTAGATGTTTCTTGCTTTGTGTAATCATGTGAGAAAAATCAAATATGAAAAGTGTTTGTCTATTAGATTTGAGTGTTTTAGGCTGGAATATTTATATTCTTTAAAAATAGTTAGTGAATTTGTAGCCGTATTTGATTTCTTGTCACAGGTGCATATTCTAGGAATGGGTCTTGCTGTTCATGAGAAGCTGGTCCACCCAGAGATGCGGCCACTACACAAAAAGCTGGTGGACCAATTCCACATGATGAGGACTGGTTTGCACCATGTGAGTTAAGATAGTCCTTTTTGTTCTCTCCCGAAGTTCGCTAGAAAGAGCATTTTCAAATACATTAAAAGAAACTAACACTGGTGTATGCAGGTTACACTTTTGCATGTGAGCAGTGTAAATATTCAGAGCAGTATATTTTTGGGACTCAGCAGGGTGTGCCTGGTGTGGAGCGATTTGGCCCTGCTGGCTGCTCAGGGGTCAACTCTGGCAGAGGCATCCTCTCTTCCCACAATCACATGAGTCCTGAGAGCCTGCGCCTCATGCACAGACACAGGTCAGTCACGCTAACTCAACTGCACAATAATCTGAGAACAAATCTCTCTAGGTTTAAGAACTACAGATTTAGGGGAGTTCTATGACCTCTTTGTAGGCTGGAACGTTTAAACCTTCATGGAGCACTGATTTCCCTTTTTTGGCTGTCATTGAAGGGAAGCTGCGAACAAGTGATTGACAATGATCAATTCTAACTCTCTCTGTTGAAACGGATGAATGAAAAAGACTATTTTGGGGGATGGGGGTTAATCATGTTTTAAGTGTTAATGGGGGCCATAACCAGTGTGTATTTCTGTTTCGGTTCATTTTAATTTTATATTTTAAAAAAATCACTAACATTTTCTCAAGTTAAAATTGTATTTATTGGGATTGGCTGGTGACCATTTCAGAGTATATACCTGCTCATAGTAGGCTGGGATTGGCTCCTGCACCCTTTGCCACCCTTGTGAGGTTAAGCGATATGGAAAATGAATGAATGAATGAATATATTATATAATTGAGACCTGGCATACACTTATGTGGATATCATATTTTGTGTTATCTACACCCCAATTGTATACAAAATGTTATGTTGATGTAGTGCACAGATGTGGATAGCAGGTTTTAATATAGTTAGTTTTTTTCTAAATTACCCATATGAGTCACCTGAAAGATTGGAAGACAAAGGGTATTTCAGAGTTCTTATAGTGGAAGCATTTCTGTCATAAAGGGTGTGTTGAAAGATACAACGCAATTCTCTTTAGAAGAGTATTCAAGTCCAAAAAGTATTCTTAGCAACGTGTCTCCCGCAGTCCTCTGAACCTGCAGAGTTCCATCCGTCACTCGTCGTCCTCGCTGTCGTCTCACACTTCCAGTGAGGCCGGAACAGGAAACCTCGCCATAGTGACTGACGGTCTGTTGGGGGAGCACCCTGAGGACTCCATTCACATGCAGGTAAGCCTTGAATATGAAAAATGGACTGTTAAGATGATTCATTTCTTCAATGTAATAATGTTCTAATACTCTCTCTTCATGTTCCTTCAAATTATCAACTGTATTTTTAATATGTTTAAAAGCCTCTTTTTTTGTTGTTGTATTTTTGTTTTGATTATTATTCGCTGAAAG